>NC_046156.1:179728047-180328047 GCF_011064425.1 Rattus rattus
TCTGTACCTGTTGAGGCCCGTTTTTTGACCAATTATATGGTCAATTTTGGAGAAAGTACCATGAGGAGCTGAGAAGAACGTATATCCTTTTGCTTTAGGGTAGAACGTTCTATAAATATCCGTTAAGTCCATTTGGCTCATGAGTTCTCTTAGTCTGTCTACGTCTCTGTTTAATTTCTGTTTCCATGATCTGTCCATTATATTTATTCTTATTGGCCAAAAAGTGGTGGCATTTTTTTTTTTGGCAAATTATAAGCATAAAATTCAGGAAACATATTCTGTGTTTTACGTCTGAGAAAATTGATACCAAAAGTGCAGCTGGGTTTCTAAATGCACATAGCAACTGAGTACCTTTCCTACGTCAGAAATAAGCGCTTCTAAACCTTGTTTGTACCTGTCTGTGTTCTTGGTCTCTTAACTTGCTAAAGTATAAGGTAAGGAGTTTCTGTCACAACTTTAGAGATTGCGGTAGACCTCAGACGAGTCAGTGGTAATAAATCCAGCTTCACTAAACTTGCCCTGACCAGCTTTGAACCAAGCAGCGACACTGTAATTCTAACAACCAGAACGATATAATTATTAGCCAGAGGAGAAACCTTCACTTCTCCATGCGTCAATAAAGACTGTAAGTTAATTCAGACAGAAATTACCGGCATTAAGATTTACTAACAATTCCATTATTGTAAAATTGAAAATTAAGACGAACACTAGCTTGTTCAAACACGCGAAGTTTGGAAATAAAATGAATTAACCAAGTTATTCGTAGACATTCTCTGGGAAACAATGTTTCCACCAAAAATTGCTCATGTAGGTTTTTAGCATAAAAAATTACAATGCAATATAGTGAATTTGCAAATTTTTGAGCATCAAAAATATTTCTCACTATGGACTTTAATCAAGTTGAAAACTAAAAATGATCTGACATGTTTTAAATCATCAAATCTTCTAAGAATCTAATTGTTTATGATTCTCATTTTTTAAACCTTTGAGAATTTTAACAGTCATGAAAGTATCTTCTACAAGTATGTTTTAGAGATAGGAATTCCAATGAGATGCATTTTTTAGTCATTTTTCCCTCTACATTATGTTTATTGTAAACAGAAAACTGTCTTGATCATTTATTTAGGTATCCCAGCAGGAAAATGAAGACTGAACATCCACAGTTTTCAAAACTGCACAGGCATAATTTATGAGTTAGCATCCTGGTCTCTCTCTCTCTCTCTCTCTCTCTCTCTCTCTCTCTCTCTCACACACACACACACACACACACACACACACAGTTCCCATATGATATGATTGCTGTTAATCAGAAAGTTGGGTTAATATGCAAGAATATTTTTTGTGACTTGAGAGAACACTATATGTAACAAAGACTTACAATTCATATCATTTTTATTGACTAAAATCAACATGTAGACATGTACTAGGCAGTGCATTTTAAAATTATCTTATATTCAATTGCATGGGTTCTTGCACAGATTCAATCAAATGGTCAAGTACTGTGCAGTCATGGTACCTAGCTGGTAAATGCGTTTGTACACACTTTTCACAGGAAACTCTTTAATTTGAATATGACCAGATATTCTATGCAGATTTTTATCACTTGATTGAAAGTCAAATTATCCATTTACAAATAGTAAAACAACACATAGTTACATGAATCATTCTTTAGGATAAAATCCTGTATATGTTCTTTATAAAACTGTACTAACTTTAATATTTAAATTAAAAGATTCTTGTGTATGATATCTTCTAAAACTTGAATGGTGATGAAGATATTGTCATTTATAATTTGCTACTAAGATCAAGAAGCAAGAATAGATGCCAACTTAATTTCAAAGTGGATTTTCAAAACACACTTAGTGGTCTCTTAAACTTCAATTTTCCTTGTCTGGTGTTGACTCTCGATGTCTTTTCTTCTGCTCTTTGGAACCCGTATACACATGCGCTATGCGAATGTTTTTACATAGTCCGTGGTGTTGCTTCTACTCACACAAGTCACGAAGTCATGATCACCACTACTAGATATGTTAGAGTCACATAAACATCACAAGGTATTTATGGGAATGATTATGTTCAATATAGTTTCTATTTTTACTGGCTAGATTCCATGATGGCATTACTTTTATCCTTCTCAAATCATTTATGAAACTTTTTTACGTAACAAGTAATGTCTTACTTTCCCTATTCTCTTTTTGTTTTTTTTTTTTTTTTTTCGGAGCTGGGGACCGAACCCAGGCCTTGTGCTTGCTAGGCAAGTGCTCTACCACTGAGCTAAATCCCCAACCCCTCCCTATTCTCTTAAATGATTATATACTATATATAATAATTCTATACTATATTGATATTATATATGCATATATGATATAGATGATTTAACATCTATATTGATGATGAGTCAGGGCTTCAGTAGAGGGAATTATGGCATTAAAATAACCCTGAGAACAAAGGTTGAAAGAGAACACTATTTCTCCTGGTATTTACTTATTCTGCTCACTAACCAATCACTTCTCTTTCATTTTTTTTCCTAAAATGGTCTCTGCCATCCTCAATCATGCCTCAAGAAGTTACATCCATTGACTGGAGACTTATTGCAACATAGGAAAAGACAGGAAAGAGTTTAACTTCCTACCTACCTAGGAGTATTTCATGTATATTCGAACTATACAGTGTTGGCAATCCACACTATTATTATTGGGGATGATTTTAAGAATAAAGGAGCAAATACATTAAATCAACCCATTTATCAAGAGCTAGAGGAAATTTAGCTATCTTTTTAAAAGTTTTTTATTTAAGTATTTTTATATTATATCTATGATTTTTTCCCTGCCAGTATGTCTGCACACTATTTGTATCCCATAGAGACTAGAACAGCCCATTAGGTTTTCTTAGAATTACAGATGTTTGGAAGCCACCATGTGGATGCTGGAGATGAAGCAAAGATCTTCCAGAGGAGCAGGAAGTGCTCTTCCCTGCTGAGCCATCTCTCCAGCCACTTATCTAATGTCTTGAAACTTGAAAATATTATATTTTAAGATGTTCTTTGGCCTTCAAAACTATGTAAGTTATATGGACTAATTTAGAATAGGAACTAATAATTTTGTCTTCCTGATTAAAATTCTGGTTTGACTTTGGCCAGCTTGAATATAGAGAAACGTTTTCAAAATTAAGACGTTCTCCATTCCACACAGAGATTCTCTGCTGGAATTCTTGCAGCAAATCTGTCCTATTCATTGATACAAGTACCATGTGATCTACAGTAAAAACATGCTGAAAGGATGTTAAGAACCATATCTTTTTTTATGCCTAGTCTGATGGGGAAACGTTCTGATATCGATGAGATAATTGATTTGGAAACAATGATAAAATTTGCATCACATGCTACAAGCCTATCAAAGAACAAGCCTATCAAGAACTCTGTTCCCTCCATAAGGCTCTGTCCCAGTCTGGGCTATATAATTCTGTGCTGATAAAGATCTTTCTCTTCAGTGCTATGAAATATTTCCTTGCACAACCACCATCCTCCCCAACATTATCTCTCCCTCAAAGAAAAGAATAAACCAAGGGGTTACAGATAAATGTTCAGGCTGAGAGCCCACAGCTCTCTGAGTTGGGGTTTGTGGCTCTGTGATGGTTCAATGATAGCTGATGACAAAACTGAATAGTCTTTTCAGGATATGATAGAGGAGGAAAAAGGAATGTTTACTAGTGACAGAAAAAAAGCAAATAGCCCCCCAGCAACACAGCAATAATGAATAATTGCTACCAGAGTGAAGGAAGCTGTCCTATAAAACCAATCATTCTTATATCATGAACAAAGCAAAAAGGCCGAGAACTCAAATTCTGGCTTTGGCTTTAGACAGAAAGAGAAACGATCTATTATTCTTCACTAGCTGAGACAATTTCTAGTATGAAAAATATTTTATGCCAAAGGAGATGCCAAGTAACTTAAAGATCAGCAAACTCAATTACGATTCAAAAAATTGGCCACTAGCCAAATTAAGAATCATTCATGGGACACCAGTTTTTAGGGATATTATTTAATACATTGCAAGAGTATATGTCTTCCATAGACTATGTACAGATATTCATCATTTTGTGCTCTTTTGTTTTGATGCTAGTATTTGAACCCAGAAATTAGTACAAGCGAAACCAATGCTTCACTACTAGAATACATCCTATAGCCCAGAAATTTACCTATTGCAAGAATAGGTCTTTCTTTTTCAAGGGAGCTAGCCTCCAGAAGAATTTATGATAAGTAAAATTAATTAATGACATGACTAAATTCTGGTTATTCTACAACATACAGAGACAGTTCTTGTCTGGTTTATACAAGAGCGCACTCTTCATTGTGGTTTCCAGTGACACTACTCTTTCTCTCTGTGCGGGCAGAGTCACAGCAGACACAAGTTCTCTGCCCAAAACAGATGAAAGCTGAATTCCTTCTCTAAACAACATTTCCACATGGAAAATTCTTGTGGAAGGACCATAAGGGGATGCTTTGGCTCAGCGAAGCAGTAAAATGTGCTGGGGACAATGGGACTTTATGGAAAGATTGAAAGAGAAAGGGGTGTGAAGGTGTTTTGTGCATGAATGGAAGGACCCAACCACAACAGCATGAACACGACTTTCAAACATGGAAATGTGGGGATCGTCAGCTGCGAGTTTTATATTCAGACTTAGAACATATAAGAGAGAAAAAGACACACTGTTCAGTTGGATACAGTAAAATGAAAACTTTAGTAATTGTGGGTTTAATTTAGTTTGTGATTCTAAATCGCTAGATGACTTGATCTGAGGTGGAAAAGATAATGAAGATACACTTTCGAGAGAAATTTGTTTCTTCATGTGTTACACAAAAGCCCTTTTGTGTTCGTTCTAGTTTTTTGCCTCCCATTCCATTTTATACCATTTTATTTTTGTGATATATTTCGGGATTTTTTTCTTTCTAATAGATTCCGTGACATATATTTTGCTCTTGAGTCAGAGTTTAGGCTCCAACCCACACTCAGAATGTATTCTGCAGGACTTTATAGTAACTACATTTCTTGTTGTTGTTAATAAGTCCATGTTAAAAGGCAACTCAAAGCAGAGAGAGTTTGGATCGGGTCACAATTTGTGGGGATACAGTCTCTTGTGATAGGGATGATGTGACTATCGAACTTGCTCACATCTGGGTGAGCTGGTAGAGAAGGGAGAATGCTAGCATTAAGCAGTTTTCCATTCATATTCAAATTTCTAAAGCCCTAGTGCATTGGAAGGCAGTCCCCCTACACTTAGGGAAGATGGTCCATCCTCAGTAAAACCTTTCTGTGAACACCATGGAAGAGAAGGTATCTCCTAGATGACTCCAAATCAAGTTGATAGTGAAGATTAGGTCCAATGCTTGTGAGGAGATAAAGCAGATTCCTAGATAGTATGGGTTTCATCCTTCCACAAGGCATCTTCTTCTTTGGTTTCATTCACAGACCTATCTGAACAGCAAAACCGGATAACCATTTGATATTGCTAAAAAGTCATTGGACCAATTTCCTTTTGAATCTTTCTATTTTGTGTAGACTTCATCCCATGGATGCAAGGTTGGTTCAATATACAAAAATCAATTAACATAATCCACTGTATAAACAAACTCAAAGAAAAAAATTGCATGATCATCTCCTTAGATGCAGAAGAAACATTTGAAAAAGTACAACACCTCTTCAGTTAAAAGTATTGAGGAGATCAGGAATTCAGGGCCCATACATAAACATAATAAAAGAAATTTCCTGCAAACTAATATAGAACTCGAAGAGCTAGCTAGAACACTAAGACAACAAAAAAAGAGATCAAGGGGATACAAATTAGCAAAGAAGAAAGAGAGGTATCACTATTTGCAGATGACATGATAGTATCATAAGCAACCCCAAAAATCGTACCAGAGAACTTCTTCAGCTGATAAACAACTTCAACAAAGTGGCCGGATACAAAATTAACTCAAATAAATAGGTAAGCTTCCTTTCTACAAATGATAAACAGACTGAGAAAGAAATTAGGTAAACAACTCCCTTCACAATAGCCACAGACAATATAAAATATCTTGGGGTAACTCTAAACGAACAAGTGAAAGATCATTATAGGAACTTCAAGTCTTTCAAGAAAGAAATCGAAGAAGATCCTAGAAAATGGAGAGATCTCCCATGCTCATGGATGGCAGAATTAACATAGTAAAAATGGCCATCCCACCAAAGGCAATCTATAGATTCAATGCAACCCCCATCAAAATCCCAACAGAATTCTTCAAAGACATGGAAAGAGAAATCCTCAAATTCATCTGGAAAGGCAAAAAACCTAGAATTGCAAAAACAATTCTTAACAATAAAAGAACAGCTGGGGGAATCACCATCCCTGAATCTCAAGCTCTACTACAGAGCAATAGTGATAAAAAACTGCATAGTCTTGATACAGAGACAGACAGGCTGATGAATGGAATAGAATTGAAGACCCGAAAATAAAACCACACACTTATACACACTTGTTCTTTGACAAAGAACCCAAAAATATATAGGGGAAAAAACAAAGCATCTTCAATTAATGGTGCTGGTCTAATTGGCTGTCTGTATGTAGAAAAATGAAAATAGACCCATATTTGTTATCATGCACAAAACTCAGATCCTAATGGATCAAGGATCTCAACATAAAACCAGATACACTGAATCTAAAAGAAGAAAAAGTGGTAAAGGATCTTGAACTCATTGACACAGGAGAAATTTCCTAAAGAGAACTCCAGTGGCTCATGCTCTAAGATCAAGAATTGATAAATGGGACCTCATGAAAATGGAAAGCTTCTATAAGGCAAAGGACATAGTCAATAAGACAAATCAGCATCCTACAGATTGGGGAAAAAACTTTACTAACCCCACATCCAATAGACGGCTAATGTCCAAAATATATAAAGAACTCAAAAAGCTAACCACCAAAAATCCAAACAACCCAGTCCAAAAATGGAGTATAAAACTAAGCCAAGAATTCACAACAAAGGAATCTCAAACGACTGAGAAGCACCTAAAGATATGTTCGAAGTCTTTAGTGATCAAAAAAATGCAAATCAAAATGACTGAGATTCTACCTTACATCAGTCAGAATGGTTAAGGTCAAAACCTCAGATGACAGCACATGTTGTCTAGGATGTGGAGAAAGAGGAACACTCCTCCATTACTGGTGAGATTGTAAATTGGTACAGCCATTACAGAAGTCAATTTGGAGGTTCCTCAGAAAATTGGAATAGACCTACCTAAAGACCCAGAAATAACACTCTTAGGAATATAACCAAAAGATGTCCCACCATGCCACAGGGGCACATGTTCCACTATGTTCATAGCAGCCTTATTTGTGATAGCCAGAAACTGGAAACAGCCCAGATGTTCCAGGACATAAGAATGGATACAGAAAATGTGGTTCATTTACACAATGGAATACTACTTGGCTATTAAGAGCAAGGACATCCTGAGTTTTGCAGGCAAATGGATGGAACAAAAAAATATCATCCTGAGTGAGGTAACACAGACCCAAAAAGACATGCATAGTACACACACACACACACACACACACACACACACACACACACACACACACACACAGTACACACAGTACACACACAGTACACACACACAGTACACACACACAGTACACACAGTATACACACACACACACACACACACACATACACACACACACACACAGTACAGAATACCCAAGAAACAGTCCACAGAACTCAGAAAGGTCAAGGGGCCAAGCAAGGATGCCTCAGTCCCATTCTAGAGGGAGAAGAAAGCAAACACAAGGGAGAGGGAGGGAGTGGGGTAGAGGGGAACCTGATCTGATATTGGGTGGGCTGAAGCCCTGAGGGCCAGCAGAAAGAATGTAAATAGGTGACTTCAGGAAGAAGGAGGTTGGGAAGATCCTCTAGAATGTACCAGAGACTTGGGAAGTGAGAGATTCTCAGGACTCAAAGGGGGAACCCTAGATGAATGCTCTACAGTGGGGAAAATTTATTGAACCCACCTCCAGCATAAAGACAGGGCATCAGGTGAGGGATGGGGTTACTATACCACAGTCAAAGCTCTGACCTATAATTGTTCCTGTCTGAAAGAAATGCAGAGATGGAAATGGAGAAGAGTCTAAGGAAAAGAAGGTCTAGCAACAGGCCCAAAGTGGGATCCAGCTCAAAGGGAAGACCTGAGACCTGACACCACTACTGAGGCTATGGGACATTCACAAAAAGGGACCTACCATGACTGCCCTTCAAAAGACCCAACAAGCTACTGAAAGAGTCAGATGCAGGTATGTGCACCCAAGCAATGAAAGGAAGCTGCCGATTCCTCTGTTAGGGAAAAGCTGGAGGAAGCTGAGGAGGAGGGCAACCCTGTAGGAGGACCAGCAGTCTCAACTAACCTGGACCCCTGAGGTTTCTCAGACACTGGATCACCAATCAGGCAGCTTATACCAGCTGATGTGATGCCCCCAACACATATACAGCAGAGGACTTCCTGGTCTGAGTTCAGTCAGAGAAGATGCACCTAACCCTCAAGAGACTGGAGGTCCTGGGAAGTTTAGAGGTCTGATGGGGTGGGTGGGATGGGGACGTCCTTGTGGAGATTGGGGGCAGGGTGGGGGGATGGGGCTGAGGTATGGGATATAGAACACTCGGGGGTGAGGGGGTGGACCAGGAGGAGAATGAAATATGGAGTGTAGAAATAAATAATTTTAAAAAAGAAAGAAAGAAAACAGATGGGAAATGGTCAATTTGAATTAATGACTATAAATTTCTAATTATTTTTTCTTTATTATCTCTGCTTACTTTTATTGCAGTGATGAAAATGATAACAGAGTTCAATCAGAATACACCTGAGATAAAGCTCTATATGATCACAAACTTTAAAAAAAATTGTCTTCAAGGCTGTCTTAAGCCTAACCTAAGTCATGTCTTACAAAATATTTGTTAATGAACAGAAAACCCAAAATGCAAACTGCAAACTCCTCTCTGTCCTGGACGCTCCTGCCCTGCAGGTCATTTCACATTCGGTCAATGTGAAGTTATTGAAACATTCTAGAATTCAGGTGCATGAATAATCACAAGCCGAAAATAACAGAAACACATTTCAATTGTTACAATTGGGTAGAATGTATCTTCTCTCCTTTGATAGCTTAATGAAAGCTATAACTGTTCCCTGATTTTTATAATGCATTGAAAGTTTTCCTAACCTTCTTTTATTTCCTTTTATTAAAATATTTTTCTTCCATGCAGATTATGGCTTTCCTCCCTTGACTCCTCTCACTTCCTCCCCATCTCCCTTTCCATCAAAATCCATTCCTTTTCTGCCTCTCATTAGTAAACTGATAGGCTTCAAAGGCATAATTGATATGATATGATGTGATATGATATGATATGATATGATATGATATGATATGATATGATATATGGCAACACTAACATGTTAGAATTGGACAGAACACACAGAAGGAAAAGAATCCAAGAGAAGGCACAAGAAAAATAGACCCACTTTCACACACTCATCAATCCCATAAAAACACTAACCTGGAAGCCAGCCGTAATATATGCACAGAGGGCCTGGTTCAGACCCATGCGGGCCCTGTGCATGCTGCTTCAGTCTCTGTGAGTTCATGTGAGCTTTCCTCATGTTGATGTAGAACGGTGGTTCTCAGCCTGTATACTCTGACCCCTTTGGCAAAACTGTTTCTCCAAAAATATTCAGATTACCATTCATAACAGCAGCAGAATTATGGTTATGACAATAGCAAAAAGGTAATGCTATGATTAGGGGTCACCACAACATGTGGACCTGTATTTAAGGGCCGCAGCATTAGGAAGGTTAAGAACCACCAATTTCGAGGGCTCTGTCTTCTTAGCAACCTCCATGGCCTATGGCTCTTACAGTCTCGCTGACTAGTCTTGCTCAGGGCTGCCTCAGGCCAGAGGGGATTCGATGAAGACACCATGTTTAAGGCTGAGTGTTGCAAGGTCTCTCGCTCTCTGCACATTTCCTGCCTGTGGGTCTGCATATTTGAACCTCTGCACCAGGGGCAAACTTCTCTGGTAATAGCTCAGTAACACACTGATCTAGGAGTAGAGCAGAATGCCATTGTCTCCTAAAAATTATTTAAGCATTTTTAATTTGTTTATGATTTTAGCTGATAGAGCTAAAATTTAGAAAAGACAGAATCATTTAGCATTTTTCTTACATTAAAAATGAGTTTAAAAACTGATATTGTGCTGAGCCCGACTATATTGCTTTTGATAATCACCAGTTAAACTGTTCTCCAGAGGGGGGGGGGAACAAAAAGGAAAAATTAAAAGTCTGGATGTTATCATATTAAATGGAGTATATTTCTTTTTTGGAAGCAACTACGAATTTTCCACATGTATGACAGCAACCTGAGCCCTAAACACACTTCCCTGTGCCCTTAGCTCCGAGAATCCTCAGTTGTTCCAGACTTAGTGTAGGCAAGGATGAATCAGATAAAGCAGGCTTTCTTTTCACCAGCAAGAACGAACTCCAGATGGACCCAGGTTTTCCTAAGGGTGAAAAGCAGTGACCAGCGGGAGATTAAAAACCTTGTATATGGAGTCTGTCTCCGTTCCTTGATCTATCTTGCTGCAGAGGCTACTTCTGAACAATGCATGATAGAGAAACTTGTACAACATATTCTCGTAGTAAAGGAGTCAGGGACCAGCCTCCCACTGCATGTGCTACAGGGATTCAATACATTCATCTACAACCTGTCCCTACCTGAGGGTAACTGACACTAATTTACTTAAGTGGAAATTTAATGAAAGTTGTATCTAGACATTGCAGATATGAAGTGAGTAGCAGGCACTGCCTGTTCTGTGTGCTACAGACTCCATTAGAATCGAATAGGTGAGTATAATACAAAGTAATAAGGGCCATGATAGAAAAGTGCAGCATTGCAGAAGATCTGGAGAATTCTATTAGTTTCTGCTGATGGAATAAATTGGAACAACTTCGTTAGTAGCTTAAAATTTTACCAGACCTAATTCTCTCGGCTTGTCACTCCAGAGTAAATGGAACCGAGAGATAGGTGTTGAAATAAGTGCTACTTTATTTGAAAAGCTGGCTGAACTAGATGAAGGACTCCTGGCACAGCCCAGCTTTCTGGAAGTTCATACAAGAATGGTTTATACAGATAGGCAATGAGTGTTTGTAGAGAGTTGGACGTCTTCTCAAGGTGGGTGGAGGTTTTTAGTTTGTGACTAAATGGTGCATATCTGACCTTAACAACCAGGTCAGAAAGTGTTTTTCAATTAAAAAAAAATCTCAAAAAAGATTTGTGACAATGTTTTATTCCCTTAAGTGGTCTGTGTATAATTCTCAACATACCATACCTTGAGGAAATAAATAGGTGATCAGAGGATAAAGATAGGGTTCGTGTGACGTAAAATGGAGTCTGTAGTGTTCGGTTTCAAAGACACAAATTCATTATATTGCTGTGAGAAATTTCAAATCTGAGATGGGGTTTGCTGAGCTAAAACCAAGCTATTGGTAGAATAATATACCTTCTGGATGTTCCTCAGGAAACCAATTGCCTTGCTTTCTAAGCCCCGAAGAAGTTTTCAGCAACATTCTTTAGCTTGTGAAACCTTCTGTTTTCAAAGATGATAATCTTCAATAAGAAATTACGCTGTGTCTCTGTGATTGCCATTCTCCTTTCGTATTTCACTGGTAAGGACTTTGGCAATCATATCAGAAGCATCTAGATCAATAGTTCACAACCTTCCTAAAGCTGTAACTTGCCCCTTAATACAGTTTCTCATGATGTGGTGACCCCCCCCAAGCATAAAATTAGTTCCCTTGCTACTTTACAACTGTAATTTTGCTACTGTTATTAATCGTAATGTAAAATTTTTGGACACAGGGGTTCACCAAAGGGTTGAGACTCACACACTAAGAAACAGTGTTCTGGAGAATCTAGAATAGCCTCCCTCTCCCACGCTCAGATGTTTAGCAACTTTAATTCTATCTGCAACTTTAAATTTCCCTCATGACATTACCTAACGCCCTCAAAGATTCCAGGGACTAAAGCATAGATATGCATGACAACTTTTACTCTGTCTATCATCAGCATTGATCTAGATGGGATGGTTAGAATGAGGGCAATTTTCTCAGAGAGACTGAAATTTGAAGAAGACTTGAATAAAGGCTTGTAGCATAGCTTAGTGGTAGGGTGCTTGTGTACAATGCACAAGTACCGAGGCTCAATCCCCGGTTCTAAAAGAAAACAAAGGTAAAGGTTTAGAGCTAATGCTTAGGTAGATAAAAGAAGGACTTGCTTGATGACTGGGTGCTTATGTCTTTTTTACTATCGGCAAGCAAGATTTCTACAGGGAACTTGAGTAAATAGGAAACACCTCCTAAGTTGTAAGATTAAAGAGTAGTCCCTGGAATTGAAATGGTGTGGGCTAAGGGCATGACAGGAGGAGGTGAAGCCCAAAGATTTAAGCAGTTATGTAAAACCTCCCAAAAGCTTGAAGAGTCCAGTGTGTATTACAGAGTTCTAAACAGATCTGGCCACTGCAATAAACATGCAGAGAATGGAATAAAGAGGAATAAAGAGGAGATGAAATGTCCTTTAAAAATGGGGACGATCTGGGAAGAGTTGGGGGAGAAAAGGCATGATGGAAATATATTGTATAGAAGTTTTTTCAATAAAAAAAGTAAGTGTGTGGATAAATAGAGAAGAGTCGAAGAGTCATTGAATCTCTGAGCTGGGAGGAACTGTGAGAGAGGAAAATAAACAACAATACAAAGAAAAAAATCTTTAGCTTTGGAAGCCTAACATGGAGGCACTCGGGCAACACTCAGCAAGCTTAGATTCTCCCAACAGCCTGACACTCCCCCTGCTTCCAAAGTGAGCAGTATGAAATGAAAATAAACAAATGCTATGAAAGAGAAAAATGCGTACCAAAAGAGATACATTGGAGCTGCAGTCAGAGAAAAACAAAGATTAAACGTAAAAGTTAAGATCTAAGGACAATGGAAACGCAGAATGAAGAAGAAGGATCTTCCAGGAAGACTAAACAGAAATCTATAGATGTGTTGGAAGAGGAAAAAAAGATGTATCCAGTTGTCAAAAGACCACGCTTGAAAGAAAAAAGAGAATGAGAGGAGTCATACAAATGTAACTGGTGATTCTCAAGATTGGTGTGATACTGAGAGAAGTGCAGAACTCTGTAGAATCTGCAATGGTAAGATGGCCCTCACAGTTTAACCAGAGCAATAGTAGAATTACATTATCCATTCATAATGTTCACCTAGCTCCAATGGGAGCACTGTACTGAGTGGTTAAAAGTTTTATACCCACAAGGCAATACACAGGTTTACCTGGATAGAGATAGCCACGTGTACTGGATAAAGTGCTACAGACACCGGAAGCATGATGTAACATTGATTCTGCCTTCCAGATAAATGGCATAATTTATGTCCGAAGTGATTGCTGTTTTTAAGAAATACACCTTAATGGTATATGTTTTTTTTTAAACTCCTTAGTTTGAGAAAACCCAGGTCCAGGTATATGACTAGGTGACTAGTGCATAATTAAGGACAAAAATGTACTGTTCCTCCGCTTAATAAAGTGCAGCTTAGGATGTAAGGCACTGGGGACTAATGAGAGAAGACACTTGCAGGGAGATCTGGCGGGGGGGGGGGAGGGGAGCTGGGGATGTTAAGGGACAACAACAACCACGAAAACTCCTTATTGACCAAAGCATTGACATCTGTACCTGCCATTGAAGTGGGAGTGTTTTCTGAAATGAGAAGGCTTTCTTTAGCTCACAGACCTTCAGTTAAGCAAAACAAAAAGTTGTTCATATGTGCCTCAGTGTTTCTGGAAACGACAACCCTCTAGAGTAAGCCAGTTTAGACAAGGTAAACCCACCGAAGGAATGGCCACTTTCAAAGGCCAGCTCTTTAAACATTGAAGGAGGTTTTTAAGTGTAATAATCTTACTCTAGAGAATTTTGGATAATGGTCAGGTAGGGAAATCTGGGTCCTAGTACAGTTAAAGAGTTAAAGATATTTTTCTTCTATACAATAGCTTTTGGTCACACTTGAGGATTCACAGGCATGAAAATAAGAAGCTTTCTGATTATAGTCATTTCTATTTAGGGTAAAACATGGCAATATTACTGCTATTTAACATTCATTCTGAACTAGGCAGTCTTGACAATATATTTTTTTCTTGAAATTTTCCACTAGGGCTATTCTTAGACATCCTAATAGCTTACTGAATAAAGGAATATTCTAAAGTTCTAAACGTTACATAAGACTCAAAAATAAAATCTAAATACCTTCTCTATCCAAATTACCCATCTGTCAAACATATAAGAATTGATGCAAAGAAATTTTTTCTTTATAAATGCTGGCTAAAATGGCAAATATAAGTCGGGGAAATTTTGATCTTCCTGCATTAAGACTATCACATAAATAGGGGTGAGTAGGACTGACCAAGAAATGTCTTTCATCATAGGGTCATTAATACATTACAGGTCAAGGACCTTGTTGCTAATACTGATGACGTAACAAAGATTTTAAATTTTCTAGGTCATTTGTCGTCTTAACAAATGCATTTTAGAAAGTTTTGCCTATGGTATCAGGAAAAGACTGGCTGTTATTCAAGAAAGTTTATGAACACCTAAAATTAGATAGGCAGATAGATGGATATGTAGAATGAAAGAAATATTGACATTTAAAATGTTTTGTACAGAACATTTGGATATATATACATATATGTGTGTATATACATATGTATGTGTATATATATATACATATATATATATATATTATTTTTACTCAGATTGAGTCTTTTCCCTGAGGTTGCTTTATATCTTGTAGATATACTGTCTGGAGAAACAGTATGTGGCTTCCAATACTCACTCAGTGGGGAGCAAGGAGGGACATGTTTCATAAAAGGCCTCATGGGTTATTTTTATATTTCAGGGTAATAACTTGTGATGGGGAAAGCAGAAAGCCTTGTGAAGTTCAGCCTGGATTATGTCTGAATAAAAAATGAGGTAATAAGGATGACCTCATAGCTTAGGCAAAAGAGGGGCTGAGTGATGCAGTTAAGTTCTCTGCAGGCAGACCAGGCAGTGCAATTCACAGGAGTCATTACCATCCGCACAGCAAGGGTAGAGCCAGAAACCAGGGCTCCATGGTTCACACCCTGTCAGCACCACACTACTCACGCTGCCGTCATTCCGCTTGAGAAAGCTCTGCTTTTCCCAGTCACCCTTACAACCATCTATGATTAGGGGGTGGGGCATAAATTCAAAGAATTGTTCGACATGCATAAAGAAGAGGTTGTAGAAAATTTTCTAAATATTCCATAGAGGAAAACATAGCTCAGAGTCTGCAACGTGCTGTGAAAGCTCAACCTGATTTCACCAGTTTGTCAAGATTATTTGACCTGATCTGACAAATTTCACTTCCGTAAATAAAGCATCTCACAGGTAGATAATTAAAATGAGGAGGAGTCAGACACAGGAATCCATAAGTAGCCGATCCTGGGTCTATTTATATTTTGATGAATAGAAGAAATGGGGGAATGTTCCTTGCCACGTAGTTTATTGAAAGTCTTAATCAATTTCAAATAAAAAAAAATCCCCACAGTTTAAGTCTAATTATATCACTTTCCATTTCAAACACGGTAATTATTAGCTCCTTTCTTAATTAATATTTTCAGCCTTGCTCCAGTAATTATCTACAGATGTTTAAGGTGCCATTTAAGAATGTACGTCCAGATGAGGTGCTGTACTCCCACGGGCATTAGGCAGCTTGCCAACCTGTCTCCCTTCTGACAGTGCTGGCTTTGAGTCAGGAGCAGAAAAAAAGAACAGCTGACATCTGGGAACCCAAACTTTATCCTCCTCTACGATTTTCAATGAAACAGGAAAAGTTAAAATAAGTAATTTTGTGATTTAATACAGAACATGCAACTGTAATAACTAATGTTCTAATTTTTTTTTACAGTGAACTGTACCAAAAGTCATAATTCCTCTCAGATATTGGTATCTTACTAGTAGTCTTTACCCAGAGCAGGCTGATTTCTTTTTATTAGTATCTAGTAATGATCGTTATTAAAACATAAATATAAATGGCCAAATGGTGATGGTTATTTAAGCTGGGAGTGGGTGTATGTAGGTTTATTATACTTTCTACTTTGGGTTATGTTTAGAAATTTCCACAATAAAAAAAAGAATTTTAAAGAAAAATACATAAGCATGAGACCTTATGCTTCTATACTGACGAAGCTATTAAAATGATCCAAATGATTTCATGTTCAATAAATTTTCAGAAAAACCTTGCTAAGGACATAGCTCAAGAACTTGCTTCTGAAGTTCTTGTTCTGAAAAAAAATGTTAATAAAAGAATTATTAAAGTTCCGGCCCAGAGTACAGTCAGACAAGTTAAAATAGAGCTTAGGCAAACCTCCCATAATTTTCAAAAAACAGAAAGCTCTGACTCAATGCTAGTCTGTTTTGGATAAGTCATAATAGTAAAGAAGAATGGAACCTAATGAAAAAGAGAAAAAAAATTACCCGGACAAATTTTACGGCCGCCCTAACAGCTTCCTTTTTGAAAGTCTTCTAACCCTAGCTGCTGGTTTCCATTGTGAATGTTCTCTCTTTAGGAGCTGAGCTGTAAAAGCAAATAGGAAGGCTTCATCTGAGCTGGAGGGTGGAACTATGCTTAAGTCATTAAAGCAAGCCCTGGGAATTTGCAGAGGGGTTGGGGCTTTAATGTCTTTTACCTGTGCTAAATCTGCTGCAATTTGCCAATGTCAGAGTTATGCATTGGTCCCCAAACCTATGTCAGCAAAGGTTTTAAACTTCCTCCCCGCAACAGACTAAATCGGCCAGCTATCAGAACTGATTAATTTGAGAAACAGCTAATAGAGCTGTCAGGGAGCAATAAAATGACCATGACGTGAAGGTACCAACTAGGGAGAAAGGAAACAAAGAGTATTCTCTAAACATTCTTCAGCCAAAACACAACAACAATCATTGGTGAAAAATGAGTACAACCAAGAGGTTTATTTAAAATGCGGGTAGGGTAATAACTATGGTTTTAAAGGCTGCAAATTGAATCGTCTGCAGGTAAGTCAGCTACATATCAGAACCATGGTTTTTGTTTCCAAAATTTGCTCGAACATGAACTTCCCAAGTAGGTCTACAGGCTGGAGAATCAAAGTGTTCTAAGCAGGAAAGGGTGCTGTGTTTTAAAAAGAAAAATATTAATAATGAGTAAATGGAGGAGAGAAGATGAGAAGATGGGAGAGTTTTGTGTACACTCCTGAGAACATTATAAAGTGAAGCATAAAAGCTGGATCACAATACATCCTGAAATGATTCTGACTTGTAACTACTTGGAATGTCTGCAGCCTTCATCAGAGCATCCTCATCATGTGCACCATGAATTTTTGGGAGGTGTCCTATGTGTTTTCCATCAATAAAAATGAGTAAGGATCAGTAGACACATAAACATGTATAGATAGATGATGGATAGATAGATAGATAGATAGATAGATAGATAGATAGATAGATAGATAGATAGATAGATAGATAGATAGGTAGGTAGGTAGGTAGGTAGGTAGGTAGGTAGGTAGGTAGGTAGGTAGATAGATAGATAGATAGATAGATAGATAGATAGATAGATAGATAGATAGATAGATAGATAGATAGATAGAAATAGAGAGAGATAATTGGACAGGTGGATGGATGGATAGATGGACAGGTCAGTGAATATCAACATATATCTTGGGGTGTGTTAATATATGTACATCACAATGTATACTATGTATACCAAATATGCAATCTTAAACTTAGTGTAAAATAAATAAAAATGCAAAGAAAACATTAAAAAATATTCACAGAATTTTTTTTGCTGAGAGACTACAGTGAAAAAGAGAGGGAGAGGATGTGAGACATTTCCATCTGCAGACGTAACACTCTAGTCGTAAACCTTCCCAAAAGAAAGAAGGGATTTCTGGTAAACCAGTGATCGTGCCTCGTGTTTTTCATTCATATAATCTTAACACCTAAGGCATAGCAGGCAGTTATGAGTGTTTGTTGCATAAAAATGATGTTCTTATTGTCACTGAGATAATATCCTGGGAACAGTACGAGATTGTAAATTTTAGAGTTCTACACTTTGATATCAAAGTCTCTCCTCCTTATCCTTTCAAGTTTGGGTTGGCCATTCCACTTCCTCTTTCTAGAAACCTAAGGCTTACACAATCATTTAAGAAAGTAAAATATTTCTAAATAATAAGTAAACTACCTACCTTTTTGACTGTGAAATGTAACCAAAAACACAGCAAAAACAAATGAACAAATTAAAAGAAAATACTGGGGTGAATATGCTCAATTCTCAACTAACGACAACTCTCATTTGTTTTCTGAATGTCACAACTAGATTTGCTCAAAGCTGCCTCCCTGCCAGCTGGCTTTTTCCCTCTCTTGGCAAGGTAGGAATAGGAACAAGAAAGACGGTTAAATTTTTGGAAATCTTTTTCTCCAGAAATTTCTACTTAACGGCATAAATATTTCAAAGAATTACATTTCTTCTAGGATAACTTCCCCAGTGACAGATTATCTCCTTTATGGATTATAAATTTGTCCGCAATGTGATTTTGGAATTCCTTTGATGAGCCACGTTTAGCTGAATCTGCTACCTAACAGATGCATGAATATTTAGAATCCCGAAGGACAATTATATTCTGTGGTTTCAAATTCCCGTGCATTTGATCTGGCCATGCTTACTCCCCCGACTCCACAGCAGCCTGACTCACATGCTCAGTGCACTTTTGGGCTTCACACAGATTCCGTGAATCTATGTGGGACTTGAAAACAGCAGCTTTATTTTTCCATCTTTATTAGCATGTTTTCATTGTGTACTCTATAGAGGTTCATCAGGACACTTAAAGGCTAACTGATCATGTATGCTGAATATGTTTCCACCGTACATTCCCGGCTTCACGTTTCTTCCCATCCCCATTCCTATTAGTTTTGTCTATTGCCCGTGACAGTTTTCTTTCTACTATAGTGTGTGTGTGTGTGTATGTGTGTGTGTGTGTATTCACATATATGCATATATAATTTATTATAAACATAAGAGAAAGTATATTTGTCTTCAGACAAACTTAAAAGAATTTACTAATAATGTCAAGTTGTGCCTATTTTCTGACAAATATGACATTGTTCACCATTATGACTAAATGAAATTTCATTGTGCATATGTGCTCTATTTTTTTAAATTTATTACTCTATTACTCTATTTATTAACACCTAGTTTAGGTACTACAAAAACATTTCTGGAGTTTTCTCAACAACAATTACAAAAAAAAGGTATGTTTCTTACTTCAGTGTCCTTAAAAGCTAAATCAACATCAAGATCTCCATACATTTCTCTCTCTCTCTCTCTCTCTCTCTCTCTCTCTCTCTCTCTCTCTCTCTCTCTGTGCATATATATAAAATATTGAACTTATCTATTCCAGTAAAAATGGTTCTTTAAAACAGGTAAAAATTCAATATATTTAATTTACATAAAAATGTAAATTCCAATTAATAAGAGCTGCGTTTACATGCTCATTTGTTAATTTTCTGTGGCACAAATATGAAAACAGGTTTAGCAGGAGTAGAAATGGACCATGGTCTGGATTCTTAACAGACCTCAGCTCACAGATGAAGATTATCTGGGAAGAATAGAACACTACAGTTTTTTTTTTTAAGAAGAAGACAGTATGTACAATCTGGCAAATAAGAGGGACTAAACTTTAATTAAAGCTAATTTCAAGCCAGTAAGAAGAACCCTTCCATTGTTTTATTTTAGTTATTGACCCCAAGTTCCTGCCTTGTTTGAGTTCTGCCTTGAGTTCCTTCAGTGATGGACAGCTACCTAGAATTGTAAGCTGAAACAAGCAAACAAAAACAAAAACAAAAAGCTAATTCCAAACTACAGTTCATAAATGAGATGGTTCAGCAGGTAAGAGCTCATGTGATATAAGCATGAAGAACGAAGGTTTGAATTCATGGCACCTACATAAAACCCAGGTCTGGTTGCATGTGGGCTAGTAACCCCTGCACTATATAGAAAAGGAACAGAAGGATCCGTTGGACGTGTTTCTATGAGCCTGGCTTAGGTTCAGTGAGAGACCCTGTCTCAAGGGAATAAATCTAAGAGATAAAGTAGCAGGACACCTGACATCTGGTATCCTCCTCTGGCCTCCACATGTACATAACCTGTGCTTTCACCCCACATAAATATGCACATACAAACACATATACATATATATATATACACTATATTTTTGATAAAATAAAATTTTTACTCAAACAATATAATTCATTAACAATTCATTCTAGTGTGTGTCATTATAAGAAACCATAGTCCACAATGAAATGTTGTGAAATCTGACCTTAGATAAGTTATTATATAATCCTTGTGCTGCTGGACACATATTAATACTAGCAAGAGAAAACCAAAGCTAAAGTGGCTTTGTGAAGTCTTACAGAGATAACCAGAAGAAACTAAGAGAGAAAGAAGTATAACTAAAATACAAAAGATGATATATGCCTACAGTGAATAAAACAATGACATAGTCATATGTATAACTAGTTAATGAAGTTTCTAGAAGTCAGGGTAAATAGTAGATTCAGTTTAACATGAAATGACTGAACTAGCCATGTCTCAGATCCCTACACTTTACCGTTGGCCTAAGATTATACAAGCATGTGAATGGTCACTGCAAATGTAGAAATCCAACCATTAGCTGATACATCTTCCCTTTTCCAAATAAGGTCAGAATTACCAAATATTTACACAAAGTAACAACTCCCCTCAACATGCAATGTCTTAAAGAAGAAAAAACTAAACAGACCATTGTAGAAATGATTACTAAGTCACTTCTGCTCTCTCCGTTTCTACCTCTGGGTGCACACATGAGAAGATTGTAACTAGAACACCCTGAGAACAACCTTCCAAACCCACTGGGAGAACTGGGAGAAATGCACAGCATGTGTGGCAGAGAAAACACTAAGATCCTGATACACAGTCAGGAAAGACAGAGGGCAGGGAGATGTCGTCTTTAGATTGGCAGGGGTGGGATCATGAGAAGAGATGCCTATAGGCGACTCATGCCCTGAAACAACAGGTGCCAGCATTGTATGTGATGTGACATGAAGAAGACCTTTCTGTCCAGTGGAAATGAGCCTGTAGCAGGCTCAGTGAGGAGATACGAGGACAAGGTACAGGCATGTGGTTAGAGCTGATAGGAAAGTGACGAAGGCTCCTTGACGTTACAGAAGTATAGTTGTAGGCGGGGCATTGGCAATGACACCCTAGAGAGTTTGT
This sequence comes from Rattus rattus, assembly GCF_011064425.1. Lineage (NCBI taxonomy): Eukaryota > Metazoa > Chordata > Mammalia > Rodentia > Muridae > Rattus > Rattus rattus. The sequence goes on from NC_046156.1 coordinate 179,749,473, forward strand.
CCGTGCAATTGAATGGAGAATTTCCCAAGATGAATGAAACTTACAAATATCATCCAACATCCTTTTACGCTCGTGTCAAGGTTGCGATATCTGCTGGACACCTCCATGTGTGAAACAGAGTCACAACACATGATTCTGGGTTCTCAGATAGCAGTCTGGTTTGACGAGAGATGTCGGCATCCTACCAGCTTACAGGCTGCCTAACACACAACGTTCTCCTGAACTGGTGTGGCAGTTTGCACTCTTTCAAGTCTCCTTTGTCTACTGGAAGTAGCTCATGAGACAGCAAGAAAACAAGTCAGGACGTCCTAGAACCTGAGAAGAGACAAAAATTAGTTAAAGAAGTAAAGAATGATTGGTTTCACTTAGTACACAAGGAGATGTTAGAGAAAGGAATGAACATTGTATAAGATACGGTTTTGTCCACAGGACCTCCTGAAGATGCTGTTCCATACAAAAACCTGGTAAAATATGCATGAATATTTCTCATTCTGGAGATATCAAAAGTCAGTGTTGAGGCCTACCTTCACACAGTCTTTCAGCCTTAAGGCCGATCTTCTTGTTTAATGTATTCTCTGTCTCATGCAGAATTTAATTTCACTATGGCCTATATATGTATTTTCGGTTATCATTTGAGATATAAATTAATTGAAAAGGTATTCGTTGCCAAACATATTTGTCAATCTGTGTGAAATTTTAAATCAGTAATTACAGATATAACACAATTATGTAACTGTCTTGGGCCTTTATTCTTGGAAAGAAAATGGATTGTTAAGTACTTGGAAATGCCTATTGGGGGTCTCAGATGTCTGAAAAAAAATACTTCAGACATTTCACTCGAAAATTCTTTAGAAGGAGGTCTCCAAAAAAATCTATTTTCTTTAAAATGGAAAAGGAAATTTCTTACCTCTGACTGCTTTGCATGGAGAGTAACACTGTTAAACTCTAAAGATCCCATCTATAAAAGGATCTGTAGAGAACTCATTTTCATCCCAGTGTTCACAGACGTGGATAGAGCAGTGGGAGGCTGGCTTTTGGCTACTACTTTCTTACAGCAAAGGGGGAAATTGTTCTACTTCTGCATTTCCTTGTTCGTGTCTTCCCTAACCTCTCAAAAGCGCTCACACAGCTACTAGAATAGAATTGGGATGGAAAATAGGAGAGTTTTGCCTAAAAATTGCTCTCTGACTTTAAATGAATGATAGATCATAGATTATTACTGATCTGAACAGATAAGCCTTACAATTGGTATCTTTGTATCCATATATTTTAAAATCAAGTGTCCTCAGTTTGTTTTCGAGTGTTTCAGTCATACTGTAAGCCAATTTTTAAATACCTGAAATGGACATTCAAGCCCCGCCCAAGAAACACACATGGAGACCTGTAAAACTGTCATGATTGCTCCATTATTTAATCACCATCAGGGAAGTCGGTACATCATTAGTTCCTATATTTGAGGCTCACAAATTTGTTTATGAACTGATGAGTTACCCATAAATAATTTTTGTGGCTTTATGTGGTAAACATTTTAGTAATGATGGATGCTCAAATCCTGTTCATTTCTCAATTCTATTATCTCGAAAAGAATATGATAGGAAGTGGTCAGTGTCCTGTATCTATTTTTTATTGGATTTTTTTGATTTACATTTCAAATGTTATACCTTTTCCCGGTTTCCCTACCATAAACCTGTATCCTATGCCCTCTCCCCCTGTTTCTATAAGGCTGTTCACCTACACACTCACCCTTTCTTGTCTCCATGCCCTGACATTCCCCGACACTGATGGGTCAAGCCTTGGAAGGACCAAGGGTTTCTACTCCAACAAGGAGTGCCCAATAAGGCAATCCTCTGCTACATATGTAGCTGGAGTCATAGACCCATCCATGTGTATCTTTGGATGGTGGTTTAGTCCCTGGGAGCTCTGGTTGGTTGGTGTTGTTGTTTTTGTGGGGTTGCAAACCCCTTAACCTCCTTCAATCCTTTCTCTAACTCCTCCATTGGGGACCCCATTGTCACTTCAATGGTTCGCTGCGAGCATCTGCCTCTGTATTTGTCAGGCTATGGCAAAGCCTCTCAGGGGACAGCTATATCAGGCTCCTCTCAGCTTGCACATCTTGGCATCAGCAATATTGTCCAGGTTTGGTGGCTGTACGTATATAGGCTGGATCCCCAAATGGGGCAGTCTCTGGATGGTCTTTCCTTCAGTCTCTGCTCCAAACTTCGTCTCTATATTTCCTCCTGTAAATGTGTTTGTTCCTTCTTTTGTTTTCTTTTTTTTCCATCTTTATTAAATTGGGTATTTATTTACATTTCATATGTTATTCCCTTTCAAGGTTTCCATGACAACATCCCCCTAACCCCTCACCCTGCCATTCTATATGGGTATTCTCATCCCAATCCTCCCCCATTACCACCCTCCCCACAGGAATCCTATTCACTGGGGGGTTCAGTCTTGGAAAGACCAAGGGCATCCCCTTCCACTGGTGCCTTTACTAGGTTATTTATTGCTACGTATGCAGTTGGAGCCCAGGGTCAGTCCCTGTATAGTCTTTGTGTAGTGGCTTAGTCCCTGGAAGCTCTGGTTGGTTGGCATTGTTGTTCCTTCTTCTAAGAAGGACTAAAGCACCAGCACTTTATCCTTCTTCTTGAGCTTCATGTAGTCTGTGGATTGTATCTTGGGTAATCGAGCTTTTGGGCTAATATCCACTTATCGGTGAGTGCATACTAGGTGTGTTCTTTAGTGATTGGGTTGCCTCATTCAGGATGATATTTTCTACTTTGATCCATTTGCTATGAATTTCATGAAGTCGATGTATTTTTTTCCTCCATCTTTATTAACTTGAGTATTTCTTATTTACATTTCAATTGTTATTCCCTTTCCCAGTTTCCAGGCCAACATCCCCCTAACCATTCACCTTTCCCTTCTATATGGGTGTTCCCCTCCCCATCCTTCCCCCATTAACACCCTCCCCCTACCAATCAGATTCACTGGGGGTTCAGTCTTGGCAGGACCAAAGGCTTCCCCATCCACTGGTGCTCTTACTAGGCTATTCATTGCTACCTATGAGGTTGGAGCCCAGGGTCAGTCCTCCAGGCTGATTTCCAGAATGGTTGTACCAGTCTGCAATCCCACCAACAATGGAGGAGTGTTCCTCTTTCTCTACATCCTGAACAACATCTGCTGTCGCCATAGTTTTTTATCTTAGCCATTCTGACTGGAGTGAGGTAGAATCTCAGGGTTGTTTTGATTTGCATTTCCTTTATGACTAAAGATGTTCAACATTCTTTAGGTGATTCTCAGCCATTCAACATTCCTCAGCTGTGAATTCTTTGTTTAGCTCTGAATCCCATTTTTAATAGGGTTATTTGTCTCCCTGCAGTCTAATTTCATGAGATCTTTGTATATTTTGGATATAAGCCCTCTATCAGCTGTACGATTCGTAAAGATCTTTTCACAGTCTGTTGGTTGCCATTTTGTCCTAACAACAGTGTCCTTTGCCTTACAGAAGCTTTGCAGTTTTATGAGATCCCATTTGTCGATTCTTGATCTTAGAGCATAAGCCATTGGTGTTTTGTTCAGGAAATTTTCTCCAGTGCCCAGGTGTTCGAGATGCTTCCCCACCTTTTCTTCTATTAGTTTGAGTGTATCTGGTTTGATGAGGAGGTCCTTGATGCACTTGGACTTAAGCTTTGTACAGGGTGATAAGCATAGATCAATCCGCATTCTTCTACATGCTGACCTCAAGTTGAACCAGCACCATTTGTGAAAATACTATCTTTTTTCTACTGGATAGTTTTAGCTTCTTTGTCAAAGATCAAGTGACCATAGGTGTGTGGGTTCATTTCTAGGTCTTCAATTCTATTCCACTGGTCTATCGGCCTGTCTCTGTACCAATACCATACAGTTTTTATCACAGTTGCTCTGTAATACTGCTTGAGTTCAGGGATAGTGATTGCCCCGGAAGTCTTTTTATTGTTGAAGATAGTTTTAGCTATCCTGGGGTTTTTGTTATTCCAGATGAATTTGCAAGTTGTTCTGTCTAACATTCTGAAGAATTGGGTTGGAATTTTGATGGGGATTGCATTGAATCTGTAGATCGCTTTTGGTAAAATGACCATTTTTACTAGATAATCCTACCAATCCATGAGCCTGGGACATATGACATCTTCTTCAATTACTTTCTTCAGAGGCTTGAAGTTCTTATCATACAGATCTTTTACTTTCTTGGTTAAAGTCACACTGAGGTATTTTATATTATTTGGGACTATTATGAAGGGTATCGTTTCCCTAATTTCTTTCTTGGTTTCTTTCTCTTTTCTGTAGAGGAAGGCTACAGATCTATTTGAGTTAATTTTATACCCAGCCACTTTGCTGAAGGTGTTTATCAGGTTTAGTAGTTCTCTGCTGGACCTTTTGGGATCACTTAAGTATTAGATCATATCATCTGCAAATAGTGATATTTTGACTTCTTTCCAAACTGTATTCCTTTGATCTTCTTTTGTTGCCTGCTCTGGCTAGGACTGCGAGAACTTTATTGAATAAGTAGGGAGAGATTGGGCAGCCTTGTCTAGTCCCTGACTTTAGTCAGATTGCTTCAAGTTTCTCTCCATTTAGTTTAATATTAGCTACTGGTTTCCTATATATGGCATTTACTATGTTTAGGTATGGGCCTTGAATTCCTGTTCTTTCCAGGATTTTTGTCATGAAGGGGTGTTGAATTTTGTCAAATGCTTTCTCCGCATCTAATGAAATGGTCATGTGGTTTTTATCTTTCAGTTTGTTTATATAATGGATTGCGTTGATGGTTTTCCGTATATTAAACCATCCCTGCATTCCTTACTGTTGTTGAAGACCAGCTTTAGCCTGTGATGGTCTTATAGGCTGCATGGGATTATTTCTATCTTTCTGTACCTGTTGAGGTCTGTTTTATGACCAACTACATGGTCAATTTTGGAGAAAGTACCATGAGGTGGTGAGAAGAAAGTATATCCTTTTGTTTTAGGATAGAATGTTCCATAAATATGTGTTAAGTTCATTTGGTTTATGACTTCTCTTAGTCTGTCTACGTCTCTGTTTAATTTCTGTTTCAATGATCTGTCCATTGATGAAAGTCGGGTGTTGAAATCTCCTACTATTATTGTGTGAGGTGTAATGTGTTCTTTGAGCTTCAGTAAGGTTTCTTTTATGAGTGTAGGTGCCCTTGTATTTGGAGTATAGATATTTAGGACTGAGAGTTCTTCATGGTGGATTTTTTCTTTGATGAATATGAAGTGTCCTTCCTTATTTTTTTTGATGACTTTTGGTTGAAAATCGATTTTATTCGATATTAGAATGGCTACTCCAGCTTGCTTCTTTAGATCATTTGCTTGGAAAGTTGTTTTCCAGCCTCTGAGGTAGTGTCTGTCTTTGTCTCTGAGGTGTGTTTCCTGTAAGCAACAAAATGCTGGGTCCACATTATGTATCCAGTTTGTTAATCTGTGTGTTTTTATTGGGGGATTGAGTCCATTGATGTTGAGAGATATTAAGGAATAGTGATTGTTGCTTCCTGTTATATTCGTATTTGGATGTGAGATTATGTTTGTGTGCTTTTCTTCTCTTTGTTTTGTTGCAAAACAATTAGTTTCTTGCTTTTTCTAGAGTGTACCTTGCCTCCTTGTGTTAGGCTTTACCCTTTATTATCCTTTGTATGACTGGATTTATAGAAATATACTGTGTAAATTTGGTTTTGTCATGGAATATCTTGGTTTCTCCATCTATGTCAATTCAGAGTTTTGCTGGATACAGTAACTTGGGCTGGCATTTGTGTTCTCTTAGGGTCTGTATGACATCTGTCCAGGATCTTCTGGCTTTCATAGTCTCTGGTGAGAAGTCTGGAGTAATTCTGATAAATCTGCCTTTACATGTTATTTGACCTTTTTCCCTTACTGCTTTTAATATTCTTTCTTTGTTTTGTGCATTTGGTGTTTTGACTATTATGTGTTGGGAGGAGTTTCTTTTCTGATCCAATCTATTTGGAGTTCTGTAGCCTTCTTTTATGTTCGTGGGCATCGCTTTCTTTAGGTTAGGGAAGATTTCTTCTATGATTTTGTTGACGATATTTACTGGTACTTTGAGTTGGGAATCTTCACTCTCTTCTATACCTATTATCCTTAGATTTGATCTTCTCATTGTGTCCTGGATTTCCTGTATGTTTTAGGCCAGTAACTTTTTCCATTTTACATTATCTTGACAGTTGTGTCAATGATTTCTATGGAATCTTCTGCTCCTGAGATTCTCTCTTCTATCTCTTGTATTCTGTTGGTGATTCTTGTATCTATGGCTCCTTGTCTCTTCCTTTGGTTTTCTATACCCAGGGTTGTCTCCCTTTGTGCTTTCTTTATTGCTTCTATTTCCATTTTTAATTCCTTCACCTGTTTGATTGTGTTTTTCTATAATTCTTTCAGGGATTTTTGCATTTCCTCTCTATAGGCTTCTGCTTGTTTATTTGTGTTTTCCTGCATTTCTCTAAGGGAGTTCTTTATGTCTTTCTTGAAGTCCTCCATCATCATGATCAAATGTGATTTTAAATCTAGATCTTGCTTTTCTGGTGTGTTTGGATATTCAGTGTTTGCTTTAGTGGGAGAATTGGGCTCTGATGATGCCATGTAGTCTTGGTTTCTGTTGCTTGGGTTCCTGTGCTTGCCTTGCCATCACGTTGTTTCTGTTGTTACCTTGTTCTGCTATTTCTGACAGTGGTTAGAGTGTCCTATAGGCCTGTGTGTCAAGAGTGCTGTAGACCTGTTTTCCTGTTCTCTTTCAGCCAGTTATGGGAACAGAGTGTTCTTCTTTCAGGCGTGTAGTCATTCCTGTCTACTGGTCTTCAGGTGTTCCTTTGGGCATGTGTACTGAGTCCACCAGGAAGGTCACTTGGAGCAGATAAGTTGGTCTTACTGCTGTTCTCGAGCCTGGAGTCACTTCGCAGGGCCGAGTTTCAGTTCTCTGTGAGGGCAGCAACCAGAGGGCCTGCCCCACTTTTGCTCAGGACCCTGTGTACAGGTGGCCCAGATGGTGCTAGGCGTTTTCCTCTAGAGTCAGAAATGTGGGCAGAGAGTAGTCTCTTCTGTCTTCCCAGGCATGTCTGCCCCTCTGAAGGTCTAGCTCTCCCTCCTACAGGATTTGTGTGCAGGGAGCTGTTTGACCAGGTCCCTTCAGATCTGGGCAGTGTCTGGACCACAGTGTTGAGTGCTCCTATCTTCCTGTTCCCAGAGGCCCTATACAGTTTCCTCTTGGGCCAGGGATGTGGGCAGGGGTGGGCAGTACTGGCAGTCTCTCCTGCCCTGCAGGTCTTAGGAGTGCCCACCTGTCTGGGCATTGAGCTCTATCTCCATCATTGCTTTCAATAGCTGAATAGTACTCCATTGTATAAATATTCAACGTTTTCTATATCCATTTCTCCATTGAGGGACATCTGGGTTCTTTCTAGCGTCTGGCTATTATAAATAAGGCTGCTATGAACGTAGTAGAGCATGTGTCTTTGTTGTATGTTGGAGCATCTTTGGGTATATGCCCAAGAGTGGTATAGCTGGGTCCTCAGGTAGTATTATGTCCAATCTTCTGAGGAAAGTCCAGACTGATTTCCAGAGTGGTTGTGCCAGCTTGTAGTCCCACCAACAATGGAGGAGTATTCCTCTTTCTCCACATTCTCACCAGCATCTGTTGTCACCTGAGATGTTTGTCTTAGCCTTTCTGACTGGTGTGAGGTGGAACTCAGGGTTGTTTTGATTTTCATTTCCCTGATGACTGAGGATACTGAACATTTCTTTAAGTGTTTTTTGTTTAGTTCCATACCCCATTTTTAATAGGGCTATTTGATTCTCTGGAGTCTAACTTCTTGAGTGCTTTGTAGATATTGGATATTAGCTTTCTATCAGATGTAGGATTAGTAAAGATCTAAAAATATGGAATGGTTCATGAATTTGCATGTTGTCCTTGGCCAGGGGCCATACTAATCTTCCCTGTATTGTTCCAATATGTGCTGCTGATGTGGGCATGAGACCTCTGTTTCTAATCATAACCATGTCATGCTGTACCTAATGCAAAGTTGTATGGTTGTCCTGAATCTCACCTGCAAGTTTATACGAAGGTTTCTCCTTTTGCCTAGTTACAAACTTTTCTATCAACCTGCTGCTCATAGCTAAGGAGATTTGTGTAGCACTCCTTATAAGAGAAACTCAGTAAAGGTAAACCCCAGAGTAGAAGGAGACTACTCAGAGAGAAGTACAAGAGCCAGGATTGGCTGTGCTAGACTGATAGCAAACATCAAAATCTCCGAGGTTTAACCCTGAGAATTTTTATTTTAACTTTGATTCCTATGTAGTTGGGGTTCCTGGATGCTTTGCACAGGGCTTCTCTACTTCCTGCAGCTGTTCCCAAGGACCTAGCATACTTGTTTCCTTATGAAGTTACATTGGTAACACATGGATTCCAGAAGGAAAAACTGAGACAATTCTCCCAGCAGCCTTCTTTGTGTCATTGCAGTAAAACCAAGTGTGTGTAGATTCTCACTGCCTGTTAACTGAAATGGTCACACACACTAGCAGTAGGGGCAGCAAATGGATTGTGGGAACGATCCAATGTTAGATGTGAGATGTTCATATGCAGAACATGTGAGAATTCTGGATAGAAAAGCACATAATTTTTATTGTCTCAAGTGAATGCAATAACTTTCATTGAATAATTTGCTGTCTTCAGTCTGTATGTAGTGATCTACTCCAAAAGACAGCCAGGATTTTTGAGATAAAAAAAACTTATCACCATGATTACCTCTCCTCTCCCACCTCTGACTCCAGCCTCATCACATACACTAAGGAGCTGATAGGTTGAAGAGGTAGGAAAAGCAGAGCATAATTCAGGGACTAGGGGGGTACTCCCCACCCTCTGGGCTGTGGAGCTGAGAATCAGCAAAGCAGCTTAGTAGGCAGGATTCTAGAAGAGACAACCCGTGGTTGAGGGGCTTTGGCTACCTCAGTGATTACAGAAAGCTGTTTCAGTTTGTCCATGTTGTGTTATTTCTTCTGCTCATTACTTGGCTGTTTAGCTCTGCTTTCGTTTCATTCTACTTCCAAGGATAAACAATAGGAGACTTCAGAAAAACAGCTTCTCATACGTTTTGGTAAAACCCCTTTTATGTCCTTTGTAGAAAATGATCAAAGGCATTACAGTTAAAAACACAAAGGTCCTAGGATGGACTGATGGATCAGTGGTAAAGAGAATTTGCTATGCAATCTTGAGAACTGGATTTATGATCCGAGCACCCACAGGACAATCCAGGACTCCCAAAGACGCCTGCAACTTCAGCTCCGAGAGATCCAGTGTCCCATTGGTGGTAAGGCATGCCTTTTACCAGCATTCAGGAAGCAGAAACAGGGGGATCTCTGAGTCTGAAGCCAGTCCGGTCTACAGAGTGAGTTCTAAGAAAGAAAGGACTACACAAAGAAATTCTATTTCAAAAAAAATTCAATTCACTGTCCTTTTTTTGGGCCTCCATGTATACAGAAGCACTCAATCTATACACACACATACACACACACACACACACACACATACATACACACACAAATAAATAGATGAAATAAATATTTTTGAAATAACTCTTTCTTCCCAGAAATCTATGACCAAGGAATTAAACTGCGTGCACAAATATTTAAAGTCTGTTTTAAAATGTTCAGATCTGCAAAGAATTGAAAAACGAAAATCAAATCAGCAATTTATAGTCAATTTTGTTATAACTGAATAATTTATGATGTATCCATCATGGCATAGTGGCAGACTTTAAAATACTGTGTTAGAGATGCCCCACTGATCAGGGGGGGTTTTCATAAAGCATTGATTAACTATGACTATCTGAAGTCTATATTGTCTGATATAATTTTTACAAAGCCATAATCAAAAAACCCTGCAAACACATACTGTAGTGAATTTTTATATTTTAAAGTGTATTTGCCATATAAATATACTACATAACCAATAATGCCTCTTTGCAGTATTCAAACAAGTGATGCTTTGATTGGGTTGACTGTTTTTCAAGTTGACTGTTTTTGTTCATTTGTCCGTCATTTATACATTCCTTACAAGATTAATCTTTCCTGGTAATTCTTCAAGTTAAGATCACTATGCACAGTTCATAAGAAACCCCCAGGCTTGAATATAAAATAACTTGGCTCATCCAGGACATAGATCTGACAGTCTACGTAACTGGTTTCTCTAGAGAAAAAGCTTCCCACATAACTATGTACTTACTGTTAACTAAATAACACTAAGTAAGGTCTGTTGGCCACTACCTCAATGTTGTGGTAAAATACCTGACAGCTTACAGAGGCTGGCTCCACTCCTTTTCCATTGGCGGGCGAGGAGGAGGGCATTGCAGCAAAAACACTATTTCAGGACAGGGGAGGCAGAGAGAGGGGAGAAGGGGAGAGAGAGAGAGAGAGAGAGAGAGAGAGAGAGAGAGAGAGAGAGAGAGAGAGAGAGACAGAGACAGAGAGAGAGACAGAGAGAGAGAGACAGAGAGAGAGACAGAGAGAGAGAGAGAGAGAGAGAGAGGAGAGAGAGAGACATAAAAAAGAAACACACACACATACAGAGACAGAGAGAGATACAGAGAGACAGAAAAAAAACCACATACACTCCAACAAAACACACACACACACACACACACACACACACACACACACACACGCAAACACACACACATCCAGAAAGAGGGAAAGGGAGAAAGAAAGGAGAGAGAGAGGAGATAGAGGAGAGAGACAGAGACAGAGAGGCAGAGAGAGACAGAGAGAATACGGTGATTGGGTATGAGAAAGCATGCCTACAGGTAACCCACCTCCTCACCAAGCTCCATTTCCTGGTTGTCCAGTCACCTGTGCATCCCTCAGTCAGGGACTCCACTGATGATCTTAGGCCCATCCTAACCGAAGAATCTCTCAAGAGCCTTTTTGTTGGTAACCAGGGCTTTAGCATGTCAGCCTGTCCAGGAAAGGAACACTTCATGTCTAAGCCCTAATATCACACCTAGGGAAATATGCCGATTTACTAAAATGCGACTTAAAACAGCGCCTTTGTAAACAGAAGTAAATTTGAATTCAGGAACTGTCCTTCAGAAACTGTTATTTTCTTTGTTTGTTTATTTTACTTTGTTTACTTGAGACAGGGTCTCTCTATATAGCCCTGGCTATCCTGGAACTCTAGACCAGGCTGGACTCAAACTCAAGCATTAGGCCTCTACCTGATGTTACTCATTTTTGAAGCTAGACTTTCTCTTTGTTAAGTGGTGATCTCGAACCCTATTACTTTAGTTGTCGGGAACATGTGGAGGATTCAATGACAACAGGATGCTCAGTGCAGTATCAAGAGCCCACACACCCAGTAAAGAGCAATTGCTCTTCACCACTGGCTTTCACCATAGGAAATATGAGGCCATGCCTGTTTTACACACCATCTTGTCAGTATAGCTTAGGCAACAACCTTTCAACTTTAACAAATATTCGTAAGAGATAGTCAAACAAATGTTATCACCGTCCATCTCTTCTTCTTTGCTTTGGTGCTAAAACATAGTTTTTTTCTCTTCTTCCTTCCATCCTTCCTTTCCTCCATCCCTCCTCCCTTCCTTTCCTTCTTCCTTCCCTTCTTTCTTCCTTCTTTATTCCTTTTTTCTCATCCTCACACTCCTTAAAGCATTCTCCTCCAGTCCTCCCTATTCAAGAGCTCCTAACAAATGCATAAATCACTTCTCACAATATTCAGTTTGCCTCTGCTCACCAAGTAGAAACTTTTCCATCGCTAAACCTGACTTTTTAAAGTGAACCTTCATTCTATTTCCATTATCTTTATGGAAATATTCCTTAAAAGTGATCAGATGCCAAACACTGAAAAATGTCTTAACCAGCTTTCTACAAAAGAGCCACTCCCAACTGATCATGTGTCAGAGGCCATCCTTACTGAGTTACAGCAGTGTAATATTAGAAATAAAGTTTTATTTTTTAGTCGAAAACTTATACCTTAGAATGATATGTAAATCAGCAGGGAATCACTGATGCATGCATAAATACTAATGGAATAGCTCGTTATCAATGTGTGATAGTAAAATGTAAGAAGTGGCAAACAGTCTTAAAACAAATCTTGGTATTTCACATTGTGTTTTTGAATACTAGAAAAGTTGGTGATTTTTAAAATTCCCAGTCATGGGTCTGCCTTGCCTAGCCACAAAAGATGTGTCTAGTCCTGCTACACTTGATATGCCAAGGTGGATTGATATCCAAGGGAGTCCTCCCCTTTTCTGAGGAGAAAGGGAAGACTGGAGGATGCAGAGAGGAGAGAGGAGAGACAGGGGAGGGGAAGATGTGACCAAGATATAAAGTAAATAAACTAAATAAATATAAAAACGCATTTGAAATAGAATATCTTTAAGAAAAATCTGTCATTTGAGTTTAATCCTGACAGATTTAATCAAATTATTTTTGGCTCATGTGCGCGCGCGCGTGTGTGTGTGTGTGTGTGTGTGTGTGTGTGATTGTCTTACTAAACCAGGACAAAGGTAATTTGGCCCCACTAACTGGCCAGCAAGCTTAGGTGTATGCCCGTGGGACGGGTCTCACGCTGGGCCAGTTATTGATTGGCCATTCTCTCGGTCTCTACTCCATCTTTGTTCCTGCACTTATTTCATTTAGACAGAACCAATTTGGGGTTGAAAGCTTTATAGGCGGTTTGGTGTCCCCATCCGTCCACTGGGGGTCCAGTCTGGCCTCTTCAGGTTCCCTATCCCCACTGTTGGGCATTTTGGCTAAGGTTACCTACATTGACTCCTGGGTGCCTCCCTTAGGATTCGGGAACTTCCTAGTGATCCCCTCTTACCTTCCACCTCCCACCCCTGGCAGTTGCATATATCCATTCATTCTCTTGGTCCTCTGGGCCTTTCTCCTGTCTCCCCCGACACTTGATCCTCTCTCCCTATTCTCCTTCTCATCTCTTCTCCCATTCAGGTTCGTCCCTTCTTCTGCCTCCCATGACTAGTTTGTTCCCCCTTCTAAGTGGGATTCAAGCATCCTCACTTGGTCCTTCCTGTTTAACTTCTTTGGATCTGTGGGATATCATGGGTATTCTGTACTTTTTGGCTAATATCCATTTATCAGTGAGTACATATCATAAATGTTTTGGGGGGCTCTGGGTTATCTCATTCAGGATATTTCTAGCTCCATCCATTTGCCTGCAAGATTCATGATGCCCTTGTTTTTAATAGTTGAATAATATTCCATTATGTAAATGAACCACATTTTCTGTAACCATTCTTCGGTTACGGGACATCTGGGTTGTTTCCAGTTTCTGGCTATGACAAATAGAGCTGCTATGAACACGGTGGATCACGTGTCCTCGTGGTATGTGGAGCTTCTTTTGGGTGTATGCCCAGGAGTGGTAGAGCAGGGATTTGAGGTAAAACTATTGCCAACTTTCTGAGAAACTACTAGAATTATTTGCAGAGTGGTTGTACAAATTTGCAATATGACCAGCAATGGAGGTGTGTGTTCTCCACTCTCCACATTCTCACCAGCATGGCTGTCACTTGAATTATTGATCTTACCCATTCTGGTTAGTGTAAGGTAGAATCTCTTTTGGTTTGCATTCCCCTGATGACTAAGGACTCTGAACATTTCTTTAAGTTTTTCTTCCTCATTCAAGACTCCTCTCTTGAGAATTCTCTGTTTAGCTCTGTACACCATTTTTAATTGAGTTATTTGATTTTTGGAGTCTAACTTCTTGAGTTCTTTATATATCTGGATACTATCCCTCTGACAGAGGTAGGGTTGGTGAAGATCTTTCCCCAATCCTGCTGAGAGTATACTTAGCCTTACAGAAACTTTTCAGTTTCAGGAGGTCCCGTTTATCAATTGTTGATCTTAGAGCCTGAGGCACTGGTGTTCTGTTCAGGAAAATTTCTTCTGTAACAGTGCATTCAAGGCTCTCTCCTACTGTTGTATTCAGTGTATCCAGTTTTATGTTGAGGGCCTTGATCCACTTGGACATGAGCTTTGTACGGGATGATAAATATGAATCTATTTGCACTCTTCTTCATGCAGGCCTCCAGTTAGTTCAGCACCATTTGTTGAAGATTCTCTTACCCACTGGATGTTTTGGATTCTTTGTCAAAAATCAAGTGTCCATAGCTGTATGGGTTTATACTGGGTCTCCTATTTTATTCCATCTATCAATCTGTCTGTTTTTGTATCAATGCCATACAGTTTTTATCACTATTGCTCTGTAGTATGGTTTTCAGACAGGGATGGTGATTCCCCCAGAAATTATTTTATTGTTGAGAATTGTTTTGGCTATCCTGGTTTTTATTGTTGTTGTTGTTTTATTTTTTCCATATAAAGTTGAGAATTTCTTTTCCCATGTCTGTGAAGAATTGCATTGGAAATTTGATGAAGATTGCATTGAATCTGTAGATTGTAAGATGGCCATGTTCACTATGTTAATCCTACTGATTCATTAGCATAGGAGATCTTCCCATCTTCTGGAGTCTTTCTTCAATTTCTGTTTTCAAGGACTTAAGTTCTTCTCATAGAGCTCTTCCCATTACATAATTAGAGTTACACTAAGGCATTTTATATTATTTGTGGCTATTGTGAATATTGTTGTTTCCCTAATTTCTTTCTCAGTCTATTTATCCTTTAAATAGAGAAAGGCTACTGATTTGTTAGAGTTATTTTTTTATCCAGCCACTTTGCTGAAGTTGTTTACCAGCTGTAGGAGTTCTCTGGTAGAATTTTTAGGGTCACTTATGTATACTATCATATCATCTGCAAATAGTGATACCTTGACATCTTCCTTTCTAAATTGTATCCCCTTAATATCCTTTTGTTGTCTAATTGCTCTAACTAAACTATCAAGTATTATATTGAATAGATAGGGAGACAGTGGGCAGCCTTATCTTGTCCCTGATTTTAGTAGGATTGCTTCATTTTGCTTCATTCACAGGAATAAGAATCAAACCCAGATGATCATGAATGCTTGAGAGAACTTTTGTTCCAAACTATGCCTCCTAACCCTAGCCAATCAGTGTTATAAACATTGAAATATGCATCATCAAGGTATCTGAGAAGAGTATGGATGGAGGATATTAAAATCATGTACACAGAGACAAATAAAATCAACAGTAATTGCCGAGTGCTTACCGAAAGTGAGTCACTTCCAGTGTGTTTAATGCAAAAAGTGCCTCCACGTTCTCTGCTCATAAGAATCATAGAATCATGCTGAACACCCAAGTATTAAGTATAGAAAAGAAATACATAATATGTTTAAAGAATGATCACATATCTCAGCTCTATGTAGGCGAGAGAAAGTATTGTGAGTTGTGTAATCAGGAAAATCCCAATATTCCACCATATATAATTAATATAATATAATATAATTTAGTATAATATAATATATACATAAACATGTATATGTGTACACATAAACACATATGCATATATACATATATACATATATACATATAATGTATATATTATATTAAATATAGTATATAATTATATATGACATGGGTGGTTTAAGCAGAAGAAATGAAAGTAAAATAAACATGAAGATATGTCTTTAAAGAACTCATAAAACATAAGCATAGGGGCTGGCGGTGAAAGGGCTCAGCAAGTTTAAGTGCTTGTTCCCTACCTTGAGGGCCTGAGTCATCTTAGTTCCTGGGACCCACATGGTAAAAGGAAAAGAACTTACTGTTGTAGTTTTTCCTCTGACTTCCATATGTACACAAATGTATATGTATATGTACATGCACTTATGATTTAAAAATCTAAAAGGAAAGAAACATAAGCCCGAATTCATATTGCTTTCCTAGGAAATTATGAATAGACCACCCCCGTAGTGAAGAAACCCTTTAATGTCCGTCTAAAGAGCTGGAATTTTAACAAGTTTTCATCATCATTGCAGATAAAGAGGCCTGCCTTTAGCACCAGCAGTATCAGTTGTCGTGGGGATTCATATAAAGAATGTTTAAAATAAAACTTATTTTATAGTTTCACTGCTCTTTAGATCTTATTCTTAGATGAAAGATGCCCTGTCAATTGAACAGGCCATTTGGGGTCCAAATGTAAAACTGACTTCCATGTCTGTAACCAGAAGTAATTGTATCAGTAGGTCTGCAGCTGCAAGGAAACAAAACCCTCTTGCAGAATGGCTTTAATAAGTGGGGTCGTATTTATCCCACAGAACCGCAGTTCCGAAACAGGAGGCTGTTCCCAGTGGCTCAGAACGCCAGCTAGAGCAAGGAGGCAAGGCCATCATTTTAATTTGTAAGCTTGTCATCTCATGGTCATAACTTTGCCTCCAAGTATCAGATCCCATCCCAAGACAGGAGAAAAGGGACACGGGATGGCTCCAGCCATGTGTCTTCTTTGTGTAAATAAAACAAAACCCTTTTCAGAAAACCCACAGAGCAAGAAGGTTTGAAGAATGTGAAACTGCGAAGGCGAGCTGAGACTTAGCATTAAAAGTGGTCAGTCCCGGGCATGCAGAAAAGTCGAAGAATTCACTGCAAGATGCGGAAGCCTTAATGGCAGCACCGCAACGTCCCAACAAAGGACACGGGCAACGATGCTCTGAAGCTGTAGCGGACAGCTTTCAAGTGAGATAAAAGAAGAAAAAGGCAGCTCAGGATTCAGGTCAGACTGAGCTCAATAGAATGAGATTGAGAGTCAGCATCGCGTGGCTACTGTACAGGGTTCCCAAGACCAAAGATGTTTCTTAAAAACATTTTTTAGGTGCTGCGTTCATGAGCAGAGCCCCATCGTTGCCTACAATATTGATGAGGATATCTGCAAAGAAGCAGAAGTTGTGCCAAGAAAAGGCACATGAATCATCCTATCTAATAAGATGAGAATCCTAGGAAGCAGTCTATACTGCTAGCTCATAATTGAAGCTAGCAATTAATCATGGCATGCTTTATAAAAGCTTTGATTGCTTAACGTTTCTCCCAATTATTATTGCATTCTTTTTTTTTTTTTTTTTAGGTTTGCTGTAGGCAGGAAGGCAGAACTGAGAGTGCAGGAAACTAAATTTTTCTTCCCTCCAAAGGCCACCGTGTGCCAGTGCGTTCTGAAATATGAGGTGCATCATGAGAGGAGATTAGTCAAGGGCGTTCACCAACATGCCCTTAGTCCCAACATGCTGAAGGAACTGATGAACTGGCGCCATTGGAGACAGAGAGTCGTGACCAATTTATTGCTCCAAGCTCAGTGCTGCATATGTATGCAAAGTTTCATTTATAATGATAATTTATGTGGCAGTTGGGTTGTGTGGTAATCAGCAAGACAGTGTCTAAAACTGCGCCATGTCATGTTAGCGTGTAGACAGAAATCCTCATGCATTTACATATGAAAGCTTCTAAAGAAACTCAACCGAGGCCAGTTATAAGCCATCTACGTTCCATTTGCTTTGACAATACAAAATTCAAACTGTGACATTTCTAACTCGTACTGATATTGCCCTGTATTACCCTGCATTTTGCTACAAATGAACCATTAGAATCTTATAATAATAAATCAGTGTGATTGTTCTTTTTTTGTTTTTTACCAATTTTTATACAAGGTTACATTCTCTCTTATCTAATCTAAACACTGGGAACAAAATACATTCATAGAGAGATCTTTCCAGGTAATAGGTGCCTTGGTTAAAATGTTCCTCAGCTATCAAATAAGTAGGATGATAAATAACTAATATGCATTTCTGTTATGGTGAATCTATAGTTCTTTGACCATGTATCATGAGCAAGTTAGGAGCAAAGCCAAGACTTACATTTAGAACATATATTTCATGGAGTGTGTGAAAGTGGTATGTGTGTATACAAGTATGGAAGGGGTATGCCCATAAAGTCATATGTAGAGGCCGGACAGAGATTGATAACAGAATGTCTTCCTGGATCACTACTTTGTGTAACTTTGTATGGGGCATGGGGGAGTTCTTCCATTGGAGCTAGCAATGATTTGGTATTGCCACAAGACTGACTGGATTATGAGTACCTGAGATCTGCTTGTCTCTGACCACCAGTGCTGGAGTGCCGGACTGACAGGTAGCAATCACTGTGTCAGGACTTTAGGATAGGGTCTCAAGACCCAGTGTCAGCATCTAATTCATTGTAGGTATGTTTGAAATTCTCAAAGAACATCTATGAATAAACTTTCAAACAATATCTAACTATCCTCATTTTATATAATATAGAACATACAAAAAGGTTTGCATTCTGAGAGAAATGTGTAATTGTAACTTTCTGAAACTTCAGGAGCCAGTACCCCCCCCCACTTCCTGTCTCAGGTTTTCAGGCTTTCAGGTTTCAAAAGCAAATGCCAGGCCCAGTCTCTTTCTCTCCCTCTCCCTCTCCCCCTCCCTCTCCCTCTCCCTCTCCCTCTCCAGCTCTCCTTACTCTTCTTCCTTCCCCTCCTCCTCTTCCTTCCCCTCTCCCTCTCCTTCTCCTCCCCCTCTCTCTCTGTGTGTCTCTGTGTTTATTATCTTATAGCATACATGTTCCTATTACTACTTCTATTATATTAAAGCACATCACATTTTTATCTATATATTTCTTTCATTATCAGTAAAGCATGACACAATAGAGCTATGGCAATATTCCCCAAAACAACAAGAAGCAAAAGACAGTTAAAGGGATGGAATTCCATAATGCACTTGAAGGTTTTTTTCACCCTTTTTTCTGTTTGCCTTGTTTCTTACTCTTCTGAACTTCGCCCTCATTTAACTTCCACTCCCCATCCCCTTTTGTGTCTCTCAGAAAAGCATTTCAGAGAGCCTCACAGTAAGTGTGACATACAATTCACCATGTTTAGTCATCCAACACTGGAAAGCCTAGCCTATTGTGAGATTCCACCTACTACACATTTATGGAGAAAACCACATGAACTCCATGTTAGTGGAATGAATATTGTCTTGCACTCTTCATTTCTGGTGGGAGCAAAAAACCCTCAACTACTTTGAGAGAGAATCTGGAAATTGATAATGGATTTGATCGCACATCTACAATGTGACCTGCCTGTTACCTGCCCAGATCTCGTAAGAAGCATATGTCATTGTGCTGTGACTGGGATGAAAGATCTAAGGAATTCACTTAAGGAAACATCTGAGGTGACAACCAGAGAAAGTGAGAGAACCTTTGAACTATGATGAAGGCCTGACCTGCATGGAAGTGTAAGCTCAAAGACCTGATAGGGAAATCCTATCTAAAATCTAATAAATTTCTGTCCGGAGTCGTCATTCAAACTTGCTGTTAATAAACCCTACATCTCACACACGTGAATGCTCTAGATGGCTACAGCCATTGGCTGGGAAGCCTGGAAGGACTCAGGACAGCGCAAACTCTGTACATACATGAGGTTGGATGCAGCACCTTTCTGTAGTATCCACTACACGAAGCACAACCACAAGAGAAGTTTCTGAGCACATGTTAGCAAGAGTATCACTGTGATAGGTGAAACACAGTCATTTTTACAGAAAGAGAATGTAGCAGTAGCTGCCTTTAATGTTCCGTGATCTCCATTTGGTGTCTTACAGATAAATACAAGGAACACCTGAAAGCATAAAAGAACACAGCACAATTCATAGCTCCTACCCAAGACAAAGCCACTTGAAATTTATAGCTGAATGCTGATCCAAATTGTAAATAGCATGTCAAATGCATTTACACTAAATAGAATGAGAAACTCCTAAATTTAAAAGCATTCTAAATTAACTGAAAATTTTTCATACTTCCTCTGCTTAATAAAAGATGAAAACACCAACACAAAAGATGGTACCCAAGGCAAAGAAGAAAATTATCACTAAATGTAATTATTGGATTATAAAAGTCATTACACAAATATTTTAAGAAAATTATTAGACAACTGATTAGATTCTTGCAGAATTATACATTATAAAAATGTTAAGGTAGTAGAGCATGGTTTTGTTTTTATACCTTCAAAATATCTTAAATCACAATGAATGCACACTGTTGATTGTCTTTAAAGTACAATATATACTAAATAAAAAAATGGGGATATTGTTCCTGGGTAACCCACGTGTTTATTCTATCTTCTACTCATTTATTTCTATCAGATTCAGTTCACCTCCTTTTTTTTTTTTTTTTTGTTAGTACAGTTGTACACATGATTTTGTGTACCCTCCATAATGAACTCAAGGAATTACATGGCTGTTCATTCAAATTTATTAAAGAGCAAACATGTGCTGCTCAATGAAGACAAATGCTGCTCTATGTACAACATCTTCAGCACCCATGGGTTCAGCATGAGGGCTCAGAGGGAGGCAGAATTGTAATGAATGTGGAGGAAATAAAAGCAATAGTCTGAAGACAAGAATGACAGTGGATGATTGGAAGATCCTTCTAAAGAGAACACTGCTCCACCAGAGACTTTAAAACAGAGGGATCTACAAAGTTAGGGAGACTTAGGATTTCCAGTGAGAAGTAAAAAAGATTTTCAAACGTACTAAGAGAAAGGGCCAAAGTTTTGTTGTTTTGCTGTTGATTTTTTTTCTTTTTAACATAGTGGTACAAAGCTGGAGCCTAGAGAAAAAAATAGAAAATGACTCTAGGATGATGTCAGATCACACATAGATTGTCAGATCCTGGGAAGAGGTTTCAATCTCATTATAAGTCAGGGGGAAATCCATTGTGGATCCCAGACAAGCAAAGTGGTATGATTCTGTTAATATTGTGACAAGGTCCCTTTTCCTACTGAGTGTGAATTGAGTTGTAAGTAACAAAAATTGGTGAGCTAATCTCAGATGATAACAGATGCTGGTGAGGACCTGGAGAAAGACCACTTCTCCATTGTTAGTGGGAGTGCAAGCTGGTACAACCACTCTGGAAATCAGTATGGAGAATCCTCTGAAAACCTGAGGACCCAACTATACCTCTCCTGGGCATATAACCAAAAGATGCCCCAACATATAACAAAGATACATTCTCCACTATGTTCATAGCAGCCTTATTTATAATAGCCAGAATCTGGAATGAACCCAGATGTCCTTCAACAGAGGAATGGATATAGAAAATGTGGTACATCTACAAAATGGAGTACTACTCAGCCATCAAAAACAATGACTTTATGAAATTCATAGGCAAATGGATAGAACTAGAAAATATCATCCTGAGTGAGGTAACCCAATTACAAAAGAACACACATGGTATGCCCTCACTGATAAGTGGATATTAGCCCAAAAGCTCAGAATGCTCAAGATACAATTCACCAACCGCATGAAGCTCAAGAAGAAGGAAAACCAAAGTGGGGATGCCTCAGACATTTTTAGAAGGAAAACAAAAATGCTCATAGGAGGAATTATGGAGACAAAGTGTGGAGCAGAGCCTGAAAGAAGGCCATCCAGAGACTGCCCTACCTGGTGGGTCCATCCTATATACAAATACCAAACCCCAACAATCTTGTGGATGCCAAGAAATACATGCTCAGGAGCCTGAGGTAGCTGTCCTCTGAGAGGCTCTGCTAGAGCCTAACAAATACAGAGGTTGATGCTCACAGCCAACCATTGAACTGAGAACAGGGTCCCCAATGGAGGAGTTAGAGAAAGGACTGGAGGAGCTGAAGGGGTTTGCAATCCCATAAGAACAACAAGATCAACCAACCAGACCCCCCAGAGCTCCCAGGAACTAAACCACCATCCCAAGAATACACAAGGATGGACCTATGGCTCCAGCTGCATATGTAGCAGAGGATGGCCTTGTTGGGCATCAATGGGAGGAGAAACTCTTTGTCCTGTCAAGGCTGGACACTCCAGTGAAGGGGAATGTCAGGACAGGGAGGTGTGAGGGAGTAGGTGGGTGGGTGAGGGTGTTCCCTCATAGAAGCAGCAGGAGGGGGTAGGACAGCAAGTTTCTGGAGGGGAACCAGGAAAGGAGATAACTTTTAAAATGTAAATAAAAAATACCCAATTAAAAAAAAAAAGAATAAGCAGCATCACTAATACAGCAGGGCTCAGGAGAAGAAAGTGATTGGCATTGGCTTACAGCATCTGTTGCCAACAATGAAGCAGATAGTTATATGATAAAGATGGTTGAAGGGATTTAAATAATGTTTTAGACTCTCTCCTTTGGACATACAGAGTTCGTGTCTAGAAAAGTGAATTTGATACCAAGTCTGGAGGAGTGCCAATAATTGTATGTATAATAAAAGAGAAAGCCTTCTCAGCAGCTGATAGTCAGGGTCAGTTCTGAGGAAGAAAGCCAAGGGAAAGGCATGACCTCCATGGAACAGAATATAATGTGTCAAGAGGGAAGAGAACAAAATTGAGGACAAAAGCTAGATATACAGAACTTAGAGGGCTAGACAAGGGCAGCTTCCACGGAGTCGTGAGCTGAACACTGGGATGTGTCAGAGAAGAAAGATGAGATGTGTAGAGGCAATTTTTCATCATTCATGCAGTCTGGGAAAATTTTTTAATTTTTTAAGAAATTTTTTGTTTTATACTAACTTTACCTCTTCCTCTCCCATTTCCAACTCCTCTGATGTCTCCTCTCACTCCCTTTCAAATGCATGCCTCATTTTACTTAATTATTATTGTCACACAATATGTGTGTATGTGTGTGTGTGTGTGTGTGAATCCATTTACTGTTACTCATGTGCATAGATCCTTAAGTATTTTTTCTTTTAAAAAGGTAGGATTTTTTCTTAAGATAAAGTATCATAACACAGTTAAATGGTAGTGTAAATAATCAAGAATAAAGTTGTAGAAAATAATGTAAGAAAAAGTACAGTTGTCATAGGAATAAAACACTCTAGAAGGAGACCTAGGACAGGACCAGATCTTCAGCAGAAAGAAAAAAATATCTGCATTGAGTCCAACGAAAATGAAATTAGATTCTAGCATGGGAAAGCTTTATGTATAAGGTAGATTAAAAATAAGACTTTGCTATATTTTTTGTATCCGAATCTCACAGGATCTTAGTATTTGTCCTAACCTGACTAAGAAGGTCGGCTAATGTAAGAGGTACAACACAGGGAACACAGCACTCGTCCTTCAGAGAGGTCATTCTCTGGGAGATTGTCTCTGATTAAAAGGGGAACTGCCATTTTGTAGAAAATTAGTAGATGCAGATCACACTCAATGTTCTGAAAATGCTTGTTTTGTATAAGAAAAACATGTACCTAATACAATAAAACATAACTGCTTCTCAGTCATAAGGAAGCACAATCATTATGTGGCTCATATATCAATTGAAGGCAAGATAGTTTTCATTTACTGAAATCATATAGATGATACAAAATTACAAATATCAATTATATTGCCAGAATGTGTAAGAGATCACATCAAAATAAAAATCACAGGTTTCATGATATTGATCCACAGCCGAATCCATCTTTTTTCAAAGTCCATTTTCTCAGTAGTCCATTGTTAAATAAAAGAAGTGGGACCAGTCTTCCAAATATGGTTAAACTATGAATCAGGGAAAATAAGTTAACTGTAAGATAAAACTGACATATTGTTGTTGTTGTTGTTGTTGTTGCTGTTGTTGTTGTTTTGTTTTGTTTATGATTATCTAATTCCATGTTTCAGAACCTTTCCCACAGTGTCTTTACTTTCTAGGAAAATCTCCTGTCAAACAGATAAGTATAATTAGATCCTGATGGGAAGCCTCCCTGACACATTTTCCAGTTTTCTGTCAAGGTCAGATGGTTATAAGGAATATAGTTTTAGAACAGTGGTTGGTCCCGAGAAAACATGTCCATGTTTGCAGATAGGAAAGGATATGTTGAGGGAAAGGAAGAAGGGAAGAGAGGGGGCATCTACTGGGGACAATAACACTGGCATTTGCATTAGACTTCAAATATGTGCAGTTCTAAGCAGATAGACCCACTAAGGGACACCAGTCAGCTTGAGAGACTCTAAATATTTATATTGGCTCTGGGACATTGACACCAAGAGCAAATCTGTGGTGTCTGGGATGCTTCTAGCTCTGGTCCTGTCTCCCATTGACCACTTGATAGGATCCTGCTGTGCTCCCCCCACTGAGATAATCTTGCAAGTGTGGGAACCTGAACCAGGAAGCAGCCAGTCACCTCCCAAACACTACATAAGCACTGTACTTGGGCAACAGGGAAAGTGGATTTTTAACTCTCCATGTTTTAAATTCTTCATTCAAAGCAAATAGAAAAGAGCTAACCAGCTTTATTTTATAGACTATATATGTTAAAAATGTCCTAAATGCAAATATTTAAATAGAATACTAAATTTTTAATTGATCCTCATTTTGAGTAAAAGTTATTTTATTTTATACCCCATGGTTATGAACTTTCACAGTTAATTTTCCTATGTAAAAGAAGAGAATTTAAGGAGTGAACTCTACCTTTTGAGTTAACCTATATCAAACAGAATACTTATAGCAGTTATTTCAAGATGAAGCAGATGTGCTGTATTTTAGCTTAGACTCTCAGATTATTGGTCTCTCTCCATCCCTCTGTCCTTTTCTCCTTCCTTCTCCTGTTTCTTCTTTCCTCTGTCACCTTCACAGACAAACTCAGTCATATTTTCTGAAGTTTGTATGTAATATATTTGCTGTATTGCCTTCCAGCAGCCAGTACTTCTGTGATCAAGGAATTCTTCAAAATATACTGATATTTGTCAAATCTGCTCCTTTCAAGCTCCTTATTGTTCAGAATCAGGGTATGTTTGATCATATCTGTCATTATTCTGAATAATAATAATGTCATATAACTACAGGGACATAGTAGTAAGAGGAACTTTGTACTCATAAAGCTACTGCAAAATAAGACTATTAAAGCAGTAGATGCTCACTGGATTATTAGATCCTCAGTCACATGTAAAATAAGGCAGGGTCTTTGAATTATTTGCTCAATTTCCCAAATGTCTTGGCTCTCCTACATGCATCCAGCCCAGGATATTTAGTCCACATTTTACTGAGGTTACATATGTAACAGTATGCATGGGATCTGTGCATCCAGCAAGAGAAAGTGAAACATTTCTGCATGTGTTCCCTTTTTGTTCCACAATCAATAAAGAACTCTCTGTCATTAATATAACATGAATCCTGCTTTAAGGCTACAACCCTCTGGATGATACTTGGAATAATAACACCTAGTTCAAGAAAGAGATTTAGACTTAAAACTGGAAAAAAGTAATGTATTTTCAACAGACTAATTTGATGAAATATATTTCTTAAAAGGAGATTAAAATTAACATGACACTTGGGCACACTTCTGTTCTGATTTAAAATTTTAAATAATAAATGTGCTATGTGGCTGATTTTAATACTTTTTGATCTTGAGTGTGCCTATGTATGGTGCACATTTCTAGGTATTAAATGCAACATGAATTAAATGTTGCATAGATTTTGAAACGTAAGTCATGGTAAAATTAGATTTGCTGAAGAAAAATGAAATATACATTAGTATTCTTCTTGTATACTTGCTATTTTTTCTTTTCCAAAAGCATTAAGTCATACCTTTTCTAAAAAAAAAATTCAAATGGATTTTTGTTTTCAAATAAAGGCTGCAGTAAGTTCATATGAGTATTTAATCCCATCTTAAGGAGAAATGAACTAATTCAAAAAGTAAAAGTTGTGTTTGTTTCATAGTCTTTAATAAGTTGTTACTTAGTTTTTTAGGCCTTAAGGGCAAAGTGAAGTGTTTCCTTTAGTATACTAAAGCTCCGACAGCAGAAAACATACTAATGTATTATTCATCTGCCCATGTTATAGAAGAGAAAAGTGTGGATAAAATATTAATAGTTACTAACAAACACACTCTGGTAAAAACATGTCAAAATAATTTTAAAGGATAATATATTGTTGAGCTCAATCTATCATATTAACAAAGGCATTTTTTTAGACTATGAAATTTTAAAAGTTAATCATTTAAAATTAATTCTTATTTAGGAAAACATACAGAACACTCACCCATAAGCTAGTCCTGTCATAACAATACATTTTTAGAAGACAACTTAGCAGTATAAACGAAACCCATTACAACTAACTACACACGTACTTTGTTTCTGTAACTACACATCTAGATAAGAACTCAGCGCCCAGAGATATGGCCCAGCAGTTAAGAGTGCTTACTGCTCAATCATGGAGACTGGAGTTCAGATCTGCTCCAATTGATCTTAACGCATTCTTGTTACAGGTTCATTAAAACTGTTTCTAGTCGCGCTGTGGCTCAGCCCTTAGCATACACCTTTAATCACTCTGGTTGGATAACAGACACACCCTTAGTACTCACCTTTAATCCCAAACAATAATCAAAAGTTGGTTTGTAGAAGGAAGCACCTACATTTGAAAGTGATGTCTAGTTGAGTGGCAGAAAAAAAGTGATGAATGGGAGAAAGATTTGACAGAGTAGAGTATGCCCAACTCACAGGAGAAGGGAGAGGAAAGGGAAGCTACTGACAATTCAGGAAGAAGAGAGTGCAGTACAGGAATACATAGAGCTTGTGGAGAGCAGTGCAGAAAAGTTGAGAGGAAGAGTAGAGTAGCACAGAGAGGGAGAAGGAGGCAGTTTGACCAGGAGAGTTTTGCAGAGACAGGTTGAAGAGAGAACAAGGTAGGCACAAATAAAGACAGAATGAGTAAGAGGATGAGAAGGAGACAGAAGATTTTTAAAGATTCCTACAGCTTATTTTGGGCCCAGCAGAGCAATTCAGAAACTGAGAGAAAAGTCAGACTAAAGCAGTCTGGGAGAAAGAGTTTGAGTCAGAAGAGTGGAGTTGAAGCAGCCAACTAGTGTTCAGAAGGAAGAAGGAAGGGTGAGCTTATTTAGCACCAAATCTCAGAGGCTGAAAAGATTCTGGGCATAGATTAGTTTGTACAGAGGCTGGAAGTTTCCAGGAGGAGGACTAGGCTAGCAGATGGAGGCAGTCAGCCTCTCAGACAGCAATTGCAACAGGAGAATAAAAAATACCTTTACTCCCTCTTCCAGGCTCTATAGCACCTGCACACACACACACACACACACACACACACACACACACACACACACACACACACAGAGAGAGAGAGAGAGAGAGAGATACATATATATAAAATAAAGATATGTTTAACCTAATTCCATTAACCATTATGAGTCCATTTTTCATGCAGAGTTACATTGAAATAAAATTCAAAAAAGAGGAAAGGAAAGAAAGAAGGAAGGAAATATGAAAGAAAGAAAGGGAGAGAAAGTGAAGGAAGGAAAGAAGGGAGTAAAAACAGTGCGTCAAAACTAATACATGTAGATTACCAAGGTGTATGAAATAGGCCAGTTAAATAGAGGACTATGGGTGAAGTGTAATTTGCCTATGAAAAGAAGTAGGGAAGACATGATTAATAGTCTCTAGAGCTGTGGTGGCTGCTTCTTATCATCACTATGAACAAAAAGAAGAGACTGTTGGACATATCATGAACATAGTAAATCCTAGCTAGTAGGTAGTCACTGCAAAAAAAAAAAAAAAAAAAAAAAGTCTTTACTCTGTATCCCTAAGTCATTATGTCTGCAGGGGTGTTCACTACTTTTTTAGGGTAGAGTGTGGAAAGTCCTGGTAGCAAACGTAGAGAGAGCTGATCATATTGAGTTCACAGTCAGGAAGCCCAGATTAGTGACTGTGTGTAGCTCACTCTCTCGTTATGGTAGAGTTTACAATCCCAGCGAATGGAATGAGGCCAACAATAGTGAGTCTCCTCACATCAACTGACTTAAGCAACATGGTTCCTCACAGGCATAACTAGAGGTTTATTCTCCGGTAATCTTAGATTTCTGTCAGGATGATAATTGGGATTAACCTTTACATAAAGCCATTTCTTTGAAGTTGTAAGAAGATCTCCATGATTTCAAGGATTTAACACAAAATCAAGAAAAGCTCTGTTTTCTAGAGGAGTTGTTATTGAAGTCTGGATATCAGACTTCATCCAGAACCATTAACTCTTCATCCATTAGAGGGATATACCTCAGGAACAGTGTTATTAGAAACTTCATTACTGGAGATACCACTGAGATTGATGGTAAACTAAACTGGCCTAAAATAAAATCACAGGACAGTAGGTGCTGAAAATAAATAATTTGATAACACTCCAATATGAGGCACTGGACATCCTGTTCTTTGAACAATTTTTTGTGAGGTGATGAAACTGGCATCCACTCACACATTCACATGTGTCTGTATAGATCATTTGATTGCTGTATTTTTTGCATGTCTCATGTGTGAGGAGTTGGAGTAAAGTCAAGCAGTGTTTTGTGATCGTGGAATAAAAGATTAAGAGTAACATCTCTGTAATGTTCTATGAAACAGACCTGACGATGGCAAGGCCAACAAGACAGACGCCAGCAGAAGGATGGGAAAGCTGCAAGATCTTCACTCCCGGATGATTTGGGTAAGCCTGGTGCTATCCTCCTTTAGTTTGAGAACTAAGAAGTCTGAGGCACATGAGTGAGAGTTCAAGGTCACCCTGGGGTGTCTAAAGAGACCATGTCTCATTAGCATAACATAAAATGGTAAGTAATACATATCAACAAATTCACTTAGAAAGAGAGAGGTAACAATCTCTCATCTAACTGCCCCTCCACGAAGCTGTTTACATGAAGACAGCTTAGTTCAATATGTGCTCTGAGATATGCATGTTATTGCCATTTTGTTAAAATCAACAGGTTCTCATTATGATTTCAGATCAATCTTTGTTATTGGACAGATTACTGAAATATAATTTTATTTTTCTCAGTAGCCAGTCACTCTGTCAAGCAGACTTCGAAACTCTGAAAAATACCAATGTTCAAAATAAAATACACAAGGGGTTCAGTTAAATATGCTGTAGGGAAGTGGAGATCTTTTGTGACAAGAAAAGAAAAACCCTTCTTCATTTATCTTGTTCTCAACACATCATAATACGTTTTCAAAGTATCTTTTTGTGTTCCTGAAAACCTTCATGGTAATTTTTGAAGATAGGGTAAAATGTATGTCATTTTTTATATCAACAAAGTTTATCTAAGTGAGTTGTTTTTTTTTTTTTTACTTACCACAATTGCTGAGAAATATTTTTAAAAAATTCAAAATAAGACCTGGTGGTACCACGATAATCTCAGCTATCAAGTAGGCTAAGGAGAGAGTTAAGCCGTTGTGGACAACTCAGTGAAACCTCTCTCAAATGAAACGTAAAAGGAAGGGTAGAGTCTCCTCCAGCACAGAAGTCCTGTGTTCAATCTCAGTACTCAATAAAAATAAAAGTAAAAGTAAAACTCAAAACTCAAAAAGCAAAAACAGAAAAACGCAGCAATGATGAACTGAATATAACTTCAGACTCCAGCAGTCACTTACGTTCTGAGACAGGCTAAGGCCTACATGGCTGAGAACTTTACTTGGAGAAACCTTATACCAATGTGGGTTGGTAAATAAAAAGAACTTGAATATCTAATACATATTTCTTTATGTCATAGAATAGACCAAGAAATCAGGTTTTTAAAAAAAAAAATGCAACCGGGGCTGGGGATTTAGCTCAGTGGTAGAGCGCCTTACAAGGAAGCATAAGGCCCTGGGGTTGGTCCCAGCTCTGAAAAAAAAAGAACCAAAAAAAAAAAAAAAAATTACAACCAAGAGCCACTGAAACTAACATGGATGATCTCTCTAGCGACCTCTGTAATCTCTGTTTTTCTCTATCTATTTACAAGTAGAATCTATCTGTGTTCACTGTTCACTCTCTTACCTGAAGAAGGTAGGAAAGGTCAAAGTCATTCAGTCATATTTCCTCACTAGTTATGGGCTCTAGTGTCAGGAAAGCTTGGATTAATATCTACAGTAGACTGTGTTATTGTTGGAAAGACATTCGCTTCTCCCCGAGAAAGGATAAAACTTACAACCCAGCAGACAGAAAGATTAGCTTCACACTAGCTAATGAACTATGAGCACAGAGCACTTTTTGTTTTGTGGAGGGAACATGAAGAGCCAGCCCACTGAGGATTGTCACAATGGCCTTTTCTGCCACTACCTGGAAATGTTTTAGATAAAACATTTGTTCGATGAGCTTGGTCTCCCTGGTGAAGTAGCATGGAAGTACAAATAGCCCGTTGTACGCTGGGAAGATGAGCAAGAAATGAACCACGGAGGCTGTCCACTGCTGAGGCCACATTGTTTGTTATTGCGGGATCATCTGACCTCAGCCCTGACTACTGTGTAACTGCTCTGAGTCCTTTTATCATCCTCCTCGCCTTATTATTTTCATTTTCAAAATGGAAACAATGTATGCAAATGAGATCATCAAAACAAAAGGGCACAATGCCTAGTATATAAGTTAAGCAAATGTGAACTCACGTTACTGATATTGACTCGCTAAGCCCTGGAGTAATAAGAGGCTTGCCTCATGAAATGAGGAGCTCCATGGGAAAGTCAGACTTGAACGAGTTATAGGGCAATGGCATAAATATTTCAAGAAAGTCAACAGGTGCTTTCACATCAGAGACATTATGCTTAACTGGTTATTTAAAGAAGGGTTCCTGAAGTATAGCATTTTAGTTAGAATTAATGGGTGGGGCCAGGAAGATAACTCACCCCCACAAAAAACGTTACATGCCATGCAAGGATGAGATCTGATTTAATCCCCAGAAGTCATACAAAAATAAATCCTGGAACGGCCATGAACACCTGTAATCTCTGCAAACTCTGGGAAATTAGATACAGGCATATTCTCCGGGAGGTGGTGAGCTCCAGGCTTTGGTTGGTTAGTTGGTTGGTTGGTTGGTTGGGTTGGTTGGGTTGGGTTGGTTGGTTGGTTGGTTGGCTGGCTGGTTGGTTGGTTGGTTGGCTGGCTGGTTGGTTGGTTGGTTGGCTGGCTGGCTGGTTGGCTGTCTGCCTGTCTGGCTGGCTGGTTGGTTGGCTGGCTGGTTGGTTGGTTGGTTGACTGGTTTTAAGGTGTATATTCCCTGAATTATGACACCTGAAGTTGTCCTCTGACTTCTTACTGAAAGCAAGCACACAGCAAATTGGGGAAAGAAGGTAGATGTGGGCTCATACCTGTAATCCAACCATTATGGAGGCTAAAGCAAAATTATTGCCATGAGTTTAAGTGCAGAGTGAGACAAAGAGGGAGAACCTAACTTAAAGAAAGGCAGGAGGGCAGAAGAGGGCATGGGGAGGAAAGGGAAGAGTAGGATTAGAGGAAGGAATGAAGTGGTAATGTTTTGGGCAAATAAGGATAAAGCATTCCCTGTGAAAGCACAGGAGTGTTTCTGAAGAAGCTTGGCTCCCCTTTAGAATCGCAAGTATGTCTTAGTTCCCGAAGATCAAACTTTAAGGGACTGAATATGTGACTTGGTTGTTTAGCTTTTATCCTTAGATGATCAAATCTTATTCAATTAAATAATTAAACCCCATCAAATCCCTGGAATGTTGACACCATGCTATGTTTCATGTTTAAGTGAAAGGAGGAAAGCCATGTAGGCCTTATATGCAGGCATCAAACACCAGTTGAGATGAGGCCCCCAACACATATACAGCAGAGGACTCCCAGGTCTTGGTTCAGTCAGAGAAGATACACCTGACCCTCAAGAGACTGGGGGCTCCAGGAAGTTTGTAGGTCTGGTGTGGTGGGTGGGAAGGGGACATCCTTGTGGAGACTGGGGGTTGGGGTGGAGTCAAGAAGGAGTTATATGATGTGGAACTGTCCAGGGTGGGGTGAGGTGGACCAGGAGGGAAATAAAATCTGGAATGAAAAAACAAATTTTTTTTTAAAAAGGAAAAAAGACTAATTAGCATCTATAAAAATTTATCTTACATATTTTGAATGAGCCTAAGGTCAGAGACAGTCAGCCTAGCCAAACTGATGAGCTGTAGGCTTAGTAAGAGAATCTTTCTTTAAGGTGAATGATGAGAAAAAAAAAAAACAAAAACAAAAAAACAATGGACGTTGACCTCTGACCAACATTCATAACTTAGAACAGTAAGACATATGAGTACTATGTGGACCTTTGGGCTTGGAAAGACAAGCAGGGCGAGGGCCACCAATAAACCCTACAGTTAATGAAGCATCAATTTAAACTCAAGTAAACATCACACACACATGCACAGGCACACACATGCACAGGCACACATACGCACAGGAACACACACACACACACATCTTGAAATTTAATGGAGAAATGGGTGGTATATGAGAGGAATCAGCTTGACAGCATTGAAGAGCCCCAGATATCAGCACAATACCAGATTGATGAGTGGTCGGACACAGAGAGTATGCAGACAGATAAGATGATCATGACCAAGGACCAGGCTGATGACAAAGCAAAAGGAGAACTAAGCCTGCAAGAGCCACTTCCACCACCTATACAAGTGAGCAACAGTTCTCACACTTGATGTCTGGGATCCTGAGAGCTTCCACAGGGTCCTCTGGTAGTTGAGTGTTGATTACAAGAACAAAGATCTGTGAACAGAGGTCCCATTTCAGGGAAGATAAACAAGAGCTCGCTCTCTCGAAATGATGTTAACATAGTCAAGGTAGCATGAAATCAGGAGAGTAGGCAGGTGTGTTTGAATTATTAAACCTGTAACTGCTCTGCTTCCTGGAATCTCTAGACGCTCTAAGCTTCCCACTTCCTGTTTTTCCAAGGAACTCATTGGTTGACTGCTCTTTATCTCCCCATCTGCCCATAGGTCTGTAATTCTGTTCAGTTTGATGCTTGACACGCAAATCCTTTAAACAATATAAATACCATGCACCCACCTGCCTTCTCCACCAGTCTGCCCCTCTTTTCCACTAAAATGTCATCTTTCTTTGCAACCAAATTGCGTTCTTCCTCATCCCTATGATTTGGGATCTGTGGACAAATACAGTTTATTTAGTATTAATTTGTTGTACAACTAATGATGATATTCAGAAAAGATAATTTTTTCCATTATATTATATACTTTGGGACCTCTTATGTTACCCCGAAAATAATTTGATACTGAAGGCCTCTGTAAGTACAGATGTGCATGCCAATATAATTACCTGCTATGTGGTTCTCTCCAATGTTTTCACAAACCATGGTTATACAAGGTTCTGCAAAGCTATTTATCCAATGGAAAGCACTGGGTAATTAGATATCGAATCGAGCTATAACTGTGCACTATTATCCTACTTGAACCAGATATACTTTACTCAACATACACATTCTTATCCTAATTGAAATCTTGTTCTTTCAATGCATGGAAAGTATCGTTAAGAGTTCAACTTCCACAAAACCCCAAGGCGTGTGTTTTCCTACGAAGAATAATTTCAATATTGACATCATTTGGAATATTACATTCACCCTCACCTTAGATGCATGTGTATTTTTCTTTACAGTTTAAACCATAAGAAAAAAAATTGACATCCCTACATATTTACACTTTCCAGTTGAACCACTGAATCCTTCAGTACAGTGACTGCTCAGTTGGTCTAGCTTTAGTGAAATAACAGCTTAAACTCAAGCAGGAAAGAATTTGATGCAGAAACAACAAAAGCCACTGATTCACCAACTCTTCCCAATATCAGAATTGTTTAACTGACAAACACAAAGCAGGAGGTCTGAGAAACAAACAGTGGACAAGTTATGTGTTCCTCCCAAATTTCAATTCTTTTGGCTATAAAATGCGAACACATAATAGCTCTAATCTATAACATTTTTACTAGTGTTTCCTGCAGAGAAAAACATAGACATGAATAATTTGGGAAGAAGAAGGCTAAGGCACAACTGACTTATATTCTTTTCTTATAGAAAATCACTCTGCCTTCACTCAGAAAAGTCCATTATCTTCTTATGAAAACCATTATTATGTACAATAAATATATACTAATTAACGTATGTCTTGTATTTAATGATTATAGTCTGAGTAATTCATTCTCCTCTCTGGCAGCATAAGAGGGATAGTATAAAACCTTGGTAGGAGAAAGGACCACACACCTGGCCGGCACACGGTGGCTTTCCCATTGCTTATCCTTTAATGCTGCCATACTCATAGGTAAAAGTCCAGAGCAGGACACTTGTCATTTGCTAAGGTTGAGGAAACACATGTAAAAATGTATCTTAAGGAAGTGATCATGGATCTGGCAGTATGATTCTGCGTATAAAAACATGTGCTACCAAGGCTAATGACCTGAGTTAGTGCCTTTAGACCTACACCATGAAATAGAGTTAACTAAGTCTTACAAGTTGTCCTGTGACTACCATATTCAGGCCATGGCATGAGAGCAACCACACATATACACACATAATAAATAAATGTAAATTTTCAAAAACTAATCACGAGCTGCCAACATAGTTATAAAACTACAGCTGAGCACATTTGTGTATCCCTTGAGGATTTCGCCATGGCAGCATGCAGACGGATACACTGTGTAGAGTATAAAAGATAGTAGATTTAAGAATTAAGTTCAAGGGCTCGAGACCCCATATGAACAACAATGCCAACCAACCAGAGCTTCCAGGGACTAAGCCACTACCCAAAGACTATACATGGACTGACCCTGGGCTCCAACTGCATAGGTAGCAATGTATAGCCTAGTAAGAGCACCAGTGGAAGGGGAAGCCCTTTGTCTTGCCAAGACTGAACCCCCAGTGAACGTGATTGTTGGGGGGAGGGCAGTAATGGGGGAAGATGGGGAGGGGAACACCCATATAGAAGGAGAGGGGGAGGGGTTAGGGGGATGTTGGCCCAGAAACTGGGAAGGGAAATAACAATCGAAATGCAAATAAGAAATACTCAAGTTAATAAAGATGAAAAAAATGATACACCTAATATTAAAAAAACCTAAGTAAATTTAAAAAAAGAATTAAGTTCAAATCACAGTTTTGCCTTCATACATTCTACTAGCTTCATAAAGTTATTTACTGCCTCTCCTATTCCAAAGGCCAGCTGTAAGCAGGAAGAGAAAAACTACTTTAAAACATATTTTTGAGGGCCAGACCCCCTACTAAATGTATAAAACACCAGTCATAAAGCTGTACTAAGTCCATTTTGTACAAAGAGAGAAAAGAGGCAGTGGAGACAATTTAGAATATGCATGATTCATTAATTACAAATGTGTGCATTGTTTTTAAGCCCTCCATGGAAATAGTGTAAAGGTAAATGTTTGGCCGACTTGATTTTTTATCGTGTATACATATAAAAGCATCAAAAGATATACATTAGGAAAACACAATAATATTCAGCTAGAGAAATTACTCAGCAGTATGGAGTGCTTCTTGCACATACAGAGAACTAGGGTTTGATTCCCAGCACCCACATGGCAACTCACTTCTGTTTACAACTCTTGTATCAGATCAGATGCCCTATGCTGACCTCCGCAGACAGAGGACATACACACATTCCTACACTTTAAGTGGATAAAAATCTCTTTTAAAAAGAGTACACAATATTTAATTGCCTTGATAACCAATAAAAGTATAGAAAATATATTAATAATAATTGTGACAGGCAAATGATTAAAAGGCTTAATGTATACAACTTATCTAAAAGTTAATACAATAGAATTAGAATAAAATTACAACCAGACAACCTAAAGAAGGGAAACATGTGGTAATAGATATAATTGTGTGTCATAATTAAAAACTGTGACATGATATTTTCAGCAGTGTTATTCACAAAGGTTTCTTAAAATTGTCATTATATCTAATACATTCTATGGGGTGGACTAGCAAGCTTCTTGAGAATAAAGAAGTCTTTGGTATCTTGGAGGAAGGTAATGACATCAAAAGCTACAAATTATTGTTAATTCCTTCATCCAGGAATACTATTGACTGTATTCAAGAACTAACACAAATACAAGTAATCTGTGAGCAATTGGAAATCTGCTGCATTCTTGTTTACTTACTAGGTAATTATGAAATTTGTTTCACTTGCTTAAAGTAGTATATGTTATATTGTGTGATTCTAAAGAACCAAGTTTGGTTCTAAAAGTGTAGGCAATGTTCAAGAAGAAGCAAACCGAATACCAAGCATTGTATGCCACATCTTAGCCTGTTGAATGCTACTTGCCCACAATACCTAAGACTAGAGACGGTATAAAGAACAGAGGTCTGTTTCTCTCTGTTCTACACATCGGAAAGTCTAAGGAGTTAGTACCCATGGCTGGTGAAAACATTCTTTTTACAAGCAATGACAGAAGGCAGGAAGTAAGAAAGTACAAGTGGGCACAGACATTCAAGGAAGAGAAGGTGAGGGGAGAGCAACAGGAGGCAGAACTCACTTTGCTGGGAAATGTAGTGACATTAGTCTGTTTATGAAAAGGGAACCTTCCATTATCTACCCACCTCGTAAAGGTCTCACTGTAGCAAGAAAATGAAAACAACCTAGTTGTCCATCAACAGATGAATGCATGTTGGAAGTCTGCTACATGTATAAAATGGAATGTTCTTCGGCACTAAAAAAGAAAAATGAAATGGCAATGTTTACAAGAAATTGAATTGGCAAAGGTGTTACAAGAAAACGAATTGGATTGATAAGCATTGTATTAGGTGAGATACAGAATCTCAGGAAGAAATTAACTACACGTTCTTCCTCATATATGGATGCCCGCCTGCAATATATACATGAATAGAAATAAGCCAATATAGAAAACACACACATAAGGAAATAGGCAAATATGTGTGGATATATATATGGATGCAAGTA
The DNA here is from genome assembly GCF_011064425.1 of Rattus rattus. Lineage (NCBI taxonomy): Eukaryota > Metazoa > Chordata > Mammalia > Rodentia > Muridae > Rattus > Rattus rattus. The sequence goes on from NC_046156.1 coordinate 179,786,130, forward strand.
GGAAATGGTCATTAAACAGACAAAATGCTTACTAATGAGTTCACATATGTAAAGTACTCTGTATAAGTACATTGAATGCTCTCCCAAGATATCACACACTTTCAATGCAAAGTGAGTCCTTAAATGAACAATGTCCACATGGGATTCCATTCAGGGTTGTTACTTCATAGGAAGACATGTATTCCAGATGTTTTCTCTGGATATTCCTACAGAATGTAGTACTTTGTGAGAGCTACAACACCTAGTGGACTTTATTCTTTAAGCAAGGATTTTAGCTACTTGAACGGTACAGTGTGACTCTTGCTGGAAGCATAAGTAGAATGCCATGATTTTGAAAACCTGGGTAGACCTGTGAAAATGGAATTATTGTCCTTGAAGATCAAAGCATAATATGCCAGAAATTTGAAAACGATGGAAAATTTGTTTGTTTTCTCACTGTGGGTCATATTTCAAAATTGTAAGATTGTTGATGAATAAAATATTTTATTTTTTAAAGGTTCGCAGTGTAGTGTTGAAGATTGTTTCTAACACACACATTTCAGAAGGCACATTCAAACACAGGCATAATCAGTGACAGAGAATGAGAAGGGAAACATACCATTAGAAACTGCAAGTACATGCAAAAGTTACGATGAAAATTACATGATTTTTATTTGGGACAATGATTCTCAATATCATTTGCTACAAAATGTACAAAATATACCTTTTATAATCTTCTATTTTCCTAAGATCTGTTTCTCTACTTTGTTATACAATTTTAAGAGCCTATAACATACATGCTTTACTCCACTCTTGAAGAGGGAAGCCAAGTCTACCTGACTTAAGCAAAATAATTTCATTAAGACATGAGCTAGCCCTGACCCCTGTACAGTTCCTATGAATTTAAGGCTGTATCACTTCCTACTACATCAAAAGATACTTTGACTTATTCCATATATGGCAGTAAAAGAAGCCAACTGAGCATTAAAATATAGTATCATTAGAATTCTGTTCTGAACCTTCTACGAGTAAGCCAGCATATCATTATTTTTATTTCATCGAATTTTTTTTAATGACAAATTTTGACTGCAAACTCTTTTCAGAGTGGAGAGTTCAAATTAAAATGTCAGTTTTGATTCAGTGACGATGCTGTGCTTTCAAAATATTTAAGCAAAATATTTTCATTAATACAAAAATGATTGGATGTTAGACTACGTAAATGTCATGATAAGTTCCATCACTTAGTAAAAGGATGTCAGGCCTTTTTACACTAATCTGCAAACTTGATGTGCATGAAAACTTCAGTCTCAAACATCTACATGCTCATATGCATGTTTGCATAAATATTTAAAGCATAATGCAAAGAAGTCAGGGTCTTTGCACTGTAGTTTTTCTGATGCACACAATAGACAGTACACTCTTATGAGAAGCAGTCTTAAAGAATTATTGAGATCAGCACTAATTAGATGTCTGTATTTTGATATAGATCCTACTGGTAAATTATACCGTTGAACATTTGAACACTGGGTTCTTTCTCTTTTCATTATATTTCTGGGAAGAAGAGACTCAAAATAGAATCTCAACGTGTAGCCCAAACTAGCCACAAGCTAACCGTCTGCTCACTTCAACCTTCAAGTACTGAGATTTCAAGCATGCCTGACGTAAGTCTGGTTCCCTTCCGTGTATCTATATTAACTCCTTTGTGTTCTTTTGTCCTATGGGAAATCAAGCTAGACTCCGAACATTCATTTTCCTTTAGGCTGACAGTTTCCAAAGTAACAGGATGTACTCCATTATTGCTTAGAAATATCTAAAACGGCTGAACATCCCTAGTCTACTACTGAGCCCACATATCAATATGGATGCAAATATCTTCAAAAATGAAGCAAAGATCACTACTGTTAAGGAGAATATACTTCTAGAACATTTCATGTAACTTCTTTCTCATCCACCTTACATCCAGGATCAAGGATTTTCTTTCCTTCACTGCTTTTCTCCCAAAACCATCTCCATTGCTCTTTACTTTTCTCCAAAATTTTCAAAAAGAGTTGGGAAAAACTTACTTCATTCCTGATAAGCTCAGTATGCCTGAGTATTCTTCAGGCTACAGGAGATGCATCAGAACCGTAAGCACTTTCAGGGGAACAGAGCAGAAGCGCCTGACATCTATGTTGTTCATTTCTTGTTTCGGTATTCAAATTCCCTGCCATCTAATTAGTCGAGTGAGTCTCCAAACTGTTCATCCAGGTTTCACATGTTCTTTTCCTCCTTTCAAACTCTTTCCCCCTTTTTGTCTTGTATTGAAAATAGAGTCTTTTCACATCCAGTATATCCTGATTATAGTTTCCTCTTCCCCTACTTCTCCCAGTTCCTCTTCCACCTCCCCTCCCATCCAGATCCACTTCTTTTATTCCTCTCATTAGAAAAGAGCAGATTATTAAGAGTTAACAACCAAGCACAACAAAATAATAAGCTGAAGTAAATACTATCACATTGACATTGAACACAAAAACCCAACAGGAGGAAAAGAGTCTCAGCATCTAGGATAGGAGTGGGAGACCCACTCACCCTCACAGTCAGGAGCTCCATAAAAATACGAAGCTGATAGCTGTAATGTATACGAAGGACCTGGTGCAGCTCCGTGTGAGCCCTGTGCTTGCTCCTTCCTTCTCTGTGAACTCACACTGCCTTGCTTAATGGATCAGGAGGGCTGTGTATTCCTGCTGTCTTCCATCTGCTCTGCCTCTTACAATCTTTCCACCTCCTTTTCTGCATGATTACTCGAGTTATGAAGGGAGGGGCCTGATGAAGACCTCTAATTTAGACTCTCTCATCGCATAACGTCTGGCTGTGCATCGCTGAATCTACTCCCATCTGCTGCCAAAGCAAACATCTCTGATGATGACAGGATAAGACTATGAATACAGCAGAATATTATTAGGAATCTTTTTATTGATTTTTTTAAAAATCTAGAGTGTTTGATTGCTTTTACCCTAGACCTCTAGGCTTTCTAGTCTCTGATTCTTGGTTACCAAAGAAGTATCATTTTTGGGCCCCTTCTCACGCAGTAAGCCTTAGAGGAAATCAGACATTGGTTGGCTACACATTCTGTCCCGCCATTATTCTACCATATTTTGCAGTCATGAAAGATTGTAGGCCAACTGTTTTGCAACTGGGTTGCTGTGTTCATATCTCTTTCAATAGATGGCCGAGTACCTTCCCACTACAAAGATACTAGAACATAAAGGTGAAGGCTCCATGTGGGTACCAGCTCTATTTCTCCATGTTCAATGAGTTGTGCAGGCGTTTCCCTCAGAAGTGGGGCCTTGCTGTCAGTTTACAGAAAGCACCATTTTGATTTAGCAACAACCTGGGTTATTTGGATATTTCTGTGAGACACCCTTGGCCAACAACTCAACTGAATGAACCCTAGCCCCACCACCGGAAGCCTCGCCTGGCTATAAGAGACTACGAAGGTGAATTGAGGCTGTATCCCCCATTATGAGGAGTCTTCTTTAGAATCACCTTCACAGATTCCAAGGACCACCTTCACAGATTCCAGGAAGTTTCCATTGTACTAGGCTTCCACAAAACTCTCCAAACACCCCCAATTCCAGCTATCATTCTCCATACTCTCCCTCCATCCCATATCCCCTGTTACTTCACTCCATCCCCCATCTCTACCTACCTCCACTCCACCTATATATCTATATAGAGAAAATCCATTTTTCTATCCAAGGGTTATCTCTACATTGCCCCCAAACCCTTCCTCGTTACCTAACCTATCTTGTTCTGTAGATTGTAGCCTGGTTATCATTCACTTAATATCTAATATCCACTTATAAGTTAATCCATACATATTTATCTTTCCAGGTCTGAGATATCTCACTCAGGATGATATTTTCTAGTTCTACTCTTTTGCATGCAAATATCATGATGTCACTTTTTAAAAAACAGCTGAGTAAGAACTCCATTCTGTAAATGTACCAAAATTTCTTTATTCATTCTTCTGTTAAGGACATCTAAGTGGTTTCCGATTTCTGGCTCCTCTAAAAAAGTCAGCACTGAACATAAAGAACAAGTGTCCGCATGGTAGGAGGAAGCATCCTGTGTGTCTAACTGCTGCTGTGCTGAGTTTTCACATTAAAAGGAAATAAGGATATTTTAGATTTATTTATCTTTTTATGTGTGTGAGTGTTTTGTCTGCACGTATGTATGTAGTATGTATGTATGTGAACCATGTGTGTGCAGTTTCCAAAGAGGCCATAGAGGATATTGGGTCCCCAGAAATTGGAGTTACAGACAGTCGTGAGATGCTAATATAGGGTCTGGTAACCATACCTGGGTCCTCTTCAAGTGCAGCAAGTGATCTTACCAACTGAGCCATCTCTCTTGCCCTAAAAACTTTTGATTGTAAACTTCTAGCACATAATTATTCATTTATTCCAGTTCTACTTGCCAGGACATAGTAAACATTGTTCCTGCAGTTTAGCTGCAGGAACTACAGCCCTGAATAGCTATAACAAGCCCCTTTTTTCACAAGATTCACAGGCTAACTCATCATAATCATCAGTTGAGTCTGATTTTCTCCTACACAAGATCAATGGGAATGCTTAACAATTATGTAATAAAGAGAAGTAATTGAATCATAAAGCTAGTCAACAATTAAGCTTTAACATGATTTGCTTTAAGAGAAGCAAATAGGTAAAGAAGACAAGCTATACCACTTTAAAAATAACCTGTTTTGTTTGTTCAACTTTGTAACAATGTAAGTGTTCTATATCATTATAGACAAAATTAACATTGAAAAATAAATTATTCCTTGTGCATAAATAATGTCTTAGTCATGTCTTCTATTCCTGCACAAAACATCATGACCAAGAAGCAAGTTGGGGAGGAAAGGGTTTATTCAGCTTACACTTCCACATTGATGTTCATCACCAAGGGAAGTCAGGACTGGGACTCAAGCAGATCAGGAAACAGGAACTGAAGCAGAGGCCATGCTTTCCTATAGCACCCAGGACCCCCAGCTCAGGGATGGCACCACCCACAATGGGCCTGGGCCCTTCCCCCTTGATCACTAGTTGAGAAAAAGCCTTATAGCTGGATTTCATGGAAGCATGTCCTCAACTGAGGCTCTGTCCTCTGTGATAATTCCAGCTTGTGTCAAGTTGACACACAAAGTCAGCCAGTACAGCTAATTGCTTATATAACCACCAGAGACCTATTCAAAGCAGTAAGCTTTGCAGTATTAGGGAGTTAACTCCAGGACTCACAGTGGTTGCTTGAAGATTTTTCTATGGAGCAACTCCTCAGCCCTCAAGAAACCTTCTTTTATAATGTTCTATAACTTTTCTATCAATATTTTATTTGGTCTTTGCTAATTTCATATGTTTTGAATTCAGTTATACATTTTTTTGAATTTCATCTAATCTTTTTTATCATGTATTTTGATCATATTTATCCTCACTTGTCCTGTCAACTCCTCCCAGACATCCCCACTGCATCCTCCTCCAACTTCATGTCCTCTTTCTTATTCTTAACCCACTGAGCCCTATTAGTGTTGCCCACATGTGTAGGGCAGGTCCCCCGGACATGAGCAACCCTCAAGCAAACTTATGAACAGAGGAAATTGACAGTCAATTTGTGTTTAGATAGACAAGTATGGATGTGTCATGGTATGAACTCTAAGACCATAAAGGTTTAAAAAGTCAGAGCAAAAACCTCAGTAACAGTACTGTTCAACTGAAATTTTCCATGTAGCAAACAAGATAAAGCCAGCGGTTTCATAATACACTACTGTCAAGGAGACATTCAAATTGTCACTGAGAATTTGAGGAAAATGAATTATCAACGTAAAATGAAACATTATTCAAAATAAATTGATATTTTATTACAAATTTGAAATGTGCTTCTCTTAGGGTTCTATTTCTGTGAAGAGAGACCATGACCAAGACAACTCAGAGGTTCAGTTCATTATCATCATGACTGGAAAAATGGCAGTGTCCAGGCAGACATGGTGCCTTTCCTTCAACATATTTCCTTCAACAAAGTCACATCTACTCCAGTCAGGCCACACCTCCTAACAGTACCACAAGCTATGTCCCTATAGGCCAAGCATTCAAACATATGTGTCTATGGGGGGGGGCATTCCTATTCACAGTGCTGCTACCTGAAAAACTGATATCTTAAGCTAAAGATGTAGTAATATGTGACAGTCCCTATGGAGTTAGAGATAAGGAAGAGTTCAGAAGGAAGAGGAAGAGAGATATGTAAAAATATGTACGCAAATAGTCAAATAGACAGACAGATATTATGTATCTTTCACTACAGATGCTCAGGCATGTTTCTCTGTTATGATGAGTGTATTCTATTCCCACAGAAAGGTACCCAGGCACTGGCTAAAGTCAATGGGACCTAATAGTAGGCAATTAAATTGCCAGCAACATGCCTTGAAAAAGCTATTTCAAACCAGCATCGTAGTCTCTCTTTTTCCCCCTTACCCTCTGAAGAAGTTAGCATGTCACCCTCATCAAGCTTTCCACAATGACATTTGTCATAGGTCCAAAACCATACTGGCTCTTTGTTCAAGAACTGAAGCCAGGAAACAAAATAAAAACCTTTTCTTTATACACTAGAAACAAGCAAGCAAAGGTCCCACCCATCTCTCAATCCAAATCCCTTAACAAATGATTACTTTTTCCCACAATGTTTTGCAGTCGCACAAATTTTTCTGCATTTATGATGCATCATGCAAATTTATGCGTGATGGCTGCACTCTTTCACTCAGCAGTAAGCTTCTGTAGATCTAATGGCCACTTGGAGTGTGTCTTTGCAGTTGAGACATTATCACGACATATGCTAAGTCAATAAATCAATAAAAATGTAGCAGTTGATGGTGTCTACAATGTTTGCCCCTTACCTTCTTCTCTGATGGGATGCTTACCATAAGCACATTCTACTCTCAATTCACAGAGAATCACATTCCAAAAGAATATATCTCACAACGATAAATGCCTACGCATTTCTCGAGAATCAGCTAAATCCGCTATAAAACCTTGAACACTTTCTAAATCAAACTTCCACGCTTGCCATTTTTACAAACTAAAGAAATTGGTTTGAAGAAAACTCTTCTAAAGTACTGTTTTACATATAATATCTACCTCCAAAAGGTGTTGAATATCCGAAGGCCAGGTTTTATAATGTTATAAATAAATATGCCTTTATTTTAAATGCACTTCAATTTTACAAGGCTTCTAAAGACAAGCGATATACTTTACAAAGACCTCAACTTCAGATCCCTCAAGGGGTAAGCAAACTTTAAACTTTGATTGGAGGTGTATCATTGCAGATTAATGGGTGGCAATGGCTGAGTGCTTACTGTGCAGCGGGTGCTGGACTCAGCAGTTTTATGACCCTCTCGCTGAGTTTTTGCAATGACACCCATGTGAGTTAGGGTTTATGGAAGGCCATAGAAGGGTCTGGAGGAGTGGAGCAATGGCCCAGGGGCACATAACTGCAGAACTGGGACTGTTGTCTATTGAGAGTAAACATAGACCGGCTGAAGCAAGGACAGTGGGAAAGGAGGGGAGAACAGATTAGAGGTTGAATGAGAGGCAAGGTGATCTGCAAGCTTAGGAGTTAGACAGTTCACACCTCCCCATGCTTGCTGCTGGAGTTCTCCTATCTTCAGGTTCTGTATAGAACTGGAGGATATGAAACAGTAGTCAGGACTGTGTGAGAAGAGGCATATAGGTCCGTGCTTTACAAACAGTAGATACTGATGATCATTCCAGTGTTATGGACATTGGTGTTCACATGAATGGTATGCCCTAGGGAATTCCTCAACCCTGTGTCACACTCTCATCAGTGACATGAACTAACCAACTGTATACCTTGCACAGATGCTGCTGAAAACACAAAGATGTAATCCAACTTCTTGTTCCTTGAGAAATTTCCTTACCAAACATTTTAAAATATTGTGCATAAAAAGAGTGTAATAGCCAAAAGACACTGTTGGCTTCAACTAATCACAATCAATGAGTTAAACTACTGTTATCCATGTCTTTCTCCCATCTGGCATGCAGAATATCTTACCCTGTACCCATAAACAGTCAGCAGAACATGTCTGCCATGATTAACCTCTCCAGTAGCACTCCCACTGTATGCTTGGTTTCAGATAGAGATAATGAGGGTCGTTATTTTTTTTCCTTAGAACAAATAATCCTAAAGGCTCAGACCTAGCAGAAGAAATGGTCATGAGAGGTCACTGGAGGATCCAGCCTACGCTCACCCTCATTCTGTGGATCTGCAATTTGATTTCTATCCAATAGGAATACTAACTGTCCACCTCTTAGGATGTCCAAAGAAATAAAGGACCAACCTTTTCTGAACTCCATCTGTACCATTGATCCAAAGGGATTGGAAATGAAAATTCATGACTCCAACTTCAAATTCATCAGCCTTCAAACTGGTACAGAGTTTAAGAAATAATCAGTAGGCCGGCGGATCCCTGCCCTCAGCAGCTCTCTGCTCCCAGGCCCCCTGGAGGGGAGTTCTCGCCGCCTGGTCGGGCGGGCACTCCTGAGGCAGCAGAGCGGAGGAGACCACCAACGCTGCCCACCCCTGCCCACATCCCTGGCCCAGGAGGAAACTGTTAACGGCCTCTGGGTACCCGTAGAGGAGGGCCCAGGAGCAGCAGGTCCACCGCGTCTGAGACACCGCACCTGAAGGGACCGACCGGATAAACAGTTCTCTGCACCCAAATCCCGTGGGAGGGAGAGCTAAACCTTCAGAGAGGCGGACACGCCTGGGAAACCAGAAGAGACTGCACGCTGCACACAGTACTGAGCCCAGAGGAAAACACCAAAAGATATCTGGAACCCTGGTGCACGGAACCTCCTGGAAGGGCGGCGAGATCTTCCTGGTTGCTGCCATGGCGGAGAGCCCGTGGGCAGCACCCCACAAGTTTAACTTGAGCCTCGGGTCCACAGGTAAGACCAACTTTTCTGCTGCAAGTGACTTGCCTGGTGAACTCAAGACACAGGTCCACAGGAACAGCTGAAGACCTGTAGAGAGGAAAACTACACGCCCGAAAAGCAGAACACTCTGTCCCGATAACTGGCAGAAAGAAAACAGGAAAACAGGTCTACAGCACTCCTGACACAGGGCTTATAGGACAGTTTAGCCACTGTCAGAAATAGCAGAACAAAGTAACACTAGAGATAATCTGATGGCGAGAGGCAAGTGCAGGAACCCAAGCAACAGAAACCAAGACTACCTGGCACCATCGGAGCCCAATTCTCCCATCAAAACAAACATGGAATATCCAAACACACCAGAAAAGCAAGATCTAGATTCAAAATCATATTTGACCATGATGCTGGAGGACTTCAAGAAAGACGTGAAGAACTCCCTTAGAGAAAAAGTAGAAGCCTACAGAGAGGAATCGCAAAAATGCCTGAAAGAATTCCAGGAAAATATAAATAAACAAGTAGAAGCCCATAGAGAGGAGACACAAAAATCCCTGAAAGAATTCCAGGAAAACATAAATAAACAAGTAGAAGCCCATAGGGAGGAGACACAAAAATCCCTGAAAGAATTCCAGGAAAACACAATCAAACAGTTGAAGGAATTAAAAATGGAAATAGAAGCAATCAAGAAAGAACACATGGAAACAACCCTGGATATAGAAAACCAAAAGAAGAGACAAGGAGCTGTAGATACAAGCTTTACCAACAGAATACAAGAGATGGAAGAGAGAATCTCAGGAGCAGAAGATTCCATAGAAATCATTGACTCAACTGTCAAAGATAATGTAAAGCGGAAAAAGCTACTGGTCCAAAACATACAGGAAATCCAGGACTCAATGAGAAGATCAAACCTAAGGATAATAGGTATAGAAGAGAGTAAAGACTCCCAGCTCAAAGGACCAGTAAATATCTTCAACAAAATCATAGAAGAAAACTTCCCTAACCTAAAAAAAGAGATACCCATAGGCATACAAGAAGCCTACAGAACTCCAAATAGATTGGACCAGAAAAGAAACACCTCCCATCACATAATAGTCAAAACACCAAACGCACAAAATAAAGAAAGAATATTAAAAGCAGTAAGGGAAAAAGGCCAAGTAACATATAAAGGCAGACCTATCAGAATCACACCAGACTTTTCGCCAGAAACTATGAAGGCCAGAAGATCCTGGACTGATGTCATACAGACCCTAAGAGAACACAAATGCCAGCCCAGGTTACTGTATCCTGCAAAACTCTCAATCAACATAGATGGAGAAACCAAGATATTCCATGACAAAACCAAATTTACACAATATCTTTCTACAAATCCAGCACTACAAAGGATAATAAATGGAAGCCCAACATAAGGAGGCAAGCTATACCCTAGAAGAAGCAAGAAACTAATCGTCTTGGCAACAAAACAAAGAGAAGAAAAGCACACAAACATAACCTCACATCCAAATATGAATACAACCGAAGCAATAATCACTATTCCTTAATATCTCTCAACATCAATGGCCTCAACTCTCCAATAAAAAGACATAGATTAACAAACTGGATACGCAACGAGGACCCTGCATTCTGCTGCCTACAGGAAACACACCTCAGAGACAAAGACAGACACTACCTCAGAGTGAAAGGCTGGAAAACAACTTTCCAAGCAAATGGTCAGAAGAAAGCAAGCTGGAGTAGCCATTCTAATATCAGATAAAATCAATTTTCAACTAAAAGTCATCAAAAAAGATAAGGAAGGACACTTCATATTCATCAAAGGAAAAATCCACCAAGATGAACTCTCAATCCTAAATATCTATGCCCCAAATACAAGGGCACCTACATACGTAAAAGAAACCTTACTAAAGCTCAAAACACACATTGCACCTCACACCATAATAGTGGGAGATTTCAACACCCCACTCTCATAAATGGACAGATCATGGAAACAGAAATTAAACAGAGATGTAGACAGACTAAGAGAAGTCATGAGCCAAATGGACTTAACGGATATTTATAGAACATTCTATCCTAAAGTAAAAGGATATACCTTCTTCTCAGCTCCTCATGGCACTTTCTCCAAAATTGACCATATAATTGGTCAAAAAACGGGCCTCAACAGGTACAGAAAGATAGAAATAATCCCATGCGTGCTATCAGACCACCACGACCCTAAAACTGGTCTTCAATAACAATAAAGGGAAGAATGCCCACATATCGTGGAAATTGAACAATGCTCTACTCAATGATAACCTGGTCAAGGAAGAAATAAAGAAAGAAATTAAAAACTTTTTAGAATTTAATGAAAATGAAGGTACAACATACCCAAACTTATGGGACACAATGAAAGCTGTGCTAAGAGGAAAACTCATAGCGCTGAGTGCCTGCAGAAAAAAACAGGAAAAGAGCATATGTCAGCAGCTTGACAGCACACCTAAAAGCTCTAGAACAAAAAAGAACAAATACACCCAGGAGGAGTAGAAGGCAGGAAATAATCAAACTCAGAGCCGAAATCAACCAAGTAGAAACAAAAAGGACCATAGAAAGAATCAACAGAACCAAAAGTTGGTTCTTTGAGAAAATCAACAAGATAGATAAACCCTTAGCCAGACTAACGAGAGGACACAGAGAGTGTGTCCAAATTAACAAAATCAGAAATGAAAAGGGAGACATAACTACAGATTCAGAGGAAATTCAAAAAATCATCAGATCTTACTATAAAAGCCTATATTCAACAAAACGTGAAAATCTGCAGGAAATGGACAATTTCCTAGACAGATACCAGGTACCGAAGTTAAATCAGGAACAGATAAACCAGTTAAACAACCCCATAACTCGTAAGGAAATAGAAGAAGTCATTAAAGTTCTCCCAACCAAAAAGAGCCCAGGTCCAGACGGGTTTAGTGCAGAATTCTATCAGACCTTCATAGAAGACCTAGTACCAATATTATCCAAACTATTCCACAAAATTGAAACAGATGGAGCACTACCAAATTCCTTCTATGAAGCCACAATTACTCTTATACCTAAACCACACAAAGACCCAACAAAGAAAGAGAACTTCAGACCAATTTCCCTTATGAATATCGACGCAAAAATACTCAATAAAATTCTGGCAAACCGAATCCAAGAGCACATCAAAACAATCATACACCATGATCAAGTAGGCTTCATCCCAGGCATGCAGGGATGGTTTAATATATGGAAAACCATCAACGTGATCCATTATATAAACAAACTGAAAGAGCAAAACCACATGATCATTTCATTAGATGCTGAGAAAGCATTTGACAAAATTCAACACCCCTTCATGATAAAAGTCCTGGAAAGAATAGGAATTCAAGGCCCATACCTAAACATAGTAAAAGCCATATACAGCAAACCAGTTGCTAACATTAAACTAAATGGAGAGAAACTTGAAGCAATCCCACTAAAATCAGGGACTAGACAAGGCTGCCCCTCTCTCCCTACTTATTCAATATAGTTCTTGAAGTTCTAGCCAGAGCAATCAGACAACAAAAAAGGAGGTCAAGGGGATACAGATCGGAAAAAGAAGTCAAAATATCACTATTTGCAGATGATATGATAGTATATTTAAGTGATCCCAAAAGTTCCACCAGAGAACTACTAAAGCTGATAAACAACTTCAGCAAAGTGGCTGGGTATAAAATTAACTCAAATAAATCAGTAGCCTTCCTCTACACAAAAGAAAACAGGCGAGAAAGAAATTGGGGAAATGACACCCTTCATAATAGACCCAAATAATATAAAGTACCTCGGTGTGACTTTAACCAAGCAAGGGAAAGATCTGTACAATAAGAACTTCAAGACTCTGAAGAAAGAAATTGAAGAAGATCTCAGAAGATGGAAAGATCTCCCATGCTCATGGATTGGCAGGATTAATATAGTAAAAATGGCCATTCTACCAAAAGCGATCTACAGATTCAATGCAATCCCCATCAAAATAACAATCCAATTCTTCAGAGAGTTAGACAGAACAATTTGCAAATTCATCTGGAATTACAAAAAACCCAGGATAGCTAAAACTATCCTCAACAATAAAAGGACTTCTGGGGGAATCACTATCCCTGAACTCAAGCAGTATTACACAGCAATAGTGATAAAAACTGTGTCATATTGTTACAGAGACAGACATATAGACAAGTGGAATAGAATTGAAGACCCAGAAATGAACCCACACACCTATGGGCACTTGATTTTTGACAAAGGAGCCAAAACCATCCAATGGAAAAAAGATAGCATTTTCAGCAAATGGTGCTGGTTCAACTGGAGGTCAACATGTAGAAGAATGCAGATCGATCCATGCTTATCACCCTGTACAAAGCTTAAGTCCAAGTGGATAAAGGACCTCCACATCAAACCAGATACACTCAAACTAATAGAAGAAAAACTAGGGAAGCATTTGGAACACATGGGCACTGGAAAAAATTTCCTGAACAAAACACCAATGGCTTATGCTTTAAGATCAAGAATCGACAAATGGGATCTCATAAAACTGCAAAGCTTCTGTAAGGCAAAGGACACTGTGGTTGGGACAAAACGACAACCAACAGATTGGGAAAAGATCTTTACTAATCCTACAACAGATAGAGGGCTTATATCCAAAATACACAAAGAACTCAAGAAGTTAGACCGCAGGGAGACAAATAACCCTATTAAAAAATGGGGTTCAGAGCTAAACAAAGAATTCACAGCTGAGGAATACCGAATGGCCGAGAAACACCTAAAGAAATGTTCAACATCGTTAGTCATAAGGGAAATGCAAATCAAAACAACCCTGAGATTTCACCTCACACCAGTGAGAATGGCTAAGATCAAAAACTCAGGTGACAGCAAATGCTGGCGAGGATGTGGAGAAAGGGGAACACTCCTCCATTGTTGGTGGGATTGCAGACTGCTACAACCATTCTGAAAATCAGTCTGGAGGTTCCTCAGAAAATTGGACATTGAACTGCCTGAGGATCCAGCTATACCTCTCCTGGGCATATACCCAAAAGATGCCCCAACATATAAAAAAGACACGTGCTCCACTATGTTCATCGCAGCCTTATTTATAATAGCCAGAAGCTGGAAAGAACCCAGATGCCCTTCAACAGAGGAATGGATACAGAAAATGTGGTACATCTACACAATGGAATATTACTCAGCTATCAAAAACAATGACTTTATGAAATTCGTAGGCAAATGGTTGGAACTGGAAAATATCATCCTGAGTGAGCTAACCCAATCACAGAAAGACATACATGGTATGTACTCATTGATAAGTGGCTATTAGCCCAAATGCTCGAATTACCCTAGATGCCTAGAACAAATGAAACTCAAGACGGATGATCAAAAAGTGAATGCATATCGCTCCTGAGAGACACAGCCAGAATACAGCAAATACAGAGGCGTATGCCAGCAGGAAACCACTGAACTGAGAACAGGACCCCCGTTGAAGGAATCAGAGAAAGAACTGGAAGAGCTTGAAGGAGCTCGAGACCCCATATGTACAGCAATGCCAACCAAACAGAGCTTCCAGGGACTAAGCCACTACCCAAAGACTATACATGGACTGACCCTGGACTCTGACCTCATAGGTAGCAATGAATATCCTAGTAAGAGCACCAGTGGAAGGGGAAGCCCTGGGTCCTGCTAAGACTGAACCCCCAGTGAACTAGACTGTTGGGGAGAGGGAAGCAAGGGGGGAGGGTTGGGAGGGGAACACCCATAAGGAAGGGGAGGGGGGAGGGGGATGTTTGCCCGGAAACCGGGAAAGGGAATAACACTCGAAATGTATATAAGAAATACTCAAGTTAAAAATAATAAAAAAATATATATAAAAAAGAAAGAAATAATCAGTAGCCAGGCAGTGGTGACAAATGTCTTTAATCCCAGACCTCAAAAGCCAGAGACAAGAGGTTCTCTGGGTTTGAGGGCAGTCTGGTCTTCACTGTTCTAGGACAACCAGGGCTACAGGGAGAAACCCAGTCTCAAAAAAAAAAATCAAAGAAAACAAAAAACAAATGAAAAATGAATAAATAGAGTCAATTAATTGAGGTGTTGAGGGAGACTGAGTATTGCAGATAACTTTATCTCTTTATTGGCCCATTAAGACAAAAGGCACACAATTGTAGAAGAGTGTTGACAATTCCCACATTGGTTATAGGACCCAGTGTTTGCTCGTGAAGGCAACCTGTAATTTGTTGTGCTTCTATGCAGAATGGCTAGCTCAAAACACCAAAGAATATTTCACTCACAATTCATGGGTCAGAATTAAAGGAAAACAGTTATAAAATCTTGGAAATATCTTTACAAATATCTTGACACAATAATTCAGATACCCAAGGTAAACAAATTCTGTTCTTCCCATACCTCACACTAGCTACACGGGCCCTGCTTTCTAGGGCACTTGCTTATGGTCTATAGAGATACTTTGATTCTGTTTTTATTCACAAAGTCAGGAATGAAGAGCCTACCCTTTTAACAAGGCACAAACATTTCTTAGAGCATAAAGCCATTTATATTTTTCCAGAACATCTGCTCAGATGTTTATACTTTTAATAATACAGCTATTTTTACATAAATAAAGAAAATGTGGGACATAAATACAATGCTAAATGAACAACCTTGCTGCGGAGCCAGCCCTAAAATAGGATTTTTATTGTTGAAATCTTCCTGAGTGCACTCTGCATTTATGAGATTAAGCTGCACTGAAGTCTGTTTTATCTGTCCCTGAAATTATTTTGTCAGTCTCTTTAACTATCTAAGTATCTTTTACTGTTGGAATTAAAAACCAAAGGCTATCATTAGTATTCTTATAAATCTTTGGTAGAAAACCTGTATACAAAAGAAGAGAAACTGGATTTGATTTTCCATAAGTGGGAGATTCCTTACAATCAAAGAAAAACAATGGTCTGTCAGGCAAATTCCACTTTTTCCAAAATTTATATTTTCCCTGCTCAAAATACGCAGGGAAAAATTATGAGCGAGTATTCAAGGCAAGCTTGGTCACGCTCACAGATCCAGGGAGTAAGCTTTCTTCTGTGCTCCTATACAATGGTTGCTGAGTAACATTAGCATAATCCTGAATTATTACGAAAATTAGGGGTCAGATTTACTTTACTGGAGAGCTCAACCTATCTGAATCAGGCCTGAGAGGCCGGAGCATTCCAGATGTGAACCTGGTGGTAGGTGTAAAGTGCACCACATGGAGAGAATGTGCACAGTAAGGAAAAAGACAAATTACCCAGAGCTATTACAGTCATTAGTCCCATCAGCCTGGGAAGCCCTCCCACTGCATTTTCAGTTCAGTGTGTAGAGCGGTCTTGGGGCTTATCACATCTTGCAGGGGGTTGTCTTCTGCCAGGCATAGTCACATAGCTTGACATTTCACTTAAAAAAAAAAAATCCTGGGCTCTCATGCTCCAACCAGGCTTCTGTTTCCCAGCCTCTCAACCAGTAGCTAAAATAAAGGGAGCCAGCCCAGGCTGAAGGCTGCAGCCATTCATCTAAATGCGGAAATGCATCCCTTTGAGAGACTCTCAGTGCTCCCTCACACGGTTTTAGGGTAGAGGCACAAGTCTCCGCTGCTGTAATGTTCCAGAAGCACCTTTGAGGGTTGTTTCACTACCATGTTGAATATTTCACCATGACTAAAAGATAACAAATCTATGCCACAGGGAACGTCATGAAAAGATGAAAGCTCAGGAGACAAACAGTACGACAGAGCGGTTTCCTCAAGACATGTGTAAGTCTAGAAGTACACAGGGATGGTGTGTATTCCAGGAATTCATCAGGGAAAGAAACAGACAAACGTACATATATGTGCACACATATATCAAGTATAACTATATGTGTGCTTGAGTTTAAGCTTGGGGCATATATGCCAAAAAGTAATAACTTGTGCTAGGGATTTATGACTTTTAAAAACTGTCCTATGAATCAGAGAAAGAACTGGAAGAGCTTGAAGGGCTCGAGACCCCATATGTACAACAATGCCAAGCAACCAGAGCTTCCAGGGACTAAGCCACTACCTAAAGACTATACATGGACTGACCCTGGACTCTGACCTCATAGGTAGCAATGAATATCCTAGTAAGAGCACCAGTGGAAGGGAAGCCCTGGGTCCTGCTAAGACTGAACCCCAGTGAACTAGACTGTTGGGGGGGGGCGGCAATGGGGGGATGTCGGGAGGGGAACACCCATAAGAGAAGGGGAGGGGGGAGGGGGATGATTGCCCGGAAACCGGGAAAGGGAATAACACTCAAAATGTATATAAGAAATACTCAAGTTAATTTAAAAAAAAAAAAAACTGTCCTATGGGGGTTGGGGATTTAGCTCAGCGGTAGAGCGCTTGCCTAGCAAACGCAAGGCTCTGGGTTCGGTCCCGAGCTCCGAAAACAAAAAACAAAAAACTGTCCTATGTACTCTCTAAGTTATCTTGCTGTGTATTCTCTTTAGTTACAAAAAAAAAAAAAGAAAGTCATAGCTGATGTCACATGACTTCAATCCCAGCCATTGGGAGGCAGAGGCAGATGGATCTCTGTGAGTTTGAAGCTAGCCTGGTCTACACGGTAAGTTCCAGGAGAGTCAGGACTGCATAGAAGAAATCCCTGTCTCAAAACAAAACAAGGCAAATAAATGAAGAAAATAATGACAAGAGAAAAAAGCAAATACATAAAGATACAGTGCGACACCCCCCCTCACCCAAGAGTAAGCAAAAGGCAATGATTCTACCCAGGAAAGATCCAATGAAATGCAAGTTCCTACACTGAGGAAAGCAATACTTTGCTTCAAATTCTCATCTTAACCCCAACAATACCCCACACGCAGAGTTAATTGCACAGAAAGCACACAGCAAACCAGTCCAACTAGGTTTTTTTCTATATGAAAGAGTGAGTGTTCAGAGACATCCTAGATAACTCACACTTAAGACCACCTGACCCATGGCCTTAACCACTAAGTTGTTTCCAGTCTGCATGTTCCTGTCTACATACTGTCCACCATCTTTAAGCAAGCGCCAGACCTCTACTCTGTTCCTTCTCTTACCATTACCCCTTGACAAAATGTAATTATTTCCTAGCTTTAGCATTTTCACTACCTATTTATATCCAGTAAAGGAATGATTAATTGTACACTTTTCTTTGTGATAGTTTTGGGAGTGCAAAGAAGAAAAGAGATAATTCAGAAGCCTGCACACACATGCACTCATGCATGCTGGCACTTATGTAACAAGGGCACTCGATGTGCTGTGACAGCAGGCAGATGGGTCCATGATGACCTGGGTACTGGACAAAGGGCATCTTCCTGGAGAAGCTGAGAAGTGCGTGAGACTGACTCCAGCAGAGGATCCGAGTGGAAGCAAAAGGTCAACAAAACAGCAAAAGAAACCAAATGTAAAGCCTTCCAAAAACTGGAAGGACTGCTCTATGCAAAATAACCCCGACAACTCCATTTTAAGGAGCACAGTCCCAACTTGAAAGTCCCGGATTCAAGGTTTCAAACATCAACTACAAAAACTTCCAAGTTTTCTCTGCTCACTTATCAGTGAAAAGAAGATGACTTTGTGCACACAGGTACATCAGCATGCACACAATCACTCTGAAACCTTGAGCAACTTACCTTGCCTACAGATCACTTTCTTCTACAAAATGAGACTTGGACTTCACTATTTTACATGTCTGTAGACTGTGACGCAACAGTGTATCAGCCAGTTCTGTGGTTGGCATAGGAAGATTGATATTGAATGGTAGTTATAGAAAAGTTCTCAAAGTTACTTACTCCTAAGTCTCAATTTAATAACCAAGAAGAAAGAGCCCCAAGTCTTGACTGGATGTTCAGATATCTGATTATTTTACTAGCAACAAATTTCAACCTTGCAAGTGACTCAGAAACTTCCCTACTTTGTGACCCTTTATATTCAGTGTTTACTTGTCCTCAAGATGACCCAGGGTGGACTTGACCCAGGGTGGTTCAAGGTGGTTTTGAAATCTCAATCTTCATGTTTCTGCCTCTCCAGAGCTACTACAAGTATATGCTAATATAGTGACTCTCTTGTGTTTGATATAAGAAAGTGTATTGTGTATCGAGAGCTGAGCCCTTCACCCATTCAGGTTAAGCAACATAGGTATAAACTAGAACACTGCTAGCAGAAAGTATCCCCAGAAATTCTCCTATATTGTGTGCTTCCTAGTCACCCACACAACCAAGTTCAGCTTCTGAATCACCTGCTGCAGAGTTAATCAGATTAGTAACAAGACATCAGAAGACTCTACTAGACGGGCTGGCTGACACTAACTTCTTTG
Organism: Rattus rattus; assembly: GCF_011064425.1. Taxonomy (NCBI): domain Eukaryota; kingdom Metazoa; phylum Chordata; class Mammalia; order Rodentia; family Muridae; genus Rattus; species Rattus rattus. The sequence continues at coordinate 179,805,424 of NC_046156.1, forward strand.
GACTTCTATCTCCTGGGATAACTGTTACATTAGGTCTTCAAAATCAACTCTATAGTTTTACAAAATACATGGCTATGGCTATGTATTTTTTTGTGAAACAATAGTATGTGACTTGGGTGGCTATACTGAATACAAAAGAAAATAATTCTCATCATCTGTTAATCATGAAAAAAGGATTTCTCTGCTGAATAAAACCAATCTCCTGTAAACAAAAAGCATTTGGGGGTTTTAGTGATTTTTGTTTACTAAATGGTTAGTCAACGCTCCATTTTGAAAATAGTCAACTAGGCTTTCTGGTTGGTGCCCGAACCTCGCTGATCCCAGCCCACAGCTACCTGATGTCTAACACCATGGGAGAGAGAGCTCATTGTCCAGACTTGTGAGCAATCCTGAGACTGCAGGGCAGGAGAGACCACCACTTCTGCCCACCTTTGCCCACATCCCTGGCCCAAGAGGAAACTGTATAGGACCTCTGTGAACAGAAAGATAGGGGCACTCAAGCTGCAGGAGCCCTGTGGTCCAGACTGGACCAGGATCTGAAGGGACCAGGTCAAACAGCTCCCTGTACCCAAATCCCATAGGGGGGAGAGCTAGACCTTCAGAGGGGCAGATACGCCTGGAAAATGAGAAGAGACTACTCTCTGCCCACATACTGACTCTAGAGAAAACATCTAGCATCATCAGGGCCCCCTGCGCACAGGGACCCAGAAGTAGGGGCAGGCCCTTCTGGTGGCTGCCCCCACAGAGAACTGAAACCTAGCCCTGAGGACCGACTTCAGGCCTGAGATCAGAGGTAAAACCAACTTTTCTGCTCCAAGTGACCTGCTTAGTGGGCTCAGGACACATGCCCACAGGAACAGCTGAAAGCCAGTGGACAGGACCGACTATAAACCTGAAAGCAGAACACTCTGTTCCCATAACTGGCTGATAGAAAACAGGAAAACAGGTCTACAGCACTCCTGACACACAGGTCTATAGGACGGTGAAGTCACTGTCAGAAAGAGCAGAACAAAGTAACAACAGAGACAACCTGATGGCCAGAGGCAAGCGCAGGAACCCAAGCAACAGAAACCAAGACTACATGGCATCAGCAGAGTCCAATTCTCCCAGCAAAGCAAACACTGAATATCCAAACTCACCAGATAAACAAGATCTAGATTTAAAAATCACATTTGATCGTGATGATGGAGGACTTTAAGAAAGACATAAAAAATCTCCCTTACAGAAATGCAGGAAAACACAAATAAACAAGTAGAAGCCCTCAGACAGGAAACACAAAAATCCCTGAAAGAATTACAGGAAAACATGACCAAATAGGTGAAGGAATTGAAATTGGAAATAGAAACATAAAAAAAGGACAAAGGGAGACAACCCTGGATACAGAAAAAACAAAGGAACCCAACCTCACTGATCCCGGCCCACAGTCCCCTGCTCCCAAATCCCATGGGAGAGAGAGCTCACTGCCCGGACAGGTGGGGACTCCTGAGACTGCAGAGCTGGAGAGACCACCACTACTGCCCACCCCTGCCCACATCCCAGGCCCAAGAAGAAACTGTATAGGGCTTCAGGGAACTGGAAGATAGGGGCACTTGAGCAGCATGTCCCCTGCAGTCCAGACACCATCCGGACCTGAATGGACCCATCAACAGTTCTCTGCACCCAAATCCAGTGGGAGGGAGAGCTAAACCTTCAGACAGGCAGACACGCCTGGGAAACCAGAAGAGACTACACTCTGCCCACATTTCTGACTCTAGAGGAAAATACCTAACACCATCTGGGACCCCAGTACACTGGGGCCCGGGAAAAGGCAGCACAGGCCCTCCTGGTTGCTGCCCTCACAGAGAGCTCAAAAGCAACCCCCCATGAGCAACATCAGCCTTGGGACCACAGGTAAGACCAATTTTTCTGCTCTAAGCAATCTGCCTGGTGGATCAAGACACAGGCCCACAGGAAGAGCTGAAGACCAGTAGACAGGAAAGACTACACGCCCGAAAGCAGAACACTCTGTTCCCAAAACTGGCTGAAAGAAAACAGGAAAACAAGTCTACAGCACTCCTGACACACAGGTCTATAGGACTGTCTAGCCACTGTCAGAAATAGCAGAACAAGGTAACACCAGAGACAACCTGATGGCGAGAGGCAAGCATAGGAACACAAGCAACAGAAACCAAGACTACATGGAATCATCAGAGCATAATTCTCCCACCAAAGCAAACACTGAATATCCAAACATACCAGAAAAGCAAAATCTAGATTTAAAATCACATTTGATCATAATGATAGAGGACTTCAAGAAAGACATAAAGAATTCCCTTAGACAAATGGAGGAAAACATAAATAAACAAGTAGAAGCCTATAGAGAGGAATCACAAAAGTCCCTGAAAGAATTCCAGAAAAACACAATCAAACAGGTGAAGGAATTAAAAACGGAAATAGAAGCAACAAAGAAAGCACAAAGGGAAACAACGCTGGTTATAGAAAACCAAAGGAAGAGACAAGGGGCCATAGATACAAGCATCATCAACAGAATACTAGAGATAGAAGAGAGAATCTCAGGAGCAGAAGATTCCATAGAAATGATCGACACAATGGTAAAAGATAATGTAAAATGAAGGCCAGAAGATCCTGGACAGATGTCATACAGACCCTAAGAGAACACAAATGCCAGCCCAGGTTACTGTATCCAGCAAAACTCTCAATTAACATAGATGGAGAAACCAAGATATTCCATGACAAAACCAAATTTACACAATATCTTTCTACAAATCCAGCGCTACAAAGGATAATAAATGGTAAAGCCCAACATAAGGAGGCAAGCTACACCCTAGAAAAAGCAAGAAACTAATCGTCTTGGCAACAAAACAAAGAGAAGAAAAGCACACAAACATAATCTCACATCCAAATATGAATATAACAGGAAGCAATAATCACTATACCTTAATATCTCTCAACATCAATGGTCTCAACTCCCCAATAAAAAGATATAGATTAACAAACTGGATACGCAACGAGGACCCTGCATTCTGCTGCCTACAGGAAACACACCTCAGAGACAAAGACAGACACTACCTCAGAGTGAAAGGCTGGAAAACAACTTTCTAAGCAAATGATCTGAAGAAGCAAATTGGAGTAGCCATTCTAATATCGAATAAAAATGATTTTCAACTAAAAGTCATCAAAAAAGATAAGGAAGGACACTTCATATTCATCAAAGGAAAAATCCACCAAGATGAACTCTCAATCCTAAATATCTATGCTCCAAATACAAGGGCACCTACATACGTAAAAGAAACCATACTAAAGCTCAAAGCACACATTGCACCTCACAAAATAATAGTAGGAGATTTCAACACCCCATACTCATCAATGGACAGATCATGGAAACAAATTAAACAGAGACATAAACAGACTAAGAGAAGTCAAGAACCAAATGGACTTAACAGATATTTATAGAACATTCTATCCTAAAACAAAAGGATATACCTTCTTCTTACCACCTCATGGTACTTTCTCCAAAATTGACCATATAATTGGTCATAAAACGGGCGTCAACAGATACAGAAAGATAGAAATAATCCCATGCGTCCTATCAGAACACCACGGGCTAAAGCTGGTCTTCAATAACAATAAGGGAAGAATGCCCACATATACATGGAAGTTGAACAATGCTCTACCCAATGATAACCTGGTCAAGGATGAAATAAAGAAAGAAATTAAAGACTTTTTAGAATTTAATGAAAATGAAGGTACAACAGACCCAAACTTATGGGACACAATGAAAGCTGTGCAAAGAGGAAAACTCATAGCTCTGAGTGACTGCAGAAAGAAACAAAAAAGAGCATATATCAGCAGCTTGACAGCACACCTAAAAGCTCTAGAACAAAAAGAAGGAAATACACCCAGGAGGAGTAGAAGGCAGGAAATAATCAAACTCACAGCTGAAATCAACCTTGTAGAAACAAAAAGGACCATACAAAGAATCAACAGAACCAAAAGTTGGTTCTTTGAGAAAATCAACAAGATAGATAAACCCTTAGCCAGACTAACGAGAGGACACAGAGAGTGTGTCCAAATTAACAAAATCAGAAATGAAAAGGCAGACATAACTACAGAATCAGAGAAAATTCAAAAAATCATCAGATCCTACTACAAAAGCCTATATTCAACAAAACTTGAAAATCTGCAAGAATTTGACAATTTCCTAGACAGATACCACATACCGAACTTAAATCAGGAACAGATAAACCATTTAAACAACCCCATAACTCCTAAAGAAATAGAAGCAGTCATTAAAGTTCTCCCAACCAAAAAGAGCCCAGGTCCAGATGGGTTCAGTGCATAATTGTATCAGACCTTCATAGAAGACCTCATACCAATATTATCCAAACTATTCCACAAAATTGAAACAGAAGGACCGCTACCGAATTCCTTCTTTGAAGCCATAATTACTCTTATACCTAAACCACACAAAGACCCAGCAAACAAAGAGAACTTCAGACCAATTTCCCTTATGAATATCGACGTAAAAATACTCAATAAAATTCTGGCAAACTGAATCTAAGAGACATCAAAACAATCATCCACCATTATCAGGTAGGCTTCATCCCAGGCATGCAGGGATGGTTTATGCAGAAAACCATCAACTTAATCCATTATATAAACAAACTGAAAGAACAAAACCACATGATCATTTCATTAGATGCTGAGAAAACATTTGACTAAATTCAACACCCCTTCATGATAAAAGTCCTGGAAAGAATAGGAATTAAAGGCCCATACATAGTAAAAGCCATATACAGTAAACCAGTAGCTAACATTAAACTACATGAAGAGAATCTAACAATCCCATTAAAATAAGGGACTAGACAAGGCTGCCCACTCTCTCCCTACTTATTCAATACAGTTCCTGAAGTTCTAGCCAGAGCAATCAGACAACAAAAGGAAATCAAGGAAGATACAGATCGGAAAAGAAGAGGTCAAAATATCACTATTTGCAGATGATATGATAGTATATTTAAGTGATCCCAAAAGTTCCAACAGAGTACTACTAAACCTGATAAACACCTTCAGCAAAGTGGCTGGGTATAAAATTAACTCAAATAAATCAATAGCCTTCCTCTACACAAAAGAGAAACAAGCAGAGAAAGAAATTAGGGAAATTACACCCTTCATAATAGTTCCAAATAATATAAAATACTTCGGTGTTACTTTAACCAAGCAAGTAAAAGAATTGTATGATAAGAACTTCAAGCCTCTGAAGAAAGAAATTGAAGAAGACCTCAGAAGATGGAAAGATCTCCCATGCTCATGGATTGGCAGGATTAATATAGTAAAAATGGCCATTTTACCAAAAGCGATCTACAGATTCAATGCAATCCCTTCAAATACCAATCCAACTCTTCAGAGAGTTAGACAGAACAATTTGCAAATTCATCTGGAATAACAAAAAACCCAGGATAGCTAAAACTATCCTCAACAATAAAAGGACTTCTGGGGGAATCACTATCCCTGAACTCAAGCAGTATTACAGAGCAATAGTGATAAAAATAGCATGGTATTAGTACAGAGACAGACAGACGAGTGGAATAGAATTGAAGACCCAGAAATGAACCCACACACATATGGTTACTTGATTTTTGACAAAGGAGCCAAAACCATCCAATGGAAAAAAGACAGCATTTTCAGCAAATGGTGCTGGTTCAACTGGAGTTCAACATGTAGAAGAATGCAGATCGATCCATGCTTATCACCCTGTACAAAGCTTAAGTCCAAGTGGATCAAGGACCTCCACATCAAACCAGATACACTCAAACTAATAGAAGAAAAAGTGGAGAAGCATCTCGAACACATGGGCACTGGAAAAAATTTCCTGAACAAAACACCAATGGCTTATGCTCTAAGATCAAGAATCGACAAATGGGATCTCATAAAATTGCAAAGCTTCTTTAAGGCAAAGGACACTGTTGTTAGGACAAAATGGCAACCAACAGATTGGGAAAAGATCTTTACCAACCTACAACTGATAGAGGGCTTATATCCAAAATACACAAAGAACTCAAGAAGTTAGACCGCAAGGAGACAAATAATCCTATTAAAAATGGGGTTCAGAGCTAAACAAAGAATTCACAGCTGAGGAATGCCGAATGGCTGAGAAACACCTAAAGAAATGTTCAACATCTTTAGTCATAAGGGAAATGCAAATCAAAACAACCCTGAGATTTCACCTCACACCAGTGAGAATGGCTAAGATCAAAAACTCAGGTTACAGCAAATGTTGGCGAGGATGTCGAGAAAGAAGAATACTCCTCTATTGTTGGTGGGATTGCAGACTGGTACAACCATTCTGGAAATCAGTCTGGAGGTTTCTCAGAAAATTGGACATTGAACTACCTGAGGATCCAGCTATACCTCTCTTGGTATATACCCAAAATATGCCCCAACATATAACAAAGACACATGCTCCACTATGTTCATTGCAGCCTTATTTATAATAGCCAGAAGCTGGAAAGAACCCAGATGCCCTTCAACAGAGGAATTGATTCAGAAAATGTGGTACATCTACACAATGGAATATTACTCAGCTATCAAAAACAATGACTTTATGAAATTCATAGGCAAATGGATGGAACTGGAAAATATCATCCTGAGTGAGGTAACCCAATCACAGAAAAACACACATGGTATGCACTCATTGATAAGTGCCTATTATCCCAAATGCTTGAATTACCCTAGATGTACAGAACACATGAAACTTAAGAAGAATGACTAAAATGTGAATGCTTCACTCCTTCTTTAAAAGGGGAACAAGAATACCTTTGGGAGGGAATAGGGAGGCAAAGTTTAGAACAGAGGCAGAAGGAACACCCATTCAGAGCCTGCCCCACATGTGGCCCATACATATACTGCCACCCAATTAGACAGGATGGATGAAGCAAAGAAGTACAGGGTGAGGGGAACCGAATGTAGATCTCTCCTGAGAGACCCAGCCAGATTTCGGCAAATACATAGGTGTATGCCAGCAGCAAACCACTGAACTGAGAACGGGACCCCCGTTGAAGGAATCAGAGAAAGAACTGGAAGAGCTAAAGAGTCTTGAGATCCCATATGAACAACAATGCCAACCAGCCGGAGCTTCCAGGGACTAAGCCACTACCCAAAGCATATACATGGACTGACCCTGGGCTCCAACTGCATGCATCACAATGAATATCCTAGTAAGAGCACCAATGGAAGGGGAAGCCCTTGGTCCTGCCAAGGCTGGACCCCCAGTGAACAGGATTCTTGAGGGGAGGGCAGTAATGGGCAGAGGATGGGGAGGATGGGGAGGGGAACACCCATACAGAAGGGGAGGGGCTTAGTGGGATGTTGGCCTGGAAACTGGGAAAGGGGATAACATTTGAAATGTAAATAAAAAATACCCAATTTAATAAAGATGGAAAAATATAAAAAAAAAAAGCAAAAATATAGAAAGTGGAGGGAACAACGAATGTGGGGAGACAGATGTGTTAAGTGAGAAAATATCTAGTTTCCCCTCCCAAATATTCAGAAATTAAAAATGATATTCCCAAAAGTAAATAAATAAATAAATAAATAAATAAATAAATAAATAAAGGTGTGCACCACAAATAAATAAAAGAAAAAGAAAGTGGTCAACTAATATCAAGTTGTAGGCAACTAACCCAAGGGTAAGAACCCAATATAGTTTATGTATGAAGAGCATTTATAAAATTATATAAAATGAGCATAAGTATTAATTCATCTAAAAGAAATATTAGAATAGGAAAATTAGTATATGCCAATCCAGACTCTGCAAGCAATAGAAAAACAAAAACATTTATAGCTAGAGCAATACCTTCAATATTGTTGCGTTCCTTAATACAGTTACAAAATTAGAGCTGAGAGGGAAAACACAGAATCATTCTCCAGGGGTGAAAAACTCACTAAAAGAAAATCACCATGATTAACAATGTTTAAGCAAACATTACATCTTTTACGCAGTCTCAGGACACTTTCCCATCTTATGCTGTAGACATTTACCTGTATATCTGATGAAATTTCCGTTGTATCTTCTTGATTGATCCTCAGTCTTCACACATGCAGTTTCTTCCTCTTTTCAGCCCTATGTGAAATAAAGCTTTCAAGATTTATCTTCTCACATTTACCAAAAAATATTGGAGTGAATGGAAATCTGCATCTGGTGAGGGTGAGGGGTGAGAAACATCTCTAGGTGGTGCCAGAGGCCTGGGGAGGCTCCCAGGAGACAATGCATCTGACCTTAGCTGAGATGCATAGCACTGGGGAAATGGAACCTGAAGAGGCCACCTTCTAGAGCCAGGCGGGACCATCAGTGGAGGATAAAGATACAACCCAGCCACAAATCTTTTCACCCAGAATTTGTCCTGTTCACATGAAATGCAACGGAGCAGACTGAGGGGATGGCCAACTAATAACTGGCTCAACCTGAGACCCATTCCATGGGCAAGCACCAATTCCTGACACTATTGATGATACTCTGTTATGCTTGCCCACAGGAGCCTAGCATAACTGTCCTGGGAGAGGCTCTGCCCAGCAGCTGACTGAGATGGATACAGAATATCCTCCCCCACCCCCAGCCAAATATTGGATTGAGCTCTGGGACGCTAAGGGAAGAGTTAAATGAAGGATTAAGGGTCCTGAAGTAGAGAGGAATTACACATGAATACAGAGTAAATTACCTTGACTTTTGAGGGCTCTCAGAGACTGAGCCACCAACCAAAGAGCATACATAGGTTGGACCTAAGCCTCCAGACACATATGTAGCAGATGTGCAGTTTGGTCTTTATGTTGGTCCGGAAACAGCCTGAGCAGGAGCTGTCCCTAAAGCTGTTACCTCTCTGTGGAATCCTTTCTCCTAACTGAGCTGCCTTGTCTGGCCTCAGTGGCCAGGCCTAACTCTGCAGAGACTAGATTCATCAGGGTTGGGGGATAACCAGGAGAGCCTCCATCCTCTCAGAGGAGAATAGAAGGGGAGATGGGAGGAGAAACTGGGGGCTGGGATAGGAAGGATTAACTACCGGGATGCAAATTAATTAATTAATTCATTAGGGAAAAAAAGAAAAGAAAATTTCAGCCAGAAATTGTGGTACATATCTTTAATCCCAGCATGCAGAAGACAGAGACAGGCAGATCCAAGTTTGAGGCCAACTTGGTCTTCAAAACTAATTCAGGCACTACAGAGAGAAATTTTGTCTCAAAAGTGTGTGTGTGTGTGTGTGTGTGTGTGTGTGTGTGTGTGTGTGTGCGTGTGTGTGTGTGTGTTTGGTGGGGAACTGATTAATCTTTTGAAATTATTCTGAGCCACCAAGATTAGACAGCCTAGCATTTCTATTTGTACTATTAGATTTCATTGTCACTTACCTTAATGGGCCTGCCTTAAAGGCACACCTATAGCTATTACACCATGCCGTTGTGCACAAAGCAAACTACAATGAAGAGATTCTATATGATATTTCTGTTTGTTTGTTTGTTTGTTTGTTTGTTTTTCCTTGTACAGACCCCAAGAAGGGCAAATTATGGAAGGCAGTTTTCATGATTTTTCTCCTATCAAAAATCTAGGATGCAAAACAATATACCATCTCATTCCCCAAGTCTTTAGACTAGCCCAACGTCATTTTACAACATGCAAAAGTGCCTGGGTCCTCATCTGAATTTCTACGGCCCATTGATCTGTTTGAATTTATTGTGGTGTTCAAACGTGCTGCTTTTTTTCAGGGCCTTTCACTGAGGGTTTTTTTAATGATACACAGGATATGGGATATTACCTTCCGATGAAACAGCAGATTTCAGCCCTGCGTCAACAAAACCAAGCACACTGCTAACCTCTCCAACAGTTTTACAACATGCCACACTTCTTCTCCCTCCTAAATTTTTGCCTAGACTCTTGTAATTATTGGATAATTACCTCTCCCTGCTCACTTTTCCTTTGACAGCTTAGTTCTAGCCTCTGGGAGTTGAATGTCTAATTGGCCTGTCTGCTTGGATTGTGGAATCTTTAGACTTCTTGAATTTAGCCAAACCGGACAGCCATAGGTGTGAGAAAAAGAAAAATGTCTTTGGCAAGTTCTAGCCTTCCAAACCATCTAAAAGTACTAAAAGGAGCAAGAGGCTCTGGGAGAGTCTACCCTCCCTCAACCACCTAAAGGGTTAAAGACCCTGATATTTCAGCCACTCTTCATGAACCATGGTTAACTGGACGCAGTGAACGCATGGTTATCAGAGTAGAGCCTCACAGAATCACTACACTCAATAAATGTCCAATAACAATGGCGAAGACTTAGATGGACTATATTTAAAATATTTCCCCCTAATTCCCCCCTAAATCTGGCTTCCATCTTTGCCTCTTTATGGTATCCAATGACCTCCATTCAGCCAAGTTCAAAGGCATTTTCTCGGCCCTTATCTTCCTTGATCTCTCTGATGTGTGGGGCACAGCTTTTCATACCTGCCCCTTTGAAGGCTTCTGGGTTCAGTTCCTGAGACGTTTCTATTGTCTTTTATTTCTCCTCATCGACACCCAGATCTCTTCCCTTATTTCCCACATTTAGCAATGTCCTTCTCTCTTCTTTATGCCTTTCCTGTCACTTTTCTTCCAACAGAGCTTTGGTGAAATGTTATATCAGTTGTGTCTCCCTGATTTTTTTATTCAACACAGATCCTTTTGTTTTGACTGTCATGTAAGAGAATAACTTCCAGATCCCCCCCCCAACACTCATCTATTCCTTTTGGTATAGTGTAGAGACATGAAGAGCAAATCTAAATTTAAGTACAGAGATTCAGGATAGAGCTTATACATATATGTGTACTTGTCACTTTCCTGCCCTCCATGTCGTTGAAAGGTGTTCTCTCTATGTGTTTCTCTCTCTCTCTCTCTCTCTCTCTCTCTCTCTCTCTCTCTCTCTCTCTCTCTCTCCCCCCCACTCCTTCCCTTCATAACATCTATTCAGACCTACACATCACAAAAGGAAATGCTCCATGAAGGCAAGAACTTTTTTGTCCATTTTTATTTAAACAGTATATGGGAGAATGAATGACACATCGCAAGCACTAGCTAGTTAAATGCACTGGGAAATGAACAAGGAAGTAAACAGACACAGGATTGGTCAAGAATCAATCAGATTCAGAGCATTAGCTTTACCATCAACCTCTTGCTTACCTCAGTGATCTAGTCTAACATTCATGTACCCAGAATAAGTCTATATGGATACAATGAATAAGCAGCACCCACCAGACTTCATGTTGAAAGAAAGTAAAAATTCACTTTGCCTTTACATTTTAAGCTGGATACTTTAACCTGGAAACTAACTCCATGCCCCAAGGTTATTCACAGCATTTGTTATCCCACAGTGTTACTCCACCATAACTTTTGTGGCCCCTCATAGCCCGATTTGTTAATGCCGTGCCATGGTGGACAACAGACAATTGGAAAGAAAACAGAGTGAAGAGGGAGCACATTCCCGATTTCAAGATCCAAGTCAGTCAAGAATAACCATGCCACTTCTAAGTTTCCCTTGGCAAGAATCTAGCCGTGGAAGCCACCCAGATCCAAGGGCCTAGATGTGCTGCCAAGCCATACGCCTAAGAATGGAGAGAATGGAGAGGCGGCTCTGGGTGGAAACTCCTTGCTGGGCAAGTGTAAAGATTCGAGTTCAGATACTTTTATAAAACACGTTTACAAAAGACAGACCCAGTCAGCAGTTGTCTGTAACTCCAAGGCTGAGAGTGCCAAGGTGAGGAGAGCAGATGCCCGTACCTCGTTGGCCAGCTAACCTATAGTGAAAGACCCTGTCTCAGAACGTAAGGTGAAAAGAGACATGGGAAGTCACACAACACTGATTTCTAGCCTTTAAGCATGCTTATAAGTGTCGATGAACACATACATGCATAGGTAAATAATACATGAAGAGCACATGCACACACATGAACACACACACACACACACACACACACACACACACACACACCAAAAATGAGGGCATCTGGTTCCCAACTACCAGTCTAAATTGACATTTTCAGATCCTCTAAAACAATCCCTCTTTTTTGATTTTTGGGTTTTTGCTTTTTGATTTTGTTTGTTTTGTTTTTTTAATGCTGGCATAATTCATCTTGATGGCTAAATCCATAATCACCTAAGGGACAGACCTTTAGGCTTTTATTTTACTTATTTTTCTTATTGTGGCAAACAAATATCTGATAATAAGCAAATTGAGAGCGAAAGGATTTACTTGGGTTGATAGTTTTACTGAGGAGGGGGAAGACGTGGCTGCAGGAGGGACAGGCAGAAGCAGAAGGCAGCCTTGTCAAATTACACTGGCACTCAAGAAGCAGAAACTTAACAGGAAGTTAACAGGCCTGGCTATAGGGCCTCAGGGCTCACCCTCAGTGACTCACTTTTTCCAAAATGGCTCCTCCCACTAAAGATTCCACAATCCTCTAAAGCAAAACCGCCAGACCAGGACTAGGTGTTCAGTCAAACAAGCTTACGAAGGACATTTTACATTATAGCATGTTCCATAGGTCTTGAGCAGAGGTTGAAAGCACTATTATGAGTGAGATTAGCTCTATTTTGTGACCTGGAGTTGCGGACTGAATGGGGAAGAAAAAGTGAACCGAGCAGGTGTATTCATCAATCTCTGCTTCCTGATTGGACGCTGCCTCACACTCCACTCGGGCCCACCTAGTCTTCCTTACCGCGGTAGCACATTCCTTAAAGTGGATTTAAACTCTTTCACATGTAAGTTGTTGTCAAGAATTTTGTCGCAATATGAAATGTAACTAGCACGCATATCAATGACAACAGACACAAACCATCAAGACAGACCTCTTATCTTCCCATCTATAGTCTGACGAACAGCCACATTTATATCAAAAGCCAAGAGAATTTTCCAGATGATAATCGCCACGTTGAACTTACTATATCAAACCAGGATCAAGTTCCACCTAGCATCAATAATACTTGGTACACGCTGAGTCCTCGACACTTCCATAACTTTGCAAGGTGAGGTGTTTCTAAAGCCTGCTGTCTCAGACACTTTAAGAAGAACACTCAGCACACACGTGCCTGTCCCCACAAGAGTTCCTAATCAGAAACACTTAAAGTGTCCATTATTTATGATTACTTTTTCCTTAATGCAATGAACTTTCAGATCAATGTTTAATGAAGGAATTAAAGAGACACACATACATACACATCTCTGTGTGTACATATGTGTGCATGATGGCATTATTATAAAAACATTTCAAAACTTATATAAAATATGTTAGATACAAATATACACAAATCAGATAATAAATATGTGTATATAATGTATTTATATATTAACTAACACACATACATACATATATATATATATATGATGGATTTAACTTAAAAACAAAACAAAGGGGTTTAAAATTGTTCAGTAGTTAAAAGAATTTTTGGTTCTGGCAGATTTGGTTTCTATCATGGAAGCAATTTGCAACTATAATTCTAGTTCTAAATGATCTAATATCCTCCTCTGGCTTTTATGGGCACCAGCCATGCATGTGGTATATTGAAATACATAAGTTCATGCACATATGCATACATACTTACATACATACATACATACATACCATAAGTGTAAATACTCATACATAAAATAAAAACAAATATTTATAGTAACCTCTAGCATTAACCCAATAATATGCGCAAGTAAATTTTCACAAACACCAGTTTCCTATAGTCCATCTGTACAAAGACATTTTAAAGTTGCAGTTGTCAGGCTCCATTCTGAGCCTCCCTGAGAAGATTTTCTAGGTGTCTGTAAGGCAAAACAAAACAAAACAAAAACAAAAACAAACAAACAAACAAACAAAAAATCCAAAACCCTGTTAGCACATGCCTATTTTAGAGGTGCTGGATTTTGTTAGTTTCATTGTTTGTTTTGTGACAGGGTTCGTTTGTAGCTCTGCCTGGCCTAGCCCCTGATGTGTACCCGAACCTAATCTCAAACTTGCTTGCTTTCTCCTCCCTCTGCCTCCTGTATGCTGAATTAGAGGTATTTACCGCCAGGCCCAACCTGAGACCAAAACTCTTATCAGAATAATTCTCTGACACCATTTGCCATTTCTGGCTTGCATTTTTTCACAAGCAGGCACAGGTTTGAGAAGCTGGTGTGAGAGTGCCACAGACAGGAAGCAGAAACGGCTAGACCAATTCAGACACCGTCTAGGGACCAGACATGTTGAGATTTACAGAACCAGAAAATGAGGCGTCTCTCTCTTTGCTTTTTTCTTTTTCACAAGCAAGAGCCATTTTGTTATTAAAAAGTTGTTTATGATAACATGTGGTGAGTTCTTAAAAATAAAATAATAGTATGTGTAAGTTTGCCTTTTAAGTTTATCGTCCAAAAAACGAACATAAATGTGACTCTGCTTGAATTTTTGTCTCTTACTGTGTGTGATGGCCTTGAAATCAAGAAATGCTAAGATCTACTGCTTTAAGGAGATAATCGTAGGTTTGTTTCTGCTGCTTGTGGTACCTGCCCACCATCCCAATAGCATCTTCCTTGATAACTAGGTTTACAGAGATTGGACATCACTACAAACACCCATAGATAATACCCTCTGAACTAATGCGGTCCTTACACACTGGAGTCACAAAGGACAACATATCACTTCTCTGAGGCACTGTGTATGGGAGAGAGATGAAGGGCCTGAGGGCTGTGTTGAGAAATAGGTGCCCAGGTTCCCCAGGAACCAGGCCCTGAGTGTTCTCATATCGCAACTGCTGCCTGGAAACTGCTTTGTAGAGAGTGTTAGGTCGTGGCAGAAACAACGACGCTCTACCCGTGCTACCAGAGAAACCAACCTTTGTCTTAATATTCCTCGTTTTAAAAGACCTAAAAGAGGTTTTGGTCTGCAGAGTCTCCCCAGAAGATTTAGATTGAACAAACTAAACAACATGCAGGTCATGCTCCACTCTACAAAGTTACAGACTGCAGTCTAATCCCACACGTATCTTTGCCCCGAGAAACCTATAACCAGGCTGCCACCGTATACGTCACAAAGGCATATATTTATCCACAGGACTGACTGCATTTAGTATACCCCTAGCGCTAAGGACACACGAATAAACAGCATCCCTCAAATGCTGGTACACAACCGAAGCGACCTCCTCCACGAAGGGTTTATAAGCCGCATCCCGCAGCTCTGTGTCTAGACCGCTGTAGTTTGCCTGGTTGTACTTTCTTGAAATATTAGTTAAATCCCTAGATTCGTGTTAAAATTCTAAAAGCTGTGGGAAATTATTTCCAGAACATTTTTTTTTCCTTTCATGAAGCATCTACGTCTAAAATAAATTCGAATTCTACCATTTTGCATGTTTACTTTCACTTGCGGGCCTAGCATACTGACTGGGCCTAGATATGATCAAAACCACTCTAGATTGTTTGGGCCTCGGAACACCGTCTGTAAAGAACTGCTGGTTGAAATCACTCCAAGATCTTTTCTGCACATGATACTCAAGGACCTTTTCCATTACTGTTAATGAGACATACTAGTCTCCGTTCCTGGGTTTATAGAACTGAAATGCAAGCCTTCGATGGCAATATACTATACTTCATGCAATTGTTCCAATCTGGCAAAAGGGAGGCGTTTGCCCATGTGCAAAATGCAAGAACAGCTACTGAGACTGAAGTTGTAGAAAAAAAAAGACTATGGGATAAGATAAAACATCAAATATACTTTAACACATCACACCCCAGAATTCTAAGCAGGAAGCGCCAAAGTATTTTCAGTTATTGTGAAGAAAACTGAGTGATTTCAGAATTTTCTAAGACGTTTTATTCTCTAGGAATTGATAATTCATATTTTGCTCCTCTGATATTTTTAGGAACCAGCACTTAAAACTTGGTGAAAGTAAATGGTCCTATCTTACAAAGAAAGAAACTTCTATTGTTTGGTGAATTAACATTTAAATGTTATTTCAGTTCCTTGGTCACTTTCCTTCAGTTCTGTCTTTGTAAAAAGCAACCTCCCGTGGCTAAAATTCTTAGACACCTGAAATAAAATGTTAAAATAAATTTGGGCTACATGTGACATTTTTATTAAAATGATGTTTTAGCCCCTGAGCCCAAAATGTTTTCCCCTATTAATATTCAAAACTAAACTGTTCTGAGGTATGTTTGTCTATTTTCTTTAAAAAAATCAAAATTTTTACCTTCTTATTTTGTAATAATTCCACCAGAAATCAACTATAGATTTGCTTTTGTTAAATATATTTCAGTGGCCATGATGGGGACAGTGAGTGGGATATAAAGTGAATAAGTAAAATATAAAATAAAATTTAAAAATATGTCAAAGTAAACTTCTTTATTTAAAATGTTAACAGTTATTCCAATGACTCGCTGTTAAAAAAATCTTTCACGAAAACATATTTCTACTGTTTTAACTGCTCTATAGGCAATAATTTCAACAAAAGAAAAGCATTTAAATTAACTGACAATGAAACTTAGATTATCAAAAGTTAGCTACCGACTAGCACCTACATAATTAATATTTTGCACATCTTTCTTTTGCATTGAGCAAAGACTACTTTGCTGTTTTGTGTTATAGACCTCTATGGTAAGGATGATAAAACATACTTAGAACTATGAATTTTAAAAAAAAAATATTAGGGAAAAATAAACTCATTCACGGCCCTTAAAACTGAATTCCCACCATGCTTCACCTTATCATATTCAGTGGTCTGTCTGCTATTATCTCTATATACCTGCTAAGTTTAACAAGCTTCAAGCAACACGTTGTATTCGTGACAGGTCCATGTAAACAATCACCTTCATCCATGAGGAAAAGAAAAGTTGGGGCCAAGTGACTGCTAGAGATTATTTTGTGAAGAAACAAAGGGCATTTACTTTAAAACCTCCCTACAGAAAGTGGTACATTTCATGAAACTGAAACACTGAACTTGCCCTAGTCTATCTAGTTTCATGGTGCGCCGTTCTTATGCAGAAGACAGACTGGAAAAAGCTTGCATTTGCTGTTCCACCAAAGTGTTTGTCTCAACACTGCTTTTAACAACAATCCAGGAATCCAATTACTCTCGCCTACACTTATGATTGGTTTACAAACAGAGGCAGTAATAATAATATTCGTCTCTCTCTCTCTCTCTCTCTCTCTCTCTCTCTCTCTCTCTCTCTCTCTCCTTTCCTTCCTTCTCCCTCTTCCCCCTCCATCCACTCTATCCTCTTCTCTCTCCCTCACCCTTTCTTCCTCTCTCTCTTCCTCACCAAGAACAGAGAATAGTATGAGGCAACTAGAACCCTTTCTCCTCTTTTTATGAAACAGGAAAACAAGTCCAAAGAGAATGACTAAAATTAGCTCAATCGTGTCCAATTAATTTGAAATACAAGCCACACAATGTTTATCAGTCCCCAAGATTGGTTGTTTGTTATCCCAAAAAAGAATTGTAAGATCTGATTCTTGGGTTCTCCTGTTCCCAAGCACAGGACAACTCCAACCTCTCTGATGGAAGCCAGTGAAGAAAGACCAAGGTTTCCACGGTTTGGCCAATGAAGTGGTCACGAAAACACTCCCAAATCAGGACAGTGACCCTCGTGTATGCTAGCAGTGGATAAAGGGCATCAGCCAAGCAGGGACACCCTGTCCAAGATGGTGACGCATTCTTCTGGGTACATTTTGAAAGGAAAGAAGAGTAGCTTATTATTGAACTAAATGTTTTTATTGATCGCCCTTGAGCTAGTGCCCACTGACCCCGCAAACCATAAATGGCTGTAGCACAGAATAGTCATTTCCAGGCAGCTCTCAGAGATACTGGATTCTCCCACTGCTCTCTCCCACAGTCCCTCGGATCCTCTGCCTCCTGGGTATTCTGAAACAAGGAAAAGCGGAGGCTGGGTTTCCCCAAGGTTCTATCCAGGCGGCCTAGAAGCCACGCGCACTCACACGCACGTGGCGCAGCCACCCGGTATGAGGACCAGATCAGCTCAGAGCTGGAGGACACCCCCACCCAGCGCTGGTGGCATAAAGCAGCCAGGGCGCGGGCCGCAAAGACAAATGAATGTTTTGCAGCATTCTCCATTAAACAATAAAGCAAGCTAATAAAGTCTCAGGTGCTGTGTTTGCTGTGCGGTCTGCGCAGTGGCCCGGGCCCCGGGAGCCGAGTGCAGTGGGCCGGGGAGCGCCTCTTCGGCTGATCCCAGAGAAAGATAAGGAGCCGCCTAGCCACCAGCTCTGTCTAGACTCGCGACCTCACAAGTCAAGCGCCTTGTTTGGATTAGCCCTCCAGATCTGCCAACCTGATCAACTCCTGAATGAGAAGGGCCCAGAAACACCCCCTTTTCCTCTTCTGGGCTAGGACGATTGTCGCTCCTTTAAGGGATCAAGGGCCGACTTGCCCGCGGGAGTGGTGGGGCTGGTTAGACCAGTGGAGGACAGCCCCCCCAAGTCCCAGCACTCCTCACAACTAGCTGGTCCCCGGCACACTGTAAACGCACCCGTGAGAAGACCACTAGAGACGCATCAAGAAATAAGTAGCCGACCAGTTAATTCTACAAATTACATCACTCAAAAAATGGTGGTGAACTTTCTGATCAATAAAATCGAAAAGGATCCCAGTCGAGAAATAGGCAACACTCTGAGTAAGTAAAATTTCCCACCAGTCTCCTAAAAGGGGTGCCAGTGTGTTTTCTCACCCTGCCTGATCAAAAGCAGTCACTACCCACATCTGTCTCATAAAAGTGGGTGTCCTTTCTGGAAGCAAAACAAAACAGCATTTCTTTTCGTAAGTCGTGTATGTATACCTGCTTCACGGTTTTGCAGAGGTATAACAGAATTACTTTTTTTTTTTTTTTTTTTTTTTTTTTTTGTGGAACAAGGAGTCCACAAGTGAGTGGTGTTCTGAGCGGAGACTGTATCATTGAAGGATCAGATACTGACTTCTCGGAGCCAAAGTCTGAAGCATCATAAAATTAAAGAATGTGTTTGTAACAATGCTCACAACAACCGGCCCTCCCCCCTCCTCTGGGGCCTGTGAACCAACTTCTCTGTCTACACTTCAGAAGTCTCTAGAGAGGTGTGGAGAGACCCTCCATCATGCTTGGGACATTGTAAGCTGTGAAGTTTATGTTTGTGGCGCCTGGGCTCAAACAGCCATTCAGTGGCTTGCTTGGTTATCAA
This sequence comes from Rattus rattus, assembly GCF_011064425.1. Classification (NCBI taxonomy): domain Eukaryota; kingdom Metazoa; phylum Chordata; class Mammalia; order Rodentia; family Muridae; genus Rattus; species Rattus rattus. Next base: position 179,824,618 of record NC_046156.1, read on the forward strand.
GAAAACAACAATCAGGAAAGATGGGGAAAGAGATTCTCTGCCAGAGCCTTGAATTAAGTACTTTTAGCTGGAAAACACCAAGTCACGTTGTAGAAGCTACACTGCTTTTACTACAAATCTGTAACAAGAATTGAAGATCTGGAGTCATTTTCTAAAGTAACTCTTTTGCTTGTTTGTTTAAGGCAGAGAAATACTTGGTCGTCTACATGCCCAAAGAAAATCTAACTTGCTTTGTTGTGACATAATCTTTAATTGTTGGTTAGCAGAGGGGAGACGTTCAATCAATAGACCTCAAGACTAATTTGGATTATAAATCTCCATGACAAAAGTTAACCAAACTGAACTTTACAAATAAGAAAATAAACAGCTTCTACTTGGTTTACTTGTGTTAGGGATGAGATTGAAAACCCAAAGTGGCTGGGCGGTCATAAACTCTTTCAGGGGGAGTGTTTTCACTCCTGTATTCTTAGGAAGAAAAAAAAGCTACATGATACCTACCCCATAGGAATCAGAAAAGTTATATATCAATGATCAATTTTGTTTGTGGTTTGTAAGTGCAAACTACTGAGGAAAGCTATACAGTATTTCTAAGACAACTCGGACACACATTGTCTTTTGGGCTGGTATTCAAAGGGATGAAGACAGATGGGAAGGGAGGTCAACAAATAGAGTTTAACAAGCTGATAGGGTGATTAGCAAGAGAGCATCACCAAGTTGGCCCTCGGATATTAAAACTCCCAGAAAAGTTGTCCATGGGCAACTGAGACACACAGCTCTGCTGAATGACAAATAGCCGGAAGTGCTATTGCAGTGGATTTAATTTAAAAGGAAACCTTAAAAATTAAGAAATTGTTCTCTTTGGTGAGAGAGGAACAGTACATTGGAGAGGGTACTGCTCAGAAGAGACGGTGGCATAATAGTCCCCTCTTTGAGAGTGTAGGAGCTGAGACGAATCCCCTGGTTTAAGATGAATATCTTAGATCGAGCTTTAAGAAGATAGAGGAAGTGAGTCAGGGTATCCAGAATGAAGTACTATGAATGAGGAACGAGAGAGTGGCCGGACACAGATAATCACAAATACGGGGGTTTCTTTGGAAGAAGGGTGCTCAAAACTGAGTCTCCAGAGATGTGGAGTGGAAGAGAAAGAGGGAAGCAGGGTAATCGGCAAACAGGAAGACAAGTCAGCCACTCAATTCAGTACACAGTCTAAGGAGACTAGAAGGGGACTCTTTCTCATTAATAATACAGGAACTCAACCCATCCATCCATCTACAGACACCAGACAACAAACACACAGAGCATAGCCTGTGAAATCAAAAGGACTCATCAAGCTCTGCTACATTACTTAAGTTCCAGCTATGGACTTTGAAACACACTGACTTCTACACATGTGAGATATAACAACACACACACACACACACACACACACACACACACACACACACACACACACTTTTAGTCTCAGAAATCAGGGCCTAGATGGAAGATAAACAAAGATGTGTGTCTTGCCCTGTCCCTCCATTGCATGAAAAGTCTCAAGTTGTAGTTCTTGGTTCTGTCCTAAGGCACATGAGACCACCACAGGCTATTGGTGGGGAAAGGGACTTCAGTGTCCTTTACACCTCCTTGGGCTTGCATAATCAAGTAACTTTGTAAGCTCCACTCCAGAATCACATTGTGCCTGCCAACCTTGAGTATGCTCTTACTTGGTAGCTTTTCTACATGGTGAGAAAAGGAGAAAACAAAAGGCAGAAGAATTTATACAGCAGCCAAGAAACTGAGAAAATCACGTCTCGTGGTGGGAAATTAGAGAAAGAGACAGGAGAAAAGAAAGAAAAGATGGTGGGGGACAGCCTTTCATGGAAGAAGATCTGTAGGAGATAAAACAGAACTCGTGTTTTTTTTTCCCAGCAAACAACTACAAGCCATTATTACCACCCGCCAAATTATTACCCCTCTGTCAAGAATTAGACACAACAATCAAAGTAATCAAGGGCATGTCTAATGCACTGAACATTTCCAATGCAAAGTTTGTTTTCTTTCTGCCCTCGCGGTAGAGCCTGTAATTAACCCGTTATGTAGAACGATGGCAAACAAAAGCCTAATTGAGGCTCGCTTCACGACTAGCGCAGGTTTGGAGAGGGTGAAAGCCGACTTAAGAGCTGCGGGCCTCGGGCATCGCAGGGTCTCCAGCTCAGCCTCCAGCCTCCGCCCTGATCTGAGTCAGGGGCTACAGAGGGTAATGCGCCACGTTACACACGGTTAGGGTACTTAGCTCTCGTATTTATTAAGTTGTCAGATACTGAAAATGGCATCATACTCGCAGAGAAAAATCAGAAAGGACCTGGCATGGGAAGTGGGGGTCAGAGGGGAAAGAGAATACGTAATGGTCCTGACCCTGAAGCCGCAAAACCAGAACTCAATTTGAGTCAGGATTTTGTGTCCGTCCCTGGGCTCTGTCGCTTGCAGGTGAGCCTTTGCTAATCGCGGCGTGGGTGGCAGTGTCTGATCCAGAGCACAGGTCCGCTCTGACGACTACTGCCTGTGGGGCGCCTGCAACGCACAGAGCGGGGTCTCTCTCTCCAAAACAAGGCGGTTCCCAAACAAAACGCTCTCCGCGCCTCTCGCAAGCCAGCTACTTTTCTCAAGGGGTTGAAATTAGAGATGGGAGGGGAGGAGCAGTGGGGGGTGGGGAAGTGGAAGAGGTAAGAAAATGCAGACACCTACAGTTCTGAGAACTGCTGAGAGAAGCCTTTCCTCTCTCAACCCTTCCTACCTTCTGCTGCGCAAATTAAGCGGCATTTCTCAATCAGCCACCACTAGTCTACAATGGTCATCCTTCATGTCTAGGCAGAAAGCTTCTTCAGCAAGAGTCTATGTTTGAAACGTGGGTAATTTTAACGATCTTAAGCTGCGACTTCGGTATAAAGCAATTGGCGTTAGGAAAATAGCGATTCCAATCAAAGCCCATTCTCAGAGACCTGCCTTTGGGATAGATGTAGGGGTGGGAGTAGAGCAGAAAGACGGGGAGGGAAAGAAAGCGGGCAGAAGAGAAAACTGCATCTCCTTTCAAAAAAAACCTGTAACATTATCACAGCTGAGAGCTAAAGGGCCTCTTCCGACCAACTTTCATCCAACTATTGAAATCGAAACTTGCAAACCCGACCTGAACGACTTGCAACACAATATCACACCTAGTATACTGTGTGTCATTTTATCCCAATTCGCATGCAAATCCTTCATTTTAAACATGTCAAAGGCTTGCTAACAGACATAGAAAAGAGGGACCCTGAATCATCGCGTTTATTTAATTATCTATGCCAAACGTTTATTAGTGAAATAGTCCTGAAGATATAATTCTACATATGGCGCTTTGATTTCACATAATATTTAAAGAAAAAAAAAACAAAACACATAAAATTAGACATATAATTCAAAGACCACGGTACAACCTTTATCTTTTTTTTTACTTCAGCAAACAAAAAGAAATGTCAAATGACATGAAAAGTGGCAAGTCTCCTGACAATAAATAATAAATTACTTTATAATTTTTGCAATGCAAGAGCAAACAAAAAAAAGTTTCCTTTTTTCCTCTTTATTTCCAGAAAGAGCGAAAACAGTCATTTTAACCAATAACTATACACATCTTTGGGGGAAAAGTTCTTGGACAGACACGAGTCAAACACAATCCCGAGACGCTTGTGGCAAAATAGAGGTAACCTTGTTGCAATGCTTTATAAGTTGGTTTTTAAATATAAATTCAAAAACCTTTAAAGTCGCTTCAGACTTCTTGATAGAGGATGGATCTCAAAAAAATATGTAAAGAAAAATGAAGGAAAGAAAATAATGGGAGAAGAGGCAAAGGTAAAAGAGAAACCAGGTACAGGGCATGCTAAAGAGACCCAGAATTTCACTTAACCCCTTGTCAAGGTCAACTAAAAACATCACAAACCAATGCAGCCCCGCCTTCCTGAAAGGACTCTTTCAGCCACTGAGGCTGGTGTCTTCCGCTCTATGCTGGAGCTCCTGTTTGGCAAGGCAATGACCAATATAGAAACAGCACCATTCAGAATAGGATGGACTAGGAAATTCTCTATTTCTGCTTTTCCTCTAGATGTGCAGTGAAATGAAAATGCGCAGTTTTGAGATCCTTGAATATAAATCCTCTACGTTTTAAAAACGTCTCTCTCTTTCTTTCTCTCTCTCTTTTTTTTTCCTTTTTCTTTTTCAGTACTCCTAAGGTCATTGAATAGCATATGTTGGGCTTAGGGTTTTGTTTGTTTTTAATTCTAGTAAAATCCCATGATTGTCTTCACAGTGTTGCTACCATATCACCTTGTCATTAAAACAGACTTCGTGCACTTCATGGAGCATTCGTTTCTTGATTCAGTTTTCATTGACTGGGTCGTTAAATACTTTTATTTCGGAGTTCAACGTCATTTCCCACGTTCTCCAACAGGGGAAAAACAAAACAAAACAAAACATCTGAATGAATGTTCCTCATGCCTCTATAGGACTGGCTACCATGCTGTTGGGTGTATCTGGGAGCTGAGAGGACATCGATGCTACTTCACTGCCAGTGGAATTAGAGCCTGGTCCTCCTTCTGAAAAATTGACCTGTATGGAAGGTTGAGAAGTAAACAAAGGGGACTTCAATAGTGTCTGGAGAGATACAAAGTATTACATTGTGTCTACACGCCTAGGTTCCTATGTGTACACTGATAGACCAACAGAGATATTCCTGCCTGCCATAGAATTTGAACAGGCTTTAAAGCAAACCCGTGAGAAGCACTTGAAAAGAAATTCTCTCCATTTCTCCATCTTCCTAAAGAGCTCTCTTTTAACCCGAGTCCAATTCCCAACATTGTGTCCCATTAAATTATTTAAAAGCAAATGTGTTTCCCACTGTAAAGTGGCATCACAACTCTCCCGTGAAGGCTTGAAATAAAATTATCCTGCTGCCTACATGTAGCCCTGGGAAGAAGAAAGTTCTCTAGGCCAGAAATTCAATGCAGGCTCCCTGGAACAATGATTAACTCTTTAGTGGAATCACTGTGTGGTGCCTTGCCCCCTTCTCCCCTTTCCACAAGGAGACCAACACTTTCATCATCTCTTTATAAATATGGTGTGACCATAAATTGTCCCCTACCCATAACCATACCTCACACCCCTGCCTCAGATTCCACTTCACTGTTCTCACCTGACAGTGGAGTTTCAGAAAGTACCAATCCTCTCCTCTTCCCCTTTCTATTATTCAAATTTTACCTACACAATGCTTCTTATGGACAACTTATTTTATTTAAAGTAAAACTTTCCCTCTGGTTCCATAGACACTGTTTTATTAACCACGATTCTGTATCCTAAAAAACACTCCTTTCTTTAGAAACAAAGCTAATGCATCAGTTGAGACTAGGTTTTTCCCCCACCCCATCTCCTGTGCCCTGAGGGCATTTGCTTTCTCTCAACAGTTATAAGGGTGATTGACCAGAGGCAAGTGGTTAAAAGGGCTTGCTTCCAGGCTGTGTCTGTAAATGGGCCAGTCTAGTGAGCAGGCAAATTTGAGAAGTCCCTTGACCTCTCAAGGGGAAGGTTCAATAGAGTAGAAAAGGTGCTAGAATCTGGAACCAGAGGGAAAGTTTTACTTTAAATAAAATAAGTTGTCCATAGGTATGTATGTATCTATCTTTAAACTTTTGTTTATCTTAACCTCTTATAGGCGAAATGAATTAATTCTCTGTTATAGATAAATGTGTTAGATACTTTAGTGCCAAGACATGTTTTCATAAGTTAAATATACATTGTTTCTGATTGGCAATGCTCATGTCCCTTTTGGTATACATGCCACGTTGTATGCAATTGTGTCATACCTAAACTCATTTGCTTAAAAATATTTTAAAAGTCCTATAATTTAGATTAATATATACTTTGAAAGAAACAGAGCAACAATAAATATCAACCAAACTATTTAAATAACCATTCTTGTTGTTGACATATAAGAAAATTGTGTTCAGGCAAATGGCTGCTGCTTGTGGATAACAACATTCTATCTTATCACACTGGATGTGTACTGCGGTCACTTTTACTTGAACCATTCACTGGATACAGGCAAAGAAATAAATTTACTGATGGCTGATCCAAATGCCAAGGTGGTCTCTGAAGTCCTTGTAATTTATAACAGCCTAAAATGTGTGACATTGCCACTGTTGTTTGTACCTCTGCACACATAACTACTTAGGCACTGTGAAGTTCAACCCACAAGATTTGCCTCTTTTGTAGAAAGCTCACACTATACTGCATAGTTAAATTTTGATGTCTCCATTTTAAACAAGGATTCACAAGAGATTTCCTTTCCTTACATTTCCCTCCTCTTCACCACCACTTCCTGCTGCTTTCTCCCCCCACCCCAACCCTGGTACCCTGGAGCACCCTCCCCCCCCCACCCCCAGGGGACTTTTCAGTGCTTGACAGTTAAAGCGGAATTCTCCTTTCTGTTGGGGATCCAGCCTTCTCCATTTGGGAGCTGACACTTACCAGTTGCTGAAAAGCGGGTTGATCTATGTCACTTTGCAAGGCGAAGTCACTCAGTACTTTCCAGGGCGGCTGGTAACTTTGCACCTCAACTGGGTTAGCCTGTAAACCACCATCATGTCTCTCCGGACTAGCAGCCACCATGGGAGTTCCTGTCATCCCCTGGATATTCTGTGAATAACCCCCCCCCCATCCCAACATGTTAATGAGCAAACTCCTTCCCTTCATTGTCCGTTCGTGCTAAGTAAATATACCCAAGTATTATCTTATCTATACAGTTGCCCTGTATTGACTCAGTTAATCTGCTGCACCTACGGATATTAGAGTTTAGTTTTGTTTTTCTACTTCTGTGTGGAGGATTGTTAGATCGGCTGAGATCTTATTAAAACAATTCTGCTGCAAGTATCATCTTTGCTTCACCTTCACAGCTCACCCCGCCCCCCCAGCCCCCTCCATCAGCTTTAAGATGCCACAGCCTCTCAGGAGTAGAAAACTGAGGACCAGTCAGGCCTCCCTTCAGCCTCCGGATGCTAGTTTTCTAGTTTGAGTTAGCTGAAGGTTTTCCCCTAAGCGCTCCTCCTTGCAGAGCCAGATCCCACCCCAGAGGTTTCTGGGTCTGGCTACTTCAGTGCTATTATGCACTAACTTAGAAAGTACCCTTGCTCAGTCTTGGCCTGCCTGCCAAGTTTAATGACAACGTATTTTTTATGGCATTTAAAAATAGGGCTGAAGTAGTAAAACAAGGAAAGGAGAAAGAAACCCTTTACCGTAACAGAAGCAAGAGGTGTGGGAGGGGGAGGAAGGAAGGGGGGTACCAAAGGCTGGAAGGAAGCTTGGGTCTCCACCTGGAAGAGTGGATTGTCTGCATGGGCACCTTGAAGGGCCCTCCCAAATGCAAGAATGGAGGCAGGCCTCACTAAGAGTTGGGGTGGGACCAGAGTGCTGGATGGATGGTAAGCACATTGAATCCATGTTCTAGACCAGCATTCAAGATGTTGTCCCTCACCATGTGGACCGCTCTAATGATGCCAGTGCTTGCAAAACCTGAGTGGAGCTCACTGCCACTTGCCCTGGGAGGGAGCCACTAGGTTCTTTAGGTTCCAGGTGTAGATGATGTTGAGAACCATGTTCTCTTTTGGAACCAGCAATGGATGGTGGCCCCATTCAGATCTGCAGTTTCTAACCAGCCACCTCTCAGCCTTCTTGTGGACAGTACCCGCTACACATCTGGGTTTAGGTAAAGTGAGAGGACCTCCTTGTTTGGGCTCCTGCTTGTGATCCACAGAAAACCAATCCGCCAGTTCATAGGGATGCCCGCTGGTCCGGCCTCCCAAGGTCTCTTATGGTCCCTTCCTTGCTTGGCCTGGGGGCTACTCACAGTTTTGTCGTTGGGTTGCTGCTGCTGGAGCTGCTTCATCATGATGCTGCGTTTCTTGTCCTTGCACCTCTTGTTTTGAAACCAGACCCGGATGACTCGGGGGCTGAGGCCGGTCATCTCCACTAGTTGCTCCTTCATGAGCGCATCTGGCCGAGGGTTGGCTGCGTAGCAGGTCCGCAAGGTGTGCAGCTGCTTTTCGTTGAGCACAGTCCGCACTCGGGTGGTCTTCTCCGGCTGCTTGTGGACGTGCGGCCGCAGAGCTGGCTGCCTAGCGGAGATGGGCTCGGCTACGGGGCAAAGGGACTCCGTGAGCAAGCAAAGCCACTCCCGCCGCCACCAGCCCACTCCATTGCCTACCCAACCCTAGCTCAGCTCAGCGCACCTACCAGAATCTGCGCAGGGGCATAAGGAGTGAGAAGATATCTTGCTCCTTAATCAATAGAAGACAATGCAGAAAGTAATGGAGGAGAGAAGAGATGCGGGCCCCTGCCCCTACTCATTCACTACAGAATTAGCCAAAGGAAGTCTGTCTTAGCTGGTTTCTCTTTTTTTCCACCAGTACATTCTCTCCCTCCTCCCCTTTCCTCATAACTAGAAGAAGGTCACAGATTATACCGAGCACCCCCACCTCCAGGCTCGGCTTTCCCTTCTGGGTAAAAGTCATAGAGGGTACCTGAAAATAAAACGCAGAACACCCCAGTGACAGCTAGAGACACACGACAGGGCCGGGAAGTCTGCGACCCGAAAGTCAGATAATTCTGCCAGAAAACCTTGAACTTCAGATCCAGGGGGCAGTCATATTTAGAAGCTAAAGAAATGTTGGATTCCAGCAATCCGAATGGTCCCCAGTCTTTCTTAGTACTAAATCAACAATGTGGGATGTTCCTGAGCCCCGCTGACCCCAAGCAAAGGAAAACTGAAACTCTGTTGAACTGTCTGCGCTTGAGATAAAAGATGACTGGAGATTGTCCTTCCCTTCCCTCCCAGTATTTCGGCCTCGTCTGCAGTTTCCCACCCTTAGCTTTACCCCTTCTCGGTTAGTTAGAAATCACTCAGAAAAGAATTCTCAGAGCAACTAGAAAGAGGTGAGTGGGGGTTGGGGGAAAGCTGTGATTTCCTCGCCTCTGGTATTTAGTAGGGGCTGATGACTTAATTCTGAACGAAGGGAGGGAGGGATATCTGCTTCTGACTGGAAGGCAGGTAGGAAACAATGTTCTGCTGTCTGACGGTCTTGGTTTTAGCCAACCTTTATGTTTCCAGTTTCCTTTATGGGCAACTAGTCCTCTGATCTGCACGGTACAAATCCCACACCTTCCACGACCCCCTGGGGTCAGGCCAAACACCTACGGGGTCAATTTAGAGCTACAGCTACAGGCTTGGAGATGAAATTCTCACCAAATCAGGTAGAATGAATGGCTTAAAGAGGCAGGCTCCTTTTTAAAAGGCAATTACTGCAGATTAGGCTGTTGACAGTTTTAAGTTACAGCCCTGTGCAGCGCCTGCAGTTACTGACATTGTATCTTTTAGGGACCTGTTTTTTGACAAAAGCATAAAAATAAATTTTAAAACGCGTTTGGATTGGAAAGTTAAGTCTCAAGGAGAGAGATGGGGGGGGGGGGAAGACGTGGGAAGCTAAATGCCTTGGGGCCGCTTAAGCTTCCTTCACTGGGCTAGGGAGGAAACTCCTGGAGACCTAGAGCTCCACCCCTTTAATTAGGCGGCAGCTAGGAGAAAACCTGGCAGAGAGCTGAAGCCCATTTTCAGTAAGCGTTGGGTTGGAGGCCAAAGTAAAGCTGACAGTACAGTTTGGACTTGTGTATACATGTGTGCACAAGTGGGGTATGCTGTGTACCTGTATATAGACAGACATTTAGATGTGTGGTTATGCAGTCAAGGCAGATGATGAGTGTATGAAAATTTGCTAGAAAGGCAAAGAGCACGGATTGTTTACTACGGGCCACTTTTCGAACCACCTTGTGACCCCCAGGTTGCAGGAAGGAAAGGTTATGATTTAGCCCCGCCTGCCTTTTCTCAGCCTCTGGGTGGAAAAGTACCTGCCATTTGCAGAGGCCGCGCTGGATGCAAGGGACTGAGAGGGTCTCCAGCTCCTAGGCTGGCTCTCTCCACTACATCGTGGTCCGCGCGGCAGAAAAGCCCATCCTCCCGCAGCGCGAATTCGTCTCCCGGGATGAGCTGTCGGCTGCATGCTACACAGCGGAAACATTCGATGTGGTACACCTTAGAGCGGGCGCGCATCACGAAGTCGTTCTTGCTGAAGCCTATGCTGCACTTGGCGCATTTGATCCCGTACAACCTGAATGGACCGGCCCCAGCATGAGAAGAGAAACACACAAAAAAAGAGAGGGTGACTTCAGGCAGGTTCTGGCCCAAGACGGCCAGGGACCCAGGCCACAAACCTGACCTGCCTGGAAAAAAAACAGCAGTAGTAAAGTTGGGCAGAGTATAGAAACAACCCCACCCCCTTTCTCCGACCCTCCCTCCCCCCTTCTCTTCCTCTCCCCCTTCTTCCTTAACCTTCCCCTTAAACAAGGGGAACCTTTATGGGGAACCTCTGTGTCTGTCTCAGTTGGTACCTCTTAGTTCAGGCACCCAGACCAAACCAAGGAAAATTTATTGGTGAATTCTAAACCTGGAAGCAGCCCCTGGTAACCAGTTTCAGGATTATTCTCACAAATACTATCGGGGAGGGAGGGACTCAAGGGACATTGGTAGCCAGTAGCCCTATGCTTTCCATTCTCTGCCCCTCAATTTCTGCTACTCAAAGCATTGCTGAAAAGGCACCACCAGCGTCTACGAACACACAATTCCAGAAAGGAAGAACAAAACGAAGCTTCAGAGGGTTTCCAGGTTCTCTGCAGCAAAGGCCTTTCAGTATTTATTCAGCTAAAGATTTTCCACAGGTCACTCGTTAATGGAAAGTTCTCTCTCCATTCTACCTCTTTTTATTTTAAAGCCCAGCTTTTTTGCCTTCCTCCAATCATTCCTTCTTCAGGCTCCTGAGGCATGAACCTCTATTTCAGTTGGCCTGGGGGCCAAGGCTATCATGACAAATGGGGAAATAAAACAAAACAAAACAAAAAAGGACCAAACAAACAAACGAACAACAACAGCAGCAGCAGCAGCAACAACAACAACAACAAACCACCAACCCTCACTGCTGAAAGCTTCCTCACTGCTAGCCTTTTCTTACCACGGCTCAGGCTTATAGGTTCATCTACTGCTGCATTGCCTGACTCCCACCAGAGCTATCAGTGATTCCAACACAGAGACTGAAGGGGATAGGACAAGATCCACACAAAGGAGGGAGAATATTGCCTTCCAAATGGGAGATCTTAAAATAAAATGATCACTCTGCCTTTGCCTTTACAACTAAAAGCTCCTCAAAGGGAGTGCGTGAGTGCATAAGCACAACACACACACACACACACACACACAGAGAGAGAGAGAGAGAGAGAGAGAGAGAGAGAGAGAGAGAGAGAGAGACACAGAGAGAGAGAGAGAGAGAAAACTAACAGCAACTGAGTTACTTCATCTGCAAATCGACGCGTCCTGAATGAGGCAATTCTGTATACTGAGGAGAGCAGTATCTGCAGAGGAGCACAGATGCTTCTGGAGTTTCAAAGTGGGCTCTCCCTCTCCCGTGTCCTGAGTGTACACACCAGCCAAGTAAACAATGAGAGGAGCATATTTGTTAGAGGTCAGAAGACAGATCTGAAGATTTTTTTTTTCTTCCTTCTGTCTGTCCAAGGCAAGATCATGATCCATTTTATAGAAGGAAGACTTACTTTGCCCCATTCCCAAACCAGTCATGAAATCCCTCCCCTTTCCTGGATCCCACTTCCTCCCATTCTCCTCAAAGCATCAAGACAAAACAAACAAACAAGCAAAACCCTCCCTAGTATATCGTTTATTTTTACTCATGATAATACTATCATGAGTATACCCTTCTATGATTAAAAAAACAACAACGACAACTTGGGGGAGGAAAAAAAAACAGTGGCCATATTTTAAATCTTAACTAAACTTTAATGGAAGTTCTTAAGGTCCAGAGCCCTTCATAGGTTACAAAAGCCGGTCACTTACTAGTAGTCACTTCCGAATTTAAAAATCAGCTACATTTCTGCTATCACCAGCCTAACGGGGAAGGGGAACAGTATCTTGCTTCGTGTTAGAACAAACACAATTTCTTTTAGAAATTCTACCAAGCTTTCTAAGATAGAAAGTGAAGTTTCCGATATACACACTTAGATCAGAGAAACTTGAAATTAGAAAAAAAAAAAAAGCATACAACAAAAGCAAGCTCAGTCCCTCTGTGGTTTTGTCCGTTCGGGTGATTCCCCCATTTTATCAGTTACTAGATTTTAATGTGAGAAAGGAAGCTGTTCAATTACCTAAATATACCAATTGTTCACAGACAGATGATGGGCAATTTGATCTGCTCTGTCTAATTCATCAGCCCAGATAAGATAAGAAAGAAAAGACAGTTAGATATCACCAAAGGGTTAATATTTAAAAAGATTAAATTTCCGGTGGGTTTTTTTTTTTGGTAAGGAAAATTTTATTTTGGTTTTAAATTTTTCTACCAAGGAAGACTCACCCCAAAAGGGAGCAATGGTTGTTCTTGTTCTTCAAAAATCCATTGGTGAAACTTTTGTCTGTTTATTTGGAACCTCCAAAATAATTTAAGTCAGTGATAAAACAGGAGGAAAAATAAGGTGCTAACTGCACGGCGAAATTAGAATTTTGAAAGTTTAAAACCCTACACTTATTTGCCTTCATTTTGTTGTTGTCCTTAGAAGGGAAGTTGAAAGAGGAAAATAATTTTTTTTTGCAGGAAAAATTCAAAGAGTAATTAACAAACCTTATCAAGAGAAATGTATGAAACACAATGACACCCCCATCCCCAGAGATATAAAATGAACAACAGTTTAATTTTAAAAGATTTTTTGCACAGTGGCCGCTCTAAAACAAACACCCCCCCCCGAAAAAAAGAAAAACAACAAAGGCACATCAAATAATAAGCAAGGAGAGCCAGGAAATCTCAGAAAATAACCCTGTAAAAATGGCATACCTGATATAATCTCTTTTACAGTAGGTTTTCCCGTCCCTAACAAAGCAGGTACAGCTTTCGTCCAAATACTGATTACACTCCGCACATTTCAAACATGCCGCATGCCATTCCAAATCCGGAGAAACCCTCAGAATATACTGATCGTGAATTTGATTACCGCAACCAACACATAGGGAAATCAGACGTTTTTCTGAAATGAAAATAAATACATGATTGACTAACCGTTTACTTCCTACGGAGATAAACACACTTTTAGTGTCGCTCTTATGGGGTGTACTCTGGAAGAATTTTTTTTCTTTCCTTTTTTTTTTCCCTTCCCTTAAAGAGTATTGCATTTTGGGATGGTAATTGGAGTGTGCCATCAAATCCTTGACTCCCTTTTTTAAAAAGAGGGAGGTGGAATATATGTAAAATGCAGATTTGAATACTCTACATTGTAAGCTTAGCATGCAATCAAACCCGCTCATTTTGTGTTTTCTCCCCTCCTCCCTCTTTGCTATAATCATTAGGCAAGATTATGGATAAGTCAAGTCAAAGAAAAGGTTTTGACTAGAAGCGTTAAACCAACGCTGGGATGTCTATATTTTCCATGAAGCACGTTCTTCAATAGCACACGGGAATGGATATTGTTAAAAGAGTAGACATCAATACAGTCGTCACTCGCTCTCTTTTGCAAGTCTAATGCTAATTCCTATCTGCCGGTGTGGTTTGTGCAGGCAGACCTTTGCTACATAATAACCTTCTCCCAGAGCTCCGGATTCCGGAGGAGGAAGGAAATCACCGCTAAGCACCGGCGACAAGAGTTTGGGAGGGCACACAGCGTTCAAACACAAGGTATGATCAGTTTCCCCGAAGATCGGAATTCACACCAAACATGCAAGCTGCAAGCGTGACAAGAGGAAAAAAGACACACACACACACACACACACACACACACACACACACACACACACACAAACACCACCACCACCAAAAACAACAACAACAACAAAAAGAACCATCTTTTCTTCACTCTCTCCAGGCAGTGACTACAAATCCAAAGAGCCCTGGCATCAGCTTGAGAGAGGAGCCCCCACACCACAACAGCACACCGAGCCCCACAAGGTTAAACCGCCTCTTACTTTTTGGTGGATCGCCCATGTCTCCCATATCTGTAAGAGGGAGTAATGTCCACAGTGAAATGGTGGTTGGACAATTGGTGAACAGCCCACAGAGAGGATGCTGGTGCTGTGGCTAGGTGGCAAACAGTGGCCCCTGGGGTTGCCAAGGCTGGGGGAAAGCGCTGCCCGGCTGCGCCGCGCCCTCGCGGATCTAGGAGTCCGATTTAAGCCGGCGGAGTTGGCGGAGCTGAGGCGCAGCGGCGGCGGACTCGCGCGGCTCGGGGCACCTCTCTTCCTTATCTCTTACTCAAACTTCTCAGCTCCAACTCAGCTCCATCGCCATTGGTCTGACGCAGCGCGCGGGGACGTCAGGCGAGCGCCGCGCCCATTGGCTGCGGGGCGCGCGGCGCAGCTGTTCTGATTATCATATTTCAGCCCCGGCGCCGCCGAGCGCCACTGCCCGCTCGGCGAGCCCGCAGGAGAGGATTAAGCCTCCCGAGGCCACATCGCTCCCCGGGCGCCGGGTGGCCCGGGTCCCGGGCGGCCGCCTCCTTGTCCACCGCCCCTTCCCGCGCCTTCCCGGACGCGCCGGGTCATGTCGCGGGGCTCCAGAGCCGCGGGCTCCCTGTGTCCCCGCGGTCTGACTGCGCTGAGCTAGGGGCTCCCTTTTCTGCCTCCGATGGCGAGTAGCTGGTGGGTAGGTTCTTCCTGTGAACCGGATCCTTCCCGGGCTCCAGGAAAAGGTGGAGGGAACTTGGAACCGGCCGCTTTCTTCCACTGGCTTCCACGCTGGCGCACAGCCCTGGGCTCGGCCAACTTCGCTGCCTGCGGGAAGGGTGCATCTCCTGGAGCTAGCACCGCGCTGCGCGCTAGGGGACCAACCCGGAGTGGGACGGTTAGACCCAGAGGAAATATTTTTTTATGACTTCGTTTTGTGTTTTTGGTTTGGTTTGGTTTGGTTTTGGCTTTTTGTTTTGTTTTGTTTGTTTTTGTTTTTTCCTTGCTATCCTGTTGACCCCGTCACTCCCCAATCTGAACTCTCCAAAAAGACTTGGGGTGGGAGGAAAGGGGCGCTTGTCACCCTAGCGGACAATGGGGTTGGAAACGCAAAGGTCAAAGGAAAAGGTAAAACGAATTAACTCGGAGACCGGTTCCTTTCCTTCCGACCTGTGAGGTCTGCTGTTCAATTTTAAGTCTAGCGTGAAAGTGTTCTGGTCTAGAGGTACAGTGCAAGTGCAGTACCCTAAAGTTTACACAGGGATCCAGGTCTCTCTATGGGTCTCTTGTCCACTCTTTTTTAAAAACAAAGGTGCACTCCGCCCTTAGACGGTTTTGATAATTGTAAGTGCAACTTTCAAATTCCCTCTAGAGACGTTTAAATCTTTTAGTTTGAAGGCGTGAGCAGGGAGGGTCTGATGCAAAAGAAGAGTGGGGCGCCTACTCCCCACCACTGAGGTTAGCTTTCTAATTTGTTTCCTCTGGGGAAACCATCTCGAAGAGGTGTTGGCTGCACCTCACCAGTAACTTTTGCCAATAATTTCTTTCGTAATTCCCCAAATCTACAGTCTTTCTGAGGCAGTTATTATGGGGCACACGGAATTCCCACACTTCTCCCAGAGCTTCTACACCAGTCATTTCTTATCTAGAGAGACTATTGAGAGAAAGAGAGAGAGAGAGAGAGAGAGAGAGAGAGAGAGAGAGAGAGAGAGAGAGAGAGAGAGAGAGAGAGCGCAAACAGAAATGTAGAAGGCTTCAGCTTAATTTTTTGTTGCCTCCTAGAACACCCGGAGGTTAGGGAACTCCTTTCTTTGTATCTTCCACCAGATCTAACCCTTGATAAAACCTGTGAAACCTACCTAGGCCACAGTGGCTCAGTTAAAGCCTGTGACTTTTCAGAGTACACACAGAAAGAAAGAGGTTGAGAAGTAGGAGTAGGTTTTTGCCCCTTACCCGGTAGGATATTTCCCAACAGCTCCGTTTTGTCTTGTGTTGCTTTTTTGTCTTTTAAAATGGCAGACAGGACCTCTTCCTTCCTTTTTTTTTTTTTTTTAAATTAGAAATTATTTCGAAGTGAGCAAGCAGGATGGAAAGTTGTATCGACCTAGGTTAAGTTTACCAGTTGGTTTTTGTTTCCTTTCAGTCCTGGTTTCTGCTCTCTGATATCCTATGCGTGGAATCTTTTGTCAAGCTGCTTTTGCAGAGGCCAGCGAAGCAAGTTTGCCTTGTACACGGGCATGCTACCCTTCTATATAACCGAGCAGGCCACAGTTTAAAAGCAACAAAAAAGAACACCAACGATAAATAGGGGATCTGAACCAATTCTGTTCTGTTCTGCCATTTCTAAGACGTGGCATTTAAGAGAAGCATCGGAATCTAATGACTTGAGACCCACAAAGGATCCTCACTAGTCATCCTTCCAAACATACACAGGCACTCACGTAAACAATTAGTAATCTTTTAATTCAAACGATAGATTATTATGAAGAGTTGTTGGTGATAGCAATTCCACATAGAGAATACAGCATACAGTTTGGGAACAAACTTTCACTGAGAGCAGTTCTTTCATAGTGTTCCGGGACACGTTTTCCTTTTCTTAGTTCAGGACACTGTAGTAAACAAGCATTTTCCTGATTCTTAACCTGATAAAAGACAGGATCCATGCATAAAATATTTCACTCATAGGGAGACATTGGAGAGAACTCAGTGATAAGATCCCATGATGAATGTGCTCTGAAGGTCGGTGTGTTTGTGATTATACAATTTGCATAAAAAGGGAAGTTTCTGCAGCAGGCCACGCTGTCTCCCCTTACCTAGAGGTTCTCATATGACCGCAGATTTTTTTTCCTCCTCCCCGAGTTGATTGCTGTGTGTGTATTTAACACACCAAGCCTATCTGTGAAGTTGTCAGTGTTTTTATAGAATACATAAAACTGATTACATAAAGGTGATTAGCAATATTTTTTTTTCCTGAGCACTTGATTACAGGAGCGACCTCTTGTGTTCAGTGAGGGATTAGACACTCTCCTGTCAAAAATTGGACTCCTTGTGACCTTTGTGTGCTGGCAGGTCAAATATATGTCCTTCAAAACAGCAGGGGTGTGAATCAGTCGTCTAAGCTCCTTCGTTTTGAAAACGAAATAATGAGTGAAATGAAGAGATGTTCTCTTCGTCCTCCCTCCGTGTCTAAGAATCCAGTGTCTTCATACAATAGAGATAACACTAAGGTTATTTAATAAGTTCCTCTTGACTGTGTAGATTTTACCCACAAGTCTTGCAACACACTTCCTGGAGTGTAGTAGTTACACCTAAGCTCCCCCGTTAGTCCATTTAAGATGGTTTTGTTTATCTGCTCCTGTTTCCTTTTTTTGTGCTTTAATTAAAACGGCAACATCCCATATCTACCTTATATCTAAAGTCAGACACAGATTCCCGAACATCATGAAGTCACACTATTTTCAAAAACATTGAATATGTTCTAGTTACAATTGGAAAGCCAAATCATATTTACAACTTACATATTCTCTAATGTCTAGCAGATATGAGAGCTCTAAAGGTTTCTTTGAAAAATCTGTATAATGAGAAAATTAAATATAAAATCCACACAAATCATATTGAGCAGAAAAGGGGGGGGGGCTTCCTTTGGTTAATTTTCCTTGAGCTGTGAATATATTCATGTATTTATTCCCCGTAACCAGAATTTGGTATGAACTAGTAGAACAACTAGGCTTCCACTTTTAATGAGTAATCTATTCAGATGGAAAAATGTAATCAAAGAATATATTCCCCTCACCTTCATAAACACATGATTTAGAGGTCAGAATGAAACATGGACAAGTTCATTCAGCTATGAAAAGGACAAAGAATGCATGTGTGTTCTTTTCTACTCTTCCTGAACAGTGTCTAATCCTGTGGAAAAAGGCTATATGAACCATTGGCATCTTTGATCATGTCCAAAGATCAGTCAAAACAACATGCTCTTAAAGGGAGTCAGGATTAGCACTTATGTTCCACGGGGAACTGGATGTAGATGTTTAGAGCTAATTTATTTCTCTTCCAGTTCCCTGTGACTTGTTGGGGATCTGGGGAGAGACTTCTCTGATTTCACAGGAGAGAGAGAGAGAGAGAGAGAGAGAGAGAGAGAGAGAGAGAGAGAGATCTTCCCACATCCCCACAGATCGTGTCGGAAATTATTACCCCTTTATCCGTCCCATTTTTATTTTGCTAAGGAAAAAAAAAAAGCAACGATAGTAAAGGTAGCTGTTAACAATTCCAAACCCTGGTTGTGATTCCCACCTTATCGCCTAGGACTCCTACTGAGAATGTAGTTGTGTTGAGTGCCAATTACTTTATTAACCTGTTAAAACAATCCGAGTGAATTATCCAGAACTTTCGTCTCTGGGCAGAGGCTCCTAGCCTGCATTTCTAGGTTCAGGTGGTTGTTTCTGTCATCAGCCTTCCTTCCTTTCTCCGGATTCTTTGCCGGCCAGCTCCGAAGGCAGTGATCATGTGCGGTCTGCTGCTCGCCTCTCAGCCGGGATAGAATTGCACATTCCCGGCAGCGGCGAAGCCGCAAACCTCAGGTCAGTCCTGAGACTGAGGACCCGAAGCTTGATTGTTGTGAGGAGCTGGGTCAACTGAGGACAGAGTTTTGCCACCTCCTTTACAAACCGTGCTTCTGGAGGTATTTGCTATTTTCTCTTATTCGGGGAACAACCCTTTTCAAAGGAAATCCTTTCCTTCCGCTACCAGATGATCACGATTGACTTCTGCCCGGGACCCTAGGTTGGAACCAGAGATCACGATACATACACTAAGAAGCTTGGCCCAAGTCAGCCAAGAAGCCTACAGTTGATAAAACTTTCCCCAAGTATGTATGTATGTATGTATGTATGTATGTATGTATGTATGTATGTATGTGTATGTATATATCCTTCAGCTAGTGGATAGAGAGGAGAGGGAGCCTACGTAGTAAGAAGCTGTGGGCTCCGTAGTCGGGTTGTAATCTACTAGATCTCCTCCAAAGCTTGCAAATTACACCCACCTTGCAGCCCCAGCTCTGGGAGAGCCCAGGAGCAAAGCGGCCCCATTTAGCTGAGGGAATTCATCAAATCCAGCTGATGGTTCTTTCAGAAAGCCGGGCCACTTTTCCTCTTCTGCAGTCTATCTAAGTCTCAGCTCTGAATTTAGAGCCTCTGTGTTGTTTTACCTTAGCCCCGGGAGGTTTGCAGCGAGGAGGAGCTGGGGGGAGGGGGGAGGATACCTCAATGGTCAAAGAGGCAGGCGGGGGAGGAGTTGAAAATTACCGGCCGGAGCCTGAAAGGGAGTTGGCAAGCTGGAAATCTACCAGGATTGAATAAACGCAACCTTCCCTTGAGTTTCTATATCAGTATCGGCAAGAAGGCCTCCTAGGGCTGGGGTTTTTGGGTGGGCTATGGAGGTGATGTCAAGAGTTACTTCTATGTCCTTTGAATTAAGCTGTCAGCCAAAGCCTGTTGTGGCTGGTGGCATAGTTGAGGTTCCTGAATGTGGTTGCTGTTTTAAAGGGGCAGGGAGTCACTGGTGCACCACCAGAAGCTTGCGAGCGCCTGAAGGAGTTTTGGGGCAGGACAAAGATCTTCGTATCCTAAAAAAAAAAGCTTAATCATTTTGAGGAATGAGATTGTCCGGACAATTTTTAAGTTTCCTGTGTGTTGCTCCTCCATGGAAGTTAGTGAAAGAGTGAAACAGCTCTTGCTGAGAATCTTCTATGCCTCTAGATCACGCTGATAAACTCATCTTTGAGATTTCCGCAGAAAAAGAAAGATTCGCCCTGCCCCTCGTCCCCCCCCCACCCCGTATAGGGAAAAGAAAGGAGGCTGCCGGAGACTGCTCCTTTAGAAAACAACTTCACTTAATCAAATGGACTGAGTTACTAACAGGCTCCAGAAGGGCGAATGGTGCCCTTCCCTCTGAGCCGCACTAGGATTGGTCTCTCTACACAGATACCATTTTGTCCAAAACAGGAATTTCTGTCTTTGGATCCTTCTAAGGCTACATACAAAGCCTTGGGGATCGGCTTTTGTAAAGATCGCCTACTACCTATGTTCCAGACAGAAATTGAGCCTGGCCTCCTTGCAGGGAAGAGAACTTCCTCCAATCACCAATGTTAATTCCTACTAGAATAATGGAGAAAATGGGAGTCCTGTATCTACCAGTGGAGCATAGCCACTGAGATGGCTATGGCAGGGAATTAACTTGCTTGGTCTCTGGCTTGTGGGCCAACAGATCCTGACCAATGTGAACTTAATTGGGCTAGATGAGAATTTGAAGGGAAATGTCTAAATGGGGCATGAAGATGTCCCTGCTTCCGGTATGGGCTGTGAACTGGGAGACCTTCCAAAATCCTAGGCACTGAAAAAAGTAGAAACAGAAGCATAAGCCCTGGCAGTGTGAGCTCATAGGTGCTGCCCTCTGGGTAGGCTGAGCATCCAGACTTGGGTTGGCTACAAACCTATGTTCCATAACCCAGCTTTCCCCAACATGAGCCCATGTGTGGAAATGAATGAGCTGAGACAGCATTTTAGCTGCTTCCCATTCACCTTTCCCACCATCTCTTGGAGGCTCTGCTTTACCTGGGGGTCCATTTTCAAAAAAACAAAACCAGGATATGTCTTGGTAGCAGCTTTTGGAAACACTACACAGTACATTAGTAGCAACGGAACATTTACATGAATAGTTGAGTCCTAACTTTTTCACTCCAATTGTTGGCGTCCCAAAGTACTAGTTGCATCTTTCTCAGATTTGTCTTGTTCAAATTTATTAAGCAAACATTTTCTTTAGGGAAGGAGCACTGTATGCACCCCCATGCTCAGCGGTCAGGGTGCATGGATGTTGTGCGGGTGGGTATACATGGCCTGGTTATCCAGACAGCTGGCACCTTGTTGATTTAAGAGTTCCTCAGCCAAGAGGCAATACTTACCATGTTGTCAGTTTTCTGTTACCATATCTGATACACCTCTATAAAATTCAGTCCAGAAAACAAACAAACAAACAACAAAAAAACAAAAAACAATTTTAATTAGGAAAGATTCAAAAAAAAGTCTGTTGAAGCTTTATTTGGTTCTATTTATAGATTGTATGTACCTTGCAATCTAATACGTAAAGGTATCAGAAGTATGCAGCATTTCCTTTAAGTGTAATTATGAAGTAATTATATGCTAATGATAGTGCCATTTTACTTTAGAAGATAGTTCCATAGAGAGAAAAAAAAATTCAAGTGCTCTTTCTAATATGCATAACCTTCTTCTTCCCAGAAACTAATTGGCAGGCTCAAAAATTATATTCAAAGATGCTTTCATGGAGAAAATAGAACAATATTTGAAACTTCATTAACCCAGGTCTAATCAAATAGCATGATCTAAAACTAGATGTTAGCAGTCAAGGCTACAAGGAAATACACACGTTTGTTTATGCATAAAATTTTACACTGTAAAGTTGTGTACTAAATGAGTGTGGTGCTACTTCAGAAATCTTTAATTATATCAGCAAGAGTTAAAAAAGAAAAATGAATAAATCCTAAATGAGGCCTAAAGGCTAACTATAAATTTAGCTTTTGAGACAATATCACATAATCATTCAAATATAAATGTTATAATAAAATTAATACAATGCTAGATTTTATCACTTCATAACATAAGAAATGGACATAAAACAAAAGAAAGCATTGTGAATAGATTTGCTTTCTATAATGCCTAATAGATATGTGGCCATTATTAAAATATAGTGATAATGGAAAGACTGAAACAATTCGTTTCAATCACTATTATCAGAGGGTTCCGTCTAGCTAGAAGAACACCCACTGAGTAGTGATGGCCTATGCCTTTAATCCCAGCACTAAGGAGGCAGAGGCAGGCGGATCTCTGAGTTCAAATCCAGCCCTGTCTACAAAAGCCAAGACTGGGCTACAGAGCAAGTTCCTAGTGAGTCCTACACAGAGCAACACCTACTGTCTCAACAAACAAACAAAAGTGTTGAAATGTTACATGATGAGCTCTCTCTCTCCCCCCCTCTCCCTCTCCCTCTCCCTCTCTCTCTCCTCTCTCTCTCTCTCTGCCTCTACTACCCTCTTAACTCCCTTCCCCATGCCCTGAATAAACTCTACTCTATACAAAAATAAAAGTCCAGCCTTTTCCTAGAGATTATGATCATCTCCAAAGAACCCTACAGGCAGAACTGTATCAATGTTGGAGGTTACGTCATTATCCATAAGTAGCCTACAGAACCGCTAGCATTTAAACAAACATCAGAGCTTACTTCAGAATATACTGTCTCAGGTTTTGGCCTGGCCTGGTCAAAGGACTTACTACTGCAGAGTCTTCCATTTATATGTTATAGGATTCATTGGTGATCACGACAAGCACCATATGTAATCTCACTGGTTTTCAATATTCACACAGTGTACATAAAAGTATAATTGAAATCTTGTTGATCCTAATGCCTTGTTTCTTGCATTTCTTGAAGTGAGGATTAACTACCCACATTACTCAAGCCATGGAAGCTCTGTATGTATGACTTTGGCTCCTCTTCAGTAGTGCAAATCCATTTCATTTGAAGCTGCTGTCTGTGAGGAAGGAGCATGACCATCTTTTTAACATGGAAGAAAACCGGGTGGAAAAAAGAAATCAAACTTTAAAATCTAATGCTAGAGGAAGAGTTGAGTTTTGGTGAAGGTATCAGCCACTGAAAGGAAGGATGAGAGTAGATTTATAGCTAAGATGAGAAAAGTGTTTTGTTTTGTGGAGAGAAGGAGAAAGATTTTTGCAGGAAAGAACCGTCAGGTACATGTCAAAAAGAACAAAGAAACGGATGGGCCTTGTTGACCCAGCTTCTGGCACAGTATGTCCTTAAGAGAGAAACTCAGATCTGGGACAGATTATACATGGAGGTTGAAGAAAAAAAAAGATACAACAGAATTTATAATCATTTTCATTTGATGCTTAAAACGTTAAAAGCCGAAGATTAGGATTCCTTTTATAGAAAGTAGACTATTTGGGGGGAAATTTTAAAAACTTTTATTGTAGATGTAAATGTGTTACACTTGCATCTTTATGAAAGACACTCACTGTTGGTATGAGGTATAATCGCTGAAAATATAAACAAGAAGAGCTAGAAATGCCATAAGGTGGAGTTTTATGATATTTTATGTACCTAGATTGAACTAACAATAGGATTCCGAAAGAGAAAAGGCCAGATGTGAAAAGGAATTTGGAAAAAAAAATGACTTCAAAGTTTCCCGGAGTTTTTATTAGCCTTTGCCCTTTGTGCAGATTGGATTATAGCACAAAGTGTAATTCAAATATTTGGCACTCCTTATTTAAACCACAACAAAAGGGGAAAGGTGTTGTGAAAACACTGCTCTCATCCAAATTATGCAAAGCAACTTGAAGAGCTGCCAGCAGCCATGTTATATTAGCCGTTCCAGGGCCCTGAGAAGAACTGGCTCGCAAACCACAAAGGAGGAACATCATACACACCTGTAACTTGGGGAACAGTTGGGGTGTCTGGCGTCTTAGAAAGGTGGGTGCCATACAGTCGTTCTTGTGGAATATGTTCTGCACGTAGTAAGCTCAGAACACCTGCACATGTACAGAAATAAACTAGGAGGCAACAGCGCTCCATCAAAGGTCACACCCATCCAGAACGTAGCAAGATTTGATCAGTGTCTGCTGTGGAGAAGAAATATGAGACTAACAGCACCAGTGGCAACAGCCCCAGCACAGTCGCCACAGAAGACAATTGACTGACAATTAATCATAGTGAAAGACCAAGCAAAAGAGATAAATAAACACTTCTTCTCCCAAGCCTGAATTCTTTATTCACAGGTTTCACAAATACCTTTAAAGCACAACTAGGCTGGCCAAGGTCAAGTCATTAAAAAAAAAAAAAAAAAGTAGAGGTTGAG
Source organism: Rattus rattus (assembly GCF_011064425.1). NCBI lineage: Eukaryota > Metazoa > Chordata > Mammalia > Rodentia > Muridae > Rattus > Rattus rattus. The sequence goes on from NC_046156.1 coordinate 179,848,656, forward strand.
ACTATCTAATGGTGGGTAGAGAACGTATAAGGATCTTTTAAATATTAAACCATGGTGATAATTCGCATTTCAACAGCGCAAATACTCCTGAATAATACAAAGCAATTGAAATCGCATTCTCTGCCATGTTCATGGCATGCACTTTGGACTAATACCAGTTTATGAATATTATTGGTTGCTATTAGCCTGTGGCTCTCTGGGGCTGTTCTAATGTATTTTCCCCTGTGCTTCTAGATTTAGCAATTTGCCTCACTTTATAATCTCTCCTCATTGAGATAATTTGTGTAAGCAAACACTGGATAGATGGCCATCTTTGGAGGACTGAATAGGCAGACTCTAAAATGTGTAGTTTAGAGTACTTTCTGCAAGGCCGCCCAGACAGAAAGAGTAACTCCTCTGTCTGTCCAGTCACCTCAATGACTTACCTCTTGGACAGTCAGAGAGTCTGGTTTCCAAGGGGTTTGTTTGGGGGTTTTTAAATCCGATGCCAAAACTGTGTAGGTGATTTCTTCTTTCAGTTCTTTTACTATTTGTATGATTCCGGAAGCTTCGAAAACTAGTGTACCAATCAAAAGAAAAAAGAGGACCATTGAGATGGCTTAGTATACATGTGGACTTGATGTTAAGCCTATGGCCTGAGCTTAGACCCAAATGGTGGCTGGAACCTAAAGGACCTGCTGTCATTTGCCTACATTTGCCCAGATGTCACCGGCTGATTTAAGCAAGTATTCTCTTGAGCACATACACCCCATTCTGTCTTCCCTGGCCCCTTGGTCATGTTGGATCAGGCATCAGTACTATTCATGTCCCAGTTCTTCACACCCCCTGAGTACCACCATCCCTGCATGCTAATGCCAGCAGTTGACCTTTACACAGCCATATTTGCTCTATCTTTCACTGCACTGAGTGCTGATGTTTCTGTGAGGCACTGGGAAGGGGGAGAGAAATAATTCAAATTTGATAGGATAAAAAACAAGGTTTATTTCTCTACATGGGATCTGAATTTAGATCTTGAAAACTCCTGACCAGAAAAACCATTGGTCAGTCTTACCGTAGCGCATATCTGACATATCTGTTTTTTTTTTTTTCCTTCCAGGCAGAGAATCTCTGTGTAGCCCTGGCTGTCCTGAAACTCTGTAGACCAGGCTGGTCTCCAATTCAGAGATCTACCTGCCTCTGCCTCTTGGGTGCTGGGATTTAACTGTGTGCCACTCCCACCTACTGGGCCTGTAGAATCTTTCTACAACACTTCCCAGTGAGGGAAACAAAGAGCACTTTGAAATGCAGAATTAAGTGTGAAATACTTGGGGTAAGGAAGGTGGAACAAGAGACAAGTGCTAGAAATAGCAAGGACTTTTTCTTTATACTCTGATCAGAGGCACACAGCTGGGATAAATTTCATAAACTTCTGTGTCTGCTATAAATACTCTACATTAGATTTTCCCCCCAATTAGAAAGTTTAATTTAAAAAAAATTGAAAGACTAATTCAAGGAAAGCCCCTCCCTTCCCCTTTAGGGTTCACTGTGTGGTCACTAAATACCCATCTTCCCTAGCCTTCCTCTTCAATGCTAATAGAGTCCTGCTTACCTATCAATTATGTTAACCTTAAATGTCTCTCTAGAATTAGGAGGGGTTGATAGGTGTCCACAAGATAGCTTCTAGTTCTTTTTATTATTATTACTTCCAATTATAGTGTTTTTACTTTTGATAACTTCTTTTATTTCTTGAGATTATAATATTATATCATTTGCCCTTTCTTTTTCAGCCCTCTGAACCCTTCCCTCCTATATACTTGCTTCTCTCAAATCCAAGGCCTCTCTTTTCATTACTTCTTGTTTCATGAACATGTGTATATGTACATGCATATATATGTTCCTTACTACAACCTACTTAGCCTGTATAATGTTACTTCTTGTTTGTTTTGGTTTGTTTTTGAGACACAGTCTCTCACAGTGTCATGGAATATACTCTGTAGACAATGCTGTCTTTCACCTGACAGAGATCTGCCCAACTCTACCTCACAAGTGCTAAAATTAAAAGTGTACTCCCTCACTTTGCTGGGCTGCTAGCTTCTTCTTGAAGGCCACTAAAACAAAATTTCTGAAATAATTTTGTCATCTCTTAAAAGGATTTTTTTCCTGAGGTCACATAGCCCAGGATAATCTTTTGTCTATGAACTCAAAACCAACTGATTTTGAATTTTTTCAATGCTTGCCCTCCTCTCCCAATTGACTGTAAAAGTGAAAATCAAAAGTGAAATCCCCCCTTAACTACCCCAGAATCTTGTCTGTCACACTGAGTAGATACTGTCAGGTCCTTTCTCTGTGCCTATACACACAACCCCAATGTGTGAACTTTATGTATGTATATGTAATAAAATAGGTAATTAGGTATTTATAGATGTGTATGTATATCTCTATATTCATTTTAAATCAAATAATAAAATCCAAAGCATTCTGGAAAAGTTGTTAGTACCTTTCTACCCAAATCCACTGAGTACCTACTTAAAGTTGGACAACATGGGCTTATTACTCATAGAACCAATAAATACAGCATCACCCGGAACATTGTAGTGTGTCTTGGTAACAGAATGTTAGAAAAATCTAGAAAATTCGTGATTTCTTTGGGTTATTTACAGAAAAGTTCTGAGAAATGTAGATTTTTTTTTAACCTGGGGTAGATGCTGTCAAGAATTTGGCATAGTTTTAGGGATGAGTCACTCAGTCTCTTTCTAAAAGGAGGAGTGAGCACAAGAAAAATAAATCTGTAGATGGAAAGGAAGCAGTTGTGCCTTGAAATAGCTGGGAGAGAGAGAGGAGAGAGAGAGAGAGAGAGAGAGAGAGAGGAGAGAGAGAGAGAGAGAGAGAGAGAGAGACCTGGTGTTTCTGTGGTTTGTACAATGCCCTTGTTTCTGTCCTTCGCTTAGACAAAATTATGAAGTGGTCTTGTGTGTGTGTGTGTGTGTGTGTGTGTGTGTGTGTGTGTGTGTTACATACAGACAGAATTATCTTGTCTTGTTCTGTTTTATTCAACAAGAGATGACTGGTCTCGCTGTGAGAGCCTGGCTAGCTCCTCTGATAGTACAGAGACCCAGCTGGAAGACTTGGTGCAGTTCCCGAGTTAGCGGCTGCTTTTCTCTTTCTTCTAGATGACCCCTCTGTTGAAAGAAAAGGGAAGATACAACTGAAATTATACAGTACATTACACTGTGAATAGAGGAGTTATAAGCTATCCTTTAAAGACATAATTATCTATGCAAGGAATAATGTAGCTTACAATTTCAGATTTTTATTAAACACATTTGAGTGCTAAGAAATGCCCTATGGTGGTGAGGTTCCTACATTGGTACACATGTATGTGAGTGTATGTTCAGGTACATGTACAGTCATAACACAACATAGGACACATGTTTAATATATATATGAATATGTGCAATCAATGTGCATATGCAGATACAAAATAAGTTGTAAATATACATTTAGTCTATTTTTCTTAAAAGAAGCCATCCTTTACTAATACGTCCTGAATCAATGCTAAGTTAGAACTCTTAAGATTTATCGTGGTTGGTCTTTGTTTTAAAATTGTATAAAAAACAGCTAGCTGCTGCTGCTAATATCAACATTTTTTCTAAAAATATGTTCAGTATGTTGTATCCTTCTAAATATTTATCTTCCAAAATAATCTCAATAAGCTATATTTTGAAAATCTTATTGGGTGGGCAAATAAATAGTTCCAACTGAAGGAACATGCACCAAGGCTTGCCTCTTCCTCAGGACGTACAGAGATTCTCTTCCTAACTAGGGCAGTGAACATTCTTGGTTCAAAATCAATCTTGCCTCTAACTTTTTCCCCCCACTTTCAATTTGGCCAAAGAGATTCAATCAGCTGGCCTTGCTGCTCCTCTACAAAATACAGGGCCTTTCTAAACCCATCCAGAGGTCCCTATGGAAAAATAAGCCCTGCTCAACCTTACTATTATTTTCACTAGTGTACAAGTCTCCTTTACAGTGTAACTACAGGGTTAGCTGAAAGGCAAAGTGGGTTGCTAGCCAGGATTAAACAGGAGCGTTGCAATGTCTCCTATATAATCGAAAAGTTTGAAAATGAAAACTATCCTCTCCTATTGAATCTCACTATCCAAGAAGGTCATCGTCTGTGTCTTATTTTCTTTTTTTTGCTTGTTTGTTTTGATTTTTTTCTTCTGTCTTATGTGGCACAAAGGTGTAATGTAGGCAAGATGTTACCCCTTCTTTCTGTCACTCTGGGGTGATGCTGTAGATTCTAGAACATAGGATGTTCATTTTATTTTGAGGCCTTGCTGGAGGTAAGTAGTCACCACTTAGCAGCCAAAAGGGGGACAAAGTCATTGTGTGACTTCCTGATCCTTGTTCCTGCCCGACGTCCCACCCACTCGCCTTGGAGTCTATAATCTGAGATGTTGCTTTATATCCAAGTTACCCAGTCAACCAAAAGGAAAAGAGAGTGGGTGAAGTTTAAAAAGGGATAGGGAAGAAACAAATGGCTTTGGAGCACCCTCTACTTCTTGCTTACTTTCTTTGAACATGGGGCACTGTGGTCCAGTTGCTGGTGAACCCTACGCATACACTAACCAGCCCTGAATTTTATGAGGTCTTGAGTTCTGGAGCTGGTGCTGAATGAACTTAACTAATGTATGACAGTGGGGGGAGTCCGCTCAACTCCAGTTCATTCATTTTGTCTGGTCCCTGCTGCCATTGGCCAGTAAGGTTCAGTCATTTTTCGCAGATGATGACTTTAGTAAGGTAAGACAGACTTATATCAGCCAATAGTTGCTTTTCCTATTTCAGTTATGAAAACAACTTCAATAAAAGCAATCACTCAGGTGTTCAGGTTTCATAAAGGAAGAAAGTCAACTTCTAGAAGTTAATGTATGTTCAGTTAAACAACATGGTTTAGACATAAATAAATCCGAGTTTCTTTTTGCATCATGTTTTTCTACCACAGAAACCATGTATTCAACATACTCATGGATACAACTAACCAAAGACAGAAAATATTTGAAAAATAATAGTGCGTATTTTCCATGGTTAATCTCAATTGTCAACTTGATTGATTAATAGGCAACCCAGGTGTCGATGAGACACGCTTTTAGGTCTGTCTGTAAGACTACCTTCTCGGGAGTTTAACAAAAGATGGAGAACTTACTGAAATGTGTGTAGTACCATCCTTAGACCTCTGGACTAAATAAAAAGGAAATAAGGAGAAACCCACTTAGTACTACTGTTCTCATCTCTGCTATCTTGTAAATGGAGTGGCTGTGATCTCCATATGATACGGAACTGCATGCCTCTGAACTGTGAGATAAAATAAATATTCATTAAGTTACTTTTTGGCAGATGTTTGGTCACAACAAGAGTGACACACGAACAATTGATACCAAGTTTGAGACCATTGCTGTTGGCTACCTGACTAAGTAGTTTAAGGCTTCTGGATTGGTTTACACAACTGAATTTGGGCCTGTAGACTAGAGAAGCCTGTGATATTCTGAATCAGGATGATTGCCATAGACTCATGTTTAAGTGATTGTTTCCTACAGAGGCGAATGGCAGCAGCAAACCACTGAACTGAGAACAGGACCCCTGTTGGAGGAACCAGAGGAAGGATTTAAAGAGCTGACGGGGCTTGCAACCTCATAAGAACAACAGTGCCATCCAACCGGAGCTCCAGGGACTAAACCACTACCCAAAGACTATACATGGACAGACCCATGTCTCCAACTGCATATGTAGCAGAGAATAGCCTTGTTGGGCACCAGTGGAAGGGGAAGCTCTTGGTCCTGCCAAGGTTGGACCCCCCCAGTGTAATGGAATATGGGGGGCTGGTACGGGGGTGTGGATGGGGAGGGGAACACCCTTAAAGAAGGAGAGGTGGAGGAGTTAGGGGGCTGATAGACAGAAAACCGGGAAAAGGAATAACATTTGAAATGTAAATAAGAAATACTCAATTTAAAAAAATGGAAAAAAATAAATAAATAAAAAGAAAAGAAAAGAAAGGATTAGGAAGTATGGCTTTGTTGAAGGAAGTGTGTTACCAGAAGCGGGGTGGGTGTTTGAGGTTTCAAAAGTTCACACAAGGCTAAATGACAATTTCTCTCTCTCTCTCTCTCTCTCTCTCTCTCTCTCTCTCTCTCTCTCTCACCCTTCTTCCCTCCCTCTTCGCTCTCTATCTCTCACTTTTCCTTTTTCTCTCCCTGTACTTCCCCCTGCCCCCTCCTGCTTGTGGATCAGATCAATGCTCTCAGCTACTGCCCTAGCACCAAAACTACCTTACTGTCACCATGCTCACCGCTAAGATGATTATGTAACAACCATCTGAAACTGTAAGCAATGCCCCAAATAAACTATAATTTGCCTTGTCTATGATGTCTCTTCAAATTGAAAGAATGCTGACTGTGACAAAGCCTTACAGACAGGAGCCTAGCATGGAGGCCCTACCAGCAGCTGACTGAGACAGATGAGGACACTTACATCCAACCATTGGATTAAAGTTGGAGACCCTCCATGGTAGTTATGGGAAAGATTGAAGAAGCTGTAATGGAGAGGGACTCCATAGAAAGACCAGGCAGTCTCAACTAACCCAGATACCAGGGAGCTCCCAGAGACTGAGCCACCAACCAGGAGCATACACAGGCTGCTCCAAGACCCCTGACACATATACAGTAGAGGATTACCTGGTCTGGCCTCAGTAGAAGACAGCACCTAATCCTCTAGAGAATTGAGGCAGGCCCCAAGGAATAGGGAGGCCTTGTGGGGGTGAGGATATAGAATAGTGGGAGGAGGAATGGGATGAGGAACTGTGGGAGGGGAGACTGGAGAGCGGGATAATGGATGAATTGTAAACAAAAATTATAAAAATGTTTAATACCAGTAATTTAATATAGGTAATATTTATAATGTAGAAGCTGATAGATCTCTGTGAATTCAAGGCCAATCTGGTTTACCTACCGAGTTCCAGGCCACCAAAGGGTTGTAGAGTGAGACACTGTCTCAAAACAAAACAAAGAGCAGGCTCTTCTGGAGGGAGTGCAGATGCAGAAGATGAAGACTACAAGTGTAGATGGTGAAGTTCCCTGCATAAAAGCTTCCATTCAGAATGAGGAATTTGTTGAAATCAGTTTAGAGGTTATTCTTGTTACATACCATCAAAGACTATGTTTGCATTTGTCCTGAGAATCTGAATAAGGGTAAGTTAAAAACAAAACCAACGGACTAAATTGCTTGGTATTATCTACATGGTGTTGCTTTTGCAGACATGCTTGCAAGAGGAAAAGTGAGGGGGTCATGGAGGCTTGCAACATTGTTTCAGAAAACATTGTTTCAGTTTACAGCCTGATCAGACTGCATTCGTGGAATTCTTGCCTGAACTATAAAGGAAGTTGTGGAAATGAGGCCTAATACTCCAAAATACTGCAGCTATCAGAAACACTGGGTGCATTCTAAGGCCAAGGGGCCTAGATAATACCACTAGATTCTGCACACGGGTTTCTGTCTTGTTTTGATCTAACCTTTCCTTGCTGGAACTAAGTCTTCCCTTTTGGCATGGGACTGTTCAGAGTATATTAGAAACCTGAAGCATTTTTAAAAAAGTCACAGGGCCCATGGCTAAAAGACCGCCTGGGTGTTAGTAGTAGAAGACTCTGAATTTAGAGTATTGAACAGTGTTGAAAGTGTTGAGGCTAAGGGGCTTTTGAAGTCAAAACGGATGCCTGTTTTTGTTATGAGAAGGCCCTAAGTCAATTGGGACTAGAGGTGGAATATCACGGTTTAACGTGTTGTGTTTGGAAATCGTGTGGTTAAGTGGTTGATTTGTGACGGCTACTTTCACCTGTTAGCTGGAATATATTAATAACTATCTAAAACCAGGTTTCTCCTGGGGCGGACTCAGGCCCACTTGACTTTTCAAGGTAGACTCTTTAGTAACAAGAATATAACAATGGGTAAAACCACTACTTGCTTGTGAATATATTTTCTCTGTGCTTTGGGATTCTGCTGGACTCAAAGCGAACTGTAGAAATGACAAATGCTGCCTTCCAGATTAAAGGCCCAAGAGTGTCCCAGGGGGCAGAAGGCTAATTATTTAGGTGTGCAGATGCCCTGGTTTAGGTAGAGACGTGGTGGCACCCTGAGGGTAAGGTCTCACACATGTCTGTCCTCTGGAATGAACCCACCCTGTCAGAAGAAAGTCGGGGGAGGGGGGAGGGGAGGCCAAACCCATGGCTTTCATGCTCTCTTAGCACTCAGAAATAACTTCTTGATGCCAAGAACAAGGGTTGTGATCTTGATAAAATAAAACTTGTACTGAAAATAAAAAATAGATAGATAAATAAATAAATAAATATCTAGATTGGTAACAAGGTATGTTCTTGTGAGGCTTCATGGAGGAGGGAAGACCCACCATGGAGGTAGGCAGCATCCTGTGGACCAAAGTCCTGGATTGAATGAAAAGTAAAAAGAGAGGAAGCCAGTTGATACTGGAATTCTTCTCTCTGTACTTCCTGGTCAGTGCTATAGACCAAGCTACTCCTGTTCGAATGCCTTCCCTGCTGTGGCGGACCTCATTCCTCTTAATGGAGAGCCAAAAGTAAAACCTTTAATTCTTAGGCTGCTTTTTGTCAGGCAGTTGGTCACAGTGACAAGTGACTTAATATAGTATAACTATTTGCATACAATTTACATTGTATTACTTATTATATGTAATCTGGAGATGACTTAAAGCATGTCAGAGGATGTCAGCAGATTATATGCAAATGCTCAAATAAAATATCATTTTATTTGAATGGGCTGAACATCTCAGGACTTTGGCATAAAGGTTTGAAGGAAGCCGTGGTACTGGTTCTTAATGGATAATGAATACCCATATATTAATATATATGCTTGATGTGAAAAAGAAAGTATTTGATATAAAAGTGATTTATAAATACAATGCAGATTGGTCTGTAGGGGCAGAAGAGACTCTGCTATTGATACAGTTTATTGTTATAATTTTACTGTTGTTGTCATTATTAATAATAGAGTCAGTAAGGGCATTAAGAAGGGTAAAATGCATAAGTTAGCCAGACATGGTAGGACATTCACTCCTTTAATCCCAGGGCCCAGGAAACAGAAGGAGGCCTATGTCTATGAATTCCATACTAGCCTAGACTTGGATCACAATGGCTTCTTTGCTCTGTTATCAGTGTCCTCTCTAGGGTGATTAAATGTGTGTTTAATTCTCCCCAGGAAAAATGATACATCAGATAGCTACAAAACCTTATGAAGAAGAAATGCAATTAAGTATTTAATTTCTAGTTAATCACCTGCTGATGATTTCTTCTCTGTAGAAATATACAGGTTCACTCTTTTCTTAGGGCTGCTAGGAAAATAATACTATTATGTACTATTATATTAATTATATTATATATAACAGGTATAATATGTTATAGCACTAATACAAACCAACACAGAGTTTTTAACGTATGTGCTTTTTGTAAATGCTTCCTGCAATCCTGGCTAGTTTTACTTTAACTCAACACAGCTAGACTCATTTTGGAAAAGAAAACCTCAACTAAGAAAACAAGAACACTAGACTGGCCCTTGGTGTGTTTCCTTCATTGATATTAGATGTGGGAGAGCTCAGCTCACTATGGGCAGTGCCGCCTCTTGGCTGGTGGTCCTGGACATTATAAGAGAGCTGACTAAAGAATCCGCAGGGAGCAAGTCAATTAGCAGCATCCCTTCGTGTTTTCTGCATTGGTTTCTGCCTCCAGGTTCCTGCTTCAAGTTTCTGTCCTGATTTCCCTGGGTGATGGACTACAAGATGTCAGAAAAAAGATACCCTTTTCTCTGCAAGTTTCTTTTGGCTGTGTTGTTTTATCTCAGCAATAGAAACCCTAGCTAAGACAATTACTATGTAATACAATGTTGCAGCATAATAATGTGTATTCTTTTCCAGTTATACTACATTTAAACATGAAGTTAAATAGGAGTTAAACTTCTTGTCAAAGAACCATCATACATATTAATTAAAGACCCGTGTTTAGTTCCTCAGATAACTACAATTATTTACAATTATGTTCAAATGTTTAGCTCACCTTGAAAATAGAATTCATACAAACGTGTGCACTCGAAGCATGTTATAATTTACTATAAGCACCAGAAAGCCTGTTGAAGGCATCTCAAGTTAGTTCGTCCAAGTGCCAAGCACAGACAATAGGAACATGAATCTGGCCGCTTCTTAACATGTCTGTAGAGGTGGGAATCTATCTTACAATTAAAGGCAGGAGCTAAAATTATAACCTGAATGTGCTTATTCAACTGGTTTTATATTTTTTCTACAACCCATTGATTTGAGGCATTTTTATTATGCAGTATTTAGAGACTGAGGTCGGTTCTTTGTTTCAGCGAGAATGCAGAAGGGACACTATTGTGTCTCTGAATGTGAAGCTGTGTCATTTCCAGGAGTGCTAATGTGCACTGGGTCATTCTCAGGCCTCTTTTCTCTGTTATGACATTAATAAATGACATGGAAGAGAGAACAGAGCTAAGAGTTGAGGTAGAAAAAAATGCAAGGAAAATCAACTTTAATTCATGTAAGAAATCACAAGCCCACTTGGTAGGGAAATTGTGGCTTTATTTCGCCATCTTTTGTTATACACTCTATGAACAAAAATTAATCTGTAGGATTTGCTATTTGTGAAGTAAGAGACATATTCGTGATTTGTATCAAACAGTAACAAATTTGAGGGGACTGGTGGGGAGATTAGAGAGTTGTGGAAATCTTTTCACCTAATGTATTTTATTCAATGAGCTACGAATACATACAATGTTAAGTATAGAGCAGAAGTATCTTTGCATTAGTAACTCTGTCCCAGTTCTTATGTGGGCACAATTAAATTAAGCTATCTATCTATTATTTTTTATCTTTTTAAAATTTTATTTTTCTTGGATATTTTATGAATTTAAATTTCAAGTGTTATCCCCTTTCCCCCTTCTCTCCAATACCCCGTCCTCCCTCCCCCTGCTTCTATGAGGATACTCCCATTCCCACCATATCTATCTATTTTTTGAAATAACTAAAAGTCAAATGGCTTTCAATAGCCTCTAAGCCCACAGTGACCAAGTCTTGACTGCTGAAGTCATTGAGGCCTTGGAATCCTGGACGCCCTAGTCCTTCTGGTGCCCGTCCATCATTCAGTGTTTTCCCAATGAAGAAAACATTTCTTTCTTCTTTCTTTTCTTTCTCCCCAATTCTGTGATGCTGGAGATTGATCCAAATACCTCACGCATAGTAAACCGGTGCTGTACCACTGGGCTACAGATTGGATTTTTATTGGAGACACTTCCTGAAATGTCTACTCTTTTTGTCTTGGCTAATTAGAATAGGTGACAAATCGATTCTTCCACTCTTCGGAGTTATTTCTGTAGCATTTTATAAACACCGTCTTTTTGTGTGTAAATATGATCAACCACTGTTACTTACCTTTTGTTGTTTGACAAATGAGGAAGATCCTTTTTTTTATTGTAAGAGCAGCTATATTACCACTCAACTTAAAAAAAGATGAGATTAAACTTGACTTACTGATAGACAACCGATATGGGTTTAAATGATCTCATGTTTAGTTTTTCTTTAGAGTACCTCAAAATACTGTTAAGCTTCAAGTATCTGAGTCCTAAGTAAATAGTTATAAAAAGATACTCCATGTTGAAGCACATTGTATACTGACAGCACATAGATGCCAAAGACTTGGATAGGGAATTGTTTAAGAGGGGGCTAATATGGAAGTGTGGTGAGGAACGGACAGGATTAGCCAAACACTAGGGCTAGAAGCAGTGGGAAGTTGTTGGTACTTAGGGTCTGGGGTCCTGAAGCTGCTGTAAGAAAGGCTTTAAAGCTGGAATGCATCAACAGGACTGCAGACTGAGAAGGGACAGAGGAAAACAATATGGAGAATGGAATGCTTATTGCTGCTATACTTATAGACTTGCTGGTTCAAAACTACATTAATTTGCCATCCCAGAAATATGCAGATTAAAAAGTCCAAACTGAAGAAAAAAATCAGAAGCATGGAATACTTTCTGGAAGCTCAAGATGGTGAACTCATTGCTTTGTCTTTTCCAAACCCTAGTGCATGGTCCTTGATTGCTGACCACGGCCTCAGTCACGGGGCTGAAAACTGCTTCAATCATCACCTGTCTGGTTCCCACTGTGTCCTTCCTGTGCCCTCCTATAAGGACCTTTGTGATTACATGTGTCCCACCTGGATAATCCCAGATAATCTCTTCATTTTAACATGTTTAATTTAATCCTACATGTTGCAGTGTTTGGTAGCACATCCACAGACTCTGGGGATTAGCTTGTAGAGGGAGCCACATTTCCCTCTGCACAGAGCAGAAGGCTCTAACTATTGAACGATGTTACTATCTGATAGAGACTAAAGCTAGAGGTTGTTTTACACAATGTACAGTGAAAAGGGGCAGCTTTTAATCTCTTTCCCTTCCTTCCTTCTGTCTGTCTATTTTTCTTCTTTCCCTGTCTTTCTGTCTGTCCATCTCCTTCCTTCTTTCCTTCCTTTTCCTTCCCTCTTTCCTTTCCCTTCCTTCCTTTCTTCTTTCCTTCCTTTCCTTCCTTCCTTTCTTCCTTTCTCTTCCTTCCTTTCTTTCTTCCTTCCCCTTCTTCCTTCCTTCCTTCCTTTTTTCTTTCCTTTCTTCCTTCCTTCATTTCTTTCTTACCTTTTTTTGAGACTATCTCTAGATAACAAAGGCTGACTTTAAACTCAAGGATACTCCTGGTTCATCTTCCCAAGAGCTGGAAATTATAGGTGTGTGTATCACCATGATTGACAGGAATTGATTTTTGAAAATTGCTTTGCTTTTTCAATGAAGGCAAACAAATTAAACTGATATTCTGGTTAATTTTTATATATTATAAATTGTTATTATATATACATATATTATATATTTATGTTATATATAACAAACTAAAACTGTTTTGATACATTTGTGTCTTATTTCTTATTTATTGAGACTATTTTACTAGATAACAGTGATATATATATATATGTGTGTGTGTGTATAAGTCTTTATATTTTTAATATCTTCTAAATTTTCAATGTCTCAAGTTATATTCTTTTTAACTTCACAGCAAAAATTCTATTTTCCATAAAGAAGCTCACTTAGAAAAGACAATTTCTAAAATTTGTTGTGTTATTTTGATTTTTCCACTGATTTTCGGGTTTTATTTCAGAACAAGGAAGTTCATGTTACTCATGTTTTAAAAATAATGAAAGAGAAAGGTAAGATGAGTTATTTGCCTTAGGTAGTGTAACTGATAAGTGAGTATGTCAGATATCATTTCCTTGTTTGCTCTTCCAAATCCTTTTTTCCTTGGGGCTTTGTCTTGTTTCCACCAATGGAGCATATCAGCAGGACTCTTAAAGGGTTAGAAGAAAGGAACGGAGCTTTCTTTTTCCTTGTCCAAGGGCCAACCTCACTCCTTTCTTGCCTTGCTCATTTCTCTGGATCTGGAGTTGGTGCTGGCTTCCCTCTACTGTCATTGGATTGTGGTACAATCTCTCAAATCCTATTAGCAATGCTGTTTCTTTCTTAAAATTTACTTCCTCTAATTCCTGTATGATCTTTCTCTTTCTCCTGTTTAAAGTTACAGATCATTAAGTAACTTTAGTTGCCTGAGTTGGTAACATACCTTTAATCCTACTACTTGGAGGACAGATTGCTGTGAGTTTGAGATGAACCTGCTATACAATTAGCCCCAGGCAGCTAGGGCTATGAGATAAGACCCTATAAACAAACAAGCATACTGTATCACAACAGAAACAAAGAGGACATCAGATCGCCCTGTTCTGGCATTGCTGGCACCTGAGAGCCATCCGGTGAGGTTGCTGAGAACTGAATTCGATTTTTGGGAAGAGGAGTAAGTGCTTTTAACCACAGACCCCCCCCCCCAGCCCTACCCTCACTTTCACTCGCTTTAATCTACCATCTCAGAAAATGATCTTTTCATTAAATTATTTACAGATGAACTACTCTGAGTGTGCCACTCTTCTTACTTTTGGAAAGCTAGCTACAATACGATTATAAAGATATTTAACAATAGTGCCTGTTTTTTTTCTATATTGTCCTAATTAATAAAAATACAGTCTTCAAGTAAATAAATTTATAACTTGAAACTATTCAGTTGCCTCTAATCAATGACTTTTATGCTTGCTTTTAGTTACTGATCACTGAATAAAGTAAATATTGTAATTTCAGATATGTACATGATATAATATAGGTTTTGTATAATGGGTAAACTCTGTAATAAACTTTAATTATCAAACTAATATTTTGCCCGGTTATTATTCGCCATTGGCGAGCTTTGTTCATAGCATCTGCCCTGTCGGGCTTTGATGACGTGCTTTGCAGTGAGCTTGAATCTGATTCACTAACACAGGAAAAGATGTTGTTCCACAGAGAAGTGAAGTCTTATATCCCACGATATACAAGACACATTTCTTCTTTTCTGGATTTCTTTTCACCATTTCCAAAGTGTTGCTGATGCCTGTTTCCTTGACAACAAGATGAGAACTGAAACGAAAGAGTGCGTGTGAGGAATATACACAAAGCGATCGTAGGTCTGTGGAGGAAATAGCAGAGCAACCTTATCTTCTTTTGTGCACATAGATGCTAATGCTAATGTATGAACATCACCCTGAAGGTGGTTTCCATGGTGCCAGGTGGGTAAGTGGGGAGGTACATGAGGCACTCGGTACTATCCTGCTGTAATTCTATCTCTGTATCTTTTCTGCTCAAATCTTTTTCCTCAGTTATTCTTTTCAAAATTAAAAAACGCGCGCGCGCGCGTGTGTGTGTGTGCACATGACCCGGAAGGCAACTTTTGGAAGTCCATTCCTTCTTTCCATTGTAGATTCTGGGGATGAGACTCAGGCAGTCAGGTTTCTGTGGCACGCATCTATTCAGCCGCGTCTCTCCAACATGTCTCACAGCTATTCTGTGTCACACACACTCGCCGTCTAGCACACAGTAAGAAAACTAAGCAAGCTCATTTGGGATATACAGTTAAGCATAGTATAATAGTCTCCAGTGGTCCTTGATGGTGGCAAGAGCACATAATTCCAAATGTATTATGGCGACCAGGTATTGTGATGCATGGCCCATCACAGGACCTGGGTGGTTGAGACTGAAGTATGACATATGAAAGGCCAGCCTAGGATACATACTGCGACCCTGTCTCAAATCAAAACGGATTACGAGGGGATAATGTTCAGTTAGCCCTTAAATCTGAGGCACTCACTAGAGACCATGTGTATTAAATGATCTGTAAGCCTGAGAACAGCAGTGCTGGTTAAGGCCTTGTGGCCCAAAACTGAAGACATAACTCCCACTCAAACAGATGCATCTGTTATCCGCAAAATATAACAATACTTCTTCCCAAAGAAGAAGGTATCATGTGAGATACATTGCTAAGAGACCATTTGGTATTCTGAAGGGACAATACCTTATTAGCTGCTCAGCTTTGGTCCCTGTGGCTAGGAAGGTGGAATTCAGCAACACCAGCAGCAGCACCAGCAGTAGCAGCAGCAGCAGCAGTTATCCTTTCAACCTCTGTGAGTTCGAACCCACACTGATTATCCTAGTAACCACTACCCCTGATATTCTGACTCCCCAGTTCGTGCTCTCTTGTCCCAATGTTTTGGGAGTTGGTAACCAGTGTTGGCTTTTAAACTGGACAAACTATTCTACCCATCAGGTGACTGTTGTCTATCCCGTGGTGGGAACTGTGTATGTTAATACTTGCAGAAGAGGATTGGGCCTAGTGGGAAAATAGCTACTGTCATAATAAGACCTCAGTGGAGATCGTGTATGACATTTTCAAGAAATTACTTTAAAATGAGCAAAACAATAGCAACAACAAAAAGAAATCAAAATGAAAACATATACTCTACTCATATGAATGAACCATTTCTGAAAAAAGGAGAATGACTTGTAATTCAGCTCAGTGATAGAGAGACCTTCTTCCATAAGTTAGCTTGTGTCTGACCTCGAGTATGCACAGATCAGGAACAAAATACTAGCAATACAAGCAAAAGTTTATATATAAAACATCTTATTCTGGCTGATATAGGAAGAGAAATATGAGGATGCAGAGTCAGAATAAATATAAAAATCATATCTTATCACAGTCAACAAATACTTAAGTTTAATATATTTTATATTTTTAAAATATTTATATTTTAAAAGACTGTACACATGACAATATGCAACACTCTTTTGGGAGATCAAGTGTATTGAACTCCATTGCTTGCCTAAAAATGAGAAATTTGTGCTACTCTAAACTTTCCCAAAGGAAGATTTGTTTAAGTTTCTGCTCAAATAGTGGTTGTCTGGGAGTTTTGAAAATAACCTTTGATTAAAAATTTTCATTTGCTCAAGATTGGTCAAGGTCTATGCTTATAATCAACATTAGCCCCTTAGGAATGATGATTTCCTGTGTTCTGCAGTTAATTACTTATATTATGTACAGGTAAACTTTAAAGGCAATAAATACAAATGAATACAGTGCATTTGAGATGTTCTTAGGCCTAGTCTAATGAATTTAGATACCATTACTCATCATTTATGCCCTTCTTTCTGGATTTCACTTTTGTTTGGCTTTTAAAAAGTGGGCACTAATTAGTTTAGAAAATATTTGTGTTGTAAGGAAACCAATCTCTAAACGTGAATATTTTCTTGGTTGACATTACTGGGCTTTGTGTAAAATGATACCGCATTTTCTCACCCTTAAGAGGCTGATGTAATACTTTCCAATTTGCTGTGTGCTTCTTTTTCATTGTAAAAGTTATGGTTTCACAGAGAATTATTACAGAAGGCATGTTAATTATTTATACACATATATTATTTTATTTCCTCTACTTTTTAAAGCCTCTGCACATGGGTCTCTTTAAAAAAAAAAAAACCCTTAGTTTGACAGTTGGCAACTAGTCAACACTGAACCTACTTCCTGCAAAAGGACATTATTTTGCATGTCCTTGGAGACCGGATAATTAATGTGTAGTGCTTTACTTAAAACTGTAATTAAGTTTAAATTAAAATTCTTTGGGTTTTTAACAGAGAAGGAAGTATTTTGGTGCCCCTTTCACTTAAATGTAATATTTGCCAGCCTGTCTGGGCCAAACCACCTCCATTTATAGATTCTTATATTGTTGTTTTAATGTTGGCATTTGGTCTGGGAACTGTAAGAAAACTGTTATGGTTCTTCCTACCTTCCATTACAGCTCTTTCAGTTCAGTTTTTAGTCATGATGATATCAAACAATCCAACCACATGTTGTCATTCACTATCTGTCACTGTTATTATCATGGTACAAAGGCACTCCTTCATCTTTCCTAGAAGCTTCAGTTATAAGCACTATGAAGTAAGAAATGCCTCCCATGTTTCCCAAGGACTTAAGTCGATTTGCAGATACTCTGTGAAGTTTTGCCTCGTGGTCTCGAAGATTCCTACAAGTTCACCCATGCACTCATCAATTGAAAGAACAAAGGCACTCACTTTTCTGTTTCCATCTTAAGAACATTTAGCACCTCCTTCGTTGAATTCTATTGCCATGTTCTGAACTCAAAACGTCTTAATTAATTTCCACAGTTGATGGAATTTATTGCCATTCTATTCTCAATGTTTTCTTCCATGTCCATTTCTCAGAATTAGGAGTTGTAAGTTATAATTCATGTAATGTTATTCTTACCCACGAGCTTATTTGTAACCTCAGAACTTGCTTTGTAACAACAGGCAAGCCTCAAACTTTTGATGATTCTTTCATGGTTGGTGACTGGTAGTATCTGAACAACAGACCAAGTTGTAAAGCCAGAAAGCCTTAGACATGACATACACAACTGTCTAATGTGAACTAGTGTGTTCAATAATACCTCAAAGTAGATGACTTGTTAGCCATGAGCAGGATTTATGGTCATCATTTCTGGAATAAATGGGGCAAACAACTAATTTAAAAATCTAGTCTTGGTCTGGTGAGATGGCAGAGCAAGTACATGGACTTGCTGCCAACCCTGATGACCTGAGTTTAACCATTGGAATCCATGAAATTGGAAAGAACTGACCCCAAAAGCTGTCCTCTGATCTTTGCATGGGTGCCATGACTTATGTACAACTGCGTACCTCCACACATGCACCCACATGTGTGCACCCGTGCACACGCATGCGCGCGCGCGTGCGCGCACACACACACACACACACACACACACAATAAGAGAGTGAATGAATGAGTCAATTTAAATGTAAAACAAACAACAACAATAACAAAAAAACCCCACCAAAGTTCTACTCATGATCAGGTTTGCCATTAACAGTGAAGTTAAAAAAAAGAAACAAAACAAAAACAAAACATTTTTTAAAATTTTTGCTATACTTTTTCAAATTACACTACTGCCAAATATCCAAGTGAAAATTGGTGCAAATGCCTGAATTAATTGTGGTTTCTGCCAAAATAGAGAGAAAATTAAAGGATCAAGGTAAATGGTGACACATTCAATGCACAAAGATACTGTTCTACATGGTCTATATACAATTTATGTGAAACTAGATGTACTTCAATGATGTCATCTAGAAGAGACCATTTCATATCAAATGTATACCAAGTTCATTTAAGGGGGAATGTAATATGAAATATTAGTAAATAGCTTGTAAGAGATTTATTTTTTCAGTAATTATCATGTTTATGTTCCTTCACAAAAGAGAAGAGACTGCATGTGTGGTTACTTACAAACAAAGCAGTTGATGTAGTGAGTAACTTAAACTTCTCAATTTGAGATTTGGACCTAGTCCAGTTAATGAAACCTTAAAGAATCTCAATGCTTTTGTGAAGTAATTGAGTATTTGCAATACATCACTCTTTTTCTAGCATGAGAACTTTTGGTTTATTTTATTTTATTAAATAAGTGTATATGCTTGACTTTTCTATGGACTACAAACCATTGATATCACTGATCACACTTGCTACTTCAGATCCATATATATGTACTTCGGAAGCAGAAATCTTCAGCAGAGTATACGTCACAATAAATGTATAGTTCCTTAATGTGTATGGTTTGGTTAATAGAGAGCTAATCATATCCAATCAATCAACAGATCTTCCTTTATACGATTTGGATATTGATGGTTTATAATCATGATTTAAAAATAATCTTCTGTATGTCATGTATAGTACATCTTCAGTTTTAAAATTGAGAAAAGTATTTAAAAGAAGATTATAACAAATCACCAAAGTTGATTTGAGGCCCAGCACAGCAATTCATTGAGAAGCTCAGAGAAGCAAGATTTAGTCAGTCAGCTTGGAGAAGAGTTTGAGCCAGCATAGCTGAGTTGAACCAGCCAACCAGAGTTCAGAATGAACTAGAAAGGGTGGACTTTTTCAGCAGTAAGTCTCTAAGATGACAACTATATCAGGCAAACAACAGTTACTTTTATAAATATGCTTATTATAGCTCAGTATATATGCTAGATACCATTATCTAGAATACACATGTCTGTATTTTCATGTTAGCTTTATTTTTCTTTCTAAATTGACTAGTTTTTCTCAAACTTGTTTATTATTATCAAACTACTAAAGAATATTATATTTTAGATTTGTTTTGTCTCTGGGATGGATTGATTGCCCATATGTATATATTGCATTGTTTATCTGTCTTATTTTCTGTGTGATTGCTTCATAGATTTTCCTTATGTCATTACTAGTCCAGTGTATTTAATCTTTTTAGTAGTCTCTATTTTCTTGCCTCTCTTTAAGATTTTATCAATAAATTTTGTACTTTGGCAATTTTTTACATGTCTATAATTTATTGTGGTTACTTCTCCCTCTTTTTTCTCTCCCTTGCTTGCAACAATTCTTCACCCTAGCAAATCTATTTACTACACTTTTGGATTTCTTTTGTGTTGCAGTGACTTTAACATGAGTCGTCTAAGAGTCACTAAGTTTGGAATTGCCTATTGAGCCTGGTGAGCTCATTAGTGGATATGCCATCCCCTGTTCCCTGTCTTTGAATCTGTTGTTAATAAGTGAGCAGCAAGTGGTAGGGCCTTGTGAGGTCTTTCCCATCCATAGCTGATGACTACAAGGCCAGATTTATATGAACCAATGACCAATAAACATAACTGCTGTGAATTCATGATTTCCAGGAGCTTGCTATGCTTAGAAGATGATATTTTGCCATCTTTCCTCCTGTCTTTCAATGCCTGCAGTCTTCCTACTCTCTCTTCTGCAGTATTCCCTGAGCCTTAAGGGAGTAGTATGTCTTATTTAGGGATAAACCTTCACCTGTCTTTTTCTTTCAGCATGTTTTGTAACAGGGAACTTGGAATTTACCCCTGAATAGTGAAAAGAGAAGTTTCTCTGATTTAGCTTGAGTTGCCTTTGTATGTGAGCATACATGAATACAGAGTATTTTTTGATGACATATAAACTCAGCTAACTCATCAGTATTAGGTTCACTCCTAGGACCCAAGTTTTCTTCAGTCATGCATTTTGGAATAGGTTTACAGTACTGGGCATGGATTTCCTCTTATAAAGCAGGTCTCAATAGAAGCAGAAGAGTGGTCGTTCACTCCTATAACTCTCATGGCACTATTGCAAGGGTAGACTCATCTTTTTCTTGACAGGTAGGTATTGAAGCTCAGAGAGTTTACATCTTGACAAAACTGTGAGGGCTTTAGACCCTTCTCCCCCACAGTCTATAGAATACCATCCAGCACTATGAACGCTATCCTGTCTTATCAACTAATTCTTTTATAAAACCAAGTGGAATAGCAAAAGTCTGTACCGCTTTGGCATTTTCTGGAACTTCAATTACCAACAATTCCTATGGAGATATTCCATACTTGGTACTAGGGACTTGGTTTTAGTGAGTCATCCCTTTTAGAAATAGCATTGGATGGCCTCATTGGGCATCTGTTTTCAAAGATTCTTTTATGTCTTTTGATAAGGTTACCAGTTAATAGGCAAATTGTGCATGATTCTCTTTTAGTTTACCAGTGTCCCCTTTCCCACAATAATAACTTCTGAGTGACTTTCTCATGCCTTTGTCTTATGGATTAAGCCCAATACTCCTACCTCTACCCCTTTCCTTGTTTGAACCTTTCTACTCCCAATATTCCTCTATCCTCATTTTACCTATGCACTACCATCCTTCTTTGCTCAAGGCCAACCCTTAGTGCACTGCTCCCTTCTAGTTTCTCAGCTTCTGAAAATGGTCCAAATTAAACACACAATAGGAAAGAGTTGAGGTTAGCACCTACAACTAAGAGAAACATGAGACACGATTTCTGCACCCAAGTTATCTTGCTCAGTATAATCTTCCCAGTTTGATTTATTTACTGACTTCATAATTTCGGTTTTCTTTAGAACTAAATACAATCCTACTATGTACATGTATGTCTTAGTTAGGGTTTTACTGCTCTGAACAGACACCATGACCAATGCAAGTCTTATAAAGGACAACTTTGAATTGGGGCTGGCTTACAGTTTCAAAGGTTCAGTCTATTATCGTCAAGGCAGGAGTATGGCTGTATCCAGGCAGACATGATACAGGCAGAGCCGAGAGTTTTATATCTTCATCTGAAGGCTGCCAGCAAAATACTGACTTCCAGGGAGCTAGGACGAGGGTATTAAAACCCATGCCCACAGTGACACACCTACTCTAACAGGTGTGGCCTTCTAATAGTGCCACTCTCTGGGCCATGTGTATTCAATTCATCACAATGACAATGTACTATATTTTTATTATCCATTTATTAATACATATACATTTTTTTTAGGGGAAGATCCTTCTATGTAGCCCAAACTAGCTTCAGATTAGTGGTACTTCTGCTTCAACATTATAGGAATAAATGAATATATGGACATGCACACACACACACACACACACACACACACACAGAGTCAGACACACATACACAAGTATTATATGTCTGTGGATGGATTTGCCCATTCTAATGCCCATGTAGGCCAAAATTTGATACTGGATAACTTTTTCTAAAAAATCAAATTCTATCTAGTTTTTTGAGACAAGGTCTCTCACTGAATGTCAAGCTCACTGATTGCTAGACACTCTGGCCAGTAAACTCTGGTGATGTGTCTTTCTCCCCCTGTCCCCCAACCCTACCCTAGGACTGGTCTATAGGTGTGTGCCTGCTTGCAGTCATGCTCAGCTTTGTATCTAGGTGTAGGGAATGCAGACTCAGGTATTTGGTTTATCAACAAGCACTTTTCTCACTGAGTTGTATCATCAGTCCATCAAGAATCATTTAATATCAGTGTTGTTTTTATTTTATTTCATAGATATTTTATTTAATGAATTTGTTTTAGTATATCATGGCTTCTCCCATAATATTTTTCTTTAATCACTGATTGATATGGTAACTTCAATTTTCTTTTTTCTTTTTTTTTTTTTTTTTTTCGGAGCTGGGGACCAAACCCAGGGCCTTGCGCTTTATAGGCAAGCGCTCTACCACTGAGCTAAATCCCCAACCTTCAATTTTTTCTTAAAAGATATAAAGTTTTATTCGTTTATTAAACATTTTATTAGTTTACATTTCAAATATCCCCCTTCCTACTTTCCCTTCACAACCCCCGATCCCATCTTTCCTCTTCCCCATCCCTTTGCCTCTATGAGGGTGCTTTTCCCCACCCCACCCCACCCCCACCTCCTGCTGCTTCACCGCTCTAGCATCTCCCTACACTGGGGCATCAAGCCTCCACAGGACCAAGGGCCTCCCGTCCCATCGATGTATCTGGAGCCATGGATCCCTCCATAAATACTCTTTGGTTGGTGGTTTACGCTCTGGGAGCTCTGCATTGTCTGATTAGTTGATATTGTTGTTCTTTCTATGAGGTTTCAATCCCCTTCAGCTTCTTCAGTCCATCCCCTAGCTCTTCCATTGGTGTCCTTGGGCTCAGTTGGCTATGAATATCTGCATCTGACTTACATGCTGGCAGAACCTCTCAGGGATCAGCCATACAAAGCTCCTGTCAGTCACTGCTTCTTGGCATCAGCAATAATGTCTGGGTTTGGTGTCTGCAGATGTGATGGATCTCTAGGTAGGGCAATCTCTGGATGGTCTTTCCTTCCATCTCTTTCACTTTTTGTCCCCATCTTTCCTTTGGACAAGAACAATTCAGGGTTAAAAATTGTAAGATGGGTGGGTGGCTCTATCCCTCAACTGGGACCTGTTCCTATCTACTGGAGGTGGTCTCTACAGGTTCTATCTCCCCTTCATTGGGTATTTTGGCTAAAGGCATCACTGTTGGGCCCTGGGAGACTCTTACTTCCTTGGCATCTGGGACTTTCTAGTGGGTATCCCGTGTTCCCTATTCCCCAGTACTACATATTTCTATTCAACTTCCTTACCCTTTGCACTTCCCCCCATCTCTTCCCATATCTGAACTGTTCCTGCCCCACTCCACCTCCTCCTTTTCTCTCCCTTCCAGATCTCCTCCTCCCCTACCTCTTGTGATTATTTTGTTCCCCCTTCTATGTAGGATTGAAGTATCCAGATTTTGGTCTTCCTTCTTCTTAAGCTCCATATGGTTTGGATTGTATCATGGGTATTCTAAGCTTTTGGGTTAAAATCCACTTATTAGTGACTACGTATCATGTGGATACTAAGCATTTTATTCTTGTTCATTTTAATTGGTGTGGTAACTATAGTTCCTGTAGGATCACTTCTGTCATTGGAAAATCTCTTCACCATAATTCGTTTCCCCCACATACTCAAGATTTCTCTATGAATTCATGTTGTTTGAGGCTTTCCCTGCAGGAATTCCTTTCAAGGTTTAATTACCCTCTTCCCAACCTCTTAAAGCACTTGTATGTTCTTGCGGGAACTCTGTTGACATGAAATTACTATTTTTTTTCAATTTTGGGTTTGAACTTTTCAGGATAACTTGTTGGTGAGAATTTTCTGAAAACACTTCTTCATAAGTTTTGCCTAATTTGAACCTAAATCAAATGAGGGAGATCCTTCATCTCCCTCAGTGAGACTCTTTTTTCTTTTCTTTTTTTTGTAGTTTTTGTACCCAAAGTATACTATTCTGGGGAATCGTGTTTATGCAGAATGTATGTAGATACTTATATTTTATTTAAGGTTTTTTCATTATTGAGAATTTGATACATAAACAATGAGATATGATCATATATGTTTCTAATTTCC
Organism: Rattus rattus; assembly: GCF_011064425.1. Taxonomy (NCBI): domain Eukaryota; kingdom Metazoa; phylum Chordata; class Mammalia; order Rodentia; family Muridae; genus Rattus; species Rattus rattus. The sequence goes on from NC_046156.1 coordinate 179,872,905, forward strand.
CCCTCTAACTCCTCCCATGTACTTTATGACATGTCTCCTTCCCAACTCTCAGTTTTGAAAATATAACCCCCTAAATGCAGTAAGTACTACGTCCTGTGTGTGTATGCATGGGCTCATCCACTGGACCATGAGAGCTATAGGTGAAAGAGACCTCAGAGACTGCAGTGGAGACTACTGTCATTGCCCTTGAATTTTCACCATAAGAATGCAGCAAAGTCTCCATTGCTCAAGGATCCATACATTTTGGCTGATGAACATAGATGGAATCAACCTTAAGCCAATGAGGGAACCTCTCTCTTGCTGCATCACTTTTACAACACTAGAAGATGCTCTGTAGGCTGCTTGGGGAGCAAGGTAATCTATGGGCCTACCCTGTGTTAGTGTCTTGTTTTCATTCATGAATCTTGATTTTCTCTTTTGGTTGCTTTGATCCCAATTAATGAATGTTGGGGATGTGGAAGATCGTCATACACAACTCTGAAGTGTCCTGGCTTACAAAATTACTTTTTTGACTTGAAGCATTCTCACTGTTTCTGATTTCTGTAGAACTTCCATATTAAAACAAACCCAAACCCAAACCCAAAACAAAACCAAGAAACTCAGAAATTTAGAAGATTTATAATAATTTATCTTTTGCTGAAAATGGGAAGAATTGCCAGTAATTTCATTACTTGGGAGAGGAGTGAGAGGCAGGAAGATCAAAAAATTCCAACAACACAGAGAATTTGAGGCTAGCTTCAATTACTTGAAATGAGAGAGAAAGAGAGAGAGAGAGAGAGAGAGAGAGAGAGAGAGAGAGAGAGAGAGAGAGCAAACAAACAAACTTGAGAGAAATATTTTGCAATAATTATGTAGACAGTTTTTATGGATCCAAAGCCAAATCATTTAACACAAATATTGAAAAATAATCAAGATAAACTTCTATACTCTATCAGAGATAATTTCCAAAGGTGCCTTTAACTAGACAATTGGTACTAAATTAGAAAAAAAAACCCTTTGGTTGTTGATTATAAATATAATATTATTTAAAAACAATCTCCTTAGATTACATTAACTTAAGCCACGTTGGATATCATCATGTTTATCAGCAAAATTCTAAATTTTAAACTAATACCCTATCATTTTATAAAATATATTTTCTTCATATTTTAATATTACACTGTAAATTTCCACATTTTCTTGGTAAACTAAACCTTTGTACATCTTTAAGAGAAAGAAAAAAGGAAACATAAGTGAAACTGACAAATCATGCATGCCTCTTGTGACAGTAAACATTCTTGGTAACTTCCGGACAGAAAATAGTTTTGGAACTTAAGGTTAAATTTAAATATTTTTTTTTTATTTCGGGAGGAAACAAGTATTCTAAAGACATCTGTCAGGGATCTAAATGTATAACCAGGTCTTACCAGATTCGCCATGTAATCTGTAATTGCTGGAAAACATTGATTTAACATCTAATCTAAAAGATATTCCTCTAGATTTCACCACTGAATCTAAAATTTCTTGAACTTGGTGGTGTTTAAAAAAATTACCAAGATATGCATGTATTCAGGTGCTTGACCTTTCCATAAGTTTTTCTACTAACTTTTAAACTCCTCATGAAAACAAAGCAAAGCAAACCAAACCAACAAAACACTAGAAAGCAGGATCATACCTTTAGAAACTACAATTTTACTGATTTCTGCATTTTAAGGACATTCAATATTTCATTGTTAAATGTCTCATTTAAGTTTATTTCTATTAAATACCCATTTTTTTAAAACGAAAGATTCCAGTTAAGGGCCTGGGATGATTGAATTTTGGCTTTTGCATAATTATTCAGTATTTGTAGCATGCTTTGTGTGATTCTCATAGAGACTTTACACGCTATTCAAGTTGGGTAACACTATGTAATCAATTTCACAATATGCCTCGTTTTCATCTAAGTATTAGGCTTGAAATTCTAGACGCAAGATATGCCATGGCTTATGGCATAAAACAAAATCTCTAGAGTAAAGGAACTTTAGTGGTATAAGGTTATATTTCATTTTATAATGTCAGAAGATACACAGAAAATATTCATAACAGTTAAGAAGTCTGACCTTTACATTAGTCACATCAAATTCCAGGCATGAACATTAAAATTAGCTCATGACCAATCTATTCCTGAAAGGGAAAAAAAAGTGGGGGTATCAGCATGGTCATATTACAAAGGCTGTTACATTAGAAAGATCTTTAAAGAAGGGTTAGTTATGTGGAAAACACAATAAAGAATTCCAAGGCTTTGAATTAAGAAAGAAGAATATGATGTGTTGACCTCAAGTTCTTGAACGTGGACATTATTCTCATGCTCTTCATGGGGCTTCGCTAGTGGTGGTAACTGCAGACTTGATTCTATTGTAACCTTGCCCCTGGCTTTCCTTGTTATCAGAGTGTTTTAAACTTGGTAGGCCAATGTTAGTGCTTAATACATGGTTAAAATGAAGTTAATACATGTACTAGAGAGTTAACCTTGGTCGGATGGACAGACCTTTACTCTTCATCTCAAAACATTTCCAGAACTCCCCATTTTCTGTCAGCCACAGTTTATGCCTGACAGTGTATATAAAAAGACCCAGTTAAACACGTTCTCAGCCATGAAGCCCTGGAGGCTTGGCTTTGTTACCTATCTCTCTCGTTTTGTTTTGTTTCTTTTTCCTTTTTTTGTTTTTTAATTTTGTTCATGTACAGAGAATTAAGTTTCATTCTGGCATTTCTCAAACAGAGTTTGCCTTTATTGTTTTTTTTTCCTTCGCTTCTTGCCACTTCCTCTTTCTTACGCATTTTGCTCGGTCCACTTTCTTCTCACATCTGACCCTTTGAACCTTTCAGTATCTTTTGGTCCATTCTCCCTGCTTTCTATCTGGATTCACAGTCTATACCTTTGCATTTCTGTGGAGGCTGTCATGTGATTTCTGCCCTTAAGTTTTTTTTTATAAGGCAAATAACATTTATTGACTTCTGTATGTCAAACCAACTGTACATCTTTGAAGCAATGCCAAGTTGTTCTTGATGTGATCTACGCCCTTATCCATGTGTGCTGAGTACTTCTGTAGTCTCTTGTGTGACCCTGTATTTGAGCCAGTGTTCTAGCAAGAAAGACAGAACCTATGAACTCTCTAATTCACTGTGAGAGGGCAATTGCCCTGTACTTTGCTTCAAGCCTGTGTTTCTTCCAACTCACATACTACCTCAGGCTTCTGTGTTCAGTGTGTATCAGCACATAGTTCAGAAGCCACCTTTCCTATCAAGCAGTTGTCTTAACCATGTCTAGAGCAGAGAATTGAATACTTGAAAAAGGTTTTATTATCACTTGGGGTCTGTGAAGAAAGACAAAGATTGCCTGTGTTAAGCTTCAGGAAACAACACAAGCAAATATGTAAAAATATATAAATCACTGCAATGTTGCTTGAAAACTCTAGTTTTGTTCTTTTGTTTTGTATTGTTTTTTGTCTAAGACACTATTGGATTTTGATAAGTTAGCCTGGTATTTTCTACTTCATATTACAAATAATAGATTGAACAATTAATCAGATTGGTTTATATGATTATTGGCATGGCCTATTGATTACTTATTTATGAGCTTAAACAGTGTGAAGCCTCTTCTGATAATATAGAAATGTCCCCCCAACCCCCGCAAAGAAACTGTCCTCTTTATGATCAAATGGTACAATTTGCTGAGTGAGGGCTAAATAAATACAATCAAAATATATTTCTGATATCAAGCTTTTTTATAAATCAAGATTAGCAAAATGCTAGATAAATTCTAACATTCATACATTCTGATAAACTGATAAAACTGGTCTGATCAAAAGAATGAATCGTATACATGTACCATGTTGATTTGCTAGCTCAGCGAATATGCTGTGGGCACAGTGTGTCTTACTTAAAATTTTATTTGCTGTGTTAAACACCATGACCAAAAGCCACATGGGCAGGAAAGGTTTATCCCAGCTTACAACTCCCAGTTCACATAGTCTATATGGAAGGAAGTCAGGGCAGGAATTCAAGGAAGGGATCTGGAGGTAAGGACAAATGCAGAGGCCATGGAGGAGTGCTGCTTACTGACTTGCTCCTCATGACTTGCTGAGTCTGTTCTCTTACAACACCCAGGACTACTTGCCCAGGGTTGGCACTGTCCAGAGGAAGCTGAGCTCTCCCACACCGATCATGAATCAAGAAAATTTACTGCCTGTTTTCTTACAGGCAAATCTTATTGAGGCATTCTCTCGATTGAAAAGTCCTTCTCAAATAACTCTACTTTGTGTCAAGCTGACATAAAGCTGACCATCACAATGTATAAATAAGATAATAAACTCACAAACTATAAAAGACATGCTGAACACTTACGGCATGCCTCAGACAGTATTCTAAAGGAGTCAGTCCGAGAGTATGGATTTTAACCTCACATTTCATTCTCTTTATTTGTAAACTGAAAGATGAAAATATGTTGAGTGACAGGACACACTGGTTTTGGAGCTTGCGTATGTCTTGAATAATAATTCTGAAAATGGAAAAACTGTTCTGTATTATTGTAGAGAGGGAGTACCATTGTCATGTAAACAAAAGGACCCCAACAGTAATTTAACCCAAGTTACATACTTGACAGCTTACTCCCTTGCCAGACTTCCCTATTCTTTCAGTATAAAAATAAATAATGGATTTTTACCTAATTTGCTTTTCCAAGTAGGGCATCTATTTAATATACTTGCACATTACAAATACATATATTTTATTACATACAAAAAATTTAATGTGATGTTCTGTAAGGACTAAGAATTAAGTACTAAATAAAGCAATTAATGTATGATAATATAGTTTTAGATTATAGTTTGGTTGGTGTGCAAATATGTTATCCAGCCTATATTTATGGGTTTTGTGATTCAAATGAACAATTTGTATACAAGTACCATGTTTTTGTGCCAAGAGAATTCATTTTACTCCCTTGAATAAAATCTTTTCATATTTGTCATAATGTAGTCAAAATTCTTTGGAAATAATACAATGAAATATTTTAATAATCAGCTGCAGAACGGATAAATATTCTTTTGTTAAAGAGTAAAATAGAAAGTTTCAGGTGGAAGCACCCAGGATGAATATTATGTGTAAGAGAGAAATTGTCTCTTTAGAAGGACAGGGTTCCTTAAAAATATCTTTACTAAACTAAGAATTAATAACTGTATTTCCTCTGACTATTCAGTGCTCTGGTTAGGAAATTAATAGAGAAAACTTCTCCTGGAACTCTTAATGTAGTGGAAATGGATTCATTATGTTGATTTTATAACTACCTTATAGTAATTAACTCTATTTTCAATAGTTTATATGTATCTCATATTATAAATAATATAAATGGGACATACCATGTCTTTATGGCATGAGGAAATCACCTAGAACAATGAACTGATTTACTTGTGACTCTTTGTGTAAAAATGTCTTTTAGCCTTCATTTTAGTTGAAGCGGTATTCTGTTTACATTTGTGTCTATATGTCACGTGCATGTATGTTGGATCCCCTGAGATTTGAGTTCCAGACAGTTGTGATCTGTCATGTGGGCATTAGGAATTGAACCCAAGTCTTTTGGAAGAACAACCAGTCTTTTTAATCTCTGAGCCACCTTTCCAGTCCTACTTACATCACTTAAAAGACGGCATTAAGCAAATCGCAGCACCCTTTTTATGTACCTACCTCTAGCAATGTTTAAATGGCTAAAGCTCTGAAAGTAGCAGTTGTATTCAATTATGTCACTGCTGAGGATTGCCATGGTACTTGCAACTGCTTACTTAATTCATTATATTTTGTTATCTAATTAGTCAAGAAAATCACCAATAGAATTACAAAGTAGTAAAGCTCATAAGTATGAATAGACAGCCAGAAGATCTGATGTGAAAATCTATAAGCAGAACTCGATGCTCAATAAACGTTTCTGATAAACACAGGTTATTATTATTACACGGTATTTGTTGTACTTGTCCTTTGATCTCTACATCCTGAGCAAAATCAACTTGGGAGGTATACATCCTGATCACAACCCATCACTGAGGGCAGCCAAGGCAGGAATTTAAGCAGGGCAAGTACATGAAGGCAGGAGCTGATGTAGAGGTCATGGAGGAACACTGTTTACTGGTTTAATCCTCGATGCTTTCTTCGACTGCTTTCTTATGCATCCCAAGAACATCCGCCCAGGGGCAGCACCACCTACACTGGGCTAGGGCATCTTCCATCAGTCAGTAAGCAATGTAGAGATTCCACAGGCTTTCCAGTAGGCTGTGATGGAGGCACCTGTCTTCCCAGGTGACAGGAGCGTGTGTCAAATTGGCAAAACAACAGTAGCAAATTTTTGAAGCTGCATGTAACTTTTGTGCCTTTAGTAAATCTGCCTTTATAACAGTTTAAAGCTGTGATTTTCAAATGTTTTAAATCCAGTAAGAAAGTATATATAGTCTTTCACTTTCCCCAGGCCCAGTCCCTGAGTCTAGTGCTACACAACAGGGTGCCAGTGGCATCAACTACCCCCACATACTTCCTCCTGGCCTCCTCCTTGCACTTGTGGCTGTGTCCCAGCCCCCCAACCCCTGACTCAAGCTGACTTCCCCCTGCTCAAACACAGGCCACACATGACAGAAGCAGATAATGTGACTTCAGACTTTGTCCACTTTCACTATTGCTGTGAGCCCAACCTTTCGATCTCCTCACTAAGGCCCTAACAGAATACCAGCTATAGCCACCCCTTCCATGCCTCCTGTGGATACCACGGATTCCCCCTCTGTCCAACCTCCTCACACTCATTGCTGCATCCTCTCCTCTATAACTCGAAGGCATTCCTCTGCGAACACATCAGTCAATCTGGTTAATAAAATAGGCAACACCCAGACCACACACTCACTGGAAACCCAAAAAGGAAACAAAAACCAAGGAAAAAAACACCCACACAACAAAGACAAATCCAGAAAGCAACACCTAGAGACCTATAATTCCCCAAACCAGATGAGATGCCTAGATGTCAGCATAGGAATGAAATCAGTAACAGGCAAGACAATATGTCCCCACCAAAGCCAAGCTATCTTACTACAGGAGGCCTACGATATTCCCACATAGCTGAAGCATGAGAAGAAAAGAAAAAAGCTAAGTCATAGGAAAATGAGAGGCCCTCAAAGAGGATATGAATAAATCCCTTATAGAAATCCAGAAAAACGAATTCAAACATTTGGGAGAAATGCATGCATCCTTAAAGTAAGAAAACAAACAAGCAAGCAAGCAAGCAAACAGTTGAAGGAAATGAACTATACAAAACTGTTTTAGAACTGAAAATAAAAATAGAAGCAATAAGGAAACCACAAGGGGAAACTTGGAAAGGAAAGTTTGAGAATCTGAACAGAGTCAAGGTTCACCAACAGAATACAAGAGATGGGATAAACAATCACGGGCTCTGAAGATACACTAGAAGAAATAATGTATCAGACAATAAAATGGTAAATAAATCAAAAACTTGTTTTGACACAAAACATTCAGGAAATCTGAGACACTACGAAAAGACCAAACCTAAGAATAATATGAATAGAGGAAGAAGAAGCCGTCAGAGGCCGGGGGAACGAAGGTAGAAATATAGAGAAATATAAATTCATTTTTTTTTATTAACTTGAGTATTTCTTATGTACATTTGACAAACATCCCCTTCCCCCCCCTTCCTTATGGGGTGTTCCCTCCCACCTCCCCCCATTGTCACGCCTCCCCCGACAGTCTAGTTCACTGGGGGTTCAGTCTTAGCAGGACCCAGGGCTTCTCCTTCCACTGGTGCTCTTACTAGGATATTCATTGCTACCTATGAGGTCAGAGTCCAGGGTCAGTCCATGTATAGTCTTTAGGTAGTGGCTTAGTCCCTGGAAGCTCTGGTTGCTTGGAATTGTTGTACATATGGGGTCTCAAGCCCCTTCAAGCTCTTCCAGTTCTTTCTCTGATTCCTTCAACGGGGGTCCCGTTCTCAGTTCAGTGGTTTGCTGCTGGCATTCGCCTCTGTATTTGCTGTATTCTGGCTGTGTCTCTCAGGTTCGATCTACATCCGGCTCCTGTCGGTCTGCCTTCTTTGCTTCATCCATCTTGTCTAATTGGGTGGCTCTATATGTATGGGCCACATGTGGGGCAGGCTCTGAATGGGTGTTCCTTCAGTCTCTGTTTTAATCTTTGCCTCTCTCTTCCCTGCCAAGGGTATTCTTGTTCCCCTTTTAAAGAAGGGTGAAGCATTCACATTTGATCATCCGTCTTGAGTTTCATTTGTTTCTAGGCCACTAGGGTAATTCAAGCATTTGGGCTAATAGCCACTTATCAGTGAGTGCATACCATGTATGTCTTTCTGTGATTGGGTTAGCTCACCAGAATGATATTTTTCAGTTCAACCATTTGCCTGCAATTTCATAAAAGTCGTTGTTTTTTGATAGCTGAGTAATATTCCATTGTGTAGATGTACCACATTTTTTCTGTATCCATTCCTCTGTTGAAGGGCATCTGGGTTCTTTCCAGCTTCTGGCTATTATAAATAAGGCTACGATGAACATAGTGAGCACGTGTCTTTTTATATGTTGGGGCATCTTTTGGGTATATGCCCAAGAGAGGTATAGCTGGATCCTCAGGCAGTTCAATGTCCAATTTTCTGAGAAACCTCCAGACTGATTTCCAGAATGGTTGTACCAGTCTGCAACCCCACCAACAATGGAGGAGTGTTCCTCTTTCTCCACATCCTCGCCAGCATTTGCTGTCACCTGAGTTTTTGATCTTAGCCATTCTCACTGGTGTGAGGTGAAATCTCAGGGTTGTTTTGATTTGCATTTCCCTGATGACTAAAGATGTTGAACATTTCTTTAGGTGTTTCTCAGCCATTCGGCATTCCTCAGCTGTGAATTCTTTGTTTAGCTCTGAACCCCATTTTTTAATAGGGTTATTTGTCTCCCTGCGGTCTAACTTTTTGAGTTCTTTGTATATTTTGGATATAAGGCCTCTATCTGTTGTAGGATTGGTAAAGATCTTTTCCCAATCTGTTGGTTGCCGTTTTGTCCTGACCACAGTGTCCTTTGCCTTACAGAAGCTTTGTAGTTTTATGAGATCCCATTTGTCGATTCTTGATCTTAGAGCATAAGCCATTGGTGTTTTGTTCAGGAAATTTTTTCCAGTGCCCATGTGTTCCAGATGCTTCCCTAGTTTTTCTTCTATTAGTTTGAGGTGTCTGGTTTGATGTGGAGGTCCTTGATCCACTTGGACTTAAGCTTTGTACAGGGTGATAAGCATGGATCGATCTGCATTCTTCTACATGTTGACCTCCAGTTGAACCAGCACCATTTGCTGAAAATGCTATCTTTTTTCCATTGGATGGTTTTGGCTCCTTTGTCAAAAATCAAGTGACCATAGGTGTGTGGGTTCATTTCTGGGTCTTCAATTCTATTCCATTGGTCTATCTGTCTGTCTCTGTACCAATACCATGCAGTTTTTTATCACAATTGCTCTGTAATACTGCTTGAGTTCAGGGATAGCGATTCCCCCCGAAGTCCTTTTATTGTTGAGCATAGTTTTAGCTATCCTGGGTTTTTTGTTATTCCAGATGAATTTGCAAATTGTTCTGTCTAACTCTTTGAAGAATTGGATTGGTATTTTGATGGGGATTGCATTGAATCTGTAGATCGCTTTTGGCAGAATGGCCATTTTTACTATATTAATCCTGCCAATCCATGAGCATGGGAGATCTTTCCATCTTCTGAGGTCTTCTTCAATTTCTTTCTTCAGAGTCTTGAAGTTCTTGTTGTACAAATCTTTTACTTGCTTGGTTAAAGTCACACCGAAGTACTTTATATTATTTGGGTCTATTATGAAGGTGTCGTTTCCCTAATTTCTTTCTCGGCTTGTTTCTCTTTTGTGTAGAGGAAGGCTACTGATTTATTTGAGTTAATTTTATACCCAGCCACTTTGCTGAAGTTGTTTATCAGCTTTAGTAGTTCTCTGGTGGAACTTTTTGGGATCACTTAAATATACTATCATATCATCTGCAAATAGTGATATTTTGACTTCTTCTTTTCGATCTGTATCCCCTTGACCTCCTTTTGTTGTCTGATTGCTCTGGCTAGAACTTCAAGAACTATATTGAATAAGTAGGGAGAGAGTGGGCAGCCTTGTCTAGTCCCTGATTTTAGTGGGATTGCTTCAAGTTTCTCTCCATTTAGTTTAATGTTAGCAACTGGTTTGCTGTATATGGCTTTTACTATGTTTAGGTATGGGCCTTGAATTCCTATTCTTTCCAGGACTTTTATCATGAAGGGGTGTTGAATTTTGTCAGATGCTTTCTCAGCATCTAATGAAATGATCATGTGGTTTTGTTCTTTCAGTTTGTTTATATAATCGATCACGTTGATGGTTTTCCGTATATTAAACCATCCCTGCATGCCTGGGATGAAGCCTACTTGATCATGGTGGATGATTGTTTTGATGTGCTCTTGGATTCGGTTTGCCAGAATTTTGTTGAGTATTTTTGCGTCGATGTTCATAAGGGAAATTGGTCTGAAGTTCTCTTTCTTTGTTGGGTCTTTGTGTGGTTTAGGTATAAGAGTAATTGTGGCTTCATAGAAGGAGTTCGGTAGTGCTCCATCTGTTTCAATTTTGTGGAATAGTTTGGATAATATTGGTATGAGGTCTTCTATGAAGGTCTGATAGAATTCTGCACTAAACCTGTCTGGACCTGGGCTCTTTTTGGTTGGGAGACCTTTAATGACTGCTTCTATTTCCTTAGGAGTTATGGGTGTTGTTTAACTGGTTTATCTGTTCCTGATTTAACTTCGGTACCTGGTATCTGTCTAGGAAATTGTCCATTTCCTGCAGATTTTCAAGTTTTGTTGAGTATAGGCTTTTATAGTAAGATCTGATGATATTTTGAATTTCCTCTGAATCTGTAGTTATGTCTCCCTTTTCATTTCTGATTTTGTTAATTTGGACACACTCTCTGTGTCCTCTCGTTAGTCTGGCTAAGGGTTTATCTATCTTGTTGATTTTCTCAAAGAACCAACTTTTGGTTCTGTTGATTCTTTCTATGGTCCTTTTTGTTTCTACTTGGTTGATTTCGGCTCTGAGTTTGATTATTTCCTGCCTTCTACTCCTCCTGGGTGTATTTGCTTCTTTTTGTTCTAGAGCTTTTAGGTGTGCTGTCAAGCTGCTGACATATGCTCTTTCCTGTTTCTTTCTGCAGGCACTCAGCGCTATGAGTTTTCCTCTTAGCACAGCTTTCATCGTGTCCCATAAGTTTGGGTATGTTGTACCTTCATTTTCATTAAATTCTAAAAAGTTTTTAATTTCTTTCTTTATTTCTTCCTTGACCAGGTTATCATTGAGTAGAGCATTGTTCAATTTCCACGTATATGTGGGCATTCTTCCCTTATTGTTATTGAAGACCAGCTTTAGGCCATGGTGGTCCGATAGCACGCATGGGATTATTTCTATCTTTCTGTACCTGTTGAGGCCCGTTTTTTGACCAATTATATGGTCAATTTTGGAGAAAGTACCATGAGGAGCTGAGAAGAAGGTATATCCTTTTGCATTAGGGTAGACCGTTCTATAAATATCCGTTAAGTCCATTTGGCTCATGACTTCTCTTAGTCTGTCTACGTCTCTGTTTAATTTCTGTTTCCATGATCTGTCCATTGATGAGAGTGGGGTGTTGAAGTCTCCTACTATTATTGTGTGAGGTGCAATGTGTGTTTTGAGCTTTAGTAAGGTTTCTTTTACGTATGTAGGTGCCCTTGTATTTGGGGCATAGATATTTAGGATTGAGAGTTCATCTTGGTGGATTTTTCCTTTGATAAATATAAAGTGTCCTTCCTTATCTTTTTTGATGACTTTTAGTTGAAAATTGACTTTATTTGATATTAGAATGGCTACTCCAGCTTGCTTCTTCCGACCATTTGCCTGGAAAGTTGTTTTCCAGCCTTTCACTCTGAGGTAGTGTTTGTCTTTGTCTCTGAGGTGTGTTTCCTGTAGGCAGCAGAATGCAGGGTCCTCGTTGCGTATCCAGTTTGTTAATCTCTGTCTTTTTATTGGGGAGTTGAGGCCATTGATGTTGAGAGATATTAAGGAATAGTGATTATTGCTTCCTGTTATATTCATACGTGGATGTGTTATGTTTGTGTGCTTTTCTTCTCTTTGTTTTGTTGCCAAAACGATTAGTTTCTTGCCTCTTCTTGGGTATAGCTTGCCTCCTTATGTTGGGCTTTACCATTTATTATCCTTTGTAGTGCTGGATTTGTAGAAAGATATTGTGTAAATTTGGTTTTGTCATGGAATATCTTGGTTTCTCCATCTATGTTAATTGAGAGTTTTGCAGGATACAGTAGCCTGGGCTGGCATTTGTGTTCTCTTAGGGTCTGTATGACATCAGTCCAGGATCTTCTGGCCTTCATAGTTTCTGGCGAAAAAGTCTGGTGTGATTCTGATAGGTCTGCCTTTATATGTTACTTGGCCTTTTTCCCTTACTGCTTTTAATATTCTTTCCTTATTTTGTGCGTTTGGTGTTTTGACTATTATGTGACGGGAGGTGTTTCTTTTCTGGTCCAATCTATTTGGAGTTCTGTAGGCTTCTTGTATGCCTATGGGTATCTCTTTTTTTAGGTTAGGGAAGTTTTCTTCTATGATTTTGTTGAAGATATGTACTGGTCCTTTGAGCTGGGAGTCTTTACTCTCTTCTATACCTATTATCCTTAGGTTTGATCTTCTCATTGAGTCCTGGATTTCCTGTATGTTTTTGGACCAGTAGCTTTTTTTCCGCTTTTACATTATCTTTGACAGTTGAGTCAATGATTTCTATGGAATCTTCTGCTCCTGAGATTCTCTCTTCCATCTCTTGTATTCTGTTGGTGAAGCTTGTATCTACAGCTCCTTGTCTCTTCTTTTTGTTTTCTATATCCAGGGTTGTTTCCATGTGTTCTTTCTTGATTGCTTCTATTTCCATTTTTAATTCCTTCCACTGTTTGATTGTGTTTTCCTTTAATTCTTTCAGGGATTTTTGTGTCTCCTCTCTATGGGCTTCTACTTGTTTATTTATGTTTTCCTGGAATTCTTTCATGCATTTTTGCGATTCCTCTCTGTAGGCTTCTACTTGTTCTCTAAGGGAGTTCATCATGTCTTTCTTGAAGTTCTCCAGCATCATGGTCAAATATGATTTTGAATCTAGATCTTGCTTTTCTGGTGTGTTTGGATATTCCATGTTTGTTTTGATGGGATAATTGGGCTCCGATGGTGCCATGTAGTCTTGGTTTCTGCTGCTTGGGTTCCTGCGCTTGACTCTCGCCATCAAATTATCTCTAGTGTTACTTTGTTCTGCTATTTCTGACAGTGGCTAAACTGTCCTATAGGCCTGTGTGTCAGGAGTGCTGTAGACCTGTTTTCCTCTTTCAGTCAGTTATGGGGACAGAGTGTTCTGCTTCGGGCGTGTAGTTTTTTCCTTTCTACAGGTCTTCAGCTGTTCCTGTGGACCTGTGCCTTGAGTTCACCAGGCAGGTCACTTGCAGCAGAAAAGTTGGTCTTACCTGTGGCCCCGAGGCTCGAGTTCGCTCGCGGGGTTCTGCCCACGGGCTCTCCGCGGTGGCAGCGACCAGGAAGATCTGCGCCGCCTCTTCCGGGAGCCTCCGTGCACCAGGGTTCCAGATGGCCTCCGGTGTTTTCCTCTGGAATCAGCAATGTGTGTAGAGAGCAGTCTCTTCTGGTTTCGCAGGCGTGTCTGCCTCTCTGAAGGTTTAGCTCTCCCTCCCACGGGATTTGGGTGCAGAGAACTGTTTACCCGGTCTGTTTCCTTCAGGTTCCGGCGGTGTCTCCGGCAGGGGTCCTGCCGCTCCTGGGCCCTCCCCCACAGGAACCCAGAGGCCTTGTACAGTTTCCTCTTGGGCCAGGGATGTGGGCAGGGGTGGGCAGTGTTGGTGGTCTCTTCTGCTCTGCAGCCTCAGGAGTGCCCACCTGACCAGGCGGTAAGGTATCTCTCCCACGGGTTCTGGGAGCAGAGAGCTGCTGCGGGCCGGGATCCGCGGGTGTCTATAAATTCATTTTTATTAAATTACTTTATTTGTTTACAATCCAAATGTGGACCCCAGTCTCCCTCCCTGAATTCTTCATCCTCTCACCTTCCCCTTTGCTTCTGAGAGGGTGCTCCCCCACCACCCACTCACTCCCACTTAACCCCCACCTACATCCCCCTTCCCTAGGGCATCAAATATCTACAGGATTAGGCACATCTCTCAGACAAGATAGTCCTCTGCTATATATGTACTGGGGGCCATGGACGAGCCCATATATGTTCTTTGGTTGGTGGTTTTGTCTCTGGGGGCTCCGAGGGTCCCAGTCAGTTAATTCATATGTTCTTCTTCCTATGGGGATGCAATCCCCTTCCGCACCTTTGATCATTTCCCTAACTCTTCATAGAGGTCCCCAACCTCTTTCCAATGGTTGGCTGTAATTATCTGCATCTGTCTCAGTTAGTTGCTGGTAGAGCTCTCAGAGGACAATGATGCTATGTTCCTGTCTACAAGCACAACATGGCATCAGTAATAGTGTCAGGGTTTGATGCCTGACATAGGCTGGATCCCAAATTGGGCCAATCACTGGATAGCCTTTCCTCTAGTTTCTGTTCCATTTTTGTCCCTGTATTTCCTTTAGACAGGAAAAAATCTGGGTCAAAAATTTTGAAGATGGGTAGATGGCCCCATTCCTCAACGGGGAGCCATTTAGGCTAAGGTCATCCCCATTGAGTCCTGGGAGCTTCTCACATCTCAGATCTCTAGGACTTTCTAGAGGTCCCTGCAACCCCCTCTACAGCCCTCTAGGCTTCTCTCCTGTCTCCCCCCAGAAAATATTTTAACAAAATTATAGCAGGAAATTTTCCTAACCTAAAGAAGGAGAAACCTATAAAGTTACAAGGAGAATACAGAACACTAAATAGATTGGACCAGAAAAGAAAGCCCCCTCACCACACAATAATCAAAACACTAGAACAAAGAAAGTAATTCTTCAGAACAATTTTCACTTTGAAAGACACAGGACCTTCTACTACTTTTTAAGGAGAAACAATTCACAGTTACTGAGCAGTAGTGAAATGTAACAAATAAACACAGACATAGCAGAGTAACACTGGATATTGCAGTTAAGCCTCTGAAAGTCAAAAGGGCCTGGGCAGATGTACTGAAGACGAGAAGGCAGCCCAGACTACTTTTCCACCACAAAACTTTCAATCGTTGTAGATGGAGAAAATAAAATACTCCGTGATAGATTCAAATTAAAACCATCTCTCTAGAAATCCAGCCTTACAGAAGGAGCTAGAAGGAAAGCTCCAACTGAAAAAGGTTAACTACACCAACAAAAACAGTGGCAGGAAATAGTCTCACAGTAGCAAAGTCAAAAGAAGGGAACCAGGAACCAACAACCATTGGTTATTGATATCTCAATAGTCAATAGTCTCAACTCCTCAATGAAAAGACACACAGTGGATGCAAAAACAGGATCCATCCTTCTGTTATATCCAAGAAACATACCTCAACCCTAAGGACAGACATTACCTAAGGGTAAAAGGTTGTGAACATATATTCTGAGCAGATGAACCTAAGATGTGGGCAGGGGTAGACATTTTAGTTCTTAATACCTATGCCTCAAACACAAGGCCACCCACTTTTGTAAATAAAACACCTCTACAGCTTAAGTCACATATTAACCCTCACACACCAAGAGTGGGAGGTTTCAGAACTGCACTCACACCAATGGACAGGTCATCCAGACAAAAACTGAACAGAAGACTAGGACCTACCAGATATCTACAACAGTTCATCCCAACACAGAAGAATATAACTTTTTCTCAGCATCTCACTCAAACTTCTCCAAAATTAACCACATACTGGGTTACAAAACAAGTTTCAACAGAGGCAAGGAATTTGAAATAACACCCAGCAAATTCTGTCAGGCGACCACTGTGGACCAAATCTTGGTATCAACAATACAGAAACAAAATAAAGCTTCCGAAGTTGTGGAAACTGAAGAGATCTCTACTGAATGAAAAATGGGTCAAGGTAGAAATAAAGAAGTAAAAGACTTTCTGGAATTCAATGCTAAGGAATACACAGCATAGCCAGAACGAGGGGACAAAAGGAAAGTGAGGCTAACAGGAAAGTTCATAGCATTAAGCGCCTCCATAAAAAGTTCGGAGAGATCTCATATTGCTAACTTACCAGCACACATAAAAGCTCTAGGAAAAAAAAGAAACCTACCCAAAAGGAGTGGATGGCTCGAAATAATCAAACTGAAGATTGAAATCAATAGAATAGAAACAAAGAGAACAATACAAAGAATGAATGAATTAGAGTTGATTCTTTGAGAAAATCAGTAAGATAGATGAACTCTTAGCCAAACTAAAAAAGATGGAGAGAGAATATCTGAATTAACAAAATCAGGACATAACAACAGACATTGGAGAAAAATAATCATAAGAATTTACTTTAAAAACTCTATACTGCAGCAAGTTGGAAAATATAAAAAAAATAAAATTTCAATTCATATCATTTATCACAGTTAAACCAAGATAAGAATTTTAAACTAACTTGAAACCCAAAATGATATAGATGATATCTCCCAACAACAACAACAACAACAACAACAACAACAACCAAACCAAAACAACAACAACAACAACAACAAAAACAAGGTCAGATGGTTTTAGCTCAAAATTTACTAGAATTTCAAGGAAGAATTAATGACAATTATCCTCAAATTATTCCACGAAATAGAAACAGAAGAAATCCATTGTTGGTGGTTTAGTCCCTGGGAGCTTTGCAGGGGGGGGGTCTGGTTGGTTGATATTGCTGTTCTCCCTATGGGGTTTCAAACCCCTTCAACCAAAGACTACACATGGGGTAAGACCCATGGCTCCAGCTGGATATGTAGCAGAGGATTGCCTTATCTGGCATCACTGGGAGGGGAACCCCTTGGTCCTGTGGAGGCTGAATGGCCCAGGGTAGGGGAATGCTAGGGTGTTGAGGCAGGAGTGGGTGGACAGGTGGGGGAGCACCCTCATGGAGGCAGAGGGGATGAGGGGATAGGGGGTTTGTAGAGGGGAAATTGGGGAGGAGGATAACGTTTGAAATGTGAATAAATAAAATAACCAGTAAAAAATGAAAAAAAAAAGAAGAAACATTGTCCAATACATTTTAAGAGTCTATAGTTAGCCTGATAACCAAACCAAATAATGAGACAACAAAGAAAGAGAATTACAGACCAATTTCCCTTATGAACATAGGTGCAAAAATATTAAATAAAACAATTACATACCGGATCAAAAACACATCAAAATATCATCCATAGTGATCAAGTACACTTTCTCCCAGAAACATAGTGTTCATTCAAAATACACAAATCAGTAAACACAATTCACCATTTAAAGAAATTGGAAGAAAAACCACATTATCATCTCATTAGATATAAAACATGTATTTGACAAAATCAGACACCCTTCAGGATACGTCTTGATGACATCAGGGTATAAGAGACATACCTAGGGGGGAGGGTGGGGAGGGGAACACCCATAAGGAAGGGGAGGGGGGAAGGGGATGTTTGCTCAGAAACCGGGAAAGGGAATAACACTCGAAATGTATATAAGAAATATTCAAGTTAATAAAAAAAAAAGTGACATACCTAATGAAGGCAATTTACACCAAGCCTATAGCCAACTTTAAATTGAAACGAGAAAGAAAATCATATCAAGAAATTAAAATCAGGAAGAAAACAAGGTCGTCCGCTTTCTCAATATCTATTCACTGTGGTACTTGAAGTTGTTAAGGGAATACAAAATGGAAAGTTGAAGTCAAAGTATGAATATTCACAGATGATATGATAGTATTCATAAGTGACCCTAGGAATTTTACCTAGGAACTCCTACAGCTGATAAACACTTTCATCTAGGTGGCTGGACACAAGATTAACTGAAAAAAAAAATCAGTAGATTCCCATATACAGATGACAAATTAACTGAGTTGTAAATTAGGAAGATAACATCTTTCATAATAATCCAGAACAATATAAAATATTCAAAATATATAAAAGAACTCAAAAACTGAATACCAAGAAACCAAATAATCCAATTAAATTGGGCACAGATCTAAACAAAGATCTGTTTTTGTTTGGTTGGCTTTGATTTTTTTTCCTACTTTATTTTATTTATTTATTTTTTTACACACGTATCCTTGGGTTTTGTTTATATCTCCCACCCCCCGCTACCACGTACTAATTTCCATTTCTACCCAAATAAATTTTATGAAACTCTCACATTTAAGCTTACCTTTGGTCTCTGTAAACCCCATTAAGCAGCTTGCTGAGTTTTCTGGCTGGTTGGTCTGATATGGCTTTGCGTTCTGTAGGTAATGGGTGGGTGTGGTTGCGTGTTCATGTAGATTTTTAAAAGTTGGGCAAGACGTAGAAAAACAGCAAACAAGCAATGTATAAGAAGGCAGCATGAAAAGTGTCAGCGTGGGTGCGAGAACCCGGAATCAATATT
Source organism: Rattus rattus (assembly GCF_011064425.1). Lineage (NCBI taxonomy): Eukaryota > Metazoa > Chordata > Mammalia > Rodentia > Muridae > Rattus > Rattus rattus. Next base: position 179,891,470 of record NC_046156.1, read on the forward strand.
CAAACCCCGTGCACGTCTCAATTTTTCTTTGTTACCTTGTCAGTGTTTTGAAAAGTCTAAATTATGCTTGCGAAAGCTTAACGTATGCATACATATGTATGAAAGTTTACAACTTAGCAGGGCAGAGACAGACAAGCACAATAGTGGGTTTCGCAGGAAGTGGTACGGTTTGGTTTCTTACAGGGTTGGAGTCATGGGTCATTCTGGCAGCTTCTCAGGGTCATATACCAGATCTGATACGCACAGATCTTAGACCCATAAAGGCAGCTTTTCCTACACTTTGCTTTAGCCTTTACCCTCGTCATCTCAATCCAGCTTCTTTTGTCTCTTTCCTGACCTATGGCTCCAAACATGGCCTCGTGCTTCCCCATGGTTCTCAAATCAATTTGGCCCTATAGGGCAACATTCGTTGCTGTCATAACTGAGCCGAATGCTACTGTCGATAGTTGGGAAAAGACTGGGATGCTAATGAATTCCAACAGGGCATATGACAGATTCCTCCCAGTAAGGAATTACCAGCCCCAAACACCAACCGTGTTCACGGTGATTTCTAGGCTCATCTTTCCCACTTTTAGAGTCCCAGTTTACAGGCGAAACAATTTTCCTTTCTTTTCCTTTCCTTTCTTTTCCTTTCCTTTTCTTTCCTTTCCTTCCCTTCCTTCCCTTCCCTTCCTTCCTTCCCCTTCCCTTCCCTTCCCTTCCTTCCTTTCCTTTCCTTTCTTTTTCCCTTTCCCTTCCCTCCCTCCTCCCCCCTCCCTCCCCTCCCTCCCCTCCCTCCTCTCCTCTCCTCTCCTCTCCTTTTCCTTTTCCTTTCCTTTCCTTTTCTTTTTTTCTATTGGATTTTTAAATTTACATTTCAAATGTTATTCCCTTTCCAGGTTTCCCAGACATAAGTTCCCTATCCCTCCCCTCCCTTCTTCTATAATGGTGTTCCCCTCCCTATCGCGCCCCCCCGTCCTCCTTCCCTCCCCGACATTTCCCTATACTGGGGATCCAGCCTTGGCAGAACCAAGGAGGGTTGACTTTGATTTTTAAAGACAGGGTTTCTATGTGTAACTCTGGCTGACCTGGAACTCACTCTGTATACCAGGTTGGCTCGAACTCAGAGATCTACCTACTTCTGCCTCCACAGTGCTGGGACTGAAGGTCTGTGCCACCACCACATAGCTATTAAACAGAGAATTCTCTTATTTATTTATTTATTTATTTATTTATTTATTTATTTATTTATTTATTTATTTATTTATTTTTATCTGTTTATTTTTACACTCCAGATTTTATTCGCCTCCTGGTCCATTACCTCCCCCCCACCCCCACCCGCAAGACAGGGTTCCACATTCCATACCTCTTACCCTCCCCACCCCCTAACCCCTGCACTCCTCCCACCCTACCCCAGTCTCCACAAGGATGTCCCCACCCCACCTACCCCACCAGACCTCTAAACTTCCTGGGACCTCCAGTTTCTTATGATTAGCTGCATCTTCTCTGACTGAGCCCAGACCCAGGAGTCCTCTGCTGTAGAGAATTCTTAATAGAGCAATTTCAATGGCTGAGAAACACTTAGCATCCTTAGCCTTAGTTCAAATCTATTTTGAGATTCCATGTAAACTTGTCAGAATGAGTAAGGTCAGTAACACAAGTGATCACTCATGCTGGCAAGGCTATGGAGCAAGGGTAACATTCTCCACTGCTAGTGAGGGTGCAAACTTTCAGAGCTGCTTTGGAAACCAATAGGGCTGTTCCTCAGAACATTGGGAATCCATCTACCTCAAGACCCAACCACACTACTCTCAGGTAGATCAGGTATATACAATGAAGTCTTACTCAGCTCCTAAAAAGATGACATCATGAAATTTGCAGAGTGAACTAGAAATAATCATCTTGAGTGAGTTAATCCAGACCCAGAAAGGCAAATATGGTATGTACTCATTTATAAATGGCATTACCCATTAAGTAAATAGTAACCAAGGTATACTCTGTAGACCCAGGAAGATTAAGTCAAGAAGAAAAGTGTTAGGGGGTGGGCACATGGATCTCCCTGGGAAGGGAAAATAGAATAGATTTACTGGATGGACTTGGGGTAAGTGGGGTTGGGAGAAGAAAGGATCAAGTATGGATAAGTGAGATTATTATGTGGAGGGAGAGAGGGCTGAAATTGCGGGATATTTGGAGGAGGGTGTGGAAGCAGTTCAGTGGAAACTTCCTGAAATCTGTGGAGGTGATCCTAGTGAGGAGTCCTCATAATGGGTTATAAGGAGTCTGAAATGCCTTCTCTCGTAGCCAGGCAAAGTTCCTAGTGCCTGGACTGGGTTGTATTCAGTTGAGTTATTTGCTGAGGGGATCCTGTGGATAGCCCCAAACAACCAGGCCGATGCCAGGACAGCCAGTTGCTCTCTGCAAACTGACAGTGGGTCCCCCATTAGTGTTATTGCTCAGAGGAGATAGGCCTCACCAATGGAAGTGTTAAACCTCTTCAGGTGAGGGGGTTCTCTACTATGAGAAATGTTAGCTCTCTGTTCCTGTTGAGAAAAGTTTCCTAAAAGTGTTAACAGCTCTACTCCAGTGGGGTTTGATTTCCCCAAAGTGGTACAACTCTCCTCCAGTGGGAGTCAGGGTAGAGTTAATTGAAGAGGTTTCCAAAGGCATGCGTTACAGCTCTGAAGGGAAAAATATCCTGGCAGTTGAGAGGCAATGAATGCTTCAGAGTTACACCTTACAACAAACCTCGCACGAGAAGTTTATGGGAAGAACCCAGGAGAGTGCCGGCCTCTGCTTAGGTGAGAAGCAGCAGTGAACTAAGCAGAAGATGGACTTTATAAAGCATCTCTTGTAGCTGGCTCATTCCACGGTGGGAATTGATGGGTTTTCAAGTCCTGAGCTTGAGCGAGTCTTGGGGGGGGGAGGGTTGGAGTTTAGGCTTTATGGTAGGTAGAGTGTTCTATGGGTGGAAACTCATAGTTGGAGGTCCTCAGGGGTAGGGTCTGGCCACCTGAATGCCTAGAGGGGCATATATCATTGCTCAGGACAATATCTACACAGCTCATTGAAGGTGGCAAGGGTGAGCTCGTTACTGCATGGAGCCTTCTCCCCTACACCCTTACATTTGGTGTAGGAAGTTACTCTGCAGGCTACCGAGAGATAAGTGCAAACAGCAACCCAGGCACAGAACCTTTGACAATATTCTCTCCTGCCTTCAAGACGTGCTGTGCTAAGGCAGTGATGGTTCAGAATTTGTGGGAGTGGCCAACCAATACCTGATTTAACTTATGGTCCACTCCATGACAGGAAGCCCATTGCCAACACTGCTTGGATGCCCTGAAACTGGACATCACACAGGCGTCAGGTAGAAGTATCCAAAACTGGTTTAAGAAAATCAATGGAATGATTCATACTGATATTCTCTGTACTCATAGATCTGTATCTTGTCCAGCCATGTAGAGACCCTCAGCAGACATTATGCAGAAAGAGAGAGAGTCTAATTTGTAGGTCTCCATCAGGTTCCTCCTCTGGGAGTTCAGCAATACCTCTTCCACAAGAAGGAACAGAAATAATGTAGGAGTCAGAGCCCACTAAGCCAGGCACATGAGGGCTTGTAAGACTGAAGCAGTAAGCACAGGGCCTGCAGGTTTCTACACCAGATCCCCGTTAGTATATACTATGGCTGTTACCTTGGTATTCTTGTGGAACTCTTAACTATGGGAACACATGTGTCTAACTCTTTTGGCTGCTTTTGGGACTGTTTACATCTTGTTGGGATGTCTTTTATAGCTTCTTTGTAAGGGCTTTTGGCTTATCTTATTGTATTTTATTTTGTTGTGTCTTGGAGGCCTGTTCTTTTCTGATGGGAGACAGAGGGGGAGAGGATAGAGGAGAGAAAGTAAGTAGACGCCAGCTGGGAGGAAGAGATGGCAAGGTTGGGTTGGGTTGAATTGTATGAGAGTAAAATCTATTGTCCATTGAAAGGAAGGAAAGCATGCATAAAGCAAATTTCAAAGGGAAGAAGTTTGCCTTCGTAGAACTTCACATTCTCAATTTATTTTGTAAATGGTTGGTTCATACAGAAGAACTCTCTCAGAACTTGAGTTCTAGGTATGATAATGTCAGTTATACCATATTCACACAAAATTCTGGATCATACATCAGCCGATAGTATAATAGTTTTCATGTTAACTCAGTTTCATCGTGCCTCATAACACGTGCCTTAGCCTGTAAACAGAGATAATTGGAAGAATTAAAATAACACCATGGCCATCTTTTCCTTTTGATCCTTTGCCAGATTAGAAGAGATGCTTCTATTTCTCGTTTCATAGAGATGAGCTAAAATAGTTTCATATTTTAATTTTATTTTCTTAAAAAGAACAAATGAACTCATAAGATAAAGTCTCTTGAATTATTAAGGCGCAGATATGTTCGAGTTTGGTTTACAGTTCTGGAGCAATAATAACAAAAGAAAAATTTCCAAAATAATGTTATTTTGTCACCTTAACAATGGAATTAGAGTTTCCAAGTTAGTATTAAGATACAAATGTATAAAACATTTTATTGATACATATAAATGCATAACTCCAAGTCAAATACCATTAAATAGATTGTGAGTGAGAAGGAAACCAATCATTATGTTCATATTGCATTTGTATCAATATTGAGGAAAATATTAGTATAGGAAACTAAGTCAATAGAAAACCATGTGATACATTTAAAGATATAAAAAAGGCCTGAGACAAGGGCAAATTCATGCTGCGGTCACATGGAAGTCACTTTCTTTTCTTTTTTTTTTTTTTCTTTTTTTTTTCAGAGCTAGGGACTGAACCTAGGGACTTGTGCTTGCTAGGCAAGTGCCCTGCCACTGAGCTAAATCCCCAACCCCTGGAAGTCACTTTCTTAACCAAATATATTTACGTATAGCAAGGCAACTTTGAGTATTCACCGATGAAGTCCGAGAAACAGTATCATTAACTTGATGATAACCATCAAGAGTCACTACCACACTGCACACTTTATATTTTAATGCTCTTGTAATACTTCTTGATTATTTAGAATCTGTTAAAAATCATAAGAAATGAAAAACTAACATCTCCTTTCCATATATGCAATATGCCACACCAGAAGTTATTGATCTTGTACAGAAAAGAAGCGGCTACCTTTATTATTCTAAGGTTTTGATATCAACCTTAATGGGAATGACTGTAAGTGTGAATGTGAATAATAAGGAAATAGACTAAACAGCTAAAGGTTTAATGTAGCTGTAAACACTTTTCTCAGGGAATTTTAGAGAGTGTTATATAATATTCATTTTTAGCTTGAAGTCAGATCATGTATGTGAGTTGATGGTCAACTATTGCTAGGGATCAATTCTTTGGAAAACACTGAAAGAAATTTTATGATCCTTCCTGAGAATGCAATTCTACTCACTGTTATGGAAACTTTCATCTCTCTAAATAACCACCAAGCCTTTTAATCTGTCAATAATTTTTCTAACGAATATATCTGCGATGCAACCCCTAAACCTAATGCTTAAGGAATGTTGTGGGAGACAAGGCAGAAAGATAATGAAGCCAAAAGCCCAGGATGTCTTTTGATAGACTGTGTGTCTAGACATAAGAGAAGATGGACCCATGAACACTGAACAATATGGCCGCCTGAACAAGACCAGCATAATGACAGTTGGCATGCCACTGAAGCCATTCCGCACAGTCTTACCCCTAGTTGAAGAGCTACAGGTGGTCAATGACTGCAGGGGCCGGGAGAATCAGGGGTCTACAAGGACAAACTCCCACATAGCATCCAATCCTAAATCACTGACCTTACATTAGATGAATAAAGTGAAATGGATGCAGTAGGTTACGTGCATATGTGTGCATGTATGCATATAAACACATGTTTATATATATGTATATGTTTGTGTGTGTATATAATATCATATGGATTGGGCAGCCAAGAAAAGCTTCTCAAAATGAATGATATTAAAACTGAAAGCTTAATGCTCAAAAAGATAGATCTACATTCTGTTCATGTGATAATCAGAGAAAAACAATAGTCTTCCAGAAGTCCCAAATGTCACTGTAGGACCCCAAATACATATATATATATATATATATATATATATATATATATATATATATATATATATATCAATAATAAAGCATGATTTTAGAGGAGACACAAGAGAGGACCTTGGATGGAGAGAGGGAGGGGCCAGGAGAGATGCAGATTTGATGCCCAAGTATAAATTGCCTTCAAACCTTAAACCCAAGAAAATGCTACTATGGAGAAACATCAACAGAGGCTGTTATCTCTGTCTATGGAGAGTTTGTGTAAAATTGGGTACATAAAATATATACTTGAATATAATTGGGTAAGAGATATTCTGGCCCTGCTGAAACTCATTTTGTGGACTAGGCTGGCCTCAAACTCAGAGACCCACCTGCTTCTGCCTCCAGAGTACTGGGATTGTAGGTATGCACTACCACCTCCCAGCAAGGATATTGAAGATTTTGACTTTAAGAAATCTTTCTTTTTTACATTGTAAAAAATATTTTTTACACTATTTACATTTTACATTACTCTAGGTAGCCAAGAACTAGGTAGCTCTAGGAGAGCTTGGGTTTAATTGGGTATATAAGTTATCTCTATAGAGAGAACCTTGTCTCAAAAAACAAAACCAAAAACAAACATGAAAAATAATAACAATAAAAAATCTTCAAAAAAAAACCAAATTCCCACAAGATCCCACTTCACTTCAATTAGAATGACGATGAAAAATATTAACCATAAGCTAGGGGTGTTACTCAATGGTTTACTACTTGCCTTGCTTGTACAGAACCTGGGCTCAACACAGACTATGGAAAACAAAATAATTACAGTAACAGAGAAAAGAAAAGGAAGGCTGATGAGAATGCACAGAACTATCACACACTGTTGGTTGCATGTAAAAATAAGTTGAGTCATCATTTTAAGAACAGAATAGAGCCTACTTGTGTATGTGTGTATTGTGTATATGCATATGTATATGTTCATGTGTGTATATAATATCATATGGATTGGGCAGCCAAGAAAGGCTTCTCAAAATGAATGATATTAAAACTGAAAGCTTAATGCTAAAAAGGATAGATCTACATTCTGTTCACATGATAATCAGAGAAAAACAATAGTCTTCTAGAAGTCCCAAATGTCACTTTAGGACCACAAATATACATTGGCTCTGTAAATGAAATATATCCATCATATGAGTTCAGAAAACCAAAACATGAGCCTAATGACTCTTCATAGAATCTCAGTTTCCTTGTGTGTATGAAAAATACAATCCACATATGTTCTAGAAAATGTAGTTACTGCTAACTTGCCTGATGTTCTACTTGATATGATTATTCTATGAAATTGACTTGTTTTCATAATGATATCTTTTAATAATGTTAAGGTCTATTGATTATCATGATAATTTTTATTTTAAACAGTTGAGAGTATATGGTCTGAAGGTGCTTCAGCCATAATCTGAAAAAACAAACAAACAAACAAAAACCCCCCAAAACAACAATAACAACAAAAAAAACTGTAGACGGCATTACTTCTTTCTTTTCTTTTTTCCTTTTCTTTTTTATTGGTTATTTTATGTATTTACATTTTAAATGTTATCCCCTTCCCAGTTTTCACTCCACAAATCCTCTATCCCCTTCTCCTCCCACCTGCCTCTATGAGGGTACTCCTACTCCTGCCTCAGTGCTCTTTCATGTTAATTCTGCAGGTGAAGAAAATGTAAAGGGGTGGGTGCTAAAACCCTCATTACTTTTGACAAGGCAGTTTTGTTTTGGTGGGAGGGAACTAAACATGCAGCTAGATACCCATGTTCAATGTACATGACTCTCTCAGATTATGATAGCATACTTTATAGATTAAAAAATAGAATTTTTTCATTTTGTACAAAATTCTTCAACAATAAAATAGAGTACATAACAGTACTTGAACTGAAGAAAAGTGTGAATGGAGTGTTTGCAGACATTATCTTTTTATTGTATAGATAAAGATATCTGCATTAATTATTGGGAGGCATCTTGTCAACAACTTCAAGTAGGCTTCTTATCACTTAACACATTTTTTATTGTCTAAATAGCATTGTCTTTCTAAATGAAGTAATACCTCAAGATATTTTTGGAGTCTCCTTATAGCTATAACTATAAACTGATAGTATATGAACATTATTTTATTTGTCCTCGAGTAAATTTTTATTGTGCTCATGAGGCCGCTCTACTGAGGGCCTGAAGTCATTTGTGTTTACAGGACTGGCCACTTGAGCCATCGATCTTCTCAATGCTGAGTTTCTCCTGAGAACTAACCACCACAGAAAATAACTCAGTTTTGAGAGCATGCTGTATTTTCTTCAATGACACACACACATTTTATTGTGGAAAGGTCAGTTGAATCTCTTGAAGAATTCTGCTCCAGCATCTGTCAAAAGGGTCATGAACAAGGATGGTCATACACATTACTGGATGGTTTGCAGCTACTTTCCTCAGAAATAAAACATTCCTTCCTGGAGGGAGACTCCTTAAGTCTAGTGTAAGACAGCATTTTATGACTTTAGAAATGAGCAAAACTCAAGTCTCAGCAAGCCACTAAAACTTACAAGGCCCCTCCCTACCATCGTAATAGCTATAACAATCACTAGAAAGGGGAGACCAATCAGCTGACCTGATTGAAGGTCATGCTGGGACCTCCAAAGGATATAGTTTTTATGAGTTTTGTTTATGTTAAGTGGGCTTTTCGCTGACTTGGCTGCTTTGACTCACCCATGCTCCTGTAGGTAAGCCCTTACTCATTTTCCTGTAAGTAAGCCCCAATAAACACATGGGAAGCTAAGCTGGACCAGATGGATAGAGTGGTTTCTTTGGTCTGGCATCAGTGCCCTATCTAGAAGAGATTTTTGTTCAGTCTCTCCAAGAAAAAAAACCAAAACAGCAGATTATGGTATCAGGAAAGAAGGTAACTGATTTTGACTAGAAGTTTCTTCCTCTGGATTCTTGTATCATGTTGACATAGCTAGCAACTTAAGATCAGACTGGCTTAAACGTATGTTGGTATCTCTAAGAAATCATGGATGGGAGTTGAAAAAATCCTTTGTTATTTACTAATAACTTGAAACTTTTGGTATTTAATTCTTTATATGATAGATACATGGTAGTAGTTAGAATTGGATTATTTCACATAGACAAGTTTTAAAATTCTAGTTCTGGCAGCCAATAGTTGGGTGACATCAGAAAAATTCTCATACATTTCCAAATTTTCCTTCCTCTCAGAGGTATGTGAAAACACACACATACACACATGCATGAAAATGCACATGCACGTGTACACACACACACGCACACACACACACACACACAAGCGCGCGCATGCACACACAAACATACCTGATTTCCCACTCTCGAAGTTTTCATGGAAAAGCTGGTATAACAACTTCCTAGTGACATTCTTTCCTTTTGAATTTCTTCTTCAACTCTATTTTCCATGCTAACTCTGTCAGTATTTGATAAAACCAGTCTCACTTTTTACTCTAAAAGTTCCATCTTTTGGTAATACCTTTTATGTTCTATACGATAGGTGTGATTCACCAACTATAAGCAATTGGCTATAGTCCATTGTCATCTTTTAACTTCAAAAATCATCTTTTCTTCCCTTCTCAGTGTGTGATACTCAGTTAACGCCTACCTTTCTCAGCTTTTCCCCCACTATCTACTTGCCATGATGTAAATGTCCTAAAAACAAGCCAGTGATATCTAGAATTTTCTAATACCTCTTGATTATTACTGCTTTTGAATCCTTTCTTAGATTTCTACGAAATGCCATCTTTCACATTGAGAATTCTTTCTATTTGGTTTTCCCAATTAACTACCTTACAGCAAAGTTCGGTGTGTGGTAATTAAACTAAGGAATCAATGTCTGTGAAAGGCAAATGAATGGAAGTGGGCCTATGGGGAGGCCAGGGTGCAGAGTGGGCTCACCAACAAACTTCAGATGATCCTGCAGGGAGCTCTGGAGCCAAACAAATGTCCACAGTTTTCCCAAATCGAGCTCAAGTAGCTCCATTTATAACCTTGCTCATATGGTTACTTATCTGAAGGGATGGATTTGATAACAGGACACTTATTTAGCTAAGGCAACATCCTTGTCTCCTTGAAGGTGCAAAGAGGTGAATCTATTTGCTGCCAGCAATCACAGTCACTAAGACAAGAATTTTATCGAAGGAGAGATACAAGAAGTGCATGCCTTGCGATCACACACTCATAAATCAGAGCTAGCTAACTGAGGTTTTAAACATAGCCTAAATCTCTTATAACTTCTGCTGACCAGCCCCAATCTGTAATGGCAGAGATGTAGCTGTTGTCCTGAGACAGACAGCAAAGGCCCTGCTGGCAGCAATCTGTATGTGTTCTTTATTCCAAAATACGACCCCCTTTATATCCGATAGACTGACGGAGAAAGCTGCAAGGTTATCACTAAATAACAAAGATCTTCTGCCCCTAGTTATGCATTTTTATATTTGTTTAAGTGACAAAAAAAAAAACACATGTAAGACTTGGCGACACAAGTCAGAAGTACATTTTCTTATGAACTTTGATCAGCCCTCAAAGACTGCAGATAACCCAACTTATCACCCCAAAACACCACACCATTACACTTCCCCCTGACTAGTAGCAATTTCAAAAATCTCCTCGATAGCCTTAACCTTAGCAAGGATCCTCATCATACTGACTTCTCAATAGCGAGAATCTCTCTGTGTATTGTCTGTGAGATCTTAAAGTGACCTTTTCTGTCAGATAAGTAAGTGTATTTATCCAAAGCTGAATTTATGCGCATTACACTTTTAAATACTGTAAGGAAAAAAAACCATTCATACCCCATTCATTATATTTTTCATTGTGTAATCAAATAATACTTGGTTATGGTTTAGGGTCAATAATTTATTATGGTTTATCATCATGCCTTCCCAATTCCAACACACTTTTTACTTGTTATATAACACCATACTGGACACACTAGAAGCACAAATATGAACATAACACAGAGCATGAGTATTTATTAAACTGTTGTCTGGAATCAGTTTTGGGTTTTTAGAGAAAAGAGATAAGATCAAATAGTTATTAGCTAAGTGGAGGTTCTATTCATTTTGATTGAAGGGTTAGTAAAGGCTCCATACTTCTGATAGCATCAGTGTTTGCCTTTAAAAATTACATGTGATTTATTTATAGGAATAAGTACTTATTTATGATTCTAGACTTTACTGTATAAATACTGCTCACAAAGTAATGTAAATGCAGAGACACCAAAAGAACAATAAGACAAATTATGTGATTTCCCATTAACCACACAGAGCTAAAACTTATTGATTAATCCTGTCAAAACTTACTAATTTTGGTGATCTTGGCTGATGGCTTTGTTTTGAGTGAAGAATCATACAGTCATACTCTTTATTACAATCCAAGTATTTTATAGTGATTACCCTGCTCCTCTCTATCAACATCCAAATGTGCTTGGAGTCTATAAATAAAACTACATTTTCATTTCTTGATTTAGGTGTTCAGCCAACAGTAAGTATCTACTACATTTATTCTCTCTGTCTCTCTCTGTCTCTCTCTGTCTCTCTCTCTGTCTCTGTCTCTGTCTCTGTCTCTCTCTCTCTCTCTCTCTCTCTCTCTCTCTCTCTCTCTCTCTCTCTCTCACACACACACACACACACACACACACACACATAAATACTAGCCCCGAGACTTGGAGACTTGGATATGTGACTTTCTATGATGGTAAAATTTACCAGACAACCTGGCAATTGTGAAATCAATTTTTCATTTTGCATCCTGAGTTGAAAGTCAGTCAAAGAGAAACAGCTACTTTTCCTCAAATGAAAGTGTACAATGAGAAATCAGGTGAATAGCCACTAATCACTATTGGCTCTCTTTGCTGCCTTTCTCAATTTATACAGTTAATTCTGTAAGTTGAAATGTTGACGATGTACATACAGAATACATTCAGTTCCCTGTAATTTTAGAGTGATTCTGTCATCATAATAAGCAGATAACTCAGGCAATATCCTCTTAATTTTACACATGAGAAAGCAGAGATGTTGAAAGGTCATGAAGAAATTCATTGTCAAGCTACAGGTTACCTACAAAGCTTGAATGAGGAACTGGACTTCGAGCTTCATTTCCTGTGTGCTTTGGTGCATTTGGGAAGTAAAACTAGCCAATTTTCTTCTCACTTCTGAATAATATCTGGTGAAGCATCTCACCTGAATAAACTATTGTTTAAATGCTATTAGTCATTGGCAATGGGCCTGACCTGTAGTGCTGACATACGGGAGTTAGAAAACCTTTATGATCCTTGCACATAACTTTTATTTCTTCCAGCAGTGTATCTTGAAGCTAGCTGCAGCATGGTGTTAATGAGTTCAGGAGGAAAGATCTAGAAAGGTGACAAATGGAGGTGTGAAATCCAGCAGCTGATGAGGTAAAATAAGACCCACTGGTTCCAATGAGCTCTGAGACAAGAGAAAGCACTGTGACTCACGGAGTGTTTGCCAGTGTACAACTGAAGTGACACCCCAGGAGGGCAAGGCGCAACATGCCAGTTTAAATTCAGTACTTCAAACCTGACATTTCCTCATTTTCAAAAAAAAGTCTCTAAATTCAAAAATCATTCTGTTTTTGATCATTCCACATGAACAACTACCAAATTCCAATGAGAAATCACCGTACATCATTTTGTTCATCACACAATTTGAGGATTGTCTTATAAAATATTATATTTTTTTCATTTTATATAATGTTCTCATGAAAACTAAACAACAAGAAGACAGGTCATAAAACAACTAGAAGAGTAGTTTGTTTAAAACATGTTGTATGTGTGTATGTTAATCAGAAGTAAACCAAAATAAATTCATGAGATGAAAATTCAAGCTTACAATTTTAGAATACAGTATATGGCATGAAAATGATTGAGGTACTAGAAAATAGGTAATAGAAAATAGGAGAAACAAATATCTGATTAACTTAATTGGAGAAAAGACCTACTTTTAGGCAATAGGTTTTCATACATTTCTGCTTTTCATTAGAACTGTTCCCTATTATGCAGAACAAAAGAATACTGAATAACACTCTCTGAAAAAAAATGTGCTAACTCTGTCAAGTGCAGTTACCTGGGAGGGACAGGACTGCTAGTTCATTAAATTACCTTATGTTCCATTACAAAAATGACAGCAAGCCTCATTTCCAATCTCAGGATAAAGATACATGTGCTCTAAAATGTCTAAGAATAAATACAGAACAAAAAGTCAGAATCCTACAGGCTCCCAATGAAATAATTCAGAAATAGCCCAAGAGGCAACAAGACACATTTGGTTGGATTTTGAAGTTTCTTTCAGTCATCTGTGCGTTTTGATCCACGTTTACAGATGTGGGAGAACTCACTATAGTTGACTTTCCTCTTTGTCAATATGGTCTTCCTTGGACAGTTCATTGATTTCCCCATCTGTAAACTCAGCAGATCTCTCAGGTGTTCTTCCTGGATGGTGCCAGTAGCTTCTTCATCAAAGTGGGCAAATGCATTTCTGATAATATCTTCGGGATCTATACCCTTCAGCTTCTCACTGTACTCAGGGAGGAATATGGTAAAATCAATGGGACCTGGAGCTTCATTCACCATGACATCGAGAGATTCCGTTGGCAATCCCCCTCAGTGAGGGAAGCAAGTTGGCCTTGTAGATGAAGCCATCCTTGTCACAGTTAGTCATGTGAAACCCTTTTTGAATTTCTGGATCTGTGTTTTGTTGAACAAACACAGTGGATGTTGTGCTCTGAGGTGGTCCTTAGTGGCCTTGGTCTTCGCCCTGTGCTTCATATAGTTAAATCACTTCATAACCATGAGAATCAAACTGTCTCACTGAAGCTCTTTCTGATATACTCATTGTTAACCTGAAAGCCACCACCAAACTGCTAGGCAAAATAGTAGGAAGCCTCGTTACTGTGAGTTATTCATGCCCCTCTGATTAAACTCCCCAAAATATCTCTAATAAATGAACGGTTCACTAATTAAAGGGGCTGGATAGAAGAAAAATCATGAAAATGGAAAACCCAGCCTAGATGTATAACAGGTGGGAGGAAAAATCATATCTATAGGAAAAAAGAGACACAGATAAACCAGACATAAGCCACAGGTTAACAGAAAATTCAGTCCTTTTGTTGTTGTTAATTGAAAATAGATTCTTACACACAATACATTCCAACCACAGTTTTCCCTACCTTCTGTTCTCTTAGGTCCTTACCACCACTTCCCTTCACCCAAAATCAAGTCCCCCTCCATCTCCCATCAGAAAAGAACAGGCTCCAAGATACAACAACAACAAAAAATACAAAAGACAAGGCAAAAGCCCTCACACAGAAGCTATAACAGAAAACCCAACAGGATTGGGAAAGAACAGACAAAAGAACCATATATATATATATATATATATATATATATCTGCTCCCAGAGTTAGGAGTCCCATGAAAATACAAATACCAAGCTAACAGCTATAACGTATATGCAGAGGACCTGGTGCAGACCCAAGCAGGCCCTGTGCTTGCTCCTTCTGTCTCTGTGAGTCCATGGATCCATTGATTGAGTGGGTCATGCTCTTCCGGTGTCCTCCATCCACGCTGACTCCTACAATCTCTATGCCTCCTCTTCCACAGGATTCACCAAGCTCCTAGGGAAGGGACCTGATGGAGAACTGCACTTTAGACCCTCTCTCTACACAATGTCTGTGGGTCTCTGCGTCCTCTTCCATCTGCTCCTAGAGGAAGACTCTGATGAGACAGATCTATGAGTATGGAGAACTTCATTTGGAATAATTTCTATCTTTTATTCTTTCTTATCCTCCTTCTCTTCTTCTTTTCCTTCATCCCTCCCTCCCTCCCTCTTTCCTTTCTTCTTTTCTATCTTTCTTCCCCTTATTCTTTTTATTTTCTTTTGGAGCTGAGGACCGAACCCAGGGCCTTGCGCTTGCTAGGCAAGCGCTCTACCACTGAGCTAAATCCCCAACTCCATTTTTTCCCTTACTCTTTTTTATTTTTATTTTTTATTTTTTTCTTTTCTTCCTTTCTTTCTTTGACAAGATGCATTTGGTTTTACCATAGGTCTCTGGGCAATCCACTTTCCAGTTATAGGTCAGTATCAGACATGGGGTTTCCATAGTTGAGTGTGCCTCATGTTAAATCAGACATTGGCTATTCCTACAAGTTCTGAGCCACATTGCTCTAGCACATCCTGCAGGCAACAGGCTGTTAGTCAAAGGTTTGTGGCTGGGTTGGTGTCCACATTTCTCTTTCCGTAGCCTGCAGAATGCCTTCCCGCACTACAGAGACAAGAATATAGGGAACAAGGCTCTGTGCAAGCACCATATCTTCTCTATATTCAGTGGGCTATGTGGATGTTGTCCTCAGCAATGCGGCCCAGCATTGAGTCTGTGAGTTTTCAGAGAGCAACCTCTGTCCTAGCATTAACCTAGGTGGTTGGAGAATCTCTACTGGAACCCTTGGCTGACAACACAACCAAATGCAACCTAGTGTCTTGCCTAGCTATGAAAAAGGGCCAGGCGAGATTCTGTATCACCCATTACTAGTAGAATTCACTAGGACCAGTTTTATACATCTCAGGAAGTTTCCAGTGCACGAGTTTCCATATCACCTCCAATTCCCCCACTTCCAACCATCTTTTCCTGCACTTTCCCTCTCTATTCCATCTCCACCCAGGCTGATCCCGCCTGCTCCTGTCCGCATGTGCCCCACACTGATCCGTCAAATATATTTTGTATCCCTTTCCCAGGGAAATTCACATGTCCCCCTAGAGTCAACTCTCCAAACATCAATTGGTCTGTGTATTATAGCCTGGCTATCATTTACTTAGTGATTAATACCCATTATATTATTGTAATAAATGAATATATATCATATTTGTCTTTGTGGGTCTGAATTACCTTATTTAGAATGATTGGTTTTTGTCCCATTCATTTGCTTGCAAGTTTCTTTTATTTTAAGCAGATGAGTAATATACCATTGTATAAATGTGCCACATATTCCTTACCCATTCTTCAGTTGAAGGCCATGTTGGTTGTTTCCAGTTTCTGGCTATTATGAATAAAGAGGCACAGTGAACATAGTGCATGAAGTATCTTTTGAGCTTAAGAGTGGTATACCTAGGTCTTGTGGTAGATTGAGTCCCAATTTTCTGTTTTCACATCCATTCTCTTAGTCTGTTTCTTTTTATTGGGGGAAGTTAGAACCATTGGTCCTAAGAGATGTTGATGACCATTCATTGTTGATTCCTCTTGTTTTGTTATTGTTGCTGATGGTGAAGATGGTGGTTGTGTTTGGTGTGTGTGTGTGTGTGTGTGTGTGTGTGTGTGTGTGTGTGTGTACACACGCATGTTTGTACTTCTATCAGTTTTGCTGGTGTTAGATTATTTCCTGTGTCTTTGTTAGTATACTTAGTTTACCTCCTTGGGTTTGAATTTTACTTGTAGCACTTACTGTAGAACTGATTTGTGGATAGCTGTTGTTTAAATTTAACTTTATCATGGAATATTTTATTTTCTCTATCTGTGGTGATTAAAAGTTTTGCTAAGCATTGTAGTTTGGCATGGCATCAGTGTTCTCTTAAGAGTCAGTAGCGCATTGGTCCAGGCCCTTCTCTCTTTTACAGTTTCCATTGAGAAGTCAGCTCTAATTCTAATAGCTTTGCCTTTATCTGTTACTTGGTCTTTTCCTCTTACAGATTTTTAATATTCTTCTTTGATCTGTATGTTTAATGCTTTAATTATTATGTGGTGAGGGCACTTTCTTTTCTGGTCCAATATTTTGTGTTTGATACTTCTGGTAACTTTACATGCATCTTCTTTTTTAGGTTCGGAGAAATTTCTTCCATGACTTTGTAATTTTATGGGCCTTTGAGCAAGAATTCTTCTTCTTTTCCTATTTCTGTTTTTCTTTTTTTTTTTTTTTTTTTTTTTTTTTTTTTTTTTTTTTTTTTTTTGGAGCTGGGGACTGAACCAGGGCCTTGTGCTTACTAGGCAAGCGCTCTACCACTGAGCTAAATCCCCAACCCCTCTGTTTTTCTTAAGTTTGGTCTCTTTGTTGTGTCCCAGATTTCCTGAGTATTTCTTGTTAGAAATTTTTTAGATTTAACATATTCATTGACTGTATATTCATTCTTCTTTGGTATCTTCAATGCCTCTCTTCTGTCTCTTGTATTTGATTGATGAATCTTGCTTCTGTAGTTCCTGTTCAAATTCCTAAATTTTCATTTTCAGAATTTTTATTTCCCACAGTTTTTATTGTCTTTACTTTTTCTCTTTCCATTTTCAAGTCTTGAACAATTTTCTTTGTTTCCTTGACCTGTTTGTTTATTTTCTTGGCTTCCTCTAAAGGATTTATTCATTTCCTCTTTAAGGAACTCCATTGCCTGCCATAGTTGATTTTAAGGACTTTTTCTTGTATTTCAGCTTATGTGGGAATATTGAGGGCCTGTATAACTGGGCTTTGGTGGAGACATTTTGTCCTGCCTGTTACTGATTTCATTCCTATCCTGGCATCTCGGCATCTCATCTGGCATGAGGCAATTATAGGCCTAGCTGCTGCTTTCTGGATTTGTCTTTGTTGGGTGGGTGTTCCTTGTTTTCTCATTTGTGTGTGGATTTTCAGAGAATGGGTGAGCTATTTCTTGCCTATTTCATAAGCGTGCTAGCTTGATATGTTCACAAGGAAAGCATGCTGGTGTTGGAGGCTAAGATACAGCGACAAGTGGGGGCTAGGAGGAAATGGTCTGTGGTATCCACAGTAGAAGTGTACCAGGAGAAACAAGGCTGCATGTGTTGTTGTGGTGCAGAGCTAGGGAGGAACCTGAGGGATTGGGTCTCCTAGGGGAAACGGTGAGAGTGGAGAAATCTACAGGCCAGCGGCCTTGTCTTCTGGCATCTTTGGCCTGGGGTTGAACAGGGAATGTTGGCAGGTAGAACACATGGAGAGTCTGAGGAGTGAGGTCATGAGGCTATGGTCAATGGGATCTAGAGAAGGCGTGGAGAGGGGGGAAGAGAGGCTTCAGCAGATGTTCTGTTGGAGAGCTATAGGAGCCTAGGGAAATAGGGAGCAAAAATACAGTCTTTAAAAATTGTTTTCAATTATAACATGCTCATGTAAACTTGACAAGACATTTTACATGATTATTTCACTCGATAGGATAATACTGCGAGATGTTCATTATCTTCATCAGAATATGAAGAGATCATTGCTGAGAGAGTGTAGATTTACTGTAATTCATAGCACTACAGTGTTAAAGGACGTTAAAGGAAATGATTTGAACTAGATGACATCTGAGAATATATTCCTTATCTTTGCTTTCTCTGATGCATGGCTAGTGACCAGTGAAGGCTTTTCTGGAATTATCCCCAAGAAATAACATTAATCAAAACCCTGTGTTTGGTATGATTTCAGCAGTATTAAATCCAAATGACTGTCTTCTAGTCCAAATTTGCCATCCATTTTATGCAACTAATATGCCAGTGTCTGTGTTTCTTTAACAATAATCACTCGCATTTTAAGACTTTGACAATGTCATTGTTATATTCATCTAAACAAGGTACTTCTGTCCAGATACACATTTTTCTTAGCTAGAAAATACAGTTTTGGACTTCTTTGTAATATGTGTGGCAACCTGGCTATATCCTGATCCACAGATTAATAGAAAAATTAATTTACTTTTTATTGATCCATTGTTTTCTGAATTATAGCAGCAAAGGGAACAGCTGTGTTGGAGACAAGGGAAGCCTCATGTCCACAATGGTGAAGTGTCCCTGGACAGTACTGAATTGTAAGTAGTACAGGCTACTTTAATTTAGCTGCTTAACTAATACAGAAACTAAGAGAGCAAGAAGAATTATGCAATGGCTTATTGGTTTACTAAGTTTTCATCTTCCAATTTAGTTTTAGTTTCAATTTGCCAAACAAGAATAATTTATGCTAGCAGGCATTCTTTTCCCATGTAGAGACTTCATCTACAACTTGATGCCCATGAATACAGCCAGAGAGCGAATGGAAACCATTGTTGACAGGGACAGAGTTAAGGATATGGCGTTTAGAATGGAAATGAGATTGATGGCACCAGAATTTCATTTCGGAGAACAAAGCACTTAACTGAGAGCGGCCTTACATAGAGTTACTAGGTCTAAGTGGGACCACTCTCAGGATCATGTGTACTGATGGCTAACAGAGAACGTGTAAGAAAACACAAAATGTGTAATATATGCTGGAAGGAAAAAAGAAAAATCTTGCAGTCTAGAAACCTTAGTTTATTTCACTCAGGCCATGCCTGTTTTTCAGGAAGACAGACAGTTCTTTCCATCATAATTTTCATCTACAGACTGAATAAAAATAAGGGTAAGGATAGAGAAAGAAAGAAGCAGGAACAACAATTAAACAACGGACAGAAAGAAAAATATCGTCAAGGTGCTGTTGGTCAGAAATCCATTTTCTCCTTATTTATGGGAATTCTCACTATGACAGTTCCCCCATTCCAAATGTGGGACAGGGAAATCCAGGAGACTACCAAACACTGTAGGCTTAATTATTTCTCAGTAGGGGAAAGCAAATTTCTATTGCTGAAGACACCACACACTTTGTTCACAGGACTCAGAAGATTTGTTCTGGAACTGACCCAAAAGTTTCCTCCCTGAGTTCTAGCTTTCTTAGCACCAAAAGCTGGGATGCAAAGTGCTAAAGGAGAAAATTAATGAATACTCCTATCCGATGGTCAAGCCTATGAACCACAACAATGACCAGCACACCAAGATGTGCCTGAAGAAGCAATAGTGGTACTCACATCTTTGAAATAATGAACGCCTCAGCTGACTGATTTGACGCAAGGCCTGCTTAATAGGAGGAATAGCATGCCGGGTACTACAAACCTCACTTCAATTCTAATTCTTAGATACTGCTTAGTATTAAAAAAAAGGAGCACGGCAGATTTCCCTTCATAGTGACCTATGAGATTTATCCTGATAACGATTAAGGAAAGAAATATACTTCCTGAGGTGCTTGATACATTTCAATGCACCTCTGACAATGTGCAGTGAAGTAGAATTCTCAATTGTGTAACTGGAATAGGAAAACAGGCAATGCTACTCCTCATCAATAATGCTATTATTAATTCATTACCATACTAAAAGTCTCCAATGTCAACACCCCATCTCAAAGAATGAGGGCGTAGAATTGAACTCCAAACAAAATAAATCCTACCTGCACTGCTGACTGCTCTGTCCCTCCATCTCCTCTCACTCTCTCCGTAAGCATCTGCTGTTGACAGATCTTGCCAAAATGTCACTGCCAGATTTTGCTGGACATGGGCTCTGATCATTTCCAAATGGCATAAAATCAGCCGGGGGATTTAGGCTTTAAGTAATCATTAACCATGGTCCACGCATCGACTGGGTGGGGAATATAATATTCTTAATCTGCCTGATCTGAAAGATCAAGCTGTGCCACATGCTGCTGCTGCTACCAAGGATTTGATCCTAGCGACAAGGACTACATCAAAACAACAGCTCTGCCCTTAAAGCTACCACGTTTCTTTTCCGGGGTTGTGAAGGAGAAGCACCCATATAAACACGTTCTACCTGAATAAAATGGCATCAGTTTTGCTATTTTCTTCCCCATGGGAATGAAAGCAATGAGCAGAGATTCACACTATCTCTGTGAGGTTAAACAAAAAGAAACAGGAAAAGATTGTTCCAGTATAGAATTCAAGATTTTTATTTCTCTTGTAATCAAATCTATATATTTAGAAACTCTTCTTACCAGGGAAAAACATTTTTCAAATATCTCCCAATATGTTCTCCAGTATATACAAAAGGACTGTTAAGCAGAAATAGGAGTTTACTCAAAATTATTATCTCAGTAGCTAGTGTTAGCAAAGTGTTTAAGTATCTATGTGTCTAGAACTCACGAATTTATAACTAAAGATGTCATGAATTAAGATTTCTGATTTGCAGTAAGGAATGTAGAAGCTACCACCCCTTGCTAACAAACAATAAACTGAACAAATTGAAAGATCAATAACTCCTTTGAGATTTAGGAACAGACTGAAGGTATGAGGTAAACTGCTACCTGAGAAAATTGGAAGACACGCAATTAGATACAGAGAATCTCGGCTCCTCAATTTGGAAAGATCGGGGCAGACTTTTTCACAGGATCTAGTGTAACCGCACGCACTGCTGTAATTTACTCAAATGTCCATGTAGGAAAACCAGGATGTTGAAAGCAGATCAGAGGATCTTCAGAACATGAGTGGATAACTACATTTGGATGCATATAAATAGTGGAACTTTATTTAGTCAGTGCTTTAAGGGAAGGGGATAACAAGCTCCAAAACATATAAATGAAAAAAAAAAGCTAACATGAAAAGACTGGCTAAAAGACTAAATGAATTTCTGAGAAAGACAAACCTATAGAAATCAAGACAAGGACTATTGGTCGCCAGGCATTAGGAAGAAAGGAAAGATGATACTAGCTCTTAGGGGAGTGAAAGCAATTGTTCATCTGTGTTTCATACAAGTCTTATTGCTGTGACTGAAGACTTGATATGATCAACTTAAAAATGGAAAGATTTATGTCACTTTTCACCTATATTCAGGAGAGAGAGAGAAAGAGAGAGAGAGAGAGAGAGAGAGAGAGAGAGAGAGAGAGAGAGAGAGAGAGAGAGAGAGGAAAGATCTTTCTACTCTTCATTCAATGTGTGATCCCAGCCCATAGGAATATTCTATTCGGGGTTGATATTCCTTCCTTAGTGAAACTTCTCTGGAAATATTCAGATATACCTAGAGTTGTGTTTCCTAGGAAGACCCAAATTCAATAAGCTTTTGATGAGCGTTGACCATCACAAGCTGCGTCCTTAACAGCTTGACACTTTTACATTATAACATTCCACCTCTGGTCTTCTAGGGCTCCTGGCTGGACATCTCACAACACAATGCATTTAGTTAATCAGCAGGAATCCTCAAAAGTTTTTAGAGTCGCAACTGTGCTCAACATCCATGATGTCTTTTGAAAGCTAAGGAACTGTTTTAACTCTGACCTCTCCAGAAATGTTGCTTACTTCCAATACACACTACACAAAATAAAACACACATACTTCTAAAATACAATAGAATTAAATAGAATAAAAACTCCTCTTCTAAAATGGAGCAGTAAACATAGCCTGAGAAAATCAGACCAAAGCAAGGCCAAGACTCAGCAAGGGAAATGCCATTTCTTCAGCATCGTGTCCCAGCCTCTGGGGTGCTTCTGGCATTACTGTCCCTCTAGTTATGCTGTGTGAAGAGCACAAAGAGTTTTTTCCTTGGGACAGCTCCACTTTGTGTTTGCAACTTTCCTCAGCAGACTTCCCATGGTCATGGCATACTCAGTGACCTGGAGGCTCCATTGAAACTTCCATTCCTCCTTTACAGACTTATTCAGTGGCCTTCCTGAGCCTCCGTGCAGGAAACACAGCCTTGCCATATTGTACCTGGCATCAGTAGCTTCCTGGAACTTTAGTGGAAGCTCCTCTAACCTTGTAACCGTTCAATCTGCGTGCCTGCAAAGCAATCGCTTCTGCCAGTTCTAGTCTGGTTCTTTTCACCACAGCTGTAATAGCCTCTGTATACTTTGCTGGTATGCCAGAGAAAACACATACTTACATAGTTGGTTTTTTTTGTTGTTCTTTGTTTAGTTTTTGTTCTTTGTTTTGATGTTTCATTTTTTGTTGTTTTCTTTTGTTTGTTTGTTTGTTTGTTTGTCTTACAAGGAACTCCTACTGTAGCATTCTGAATTCAGGCTCCCTACCTTTGAATCAAGTTCACTTTCAAAAGTTGGACAATTCAACTGGCAGGACTGTGTCCTGACGATTCTTTCCTATTGGCCAAATAAAGAACATAAGGTGTTTCTCTGTTTTGCTTTTAATTAATTAATTTATTTGTTTACATCCCAAATGCTGCTCCCCCACCCAGTCCCTCCCTCACCAAGTTCCTTCCCCACGCCCTCCCCTTCTCCTATGAGCCTGGAACCTCCTGGGTATCCCCTCCCTATCCTGGCACACCAAGAAATAAGGTGTTTCTTTAATGAAACAAATCTTTATAACAGTCATGGCTGATATCTGGGCCCCACCTTGCCTAAATATTTTAGCTTGATCACATTCCTTTTTCAGCAAGTGCACAGTTTTTATGTCTTTCTAGTCTTTGTCATTGCAGAGCAGACAAAGGGCAGTGAGCTCCAATGACCCCCCGCAGCCTTAATGGATGGCCGCTCTCCTGAAATGTCTTCCACCAAGTAACTCAGGAAGAAGAGCGCTGTACTCAGCTGCTTTCTTCATTTTATTCCCCCTGGCACTTAGCCTATAGCATGGTGCTGCTCCCATTCAGAGCCGTTCTTCCTGGAGTTAAACCTCCCTGGAAAAACCAAGAACTATACCTTCTGAGGTATTGATTCCAAAACCAAAGAGTTGACAAAAAAAGATTAATCATCACAGCAAGATATTATAAGAGTGGATGCATTGTATCATTACATGTTTATCAAATCTATAGAAATTGCAATGTGAAGAGTGAATCCATTTAGAGAAATACTCATGTCATTGTGACTCCATTGATAGTTAACAAATGTGTCACTTTGAATAGAGTGCCCAGAGTACATGGTATTCTATGTGGAGATGGCAGCAAGGTAGAAGGGAACATTCTTCTTTTCTCTCTATTTTGGTATAAATAAAAAATTATTCTAGATATGAAGTTTATTAATTATAGTAATGGGTCTTTCATGGTTCTATTATCTTAGATTCTCAGATTAATTACAAAAGAGGCCTGTTATAAGTTTCTATACAAGTTTTGGTGTAGTTACCTGCTTAGAAGTCAGCTAGAAGTTCTCAAGTAGGAAGAAAAAACACACCGAGGAGCATCTCAGTGTTGCTCAATCAATCAAAAACAGGAGAAACGCATTTGCTGGAGGTACCAGATTGAGATCTTCTCAGGATGTGCTTATTGTCAAGAATAGAAAATTATCCAGTCATTGTTATAAGCATCAGTTAGAGGAAATCGTGGTTGCTCTCCATAGAAAGGCTTCTGAATGTGTGGTCCTGAAAAGGGACAACTTCATAGCTTAGTAGTGTTCCATTTTTAGTTCAGTGGTTCCTGTTGGTATCTTGAAGTTCTTAATCATCTTATTACTGATTTGTGTCTTGTTGGGGATATGACAACAGAACCTTTGCATAAACAGAAGAAATAAGCACATCACACTGGCATAATGATATAGGATGTTTTATCTGCATATGGCATCCACATGGTCCATGAGTGAAGAACTCCAGTAGATGCAATGCAGAGACTCAGAGAGACACAAAGTAAAATGAGATGTGTTGCACCTAAGACTGGTGGTGACAATTTCTGTGTAATGTAGTATTTGTTTGGAATAGAGAAAGTAAGAATGTTTTAAGAAATGTGCATGGTCAAGAAGCTCTGTCATATCATTCTTCCTATTACTTCTCAACACCAGCAAAATAGACTAAATAGTCCTTTTTCTAAAAACTTAGCTTCAGGTTGAAA
This sequence comes from Rattus rattus, assembly GCF_011064425.1. NCBI lineage: Eukaryota > Metazoa > Chordata > Mammalia > Rodentia > Muridae > Rattus > Rattus rattus. The sequence goes on from NC_046156.1 coordinate 179,916,110, forward strand.
CTTGTTCTATGCTCGAAAGATATTAGACTTTATATCATTGAGTACAATAAGGTAAAGTAAATTAGGAAATACCAGCAAACAAATAACGGACAGCACATATGGAGATGCAGGGCAGTAGCGAGTTTTTTTTCCCAATCTTCACTTATTGATAGAATTCATGCATATCCAGAACTAAGACTAATGGTGTTAGATTAATGTTGTTCAGTGTTTTCTATGTTTTTTGCTAAGAAGGAACCATATATACTTACAAACTATGAAATGTAAATTGTATAATTCTGCTATCCCACATAGAGGTTAAATCTAATATTTCCATATAAAATGGACTATTGTGCAATATAAAGAAAAATACATAAGCTAATGCTAATAGTTTATCTAAATTTTATTTATTTAGAGTGACAGTAACAAAAACACCATGGAAAAGGAAAATGAACACCTACAATTAGTACTTTTAATGGGTGTCCCTGTTCTTCAAATCAGAGACATCACATTTTAATGTCTTGCTAAGCTTCATAAGACATGTACCTTGAGTTATATCTTTATTATATTTGTCACTGAATCTCTTTGAATCTCAGACTCCTTCTCAACAAATGGAAATAAGGCAATGCCTGCTTCATAACATCTATACAGAGATCAAAGGTATAGACGATTGGCTTGTAGCTAAGACAATAACAATCAATATTAATGTATACTATGGTGAAAGAGAGAGAGACAGAGAGAGGGAAAGGGAAAAGGAAAGGGAGAAGGAGAGGGAGAGAATAAGAATGTGATTTAACAAACATTCTTATAGCAGCTAAGTGCTTATCTACAAAGGAGGTTGGTAGGCAAGACACCCAGTAAAGAGTTACTAGAGGTGGTCTTGATACTAAAGTTTGCCATTTCTCTTAAAGCTCTCAATTAATTCAATGAGATTCAACCCATTTGCATATAATGGGTGATCTAGTTTACTTGGTTTGACTGTTAGATACATATAAAAAAAATCCACTGTATTTTACTAACTGGCATTTGGTCAACAACTGGTATTGTAGGCTAGCCCAGTGACACATAAAAATGTATTTAACCAGGTTGGAGGAGTTAGAGAAAGGATTGAAGGAGCTAAAGGTGTTTTTAACCCCACAAGAACAACAACACCAAACAACCAGAGCTCCCAGGGACTAAACCACCATCCAAAGAGTACACATGGACAGACCCATGGCTGCAGCTGCATATGTAGCAGAGGATGGAAGGTCCTGTCAAGGCTCGATGCCCCAGTATAGGGGAATGTCAGGGTGGCAAGGTGGGAAGGGATGGGTAGGTGGGAAGGGATGGGTGGGTGGGTGGGGGAACACCCTCATAAAAGAAAGGAGAGAGGGGATCTGATAGGGGGTTTTTGGATGGGAAACCAGGAAAGGGGATAACATTTAAAATGTAAATAAAAATATTTAATAAAAATAAGTGGTGTTTTTCAACACTATAAAAATGTATAATAATAGGTTTATATCAATAATTAGATACAATTATTTTAAATAGCATTGCAGTCATGACACCTGGCATGTCAATTGGAATATAAAACATGTACTAAATCGAATGATTTTTAAGGGAAATAAAAATATTCCCAAGAAGTTTTATATTTACCCTGACTCATAAAATACCTCTAAAAATTTTTTAAGCAGACTACTAGGTGACATACAAAGAAAAGATTAAAGTCTGATGAAAAGAATAAACTCTTTCCCTGGGAACAAATCCAGTCAGCTGTAGATGACGTCACTTCTGCTAGCACACTCATTTTCTTCTACAAAATACTGCCCATGGACGTTCTTATTTTACCTTTACCAAATGGGTCCATGCTGCAAATTTTATGAGGGTCTCTTGGTTCTTCTACTCATGAAGGAATGGATTCAGCCAAGGGACATAAAAGGTTTGAACAGAAGCTTAATAAAGTCTTAAAGAGATGCTTGAGCAGACTGCCCCAAAGGAGAGACTAGTAGAGTGGGTACTGCAATGCGGACTTTAAATAAATTGTATGAGGTCAGTGACATATTAACAGGTGAAGAAACTCTTCTATCCTAAATCATGGTGAATTAGCTCTTTCTTTTAGGGTAGTTCCTCTCATTATGTCTACAGAAGGGAGGTGTGTCAAAACTACAACACAAGTGGTATTACAATGGCATCAGTTCTTTTGAGGATGAACACCTCTTGTTAGCATATATGTGTGGACTGACATAGTGGAAAAAAATCTCATTGCAACTTCAGAGGTGTTTTAGTTAACAGTGAAGGGACATTCATTCTGAGCACCTATAGAAACAGCTACCAAGCTATATCTGCAGTTTTCCTTGGTTAACTTCAAATCTGACGCCCCACCTACAGGATGGTCTGAGCTGAGCTTCCTGGACTAGTTGGAACCTTTCTGGAAGCTGTTTTTACAATTTAGTTTACTGCACTGAGACATATCAGACATAAGAACATGTAAAAGGGAAATAGCACCATGCTGTGTTCCAGCAAGAAGCAGGGGGCAGGTGAAAGGGCTTCGTGGGAGCTACCCAGAGCCTGCCAACATTAGCCTCTAGATTGATTATTTTCCCCCCAGCTCTGTCCTTCCTCTTGTCTGTTTCCTGAGCTAATAGCCTCCTCCACGTCCCTTTGTTTCTCATTCCAAGGGTCTCTGACCTTGAAGTTTTAAATCTGATATTTTCTCATTGCTTTTTAAGTCATTTATTCATTTTCAGAATCACAATTAAAATACTAACCTTTTCAAACTATGCAAGATGTATAGCATGTTATTATTATTTTCTTGACTGAAGATGAAGGAACTTCTGAAAGTCACAACTGTTCTGTGTATGTCCATCACTTTACAGGACTTTCCTTCTCACTGAAGGTTCCAGGAAGGCATCAGGCATTATGTTTCTGTATAAGTGTTATACTATCTTTTAGCCTTGTCATTTCTGTTTCAACATAGTTCAAAAATGCAGTAGGACTGAAGTATGACTTGATGGTATAGTACATGCCTGCCACATCTTCAGTTCTATCAGTCAACTTGATTGGATTAGTAAGAACTAGGCATTAAGGAGTTATGCCTGTAAACATGTCTATGAAGGCTGTCCCAAAGAGAACCAAGTGATTAGAGATCTCGACCCGAATATCGGTGACATCATGCCATGGGCTAGGGTCTCAGACTGCATGCCAAGAGGAAAACAAAGAAAGTGATCTGAATGCTTCCTACTGTAGACAGGATATGACTAGCCATTTCATGTGATTTCTTTGCACCCATGATGAATTGTGTCAAATCGAACTATGAGCCCAAATAAATTCTTCCTTCCTTAAGTAGTTGTTTCTTATCTTGTGTATTTGTTCAGGTTAATTAGAAACTAATTAATAAAATACCCAATCATGAAACAAATAAAAAGGAGAACGGACATGTGGACAACAGTGGATACTTTAATAGGTGCTAAAGCATCATATAGCCAAGCAAAATTAAATGCATACTACTAGAAACTATTTTGCTGTTTTTCTTAGCTATGGCTTGAGATTGTAAGTGCACAATGAATGAAATGAGGAAAGTTCACAAGGTGTAATCAATGAGTTTTATGAGAACTCAGGGAAGAGTAACAAGCAAGAATTAGTTAAAAAGAAAGGAAGGGAAGGTGACAGGAGTCTCTCAGCCCTCAGGCTCGCACATCTCTTTTGGATGATCTGTCAACCTTACAAACACTGCTTATAAGGTCAAATTTCCATCAGCAGAACAGGATGGTATGTACAGAAATTTCATCACATTTTCCCAAGTAGTAATAGATTCTTTTCAAAAGTTCATGCTATTCAAGATCTTCATTTGTAGAGGTTGAGACCTAAGTCATTAGAACATGGGTTTTATTGTCTGTAACAAAACTTAATTCCTTTAAATGCTTCTTGGGCACTCAGCTACTGATTTTTCCAATACTTATGGTCAAAGTGCTTATATCAACTGGGCTTTGAAATATATACTGTGAGCCAAGGCAAGAATTCATCCGGAGCATAAGACACTATGCAAGCTTGAGGTATATTTAAATAATGTTTCTTCAGTTCAACTATTATGTTTGCAGAGCAAGCCACTAGGAAAAATGCAATAATTCTTTAGCCATTCCTGCTTATAAAGGAGTGTTACTTTCAGAAGAAGTTATATCTGAATTCTTAAGAGGGTACAAAGCACTTTGTACATGTATGTGAAGGATTTTAATTCATGTGCTAGAAAATTTTTAATTAAATACAAAACAAAATGAAGCAAGCCCAAATAGTTTTCCAGCTGTGTGTCTCACCCAGTGGGCCAAATGACATCTCAACATCCTGCCTGTTTCTGTATTGCTCAAGTCTCTTCTGTTTTCACTAGCTCTGTATTCTCTAACTCAAAGTTGGTGTTCAGTGTCAGGTGGCCCAGAAAGGCAAAGTATGTAACACGTTCCTGTGGCAGCGAAACTGAATGCTACACCGAGGGGACTTACAGCATTTATTCACGAATGTGCTGCTATCAAAATATCTTGATGTTCTTGAGAATGTCGACTTTATCACATCCTCATATGTTTGATATTGAACACATAGTAATGATTTCTATGTTATAATTGAAAGAGCATTGAGTTTGGGAAGTAAGGGAGCAAGATTCATATTTGTGTTTGACCTTTTATCTGACTATCATCTTATTCTGGGCATTTGGAGTAATTTTAGGAACATACTTTAGTCTACTTATATTCTATTTTAACTTCTGTGAAATAAAGATAATATTACAAACTTTTAAGTCTCATAAATGGATAAAGAATATTCTTTCATTTTCAGTGTCTCAAGTACAGACTTCTTTTTTGAAAAAAAATGACTATTGTTGATATCATTTGTCAAATTTATGTTTACTGTTTTACAACTGTTTTTATTAAAAGTCTAAAAGATAATTTTTCACTTCTTAGACAAGATACTAACATAAACACATATTTAATGATGTAAAATGTGATGTATAAGGGTCACATTCTATAAAGGGAGTGAGTAGTACAGAAAAAATGCCCATTTGTAGGTCATAGTGGAAAAGTCTTTATGGAATTAAATGTTTGAAGATAAACCAGGTCTTGAATTAAAAACAGGGAGAAGGAAAAGAAAGGATATTTCTGGAACAGAATATGGTAGGAACACAGACAGAGATTGTCAAGGAACTATGGAGACATCAACTGAACAGGAGTTTTTTAATTCATATTATCAGAATATGGGGTTGAAGTAGTAAGTGGGGATCAAAACTATCAAATAAGGCCTTAAATATTTGATTAAAGACTACATGGTAAAAACTGGTATACATACATTTAAACTCAGAGGCATTGTTGTCTAAGAGAGAACAGCTTATTATACAGAAATATCACTTGGATTTCTAGCCAATTAAATATTCATATCCCACTTTTAAAGCCACAAATTCAGACAAAAAAAAAGCAAAATGTGGATGAATTAGTTATGTATCCTTTCCGCCATATTAAAGAGAATCCTGTGAGACAGTTCTGGGAACTTGTTAGCAGTGACAATAGGGACACCAAGAGGATGAAGTCCATCAGAAAGATCTCAAAAGTAAGTTTTTCAGTTAGAGTGGGAAGTCCTCTGAAGAATGGAGACATTACAGGATGCTAGCTCTGGGTATGAAGACATTGCTTATTTGGGGTCTTGGATTCTGGCCCACAGCATTAATGTACAGGATCTCTAGGGCATCCATTACAGAGTGCCAAATCTAGGTCATCTAAACAAGAGAAGTGTCTTACATGACGGTATTGGGCACTAGATGTTTGAGATTGAGCTGTAGGCAGAGAAGGCTCATCCTGAGCTCTCTGCAGGACAATCTGTTCCCCATTTATCACACAGCTTCTGGTGGGTTAATGTGAGTTTTTGCTGTCTCTTGGCTTCTTGTCCCAGTACACTAAACTTTGTCTTTAACCTCACATGGCATTCATTGTAGTCCTCTTATCTGTAGCCTTGAATCAGAGTTACAATGACGATGAGTTATTCAATTCTTCTTTGACAATGGATGATCTTATCTTGATTTGATCATCTACAAACATCCTGTTTCAAATCAGTTTTCCTTCCTAAGTACTGTCTTAGTCAGAGCTCCTATTCCTGCACAAAACATCATGACCAAGAAGCAAGTTGTAGGAGAAAGGGTTTATTCAGCTTACACGCCCACATTGCTGTTCATCACCAAAGGAAGTCAGAAATAGAACTCAAGCAGGTCAGGAAGTGGGAGCTAATGCAGAGGCCATGGAGGGATGTTTCTTACTGGCTTGCTTCCCCTGGCTTGCTCAGCTTGTTTTCTTATAAAATCCAGGACTACCTTCCCAGGGATGGTACCATCTACAATAGGCCCTCTCACTTTGATCACTAATTGAGAAAATACCTTACAGCTAATCTCTGGAAGGCATTTCCTCAAGGGATATCCTTTCTCTGTAGTAACTCCAGCTTTGACACACAAAACTTGCCAACCCAGGTACTGAAGATCAGGGCTCAATGACTTTCTGGGAGAACACATTTAAGTTCACCCAACTACATTACACCTTGTAGACACACAAAATAGCCAATTCCGAAGTATTCAAAGTAATATACGGATACAGGAATAACTTTCTGTTTCCATCGCAAGTAAATCATTCTTCCTCTCAATTTCAATAGTATCCCTTTTCAAATTGAGTGTCATAATTTAAATCATTGCTAAGGAAAAGACTCTGGGTAGAGCAATAACCATGGGATCACTGTGTACGTGGAAAGCATTTGATTCTACAGGGTTAAAAGAAGATCTCACAGGATGGGAAGTTAGCTTTTTTTTTCTGTAGGACCAGACATATACAATGGCAAGCACTCGAGTTATGCCTCTTTCAGTGTCCAAGATTGCTATGAATTATATGCTGTTGTGTCTAATCACAAAGAGCAAAATGGCTCTGTGTGCATCCCCGTATGGGCGCTCTTGAATGCTCTCACGCTTGTTACAGATAAAAGATACAACATTACGACTGAACGAGCTTCACAATAGCGTGTGTTAATAGGAATCTGCTTCATGGGAGCAGGTGGTAATCGGAATCTCAGGTGATCTGTTTTCCGAAGCCAAGAAGCGACCATGAAAGAACAACAGTTTGCCAGAGTTATTATCTAAGTAATATGAGTAATTACATGTGAACCATAGTATACTGAGCATAATAGCCGTTCTTTGACTCATGCTTTGCATAAATGGGCTATTGATATTTTTCTCTGCACTATCTAGTCAAAAACATGGTTCATGGTCTCTAGTGAGTTATCCATTTGAGGTAACACAAAATAAACAACTCTTAGCTTTGTTATAATCAAAACATTTAAGAAACTAAATTAAAATTCTATGAAATTGCTAGGTTACTATGTTATGCGTGTATTAATATAATTTCTTTCATGAGAGTCATTGAATGAAGATGAATGCTCACTTTTGGTCAACATGGAAGGGGATTCATAAGTTACCAAACTCAGACACCCACTTCACCACAGAATGCCTAGAGAATAGGTGAAGAAGGGAAGTTACGAGTTGTAGCTCCAGGTCAGGCATGGATGTGGATCCTGGTCCAGGTGTTCAGTCAATTTGGGAGCTACAGGGTATTCAAAAATTAAGACAGCGTTTCCGTCATAGCATCAGACTCAGTGGTATAAGCTATGCTTGCTGGAAGAGTAAAGACCAGGAGCAAAACTTTTCACAAAGGAAAGTGGCTACTGTTATGAAAAAGAATATGCATATCTTACTAAATTGGTTTCTTCTATTAACTTTGGCATAACAAATAGTTTTAGAAAAGCACTTTTAAGGCTTATACTATAGTGATTTGGTGGATTTCTGAGTATTTCTTCGGGGTTCTTGAGTCTATTATTATATTCAGGGACTGAAAGAAAATGACAGTGCTTTTAGTAAATTTCATACTTAGTAGCCTTTTCAGTTTTTAGGTTACAGATTGTTAAGCAAGGTTATCAAAAATAACACTCTGAACATTTATGTACGAGTGATTAAGGCCTGTCAGTAGAGAAGGCCACTGAAGTGTGACAAATTGGAGAGGGAGGGAAAAGGTAAGAAGAGTACCCTGTCAGGCAAGATACTAAACAAGGTCACTACAGGTAGATTGTTCAGGAGAGCTCTGAAACACATGTTGTGTGTCAGAGTGGTCTCTATTGAAGGCAGAGGAGATGGCTTTCGGTCCTGTGCATTAGTCACTCATTGGCTGAGGCAACCAGGAGCAGTGGGAAGGAATACAAGAAGATCTAAACGTAAGATTCAGATAGATGTTCAGCAAAAGAGAAATCCTCTCTGAATTGGAGAAATGGCCTTTCTCAGGAAGAGAATACTAAATCACTAATAAGTTATCTATGGTCAGACTGGCAAACATACATACAAGTAGACATTATAAACACTTGGCAGGGCATATTTAGAAATACACACACACACACACACACACACACACACACACACACACACATATATATATACATATATATTCATATACCAACTATCAAAGTAAAACGAGACCATGAATTTGAAAGAGAGAAATGGGGGGTGTATGGGAGGGCTTGGAGTGAGGAAAGTGGGTGGAAATGATGTAATTATACAATAAATCTCAAAAAATGAAAATGTTTAAAAACTGCAGCAGAAAACTTTGTCTATATTTGTGTTACATCCACACTCCACACTTAAGAGATTTCAAGACAGCATACACATGGACACACACACGCACGCACGCACGCACGCACACACACACGCACACACATGCACACATGCACACAGATAAACACTTTAATTATTCAATTTCTCCAAATTTCTACAAATTTTTTTGACTTCTATTATGTCATCTGAAGTGTAAAACTGAAGCAGGTTTCCTAGCATTGCACCTGAGGAAAGGAGCCTCCTGAATCACGTGACTGTTCATCCATGTTTCTTTCACTTCCATGTGCAAGAGTAATTACAGTGTTCACTAGTCCTGGAAACAGTAACAGGGTAACTGGTGCCTGCGCAAAGAAAGGTAAGGCAATTTATTAATACCCTTGCTGACATCATAACTAGTGTTTATTTTTTTAAGTACATGCCTTGTTGGATCATCTAGTGTTTAAACCAAGTAATTTCTAGGCAATGTGATATTAAACTGTTAATTTAATTTTTTAAAATTTTATTTAATTTATTTTAAATGCCAGATTTTATCACCATCCAGGTCTACCCTCTGACTGTTCCACATCCCGTACTTTCCCACCACCTGAGGACGTCCCCACTCCCACCCCACCAGACCTCCCCACTTCCTGGGGCCTCCAGTCTCTTGAGGGTTAGGTGCATCTTCTCTGACTGAACCCAGACCCGAGAGTCCTGTGCTGTATATGTGTTGGGGGCCTCATCTCAGCTGGTGTATGCTGCCTGGTTGGTGGTCCAGTGTCTGAGAGATCTCAGGGGACCTGGTTAAATGAGACTGCTGGTCCTCCTACAGGGTTGCCCTCCTCCTCAGCTTCTTCCAGCTTTTCCCTAATCCAACCTCAGGGGTCAGCAGCTTCTGTCTATTAGTTGGGTGTAAATATCTGCATCTGATTCTTTCAGCTGCTTGTTGGGTCTTTTGGAGAGCAATCACAATAGGTCCCTTTTTGTGAACACCCCATAGCGTCAGTAATGGTGTCCATCCAGTCTTGGGGTCTTCCCTTGAGCTGGATCCCACTTTGGGCCTTGTCGCTGAATCTTCTGTTCCTCAAGCTCTTCTCCATTTGTCCTTGAAATTCTTTCGGTCAGGAACAATTATGGTCCAGAATTTTTGACTGTGGGATGGAAACTCCACCCTCACTTGATGCCCTGTCTTTCTCCTGGAGGTGGGCTCTACAGTTTCCCTCCCCTCACTATAGAACATTTCATCTAAGGCCTCTTCCTTTGAGTCCTGAGAGTCTCTTACCTCTCAGGAACCTGGTACATTCGGGAGGGTTCCCCCACACCTCCAACCTCCCAAGATTGCTCTTTCCATTTTTTCTGTTAGCCCTCAGGGCTTCAGTCTAATTCAAATTTTAAAGGTATGAAAAAGGCTGCATTTGATAAGTCCCTGTAATTCATTTATTTTGTTATTGACAAAAATTTAATTCATGAGTGCCTTTGTTCAGTTTGAAGTAAAAACTTGATGTGTTTGTAATGTATGGTGTTTGTGATAACAACTGGTTCTTGCTTGTCTTATTAATTTTGTTCCCAAACTATGAGAACTTTTTCAGTACTTCGGAAGCTAATCATTCTTTATGCTGCAAGTTGATGTTTTATAGTGTTGCAAAAGATCACAATACAGCATCTCAAAAAAGGGTGAGCCTTCATCATGGCTTTTATTCTACTGTGAGGATGCATTTATCCCAAGTGTACAACATATAACTCTCAGCTTTATTTTAGCTAAATGGGAATGAAAGAGATCCTCGGAAGCCTCTTGATTTATATCATTTCCAGAAAATAGCTTTACAAATGTAGCACTTTTTTCCCCAGTGACAGCTTAGCTCAAGCAAGGGATGTCAAGTATTCCCAAAAGAAATATACTAACATGGGACTGAAGCATCAGACTACTTACTTGATATCCCTTATAGCTTTGCGATATTGAATCTAACACTTAAATTCTTGATTGATGATTCTTCGTCTATAAGGTAAGAACAGCATTAGAACTGTGTTGAGTGTTAAAGAACTGGTACACTATCAATGAGGGAAAACCATGAACATGAAACCCAAGAACAATAACCTTCTATATTCAATGCAAATTATAAAATACATAAATTATAGCTATGTAGAATTAAAAGAGGAAAATACCTGTCTTCTATGGAACATGAGCATTAAACTTCTAATCATTTAAGATTAAGATTAGCAGTTGTATGCATGGCCTTTCCTCTCAAGCATTTGAATACCTTTGTTATCATCACTGAATATAATATAGTAAAATTGTATTGCAAAAATAATTTAACAATGCAAACTGTATAACACAGCACATGAAAATATGCCATGCTAAGCAGTGTATGTGCTTATGTATTTATGACCACACACAATTTCCAAACAATGTTGTCTTTTCAGCTTTGGTTTTAATTTGTATGTCAAATTTGCCATATAGCTGAGGATGACTTTGCACTCCTGATCCACTGCCTTTACCTACTAACTTTGGGAACACAAATCTAAACTCTAGACACACATAATGTGCAATTATTCCTAATTTTCTTTCTCAATTAGTTATATATCATAGCTATCTTTCTTCCTCATTAAAAGTCATGACATTATATTTTTAGAGTGTCTGTATTCATTAAGCAAACGACTGACATTAATTGTTGGACATACAGAGCATCACCCAGACATTTGCTGTTGTAAGTAGTACAACAGCATTCACTTAGATTTTCAGTACATTTCCAAATAAATTCCCCAGGATAGACTTGATGTATCAAAAGTTATTTAAATTTTAATAAATAAGCCAAGTAGCATTCTAGAAATTTCATCTGATTTGTACCTTTCTCAACAGTATGTGGAGTTTTCATTGTCACAAAGCTGATCACATGCTAGGTTATTACTACTATCTGTTTTGAAACTATGATTACAGGGCAGTGTTGACCTTATCAATATTTTTCCTGTGAATGCACAGTAAAGCTTCTGTCCCTTTACCAAGACTTTAACCAAAAGAAGATACAGCTCCTACAGTTGCCTTGATGGTGTTTAGATTTATTTTCCACTTCACACTCAAACTCTTGATAAAGTATTGTGGATTCTTTTCTTCCTTTCTTTCTTTCTTCCTTCCTTTCTTTCTTTCTTTCTTTCTTTCTTTCTTTCTTTCTTTCTTTCTTTCTCTCCCTCTCTCTCTTTCTCTCTCTCTTTCTTTCTTTCTTTCTTTCTCTCTTTCTTCCTCTTTTCTTTCTTTCTTGTATTACCATCTGCTGAGACTATGATTGTCCTAGTAATGATACACTGATGGCAAAGAACTATAAATGCGAGGACATTCATATCTGAGATAGAATACCACTAATATAAAATAATTGTCTCGGTCTCCTCTTATTGGTAATTGCATGTGCATCTAATGGCATATTACTAAGGAATTTCTCATGGATTCTTATACTTAAAACATATCCCTGATCCTATTTTTAGTGAGTCACACAAACACAACCTATGTTAACATAGAAGCTTAAGGGGTTAGCAATGTTTTAAAAACAGCTGTCAGTCTCATGTGAAACACCTGGCAAGAGTGAATATGTTTGCTTCAATAATTGCAACTTTAGTAAGCAAAATATTAGAGTGTATAATCTTCTCTTTATCTATGCTAACACAAAATAATCATGAGTAGCCCATGGTTAAACTGAAGACAAATGTTTAGCTATTTTCTCTGTATATGTTTCTTCAATTTGGGGGTAAGGTATTCATTGGAGTTGTAAAGTAGGACCATCCAATGTGTGGCATTATTACTTTTCTGAACTGCGGTTTATTCCAGCTACATGAACTCATTGACTCTCCATTTTTGCTTTTATTTTGATACCTATAATGGGAGACATAAGTTAAATATTACCAAAGGTTTATCTAGCTTGGCCATACTCTTATAGGAGGGAGCCAAAATAACATTACAATTTTGGAGGATGTAAGAGTACCTATCTACCTATGAGTAAAATGAAATATTTTAAGAATAATCAAAACCAAAGTGAAAAAGCACAGACTAAATAAAATATCTATAGCTTTATTCCTGGCCATTTTTACAACTTATGAAATCTTTGTCCTGATAAGTAAATATTTTTATTAAGAGAACTGAGAGCTGGGTAAGGACAGTATTCACATTATTGTTTGTGTTTCCCCCAAAAAAACACATCTGTTGTGACTGTGCACATAAATTACCTATTTGTAAAATGCCAACTAAGTTTGTCTAGATGGGCCAATTAAAGACTCTTGATTGTTCTGTTTTTAATATATTTCCATATTTAAAAACACCAATAAAACATTTAACTCTCTTTCCTAAGCAGCCTTCCTAGTCATATGAAAAAATAAGTTCCTAAACTGGCTTGGATTCATTCTAACATTTCAATCATGAACTCCAAGAATCTTGGAGTCTTTGTATTTCTTCCATGTACCCATTGACCTCAGGAAGCTCATGTAAGTATCTTTATTTCAACAACAGCATTATTAGGACAGAAGTAGAGGAGTTGCAGAAGCAGTTGCTCAGGAGCCCTTTAAAACAAAACACTGAAGAATAAATAGATATGATAGTTTTGGAGAAAGTAAGAACTCATTACTTCTCATTCCGAAGTCCACCATTCTATACACTGATTTGAGATTTGAGACTACAGTTAGGAAAAGTGTCTTAGTTAAGGTTGCTGTTGCTATGATGAAAAAACATAACCATGAAGCAAATTTTGGAAGAAAGGGCCTATTTGATCACTTCTACCATTGTAGTCCATCTTTGAAGGAAGCTAGGACAGGAACTGAAACAGGGCAGGATCCTGAAGGCAGGAGCTGATGCAGAGGCCATGGAGGAATGCTGCTTACTGACTTGCTTATTATGACTTGTTCAACATGCTTGCTTACAGAACCCAGGGTTATAAGCCCAGGGATGATACCACTTGTGATGGGCTAGGCCCTCCCACATGAATCACTAAGTAGGAAATTGCCTTATAGGCTGATCTTATAGAGGTGTTTATTCAACTGAGGCTTCCTCCTTTCAGATAAATCTAGTTTGTCAAATTGACACAATTATAGCATGAAAAGCTTGTGTGAGTGTGTGTGTGTGTGTGTGTGTGTGTGTGTGTGTGTATGTGTGTTGTTTTCTCGTCAGCTTTGCTCACCATCCAGCTTTGTCAGTGAGGAAATGGAAAAACCGGAAGTGGGAAGACAACACTTCCGTTTTTCTACTATTGTTGACCCAGGTTGACCTTCCCTCACCTTGGCAGTTGGATCCAGTCACCATATATTTATTTGCTTTTCAGTCAGAAATCAGCCTTACCAGGGCCTTTTGAAGATACCAGCCACGCCTGAGAAGACTGAGTCCCCTTCCCTCCAAATCCTCCTGTCTCTTCCGTTCCTCGGTATACCAGGGAAACAGCTCTGCACAGATTTGGGGGATTCTCCCATCAGCTACTATTGCAGTGAACATAATTCAACTTTTCTTTGCCCTTGTTTCTTTTCAGAGAATTGAAATATTTTTAGCCACTTTCATTGTTTTGTACCTTCAAAGCAAATAAATATGCTTATGTTAGATCTCTTCAAATGCCTGACATGACTTTGGTTTTCCTTATTGTATCAAAACTGATACAAGAGTAAAGTTTGTGGGCACAATAGGGTTCTGAGTTACCATGTGAAGTCAAAGGGCTGTAGGGGAAACTAATTTCAAGTCAAGCAAACAGCTGGAAATTGTGCACTGAAGTTCTGAAAAATGTTAAGAGTAGAAATAGCAAGTGACTTATTTGTTTACTGTGAAATTTCTTAAACCTCAGATTGAAACAAACAGTTCTTTCTAGATTGGAATTTTTCAACCTAGAAAACTGTGCCGAAGTCTGTGTAAGTTTGCTGTGTAGATAATTATATTAACTAACTTGGGACATACGAGTAGCTAAGCATCTGAATCACTTTTACCATAGGGAAAATGTGGTGAAGTTTAACAATCCAGAAAAATATCTTCACATTTCATGCTGTCAGTTAAATTGGAGATTGTATATGGTTATATGGCTTACAGGTTTTTAGTGGCTCTGCAAATGCCAACGCTTCTATTGTTTGGTGGACTGTTGTAAAACTACAGTGAAGATGTTCAATGCTACAGTATCCCAAGCACAAGGGCCTGGAGTGGATGAGCAGTTACCCATTATCACTCCCCGAGAGGCTCTCCTTTCCTATGCCAGCTGTCGTAAAAAGAAGTCTAAATACTGCTGGAGAGTTTTAGAGGTTGGACTAAACCCTCTTTAGATCCTCAGAATGGAAGAACAAGGATAAGGTTGAAAAACAAAACACTTCAGGAAACAATATCATAGGTTTATCAAGTCATCAAAAACTTTCCACTGTACTCAAGACTTGTATTCCTTTTACATTGTCATCCAAGTGAAGTGGCCATTGTAGCTGATGTGAGATGGCACTTTTGAAAAAGATACTGCCTTTGGGAAAGACCTATACATGCCTTTGTAAGGTGCTAAGTTCAAGGGAAACCTAACGGAAACACTCCAATGATTTCAAGACGGTTTAAATGTAGTAAAATAGGCATGAAAACCTCTAATAAGTGCTCTCAAGGCAGACTGCCTGAGCCTGATCTTTAGAGGTTTAAAGTAGGAAAGTAGAACTTTTTCAAATGCAATAAAACATGAGGTAAGATCAAGAGAAGAGTGTATAAAACCAGCCTGAGCATCATTTTAACGTGTATAATTTGTTGAAATGGCAAAAGAGCACTCTGCCAGCAATAACAGGCTTTCTCACTTCGTCTCCTCAGTGTGACCCTCGCTTTCTCCCATCAGTCTCATCTGCTATAGAGTCACTTCTTTGCCCATGGGGTTTTCAAGGATTTTATTTTGTTATGAGAAAAAGGCCATCAGTTTGTCTTTCGATTTCTGAATTTGATGTTATGTTCCATTGGTTTCTCTTCTAAAAGTTTGACAGATTCTTTTAGACATAGGGATAAATAACACACACACACACACACACACACACACACACACACACAATCTGTAAACAAGATTCTACGGTGGATTAAGTACAAGTTCTGGTCTGTTAAAAAGTGATTTTCTTTTAGACTTGATTGACTTTTTTGGTTTCTTTTTCTTTAGTATTATGGGCTTTGCACAACTATTTTCTTTTAATTTATGCACAGAACACAGAAGAGTAACTTTAAGAACAGTATCCTTATCCAAGACATGAGCTTGCCATTGCCTATATGTTTGTACTTCAAAACTTTTGTGTTCAAACCTAACTGTCACTGTGATGCTGTTAAAAATCAGAGCTCCAAGGGACTAAACCACTACCCAAAGACTATACATGTCCTGACCCTGGACTCCAACTGCATAGGTAGCAGTGAATAGCCTTGTTGGGGTACCAGTGGAAGGGGAAGCCCTTGGTCCTGCCAAAGTTGAACCACCAGTATAGGGGAATGTCAGGGGTGTGTGTAAAAGGGGTGGATGGGGAGGGGAACACCCTTATAGAAGAAGGGGGGTTGGATAGGGGGCTTATGTTCAGGAAACTGAGAAAGGAAATAAAATTTGAAATGTAAAGAAAAAGTCCAATAAGAGAAAAAAAATAAGAGAATCTGGGACCTTAGAGATATGGGTTTTGAGAGCATGCCCTGGGTGAGACCCCAGAAAGAGTGGTCTCATGAAACAGCCTGAGTAAGGCCAGTGGTTAAGAGCACCTACTGTTCTTGTAGAGGATTTGGATTCAGATCCCAGCACTTACATTATATCTCACAACCATGTAAACTCCAAGTCAAGGTGATCCAGTGCCTCTGTGGGCAGTAGGCAGATACATGCTGCACACACACACATTTAGGCAAAACACCCTCAACAAAATGAAGGAAGAAATTGAAAAGGTCAGGGATTCTGTGGTTTCTTTCTACTGAGGTCTAGCTGAGGTCACCATGAGAAGGTAACAGTTTTGGAAAAGGTCCTCCCTCAGCAAATGTTGAGACTACTGATGCTGTAATTGTGAATTTCTCAAATCTCAGAAGTGTAAGAGATGTGCTTCTAATGCCCACGAACTATCTAGCTTGAGAGCTTTTGCTATGGCAGCAAGAGTAGATGAAGCCAGTATAGAATCCTGGCCTGGGGTTCTACCCCACCTTCAGTTATTGTGCCCCTGGATAAAAAACACACTCGCAGCCTTCGTATTTGCAATGTCTCTTGAGCAGCACAGTAGCTGGGTAGCTGCCTACCCTCCATGTTGTTAGAATCTACTTTTCTATCCATAGAAAGTTATTACTTACTATAGTAATACATACATTACTTACATAGTGAGTTATTACTTACTATTTTCTGTGTTCCCTCTGGGCTGCTCTTGACTCCAATTGGGCACATTTTTATGGCTTGGCTGACCCATGGCAGCTTCTCTTTCTCCTGTTCTGCATGCCTTTCTTTTATTCTATGGTGATGTCTTTTTCTCCTTTCTTCTTTGCAGTCCTCTCTGCCCAAAGCCCATGAGACCTCAACCCCACCTATGTCTCATATTCCCAACTATTGGCTATTGGTAACTTTATTTAAGAATCATAGTTAAATGGAGGCAGGGTCATTCATTGTCTTAGCGAGGTCTTTGGGGTTACCAGTCTTGGCGGCATTAGAATACAAGAAACATCAGGCCAACCCACTACAAACAAGTACCCAAAATGTGGAAGCAGATATAAACTTTAGTGATTAGATGGACAAAGGTCAGAAGAGTTTGAAAAAGTAAGTGAGAAAAAGTATAGTTTTCTGTGAATGGATTACAAAGTGATTTGCTATCCGGTGAAATTAAACCGTGGCAGTCCTTAAACTATTTTTTTTCCAGTGCCCACTGCTTTGCATTTTTAATTCTCAGTGGAGAATCATTTTTTTAAAGGCTCCTGTAGAAAAAATATAAGATGCATTGATTTGCTTTGATATCCAGTTTTTGTTATTGGATTGAATGCAATTATGATGGACTAAGTGCCCAAGTAATGAGCATTTTGGCAGAGACAGACTGTCCTAAAGCTATGGAAACAAGCGGTGCTTGTGTTTGCAGGTCAGATCAGTACATCAGCAGAGCGATGTGGGCAGGAGAAAATTATGGAATGAATAAGACTTTTCCATGAAAGGAAAAACAAGGTAGAAGAGATTCACAATCTTTTAGAGACTCTTCTCATACAGCCTTGCTATTCGGGAACCGAAGGGCCAACCTCGGCAGGTAAGAGAGACAGAAGAGCCTAAGAAGATCTCATTTCAAAATACTTTCCTCCTTAGTCTCAAAGTCAAGAAATCTATTTGGAGGGGAAGTCCAGTGGAAGAATTTAAAGAACTGTTCTAATTTGTCCTCAAATACTAATGAGATCTGTGGCTAGCCAAGTTGTTCTCATCTCTTTTCTTTCTCTATAAGAACTGAATTTTTCAAAAGCTGGTATATTGGGCTCGGGGAGAAGGCTCAGTGGATAAATGGCTTGATGTATAAACATGAGAACCTGAACTTAGATGCCTGGCACCGACGTAAAAAGCTGAACAAGGCAGTGTGCAGATGAACACGTACACTGCAAAGGCAGAGGC
The DNA here is from genome assembly GCF_011064425.1 of Rattus rattus. Classification (NCBI taxonomy): domain Eukaryota; kingdom Metazoa; phylum Chordata; class Mammalia; order Rodentia; family Muridae; genus Rattus; species Rattus rattus. The sequence continues at coordinate 179,934,257 of NC_046156.1, forward strand.
AGCCAGATCCCCGGTACTTCTTTGCAGTGAGGCGAGCTGAATGGATGAGCATGCTGCTTCAGTAGGACACTCTTCCTGAAAAACTGCTGTGGGGAACAATTGGAGGCAGACAATCAATGTCGACCTCTAGCCTCTACTTGCACACAGACAAGGGCAAGCACTTCCCCCCATATGCGTATACACAGACATGAACACACACAACCAGTGACACACACTGACAAAAGGACTTTGGTAGTTGAAATATTTTGGTTAAAGTATTATACAAATTTTGAAAGGTTATATGTTCTCTAGCAACTCAAAACATTACTAGCCAAATAATCAAGGTACTTATTTGAGTTACTGCTAACAACAGTAAGCTTCACTAATAGGGGAGAAGAATGAAATATTTGTCTTTCTCTAAAGAGATATAAAAGGAAATTTTAAATGATGAATATATATATACATATATATATATATATATATATATATTCCATCAAGAACTATACTGAATGATTCACTATGAAACTCGTTTTGTCATATAAATATTCTGAAAAAATATAAAAGAAATAAGCACTTCAGCATACATTTGTTTATAAGGCAGACAAATCAAGCCCTGGCATGTTGGAGTTCACTGGGCACCTCCCTGAGAATCCTGCTGGAACTCAGCAGCAAACACAAGCTCACAGTCTAGGTTCCCTTAAAGGCTTTTGAGGTACAGTAATGATTCTCAATGGGAACGAATAGAAAGATTTATAAAGTGATGCTTCACCATGAGAATTTTGACTCACAGAATTCTAGATGCGATTGTAGCAACCTCATTCTTTCTTTTGCTTTCCTGACAATTTCACCTTCAAGTGTTCTCATTGTGGACTTATTTTCACAACAATGGGACGACTCTCCCATTTTAGATGAAATTCTCACCTTTAAAATTTACTTGGAGTATTTATTCCTTTATCAAATCACTTCTAAAAGACTGAGCTACTCCAACGTAAAGTGTTCAAGAGCTGAAGAGTAACAAGCTCCAACAGTAAAGTGCTTTTTGCTAACGCACGGGCCTGTGCTTTGGGATGAGAAAAACATAAGCAGAAAGCACACTAGCCCGCAGAAGGAAGACAAAGGCTGTAGCCAAAGCAAGGCCTTTAGGGTTGGTCTGGTCTTCAGGAAAGAGGAGCCAACGAAGTTGCCTTCTTTGTGGGCTTTCCCTTCCGGTGTCCTGGATCTCTAGTGATGGCTCAGGAGAGAAACAGAAGACCGGGCCACTTGCCCTCAGGGTATCACAGCTTCCACATCTGCTAATTCAACCAACCAGGGAAAAACCGTGTGTTTAGGGCTGAATGTATAGCTCAATTAGTAGGGTGCTTTTGATGCTGCTGCCCTGGGTTTGATTTCCAGCACCTCAATGGGCAGAGTGTGGTGGTAAATACATGGAATCACATACTTGAGAGGTAGGGTCTAGATGTTCAAGAGCCCAAAGATATCCTCTGCTACACAACAAACTCATGGACAGACTAAGCTACCTGAGTCTGCCTCTAACTAACTAACTAACTAACTAACTAACTAACTAACTAACTAACTAACTAACTGTCTCTGTACTGAACATGTGTAGATTTTTCTAATTACTTCTTAAATATAGCAATAATTTATGCAATATCTATATCATATTAAGCAGGACAAGTAATTTATGCATGCTTATAAACACAGAGTGATAATCTCTGTGAGTTAAACACAAATATTTGGCCATTTAAAATGAATTGAGAATCCTTAGAGTTCGCCATCTGTGGAAACTGAGAATCACTTCCCTGAGGCTATTACTTGTTACAATACATGATATTCTTTGAACCGAGACTCATAAGACACGGTTTTGCTGTATTTTGAAACACTCCGCAATTTTCAGGCTTTGAGATGTGGAGACAGAGATACCGGGTGTCTTACAAGATGGATCATTCAAAGTGCCCTGAATAGTACTGGGAACAGCAGAGATGCTTCAGGAAAGTTATTTTTATCCCTCCTTCTCTAGACTGAAAAGGTTAATGCACACTGCTCACTTTCTTAATGCAAACCTAATGAATTTTCTGGGAGCTGTTATTAAAGAGACAAATAAATATTCAGTCATTTGGAAGAAAAAGGAAGCTTTCTAACTCCGGAGCCATGAATTTCCCTTTAAAATTTTAATTCTTTAATCCATAGAGGAAGCCATGGCTGGCTAATATTATAATAGGAAGTTTACTTATAAATCTTTTGAAAATATATTGCATATTTAATAATGGTGTAGTCATATTTTAAAAGTAAAACGAGAACCTGTTTTATGAATAACGTCCTGTAGTGACATGAGACTTTAAAAAAAAACGAGCAATTTTTATTGCCTACTCACCTAATTTTAAGGTGGACCCTTGGGTTAAAATGGTCAGCTAGAGCCATTAAGACCACCTTACGGAAAAGGAAATGGGTGGATCTCATGGTTTTATCATTGCTGTTTCAGGAGCCACTGACCTCTCAGTGGTTTATTATTCAAATCCCCTTGCTTTTGTTTCCACAAAGCAACAAAGAGAGTCTGAAAACAAGTAAAGATGCTTTTTCTGAAATTGAAACTGTGCTCTAAACATAAACAGGGCCAAGACTTTCCTTCTCATAGGATTAAAAAGAGATCAAAATGAAAGAAACCCTATTGGCAGCCATCATTAGAGAGTGGCACCAAGGGCCTATTCTGTGGAAAACTGGTGTAGCTAGTTTTAGGTAAAGTTGCTAGTTAAGGCAAATCTCATCTTCCAGTCCACAGCATACAAAAATAGATAGATAGATAGATAGATAGATAGATAGATAGATAGATAGATAGATAGATAGATGGATAGATTGATATAGTTAAATACAAAGTTAGTATAAAAATACCTTCAAGATTGTACCTTAATAAAAAAGCTTTGCATTCTCTTGGAAAACTTGTGAACTTGCTGGTGCCAAAATCTTGCCCCAGAAAGCACACAGTAGTTAGCGTGGTCACTGATGACAAAGAGTCTTCATTTCTCTATCTCTCCTTTAACGGTTAAGAGATATATGACCCTTGGGAGGGAATAGGGAGGCAAAGTTTAGAACAGAGGCAGAAGGAACACCCATTCAGAGCCTGCCCCACATATGGCCCATACATATACAGCCACCAAACTAGATAAGATGGATGAAGCAAACAAGTGTAGACCGACAGGAACCGGATGTAGATCTCTCCTGAGAGACACAGCCAGAATACAGCAAATACAGAGGGGAATGCCAGCAGCAAACCACTGAACTGAGAACAGGACCCCCGTTGAAGGAATTAGAGAAAGGACTGAAAGAGCTTGAAGGGACTTGAGACCTCATGTGAACAACAATGCCAACCAACCAGAGCTTCCAGGGACTAAGCCACTACCCAAAGACTATACATGGACTGACCCTGGCCTCCAACCGCATAGGTAGCAATAAATAGCCTAGTAAGAGCACCAGGGGAAGGGGAAGCCCTTGGTCCTGCCATGGCTGGACCCCCAGTGAACATGATTGTTGGGGGGAGGGCAGTAATGGGGGGAGGATGGGGAGGAGAACATTCAAATGGAAGGGGAGGGGGAGGGGTTAGGAGGATGTTGGCCCGGAAACCGGGAAAGGGAATAACAATCGAAATGTAAATAAGAAATACCCAAGTTAATAAAGATGAAAAAAAAGAGATAATATATGAAAGCACTTTATAAATTCTAGATCACCAGGCAGATTTTAGGAACTATGTAGGACTCTTACACTCTTTCCTCATCAAAAGAATCAGGGCCAGCACTTATATTCTAAAAGATAATTCTAACGGTTTAAAGGATAATCAACTCACTTAACTACAGTTTTAGGGCTGGAGACATGGCTCAGTGAGGAAGAGCACTGTGGATGTGTGAAGAGTTTTGTTTAGCTCCCATGTAAAGAGCTAAGTTCCCCTCAAGGTTAATTCCCATGACCTGGTCTGTTTTATTCATAGTCTCATGAGGAATGGACAGGAACATAGGAATAGGATTGAGTAAAATTGGTATGACCTGATGGGAATGGTCTCAAGTAGGAAGTCAGAAAGGTGTCTAGACTCTTTTTTTTTTTTTTTAATAACATCAAGGATAGGGAAGCGCTGGAGTGACCTTCTTTCCAAGTGAGCTCAGATAACTTCTGCATGAACAACTTTTGAACAAAAAGGCCACACAAGCTCAGAATGACTTGGATGCTGATGTCATTGTAATCCCTTCAGTTCAGAGTATTTCAGGGTAACATCCTTTTTTTTTTTACCCTAACATACATTATGATAAAAAAAGGGAATATTTGTCACTTCATGAAGCATACACGGCTAGAATCTGGTTAAAATGATTTTTTTCCTCCCTCTCAGAAGCGAAAGGCTCTTAACAGACTCAAAAATTTCAGTTGCTTTTTATTTATTTACATTTTTTATAACTGCAAAATATTTAGCATGTAATGGCTGAGTCAAAGACAGATTGCTGCTTAAAAGCTCGCTGGTCGTAATGGTGCAGTTGTTTCAGGCTGCATATTTCAAATTCTATCGCCTTCCCATATCATTTTTTTTAAATCGTTAAGGTAGCTTTTAGCATAAGAGGCTCAAAATTGCCAATTAATTAAAACCGTTGCCCAGTTTCCTTCAGCTGCATGTATAATTCACACTGAGCTCGGCAGCTGGCTGAAGTGCAGCCCCTAACATATCAATCTCATCTCACAATTGGCTGCCCAAAGTTATGCCTCTCAAGGATGCAGTCCAAGGGACCAAATGAAAGGCACAGTCTTGATTTCCCCCTATGTTATTTTGGTCTGTTATTCATTTTAATCTTTCCAAGAGCTCTTTAAAATTAATGCTTGGGTACATATTCTAGATTTGGACCTTCCAGTGCCTCATTGGAAACATTCTTTTCTTTAAGGCCCAGAAAATACAACAAAATAGTGCCGCTGCTTATCCAGTTCCTACTGGCTCACAGCCAACCTGTCCAACAGAAAGGGAGGGATGCTAACACACCATTGAGCAGTATCTTGAAGGAAGGCACTGATTCTTCAGCACCTCTGAGAGAATAGCAGTCCTTTGTGTTGGATGACATCTCCAACAACAGGCCAAAGAGACGGCCCCGGCCGAGTCTGCTATGCTGAGCCTGTGCGTTTATTGGGATTACTTACAGGAGCATGTCTGTGGGGTTCCTTACAGCATCAGCATCACCAGAAAGCCAGCACAGCTCGGGACACTCATCAAGATGCATCCACATAGCTCTCGACCCCGTTACAAGAAGTTTCACCATGATTTCCTCCACTCAGCAACACTTTATTGGTTTTATAATCTGAGGAAAGTGCTCTTGTGAGTCTTATAAGCCCCTTAAGCAGCCTAACTTCTGTTTGTTTCTCTTCCCAACTCCAGCCACAACTGTTCCAATTCCAAGGAAATAACTATGCAATATTGTAAAAGTCAACAGTGTTCTACCTCCCCAAACAAAGTAAAACCAAACACAACATGAATGCACTTTCTTAGAATAGACTTCCAAAATCACGAGGGCAAAAACCTTAACTTTCTGAATCTTGAAATGTTCTCTTAGATTTTGGCCAGAGCTTCTAATGGTAATAATTAATTTTTAGTGTGCATTTCCATGTGCCAGGAACGTGACATGCTAGGTGATAGTCCACATCCCTAATTCCTTGTTCTGGCAGGAAAATTAGGCTTCTGAACTCTGAGAACACTTGGCAGTTGAGTAGATGTTGGTAACTGGAAAGAGTTCAATGAAGAAAGGATGGATGACTTAAGTATCCACGTAACTGAAATGTAGGCTATGAAGCCTGCTCAAAATGAAATCTCTCATGTCAAAATCTGGTCAAATAAAGCCCCCAAAAGGCCAGAAGAGGAGGGTCCACATGCAAGACTTATTTGAAAACAAGATCACAAGAGATTTCCCAAATTTCAACTGCAGCTTACTACATGGCCTACACTTGGCAGGATAAAGACAGATTCACGCTTATTAATGTTTTCCTGTCATGATGTTTTGAAAACATTGATAAAACCTGGTACAACTTCATTATTAGATCTTTTACCTAGCAACTCTTCTCTCTCTCTAACCAGAGCCTCCGAAACCATCACTCAATCCACTGACTATTCTTTCAGATAACTTACATAGTGGTTTTGTTTTTCTATCTGCTCTTCCAATAAAGCCTCATGCTTCCTCTTGTTCTTTGGATATACTGAAGGCTAATCTGATTTATATAAGGTATAATTTGTGGTTCTAATTGTCTGCTTTCTCCCCAGCCACCTCCCCCAACAGAATAAAAAGCCTCTCTGCTTGGGGTTTCATCCTATATACTCATTTAACTGAGATGCAGTTCTTTTGGACTCTGCTGTTCAGGGACATTAGCCATGATCCAGAATGTTCCACACAGTTGCCAGGAAGATGGGCAGTCAGGGCACTGGAGGTTTTAAAAGTTGTTAACTAATATTAATAATGGGTAGCCTTGGGGAGGAGAGATTAGAAAGGGGAAAAGTTGAAATAAATTACCTGTAGCACTAACACGCTCTTAGAAGCAGGAGCTGTTTGGAAACAGTTCTTATTTTCTGCAAAGATAAAATGGGGTACAGGAAGGAAAGAATGAAGCTCGATTCAAGAAAGACTTTCAAGGCAATAGGATTTTTCTAGTCATGTAATTGGTTGCTTCAAAAAAAAGGAAGATCTTGACTACTTTCCATAGTTTGAAACTGGCTTTAAAAGAAACTGGATACCACCCTAGAGGGCATGGTTATGAAGTAGAGTTGAAACAGTCAAAGAAAAGTTTAATACATAACAGTGTCTCTTAATTCTTGTGGAGAATATCCACAAGAATTTGTGGTTATGCTCTATGTTCTTCTCAAGGACTGACATTGGGGATCCTAAGTTATTCAAGAACAACATATCTATGTGGAAACATCGAAAAATCTAGAGAGACTTCTTTGAAACAAAATATAGTGTGATGCGAAATAATCAGTGAAGGAAGGCAGTGTGGTAAGTTAGGGACATGCGCCTGGAAGAGTGCTTTGCCGTTTCAGAATAGACAATGTGAAGTACAGAAGTGACTTTAGCTAGCTCTACACAGTGGAAGCTTCTGGGGATTTCCTTAGTGAAATAAGATCATCTGCCTTGTTTAAAAGTGAGAGACTTGGTCCCGGCTAGAGGATCTATTTCTCTTTCTTTTTCTTTCTCTCTTTCTCTCTCTCTTTTTTTTACATTTTTTCTTTTATTGGATATTTTCTTTGTGTACATTTCAAATGTTATCCCCTTTCCTGGATTCCCCCAGAAACCCTCTATCCCATACTCCTTCCCCCTGCTTCTATGAGGGTACTCCCCCACTCACCTACCCACTCCCTCTCTCCTCCCCATCATGGCATTCCCCTACACTGGGGCATCGAGCCTTCACAGGACCAAGGACCTCTCCTCTCATTAATGCCCAACAAGGCCATCATGGGCCAATTATGTAGCTAGAGACATTGGTTACTCCATGTGTACTCTTTGATTGGTGGTTTAGTCCCTGGGAGATCTGGGGGTTATGGTTGCTTGATATTGTTGTTCTTCCTATGGGTTGCAAACCCCTTCAGTTCTTTCAGCCCTTTCTCTAATTCCTCCATTGGAGATCCTGTTTTCAGTTCAATGGTTGACTAGGAGCATCTGCCTCTGTATTTGTCAGGCTCTGGCAGAGCCTCTCAGGAGACAGGTATATCAGACTCCTGTCAGCAAGCTTTTCCTTGCATCAGCAATATTGTCTGGGTTTGGTGTCTGTGTATAGGATGGATCCCCAGGTGGGGCAGTCTCTGGATGACTTTTCCTTCAGTCTCTGCTCCACTCTTTGTCTACATATTTCCTCCTGTGAGTATTTTGTTCCCCCTTTTAAGAAGGACTGAAGCAGCAACACTTGGGTCTTCCTTCTTCTTGAGATTCATGTGGTCTGTGAATTGTATCTTGGGTATTCCAAGCTTTTGGGCTAATATCCACTTATCAATGAGTGCATACCATGTGTGTTTTTATGTGATTGGGTTACCTCACTCAGGATAATATTTGCTAATTCCATCCATTTGCCCATTTGATTTCATGAAGTCATTGTGTTTGATAGTGGAGTAGTACTCCATTGTGTAGATGTACCACATTTTCTGTATCCATTCCTCTGTTGAAGGGCATCTGGGTTCTTTCCAGCTTCTGGCTATCATAAACAAGGCTGCTATGAACATAGTGAGCATATGTCCTTGTTGTATGTTTAATCTCTGCTCTTTACTCTGTGCTTTGCTCTTACTACATGCTTCTTTCTCTCTTTACCTGATCTCTGTGTTAGTAAGAAAAATTCTCCAATGCAATGGTACTTAGTTTGTTGTGCTTTCCCTCCCTCACTAGGGCACAGGGCATGGAGAGAGAGAGAGAGAGAGAGAGAGAGAGAGAGAGAGAGAGAGAGAGAGAGAGAGAGAGAGAGAGGGAGGGAGAGAGAGAGAGAGAGAGAGAGAGAGAGAGAGAGAGAGAGAGAGAGAGAGAGAGAGAAGAATTAGTGTGGGTAGCTGTACTCTGAATCCCCAGCACATAGAAATATGAGCATGGTGTGACTTTTTCTTTCTCCTCCTTCATCACATGGGATTTTCTCAGACCCTGCTCAAATCTATCTGCTCCTTGCTTCCATTTCTTCATCTTGTTCCATTCCACTGTTTATCTCCTTTCCATTCCATCACCTTCTTTCAAGCATAGTAATTGAGATTATTTGTAAACCTTAAATTTATTATTTCCACATATTCATTAAACACAATAATGGGTTTCATTATATTTCACACACACACACACTCAGTTTTATAGCCGCCAACCCAGGCTACCCTCACTTGATACTCTTCTTCCCAACCAGCTTCTCTCCTGTTTTTATGAGGATTTGTTAGTGTTGAAATGTTGAAGAAATCCAATGACCTGGATGATGTACTCTGGGCCTGCCTGGGGGGATGATCATGATTATAGTGATTGAGGTGAGAAGACATGGGTGTCACTATTCTCTTACTGGGCTCCTGGACGGTAAAAATGAAAATGAATCCAAGCAGCAGTGTATTAGGTAATTTTATTTTGCTATGATGAATCACCAGGACCAGAAGCAACTGAAGGAAGAGCTTATTTTGATTTACATTTCCAGAGGAAGAGTCCATAATGGAGGAGGTGCCATGGCAGTAGGTGGCCAGAGCAGGAAGCTGACAGATTACATTGTCCACCATAGAAGTGGTCCAGAAGGGACATACTAGAAGTGAGGCAAGGCTATAAACTCTCAGAGCTCACTCCCAGAGATGCAGAGATGAGCTTTCACCAGCTACCTATAAACAGCTCTATAATATGCCCCAAATAAGACCAACTGAGGTCCAGATATGCAAGTGGGTTCTGGATGTTATTTCTAAATCAAACCACCACAAGCAATATGCAGTCATTGCCTCTTTTTTCTACCTGTTGACATAATATGACCTTGTGCTTTATTTAAGCTCTGATATTATGACTGCCTCATCATCATGGATTTCATTTCATACTCTAAGCTAAACCGCTTCTCCTTTAAATGGCTCTTGTCAGAGTATTTTACTACATTAAGAGGAAAAGAAACTAACACAGTGACCCTTTATGTTTTGTTGTGCTTTTCTTATGAGAGATAAAGCTACTGTCCAGCACTGGAGAACCTGTCTCCTTTAACTCGGTCATCAGTGCCTATAGGTACTAAGATGGGTAGAACTCATGAATCATTTTCCCCTAGTTATCGTTATGTTACTGCCTTACATCCTGTAGAAATGGCTTCGTCTCCACTTTCCTGCCTACATTGGCAGAATGCTCACAGGCCCAATACTGCCCAACTCTTGTGCCTCTAAAAAGATTCTCTGTAAAGATAAGACTGCAATGATGACATCATGGTCTGAAGCTAGCTGGCGCCACGCTTGCCTCTGAGACTTGCAGAGTGGAGGTAGCTTAGTGGTTCCATCTAAGAGTGAACACTGAATATGTTTTCCATCTCTTAGGTTCTTAACTATTTAGATCTAAGCCTATCTTTTTTTTTTAAGTCAATTTTTTTTATTATTAACTTGAGTATTTCTTATTTACATTTCGAAGGTTATTCCCTTTCCCGGTTTCAGGGCCAACATCCCCCTAACCCCTCCCCCTCCTCTTCTATATGAGTGTTCCCTTCCCCATCCTCCCCCCATTACTGCCCTCCCCCCAACAATCATGTTCACTGGAGGTTCAGTCTTAGCAGGACCAAGGGCTTCCCCTTCCACTGGTGCTCTTACTAGAATATTCATTGCTACCTATGAGGTCAGAGTCCAGGGTCAGTCCATGTATAGTCTTTGGGTAGTGGCTTAGTCCCTGGAAGCTCTGGTTGCTTGGCATTGTTGTACATATGGGGTCTCGAGCCCCTTCAAGCTCTTCCAGTTCTTTCTCTGATTCCTTCAACGGGGTCCTGTTCTCAGTTCAGTGGTTTGCTGCTGGCATTCGCCTCTGTATTTGCTGTATTCTGGCTGTGTCCTCAGGAGCAATCTACACCCGGCTCCTGTCGGCCTGCACTTCTTTGCTTCATCCATCTTGTCTAATTGGATGGCTGTATATGTATGGGCCACATGTGGGGCAGGCTCTGAATGGGTGTTCCTTCTGTGTCTGTTTTAATCTTTGCCTCTCTATTCCCTGCGAAGGGTATTCTTGTTCCCCTTTTAAAGAAGGAGTGAAGCATTCACATTTTGATCATCTAAGCCTATCTTTTTTCATTGTGGTTTTAGTTTATCTGTGTTAGGAAATATAGCTATAGTTCAATTGCTTTGAATTTTGTCAGATAATCCATGCACATCACAGTTTATTTCTCCACTTTCAGGAGAAAAAAATCTAGAGTTTTAGGTGATTTCTAGTTCTGTTTTGTTTCTTTTATTGATAAAGTTGCAAAGAACATTTCCGCATGTGCCTCCTCATGAAAAGATAGGTGTCCCTAAGTCTTATTGTCATAATTGTCAATGATTGTAATAAGGCTGTTTGTTCTCCACTATGGGTATTGAAAGAACCCCAAAATTTGGGGAGACTCTCGCTCCAGTCTCGGGATGGCGGCGTGCCCCAGGAAACTCGAGAAGTCGATCTTGATGTAATAACAAGAGGCAGCTTTATTAACGAGATCTCGGGCGACACCGAGGTCTCGGGCCAACAAGCATCTCACACAGGAGATAGAGGAGCTGATCACGAGCCTCTAAAGGCGGGGGTTTATATAGGGGAAGCCAGGGAATTTCACTCGGTTACACAGGATTGGCTAATTCAAAGGACTCACAGTTACTTTTGGCGCGGGATTACATCAGCAAAGAGTATGTGCTATCTAGCCGCTCAGCAATGTGGGTAGGTGACTCATCTCACTCAGCAGGGGGATGACCCCTCCTCAGGGAGTGAAGGAAGGGGAGGGGGTGGCTCCAGCCGGTGAGCCCTATCTCAAATTCTCTCAGGCATGTTCAGACTTTGTTTGTGACTAACTCTTTGAAATTTAACTCTTCAGTATGCACTTTTTCTCCCCAAAATATTTGTTTTATTGAAAATCAATTTTTTTCATAGAAAATATTCTGATTATGGTTTTCCTTCCCTCAGCTTTCCCCAGATCTTTCACAGTTCTCCTCCCATGCAAATCCAATGCCTTTCTTTCTCTCATTATAATACATAAACAAAACAAAACCAAAAATCCAGAAGAAACATTTATAGAGGCAGAGACACATATTTGCACACATAGAAATTCCATAAAAATACAAAGCCTTAAGCTATTATTATCTGTGCCTATCTCCATCCCTCTATATTTCTCTATATACAATACAGACGTATGTATCTAAAGACAGATAAAGTTTGCTTTGTGTTGGCCATCTACTGCTGTGCATGCTACTTTTGAAGTGCAGTAGAAGCCAGAGGCCAGGTTGTGAATCCTGAGTGTGAAGACACTATGAACATTCTTGGTGGTGGTAGAAAGAATGGTGGATGTCATAAAATGGACAATAATTCAATAGCGAGATAAATAGGGAATCTTCATATCTTTTTTTTTTGAGAAGGTAGATTATTTGTTTCCCAAAACAATTTTCAATTTTTAATATGAATCTGTGGTTTAATTGGTTTTACATTTTATTTTTTTATATACGGATGGAATCTTTTTTGTTGTTCCTACAAAGAAAACATTTAGTTGGGGCTGGCTTACAGTTTCAGAGGTTTAGTCTCCTATCATCATTGTGGGGAGCACAGCATTGTGCAGGCAGACATGGTGCTGGAGGAGCCAAGAGTTCTACATCTTCATCTGCAAGCAGCCAGGAGGAGGCTCTCTCTTCTGTACTGGGTGGAGCTTACGCCCTAGGAGCCCTCAAAGCAGGCATGGATGGAATATTTGCTCATTCTCCCACCAGATCCTAATTTCAAAGGCCCTGTCAAAGCTATGGTATTATGCAGCTTCATAATGTATGGCCAGAAACAGTAGCTCTTTACAGTTTACTAGGCAGTCTATAAAAGCCTGCACAGTGTTACTCCTCTTGGCCCTGAAGCTTTAGTAGGAAGACAGCTTCTTCTACATACAGCTTATCATTTACTGGGGAGGAAGACACAAAGAAAGGAAACACAAGGATGACTTCTAATCATGTTAAGCATAGGATAAAAATAAAGCAGTCATATAAGGGCATCCAAGTCCGGTTTACATTTTATGAGGTATCTTTCACTTACCAGTGATGTGACCTCTGCTCTTAGCAAACAGCTAGAACGCAGAGGTTACTTTCAGAATCAAATAGTAACAGCAACATGTTATGTTCATTAGGAACTTCTAGGCCACCAGAAGGTTACATAATATTGTTATTACTCCTGTAGTTACTTGTTATGTAACAACAATGTAGAAGCTTCAAAAAATAGTTTATACTCCAACAGGACTGTGTCCTGTATGGAAAGCAGTCAGTACAGATGGCATTTGTTAGCTGTTTTTTGACTGCATAGCCCCAAAACTCAGAGAAACGGGAAAAAAATGACAACACTTTGAGTTTGTAGAGTAAGGATCCTACGAGGGTGTATGACTTAGGCTTAAAGAATGACTACTAATTGGTTTTCTCTTCTTGCCCAAATTCCAGCTTGGAAATTCCTGGACTTCCATCTGATATCTGCTTATCAGGCCTGACCTCCTGTCAGGAGTAGTTGATCTTTCTCTGCCTCTCTTTCTGCCTGTCAGGCTTCCGGGCTGGTATTGTAGCAGGTGAACCTAGAGTTCCTTACGTGTCCCAGATCACATTGACACAGCCAGGTCTGCCCTAAAATGGCTTCTCTCTCCTATTTACTTGCCACCACGACAATCAATGTGTAGAAAAGAATCTCACAAAGAAAGCAAAATCATAGTGATTTTCTCTGACTCAAAAAAAAAAAAAAAAAAAAAAAAAAAAAGCGAATGGGCAGCAATCTTTTTTTTCCCCCAGAGTTCCACCCCCACCCCAGTTCCTTGATAAATTCCTCTCCATATCTTTCATATTGTTTCCATTCTCCACCCACGTTAAAAATGTAACACAGGAGCAGAGTCAGGGATCCACAAGTCACTACATGGACAAGGACTGTCAGTGATTTTTTTTTCCTTTGGAAACCAATATGGACTAAAGGTATAAAAGGGTATTTCAAGAAGACCACGAAAAAAAATGGGACTGAGAGAAGGCAGCAATGTGAAGTATTAAAAGTAACAATAGGCAGCTGCAAGCACCCTAATATAGCGGCATCCAAGATCTATTTCAAAAACAACTCTGAATGTCACGACTGTTCCGTTTCACGCCGTCTTAGGGGTTCTCATTCATTAGAAGCGCAGGAATGGATCCATCAGACTGAGCACCGTGGGAGTGTTCTTTTTTTTTTTTCTTTCTCTTTATTTATTTATTTTTTTTATTAACTTGAATATTTCTTATATACATTTCGAGTGTTATTCTTTTTCCGGTTTCCGGGCAAACATCCCCCCCCCTCCCTTCCTTATGGGTGTTCCTCCCAACCCCTCACCCATTGCCGCCCTCCCCCCAACAGTCTAGTTCACTGGGAGTGTTCTTAGTGACTGCACAGAAATGGGTAGGAAAGCAGGGGCAGACTAGCGTGTGTCTGCTTGCTCTGGGGAATGGCATTCTGCCACCAAGACAGTCTTAGAAAAGTTGTCATCTTCTTAATTTCCCGTTACCACAAAAATTGTGAAAACTAGGTTCGTTAGTTTCTGTTATAATGGGTAGTTCTGCAAATCCAAATCATTCTTGCACAGTCAGGGTTGGCTTGGAACAGCTCTGTCCCTTTCTTCTATTACTCGTTAACATGACAGTCATTGTAAAGCAGCCAGAGCAGTAAAGGAACCAGGAAGCCAGGGGAAAACAAAGAAAGACACATGATTCATGATGTGCCAGGTTCTGCCCGATTCTGATTCTTCATGCAAAAAAAAAAAAAAAAAAAAGCATTCCTCCTTTTCTCCTTCTGGGTGATCTTCTCGGTTTGGAAGTGAGCACCACATTCTATGCTGGTATTTTTCCATCCATCTAGTGCCTAGAGCAGAGATCTGCTAAGAGACGCTTGTTGACAGAGTACCTGAAGGTGTTAAAGCCTCCCAGAGATGGGTGTTATCTCAAACTACCTTCTTATGGATTTCAGAAAGAAATCAAGAGAACTGATTAAACAACCACCGCATCTTTCCGCGGGATCACCTCCCAGAGAAGCAGTGGGAAGTAAATTACAGGAAGGAGACCTGCAGAGAAAGGTATTCTTGATTAGACATCACTTTCACTGACCGCTCAAAGGGAAGCCCGGTGCTCAGCAGTGGTACATTTTGACACAGAACACAAGGACCACGGGAGCGGGAGCCAAATGGAAAAAAAAATTACAGACATGGACTGGGATTCCATTTCAGCTTGGGCAGGAAGAGAAGGGTTGATTCACAGGCCGATATTTCAGAAATGAAACACAAACTCAGAATTTGGGAGAACACTGCTTTCCAAACAGAAAAACCCCGCCACTGTGCCAGTGGTATCTTCTTAAAAATCGAATTGTCACTTCCTTGCTAATCACTTCAAATACAAAATTGCTGTGTAGATCATTGCTGTAGAATATAAACAATGCCGAATGAAATAAGTGAACAGAGTAAAATGTCACTTCTGTCCCCTCAATTCTTCACACAGTTAATCGCCACCAACTATTTGATTGTGCTCCTTTGTTCCCATAGATATGCGGGATATAATGATGCAGTGTGGGGGTGGGGGGTTTGCGTACAGCTCAAACCCAGGACCTCACACGCTAAGTAACAGCTCCAGTGTTGAGTTACCGCTTCAGTCTACGCCGTTCAGTGAGTCTTATTAATATATATCTTTGCCTTAGGATTTATCATTCCTGACTTTTCCCTCCCTCTCCCTCCTCCCTCTCCCTCTCCCTCTCCCTCCTCCCTCCTCCCTCTCCCTCCCTCTTCCTCTCTCTCCCTCTCCCCCTCCCTCTCCCCCTCCCTCTCTCACTACAAAACCCATACTGGTTTTGAACTCTGTCTCTGCCTTCAGAGTTTTGGGATTATAAATATAGGCCTCTACTCCCAAGTTACTTCCTGATTTTTTTTTTTTTACTTAAAACACTTTGATTATACTACTGAGTTTGAACTACAAATTTAACTACATTTATATGAATTAATCAAATGTAAGGCATAGCTATCTAGATAAAAATGAGAATTATATTCGGTACTAAATATTTGAAATAAATTGCGAACAAAGGGCACTTATTAACAAAGCTTAATACAGAGCAAAGTTCACTACAGGTTATTCAGATGCTTTTATAATCTAGTTCATGCAGTTAATTTATTCATATACCTGAATAAATGTGTAGATACACATCCATCATCTATAACTATTAGGTATAGATTTATCAAGATATCTTCTAAGGAATTAAGTCATCTCCAGTCAACAAAACTCACCCACTATGTTGGATCCTTTCTAAATTACTATTCATAGAGGTATGAGAAGTCATAGTAATTTACTACTAACTTCCATCATAATAGTTACATTTGTAGATGGCTTTCTGTTTATAAGACATATACCTTAACACATTTCATAGTCCCAACAGCTTTTGGAGATGGGTGTCATTCTCAGTTTACAAAGAAAAAATTATACTTTTAATAGTCATTTGGTCATTCCCATCATCTGAAGAAAGAAAAGAGAATGGATTGAAGCTTAAACTTCTTTACTTTAAGGGCTGAGGATGTAACTCAATCTGGCCACGGTTGCTTCATATGTGCAATGCCTTGAGGTTTGATTCTTAATACTGCAAAATAGAAAGATGACAGATAGATAGATAGATAGATAGATAGATAGATAGATAGATAGATAGGTGATACATAGATAGATAGATTGATAGACAGGCAGACAGACATATGTTCTTTAATAGTTATTCAAGTTTTATCTACCCATGACATGGTTTCACTTCTATAAAATTGACTATTACCCTAAGAGTTACTTATGTAGAGAGGACACTAAGACCTATGTTGGAATAGACATGGCAATTAACATCACAGGAGCATATACTCATTAACTCAGTGGCATATTCTCTCCCATATGTCTCCTTGAGTAGCAGTGTTAGTGTCTCCAGGAAGCTTGTCAGAGAGGCAAATTCATGAGCTTCCTCCAAGAGCTACTGAATCTTCTCTCTGGGGCTGAGAGTTGTAACATGTTTAACAACACACACCCCTTAGGCCAAACTGATACACCTTAGAATTTAAGAAGCTCGGCTTTGTCCAGTGAAGTGGCAGAAGATATATCACTCAGTATTTAAATCTAAGCAACTCTCTTTTAAAACCTTCTCATCCTAATATCTTCCCCTTAAGGTCAAAAGATGAACCACCCAAACAGATCAAACACTGGGTGTGTGGACAGCTGCTCTTTGGGTGGTCTAGGTCCGTTCCGTTTTTTTTTTTTTTTTTTTTTTTTTTAAACAGAACTATAACCCCCTATAGTTCTTACTAGTGTAAAGGACTTTTACAAAAGTATCCTAATATATTCCAATTATTTCCCATTTCCGTAGCAGAAAATAATGTTATGCTTTTTACCGATGACTTCAAGTCTGTAATCTAAGACTGTAAAAAAGAAATCAAATTAATGAATCATAATAAGAATGAATTTCCAAAAAAATACTAAACACAAGTAACGATATTAATCAATTTGTTAACCTTTCGTTAGCTAATACAAGCCTGCCTAAACCAGATAAAGGAGTAGCACGGAATAAAAATGAAATGTTGACCACTCTAACAAACTTCCTCAGAACGCAACACTATTTTGACGAGCCTCGAACTTGACTGTCAATGCTGCAGGAAGCAAAAGGTACAGTTGAGTCATTTTTATTTGACTCAGCATCCATTCCTAGGATCCCTGACACGTGGGGCCCTTCCTCCTCCCTGTACAGTCAGCCTGATGCAAAAGTTAATCTGAGCAGAAAAGATCCACCGGCCATTATTTCTATTAAGTCAGAGGAGCTTCAACTTGTATAAAAAGGTCTCGAACCAAACAAAAGTTTAGCTGTGAAGTGAAAGGAAGAATTAGCCTATATAAAAGACCTGAATATTGAACACCACGTGGTTTTGCTCTGTAGAAATAAATATGTCTAAAGTGCGAGGTCTGTAGAAACCTTGCTACTTCTTTCTTCGTAGGTGAATGAAGTCCAAGCTCACCCTGGTCTGCGTTGTGTGTATCTCCCACGGAGCAGGATCTCACTAAGGAGGCTGATGACATGGAGCTATATATCTGACTAAAATTATAACGATGGAAAATCTGTACCACAGAACCCGGCACAGTGTAATCACATCGCCACCAGGGAAAGGATTAATCCCTAATCACAGTACAATTTTTAATTAAGGAGAAGGTGGGAACTAGATGAAAAAAATTATGGATGTTCAGTAAGCTTGTGATAAAAGCCAAACATTAAATTAAAATGTTTTCATAGAAAACATGAATCTGCTTATGCAGATTATCCCACTGAATTATTCTGCCATCTGCAGAATTCATGGTTTTTAGTTTGACTCATTTGTGACAAGTAGCTTTTCAACAATAGCACTCTCTGTGGAAACGAGAGATGCTTCGAAGTTGCCAGAGACAACTTAAAATTCATATTCCGTTGGGAAAAAACAAACCACTGCTGTGTTTTTATATCTTGCGCTACACCAGTATCTTTTCTACACCAGTATCTTTTTTATGAAATACGGCAATGGTTCTTACTGCTTTCCTCTCAAAATAACATCTGCTAATGATATCACAGCAGCGTGGAAACCTTTGTGAATGCGATACTGTTGATCCAGGGATAAGCTTCATACAGAAGATGTGTCCAGGTAGGAGCCTATTGAACTAGCCAGCTACACTGCCTGTGCTTCTCAATTACAGTGACGCTGAGAAAACTTCAAGAATCACATTTTCATTTACAACATTGCAAAAGACGCCTTCAAAGACTTCATATTCACAATATGACGACTGTGTCATGCACCAGCACACACTCCCCTTCAGCTTTTATTTATATGATAATGAATTGTTCAGAAAAGATATGGCCATAGTCTCCTAAGTGGAGTGCTCATTGTATGTCTTTGTGGCTGTGTCTTTTTAGTTTGAGGAAATAACATGAATACACGAGAGGCACCAAGGAGTTATTGCTGCTTCTCTGCATGTCTGTCTATTCCGTGAACTATGTAACATCTGTCTTTATATATGTTTTTTAAAAGTTAGAAGGCAGATTTCATCTCTAAGATTCTTTGTAAAAGAACCTCTGAATACAAGTCAAAACTAGAGTACACAATGGGGATTTGGGAGACGTAGAATTCTGTATGAGAGCATAAAAACAAAAATAACCAGAAGGGAAAAAGAAAGAGAACAATAGAGAAGACAGCCACATGCAGAAACAATGCAATAAACAATTTATACTGTGCTCATCGTGAAATTGTTCTATTTTTTTGATGTCCTGAATGAAGCACGTGTTTTGGAGACCATTGATATCCCCTATCAGCTTTACAGGACCTCTAGTATAGATGGTTGCTGTCTATTGTAATATAGTTTCTGAAAGGACAAAGACCAAACTAAGGACATTAGATATTGTACTGGTTGGTTTTTAATTCCTGAGCTAAAATACTGATTAAAAGCAATCTGGGGGTGGAGAGCATGGATCACATTCCTGAGTCACAGTCCACTATTCAGAGAACTCATGACAAGAACCTGAGGACAGGAACCCAAAGAGACAAAGAGGAGCGCTACTTCCTCGGCTTGTACGGTTTGCTTTTTTTTAAAACACTTCTTTCACTATTTGAGACTATAATGTAGTTACAAAATTTCTTCCTTCCTTTCCTCCCTCCAAACCTTTTTATCTATCTCCCCTAACTCTCTCTAAAAACCATGTCCATTTAAAATGAATTGTTGTTTTATACACACACACGCACACATACACACACACACACATTTATATATATATATATATATATATATATATATATATATATATATATAGTGAATTCAGACACACTTATGCCTAAATCTGTAAGTAATAAATACAACCTGTTCAGCCTATTTCATGTTACTTGTATGTATCCGTTGAAGATGATTGGACTGTGGACTGTGGTTTCCTCAAACATAGCTTTCATTATGTTGAGGCATGTTCTCTCCAGTCTGACATTCTTCGTGACTTTTCTTTCTTTCTTTTTTTTTTTTTTTTTTTTTTTTTTTTTTTTCGGAGCTGGGGACCAAACCCAGGGCCTTGCGCTTGCTAGGCAAGCGCTCTACCGCTGAGATAAATCCCCAACCCCCTTTGTGACTTTTCTTATGAAAACATGTTGAACTTTTGTCAAAGACAGTTTCTGCATCCTCCTTTCAAATGCATGAATGTTATAGATAAGGCTATTAAGAACATGATTTTACTTTGTTACTATAGAGTGAGAAATCCTGTGATTACATTTAAAGGTCGGTAGGAAGCCCTCAGTCAGATCGAGGCAATGTTCTTTGGAAGTTCACTATTACCCTCTACTCTATACAGCAAGCCAGTGAATGAATTGAGGTTATCTAAATGTTGATGGCTCTGGTCTGTCCAAATAATCAGAGGTGAGGAGAAATAGGAAGTTTGGATGATACTTATATTTGTTCTTACGATTTTTTTTGCCCATAATTATGTTTCATTAAAGCAACACATGGACAGAGGCTACATCTAATAAAGATTGTGAGTTCATTAAGCAAGGGTGCAGTTCTATATTTTTATACCTCAGTGCAGCAAAGGTCATGGTTTCAAAAGAATGCCAAGTAACAAAACTTAAACTAGAAAGTGAGCCTAGGCAGAAAAGTTACATAGATGAAATAAAATGAGGAATCAAATGAAAGTATTCTTCAAATATTGATTTAAAATGATAAATTTGGCTTTTTAAAAACCTTGCAATTATTTAGTGACTAATTCTACTTTACTGCTCCTTTGGTTTCCAGCTTATCTTGTTAGCCAAAAGCTAAAATGCATGGTGTTGAAGAGCATTCTCACTGCAGCCTGTCCCTGACCTCATTAGATATCATACACATGCAAACACACACACACTCAACGCACACACATACACAGGCAGGTGCACCCATAGGAGAATAAGACAGAGAGAGAGAGAGAGAGAGAGAGAGAGAGAGAGAGAGAGAGAGAGAGAAGAGGATGGTAATTCTACTCTTGGGTTGGATTCAAAGCAAAGCACAGTATAGTATTTGCAGTTATTGGTAGAAGGCTGGGCAAAAGCTGCCAATGAAATGTGAACTGACCTAAGTCCAGGGTACTAACAAGAGGGGTCTACACTGATGGATAAAGGGGATTTTGGGTCCCCATACTTGAATTCTTCTAGAAACCAAGAACAATGGTGTCATGGGACATACATTGACTGTTCTTAAATTTTTAGCATTAACGAAAATATCTTTAGGTGTAAAACTAATAAAGTGCACATTAGATTTTAAAGCAAACTCTGTAAATGCATGAAGATGTATAATTTAATACAAGTACAGAAACAGTCTTCCTCTTTCATATACTAAAACATTCCAATATGTAGGTAAGAAGTGAATATGTTCAATTATCATCATGAAAGGGTGCTCTTTTCCTTCCTCTGATTCCCCAGAAATACCAAGTGCTAGATTTATTACATTTTTTTTATAAAAACATTCCAAAGTTCTTAACTGATCAGAGGATGATTACTTAACTCTGGGTAAGGAAGTATTCTGCTTTCATGATTCTGTGAACAAGCTGGTTGTAGGTGTATTGTTTAGTCAGTTTAATGCCTCTGACGCAGGGACTACTAAGAACACGATTTCTATGAGCTCTATATGTAAAGAAACTCCATGATGACTTTTACTGTATGAAAATTTTTAATTAGCACATAGATGAAATCCAACAGTCAAGAATAAGTTCTTATCTGTAATTAGTACACTAGATATTTCACACCAAAGACACTGCTATTCAGAATGGAACTGAAGCATGAAATTAAATTATTAATACAGAATAATCAATGAAGAGTTACCAGTTGTCCTAGAAGGTCAATAACATGCACCTGAAAATACCTTTTATTTATCTATGGACATTGATATTAAATTGGGCTCCTTTTCTAAGAAATAAAGATTTCGTGGCAGTTTTTTTTTTATTAAGGGGAAAAACAAACTTCGTGATAAGCCATCAAGAGAGCAAGCATAATTTGAAGAGAATCACCAGAGTTAGACCCAAAACAGAGGAGCAAATGAATGATAAATGGAATCCAGAGAGTGTCTCCATAATCAGAGGGACGTGGGATATGGGAGATTTTGTAATTTCATAATGGTGGATGAATTTTTGTGTCTCTCACTAAAGCAAACTTTGCAAATAAAACAAAATAAGTAAACATTACTGAAAGTGTTAGCTGCATAGAATAGCAACATTGAGTGGTAAAGTGGTCACAGGAGCTTTCGTCTCTAATTGCATTTCAAGATCTCATTTGCATATTGTGTTGTACCTGCTGTGCCTGTAGATTTTCTAGGGAATTTAGTTTTAAAGGATAATTCAGGGAGAAAGGACTGTGGGCTTCTCAAGTTTTGGGATCATTTTCCATTTTTCTTTCGTAACAAAAATGGTAATTGTTGAAGACAAACGTCTTATATATACTGTATTGCTAAATAATGAATTCTCAACTGAGAAATATTGAATGGCCGAGAAGAACCTAAAGAAATATTCAACATCCTTAGTCATCAGGGAAATGCAAATCCAAACAACCCTGAGATTCCACCTCACACTAGTCAGAATGGCTAAGATCAAAAACTCAGGTGACAATAGATGCTGACAAGGATATGGAGAAAGAGGAACACTCCTCCATTGTTGGTGGAATTGTAGGCTGGAACAACCACTCTGGAAATCAGACTGATGGATCCTCAGAAAATAGGACATAGTACTACCTGAGGACCCAGCTATACCTCTCTTGGGCATATACCAAAAAGATTCTCCAACCTACAACAAAGACACATGCTCCCCTATGTTCATAGCAGCCCTACTTATAATAGCCAGAAGCTGGAAAGAACCCAGAAGCCCTTCAACAGAAGAATGGATTCAAAAAATGTGGTACATCTACACGATGGAGTACTGAACAGCTATTAAAAACAGTGACTTCGTGAAATTCTTAGGCAAATGTATGGAACTAGAAAATATCAACCTTAGAGAGATAACCCAATCACAAAAGAACACATATGATGTGCACTCACTGATAAGTGTATAGTAGCCCAAAAGCTTGGAGTACCCAAGATACAATTCACAGACCACATGAATCTCAAGAAGAAGGAAGACCAGAGTGTTGCTGCTTCAGTCCTTCTGAGAAGGGGGAACAAAATACTCACAAGAGGAAATATGGAGGCAAACTGTGAAGCAGGGACTGAAGCAAAGGCCATCCAGAGACCGCCCCACCTGGGAATCCATCCCATATACAGACACCAAATCCAGACACTATTGCCGATGCCAAGAAGTGCTTGCTGACAGGAGCCTGGTATGGATGTCTCCTGAGAGGCTCTGCCAGAGCATGATACAGAGGCAGATGCTTACAGCTAACCATTGAACTGAGAATGAGGTTCCCATTGGAGGAGTTCAAAAAGGGATCAAAGGAACTGAAGGGGTTTGCAACCCCATAAGAAGAAGAACAATATCAACCAACCAGAATCCCCCGCTCCCCAGACTAAACCCAGGGACTAACCCACCAACCAAAGAGTACACATGGACAGAACCATGGCTCCAGTCACATATGTAGCATAGGATGGCATTGTCAGACAGCAATTGGAGGAGAGGCCCTTGGTCCCTGTGAAGACTTGATGCCTCAGTGTAGGGGAATGCCAGGGCAGGAGGGAGTGCATAGGTGAATTGGGAAGCACCCTCATAAAAGCAGGGGTTGGAGGATGGGATTGGGGCCTTCCTGAGGGGAAACTGGGAAAGGGGATAACATTTGAAATGTAAATATAGAAAATATCCATAAAAGAAAAGAAAACTATTTTTGACTTGATATGTCTGTGTATATATACACATATGTGCATGTATATATAGGCATATATATACATATATGTATACATACACACACATACACCACATACACACACACAAACACACATACACCACACACACACACACACACACACACACACACACACACACACACACACACACGAAGCTTTTGGAGAAGTAGGTCTCGAACATGTGCAAGGCCCTGATCTCCAGTGAAAATACACGAACCAAAGCCAGGGTCCAAATTCAGGCACATTTTCATATTTGAGGAAACAAACCATTTAAAATAGTAAAAAGCCAGGCCAGGGGAACAAAACCAACCAAACGCTGATGAGGAAAATCAAAGATGCAAGCAAGCAGAAACTCCTACGTCTCTGTCAAAGTCTGTCCTAAAGCTACCGTAATTTCGCATCAATATAGAAATAGGTGTGTAGACTAATGGTATTGAAGAGATTTTCTAGAAATAATCCCACCCATATTCAGTTTAAAATCAACTAATTTTTAACAAGGTTGCCAAGATGATACAATGGAAAAAGGAAGTTTTCTCCAATAAAGAACTTTTGAACTATAATTTATCTACATACAGAAGAATGAAATTGAACCTTTATGTCACATCACGTAGGAAAATCAACTCACAATGCATTCAGAGTTTAAGCATCTCATGGCTGTAAATTCCTGGAATAAAGCATGGGAGAAAATGTCTAAGACTCTCATCTCGGCATTATTTGTTATATATGACACCAGGAGCAAATGAAGCAAAATTAGAATTAGACAAACAGTAAACAGCTCTGCTGGACTGACTGCTTTCCACACAAATCAAAGGACAGAAATATAAAGGCCGTGGGAAGGGTGAGAGAAAATACTTGCCAGTCATGTATTTGATGGAGATAACTTACCTCAAAAATACCTAAGGCCCTTTTAAGCATGAATGACTTAAAGAAGAATTACTTGATTCTTTTAAAGATTTATTCTTTAAAAGTTAACTATGAATGCGTAGGCCTGTATGTGGGTTTGTGAAGCCTTATTCACAGAAATGAAGATTTAAAAATAAGTCATGGAGGGGCAGGGATTTATAAGTGTGGAACTGGAACCTGAGAGAAGAGAGAAGGGATGGGGTGGTTGGGTGCAGTGCAATTGAAATGCAAATTGAATAAATAAATTAATTAAAAAGGAAGAAAGAACCCATGCCTATTGACAGATGACAAAATGAGGTACATACATGATATTATAAAGGAAAGAAATGCTGTCACTTCTGAGAGTATGCATGGACCTGGAGGACAAGTTTGTCACAGAGAGAGCTGTGGGACATGAGTGCAGTGATCACTCCAAAATAATGTAGTGTACGAACCAACCCAGAGAGTAGAATGGTGCGTCTAAGCAGAGGTACTAGAGGATAGCAGGTATGTTTCAACTGGCACAGTCTGTGTTAGGCGAGGTAAATACATACTGCCCACCTATTAAGACAACTTAGCATTTACAGTTAAATGCCACAATAGCTACTTTAACATCTGAGTAGCTGGGCGGATCTCATATTTACCATCCTACCAGGAAGGAACAAAATAAAACAAATCTAAGGCAAAACTAACACCTTTCATGTTTGCAGGATAAGACGATTACCTTGATTATGTTAATGGCTTCAAAGCTGTATGCAAACACCCATAGCCATTCAATACATTTACATTAAATTTGTATAATTTTAACCTCAATTTTGTAAAAGAATATTTTATGCAAATGGACGTTCTCTAAGCCTTTAAACTAATGACTGCTGGGAAAGGATAATTAGCCTCTTCCAGGGATGAGCTCCTTTATTGATTGCCTAATGGAGAACCATCAGTCCTGAAACCGTGCACAGAAAAACAAGGGATCAAAAAGGTGGTTTTTTGTGTGTGTGTGTGTGTGTGTGTGTGTGTGTGTGTGTGTGTGTGTGTGTGTGTGTACTGAATACACACATATACATTTATTTATGGAACAGCAATAATCCAAAGAGAGTCTATCAATTGAGAAGACAGGGGCGAGGACTTGGGAAGGGTTCCAGGAAAGGGAGCTGGGAGAAAAGGAGGAACGGAGGACAGTTGTGATGCAATTAAAAACTATAAATGATATCGTATTTCTTAGGAAAAGCTTAAGTGAAATAAAAATCTGATAACTTTTGATACTAGATTTGAAACTAATACGTTTCTACATTCTTTTTTAAAGTGCGTATTTTATTTAAATTTCAAATGTCATCCCCTTTCCCAGTTTCCCCTCTGCAAACCACCTATCCCTATCCCCTCTACCCTCCCCCTTCCTCAATGAGGGTCCTCCCCCACCCGCCCACCCACTCCCCCCTCAGTGCCCTAGCATTCCCCTGCACTGGATCACCCTGCCTCCAAAGGACCAAGGGGCATTCTTAGGATAACTCATATTTACTGGAGAAGGTACACAAGAATAGAGGGTGGGAGGGAAGGAGTTTACTTATTCTGTGGCACCAAATGGTTCTTTTATGATTAAGTGATGTAAATACATCAGCACAACTGTACTTCTGAATCAAATGATTTGTCTTGACTGGTCCAAACGCATTTTGGATGGAGATGAATGATAAAAGCGGTGACATAAGAAATCCCATCAGGTATGCTGACAGGAGCCTGATATAGCTGTCTCCTGAGAGGCTCTGCCAGAGCCTGACAAATAGAGGAGGATGCTTGCAGCCAACCATTGGACTGAGAACGGGACTCCCAGTGGAAGAGTTAGAGAAAGGACTAAAGGAACTGAAGGGGTTTGCAACCCATAGAAAGAACAACAATATCAACCAACCAGACACTCCAGAGCTCCCAGGGACTAAACCCCTAACCAAAGAATACTCTTGGAGGAACCCTTGGCTCCAGCTGCATATATAGCAGAGGATGGCCTTGTGGGGCATCAATGGGAGGAGAGGCCCTTGGTCCTGTGATGCCCCAGTATAGGGGAATGCCAGGGCAGGGAGGCAGGAGGGAGTGGGTGGGTAGGTTGGGGGAACACCCTCATGGAGGCAGGGTGTGGGAATGGGATAGGGGGTTTCCTGAGGGGAAGCCACAAAAGGGGATAACGTTTGAAATATAAATAAAGAAAATATCCAATAAAAGAATAGAAAAAGAAAAAAGAAAAAGAAATCCTGTCAGATTCTTTATTCGTTGCCTTAAAAGTCTGCAAGGCCAGAGATTACTCACAAAACCTGATGAAAATATCTTGACTTTTTACCCATTTTCAACATGTGGCCTTTTAGAATAAAAGCTCACTTTGTTATAATGACAAGGCAGGAAAACTGAAAATGTTGAAAATTTCGAGAGAGCCATAGTATTTACATGGAAACCGAATCCGTCAGCCGTGGTTTTGTGAAGGACGTAGTGGGGGAGCGTAATGGCTACTTATACTAGGCATGAAATAAGACGGGTAAAAGAAGCATCGGCATCATTACCAGGGATACAGTCTCTCCCGGAGGTGCGCAATGAACAGATCATGGCTGCAGTGAAAACTGGAGAGGCAGGGAGGGGCTAGGAGCATCGCCTGGCTTTCATTGCTACGGAGGTAGCCAGAACAAACTCTTAAGAGGAAATACTTTTGAAACGTGACTC
The DNA here is from genome assembly GCF_011064425.1 of Rattus rattus. Lineage (NCBI taxonomy): Eukaryota > Metazoa > Chordata > Mammalia > Rodentia > Muridae > Rattus > Rattus rattus. Next base: position 179,961,315 of record NC_046156.1, read on the forward strand.
TTAAATGACAATGATCTGTCCATATTAAAAGGAGAAGCAGAAGCAGTTCAAGATGACGGAGCAGTGACTGTAAGGGGATGCAAGAGGACTGAGAAGATCTATGGTGACTCAGAGGGTGGCGTTTAGCATCACTTCAATATAAAGCACAGGGAAAAAATTTAGCACCAACTAAAATGTGTGTTAAGTAGCATGGGAAGGCGCTTGAGCTCATTCCTGTTAGCTGTGAACCATGCACTGAATGATTTAAAGATGTTTACCTTATTTATGCTGAAAAGAAACACACCCATTAATCAAGGTTTTCGTAATTAACCATGCTGAAGGAAATCGCTGTATTTAATAAAGGTCACTTAATGTCAGGAAAAAGGTATATAATGGTGGGGAAGAGAGGACCACAGGCCAGGCCTTGATGACATGAACCTGAAAGCTAGCAACTTGGAAGCCTGAGACTGGAAGATTAAAAGTTGCAAGTTGGGGCTGGGGATTTAGCTCAGTGGTAGAGCGCTTACCTTGAAGCGCAAGGCCCCTGGGTTCGGGTCCCCAGCTCCAAAAAAAAAAAAAAAAAAAAAAAAAAGAACCAAAAAAAAAAAAAGTTGCAAGTTATTGATCCGCCTGGGGTGTAGAGTGATTGTCATGCCACTGTGCTGGAGAGAGAACCCCATGTCAAAATATCAGCAAAAGGTTAGGTGTTATAATGTCAATCCCCGGGAACTGTCCCCACTCAGGTCTTTTGAACTTTATACATAACACTGCTATTGTCAGCTGAGAATCTTAAAGCCCTCACTTCCTATGGAGCAGCAGTCCATGCAGATGCCTCATCAGTGTGACACATACTGCCCCACACAGTTCAGCCCAAACACAGACACACATCTTGGTTGCCTACTTCAGAGTTTAGATAATTTGATTCCTCTCTATTTGAAAGAGTTGAAATGTTATAAGCAAGTACAATAATTAAATACGTAGTTTAAAGATATCCTTAGATTTAAGTAAACAACCTAAAAATTATCTGAAATCACTTTCTCTATTAACTATGTGTCGTGTCATCACTGGTTTTGCATATTCTAGAATCTTCAAATAAAAAAGGATTGAAATCTTTGGTATTTATTCCTTGAATGCAGTGCTTATACGATTTTGCATTTTGGCAAAATAAAATGATAATCTCTGGTGAACTTTATAAAATATTGTCTGAATTAAGAGTTGAAAATTTACTACGATAGACACATATGTTGAGAATTTCAAATGCCTCGACTAGTTAGTTATATTTTGGCATTGTAATCTATAGAGTAAATGAATTTAAGTTGGCCTTTCATATATTTTTTCATCAAATTTTAGTAGAGTTCTAGTTATATGTGTTAACTAGTGCTTAACACAATTCAGCAATGAGTAAACTGCTACACTACCCAGTAGGAGCTGAACCACTCATTCATTCATTCATTCGCTCATGCATTCCCTCATGTGCTTACTGGCTTATTATTATTTGCAGATGTTTACTAGACCCAAAGTGCACCAATTACACAGATATAATACCAAACAAAAAGCTGCCAGTTTCTCAAGAACTTAACAAGAGCTCAATATGAATTCAGAGCATTCTGAATCTCTAGTATATGTAAATTTTTGTTCCATTATAAAGGAAAATTTGCAGTGATTTCACATTATTATGAAAAGGAAACATAATGTGTATATGTGTGTGCGTGTGTGTGTGTGTGTGTGTGTGTATGCATATAAATATAACCCTTTAGTTCTCTTGAACAGTTAGAGCCACAAAACTAAAAGAACATATACCTGATGAAAACATAGAAGAATTTGAAAAAATTTTAGTATGGCTTTGTTAAATTGCTCTGAAATCCACATGCAGGACAAATTCATCATGAACAAATGACAGACATCAAACTAGAGAATAATTATACATGATTATTACCTTTGTTATATTATTAAAATGTGAAACTTTATCTGCATCTGAAAATTCACAAGTGACCAGGCACTGAGTGGAGTTCTCTCAGTGAGATAGTAACAGTAGTTTAGGGCCCCTTGTCACATAGTAACATGGCATAAAGAAACTGAGAAATACGGCATCCTTAAAACAAAAAATAATCATGGTTTAAATCAATCTCAATGGCAGAAGAACAAAATAATGTCATCACACCATGGCTCCTCACAAGCTTACATGAGCTCTGGAGTTTTCTTTCCTGTTCAAGAGCTCAGCATTTAGAAAATGGAAGAAATTTTGCCAAGTGCTGTACATGTACGAAGATGAGTCATGTTCTCTGTTAGAATTTAGATCATGCCAATAAAATGTAGAATGAATGTTTTTGTGATTGATGTTTAGGGGGTCGCTGGTGTGCCACCATAGAAAGCTATTTCTGATCTCAGTTTGTAACTTATAAAATAAAAAATTATAATTCATAGGATTAGTGGGAGCTCAAGGATACATGGATATCGTTAAATAGTCTGTATCAAATACTTCTACTAGTGTTTTAAAGTTAACTGAACCCTCTTCCCAGCTCTGTAAATCAGTTTTCCCTAAACCAGGAATCCAAAGTTAGTTGGGACAGTATTATCTTTAAGAGCAGAGTGGTAATAGTAATAAATAAAAACCTGAATTTTTGAGAAATTACTCTATTCAATATAGACCTTATTAATGATTAGATCCAGAAAAACACTGATTTCAAAATATGTTAGAATTTTCTGTCCATTTAAAAATCATTTAAAGGTGAAACACACACTAGTTTTTAAAGTTAACAAAATAATGCATTATGCATTCAAAATCGCTTCCTTATTTACTTGTGTATCTGTTTGTATATGTGAATACGTGAGCATGTGTGAGAGAGTCTGTTTGAGAATGTGTCTGTAGGTGAGTACACCCACAGCATGTCTGTGGACGTCAGCTGAGAACTCTGTGGAGTTGGTTCTCTCTTTCTACCTTCTCGTGAAGTATCAAGACTGACCTCTGATCATCGGCTTGCTCAGAAATCATTTCTACCCTCTGAAGCATCCTGATGTCTATATCTTTTGTATTTCACAATCACCAACACCCAAGTCCCATTGCTCTAACAAAAACAGAACTTGTAAACAGATCATCGGGTACATTTAATTTCTCAGGATCAGATCTATCTACTATCTACAAAAGCCTTCATTTTTCTAAGGACTCTCCACCTTTACAATTGGTAGAATAGCTATCAGCTAGCAAAGAATATCAGTTCATTGGCACTGGTCTAAGGGCATAAATGAATTTTTTAACCTGAAAGCTCGCCCTCGTCAGCCATTGCTCCAGCCTTGCTAGATTGCTAAGGCAGGGCTTACAGCTGCCTGCAGCCAATCATGAGCTTCCTTCTTATATTCTTATACAATGGATTCAGAGGACATTTCAGATCGTGCCTTTACACATTAAAGGATGAGGGCTTTATGAGAGAGCTGGGAGCGATGGCAGTCTGTATTCAGAACAAGATGAATCTGCTATCCTGCGCCTTTCTCTCCCCGCACTTGAGGCTTACGGATCATATGTAAGCTGATTACGGCTGAGTATTTTAGTTTAAGACAAATCTGAAATTTTACACAGTTGTCCATTCTTTAATGCAAGAGTCAATAGAGGGCCACTGAGAAACCATATTTATTTTTTAAATGACTATCTTTTCTTCTGGGAAACCCTTGCACGTGATATCCCCAGAAATGCAGTTTTGCCATGAAAATTGATCTAGTAAGTAGAAATGCCCCCTAATGGCATCATGAGCATAGAGGACTGAGACATTTTTCAAATAAAATATGTCTGGCATATTTAAATACATTTTAATGCTCTTTTGGATCTTTAGTTCTAAGTTATCGCCCATCCAGTTTCTGTTCCACCAGACATGCTAACGTAACGATAATTTCTTGTATTATCAAGAAAAAAAGATCATGAAAAAAATCTAAAGGACTATCATCATTGTTTATTGTATAATGAATGAAGAAAAATGTACGAAATTGCTATAATTCATAAGATACTTTAGAGGTTCATTGGGGGAGAATCAGGAACTCCAGGGACCGGCGTGAGAGATACCGGAGCCAACTGTGATGGTCGCTGATCAGTGCTGGGAACGAAAATGAAGCAGGAAAGCCGAGGTGAATCTGGTCTTCCACCAATAAGCACTGTCTGTAGAAAGAGATACTTAGATCTCACACAGAAGAAAACTGGCCATTCCTTTACTACTCCTTGGCCAGTCTTGAAAGTGGATACATGCAGCCCCAACTTACCAAACCACGAAGATATTTATTATGGGGGTACAAAAGACAAACTTTTTCCCTTTTCACACTAGTAGAAACAAACCACTTTATTTCGACGAACATCTCATTAAATTTGCTGAATACAGATGGTTCCTGGATATATTTTGCTTACTTTTGTTTGTGTAAAGAATTCATAAACACATTCTCGTAACAAGCCGTTTAACATACTGAATATATAGGGTCAAAACACCTGTCATTTTTCTTCATTTAATAAGCAGCCTGATGTGGAAAATGTAGCTCGCTGTGATATATACATGTGGAATTTTCGCTTGAACTGCATAATCGTCTAGTGTGGAGGCACATTTTTATCCTCCCAACCATGTTACAATGCCATTCTTTATATCGTATTACATAATGCCTACATTGGTGGGAGAATTATACGGTTGAGTAATAGAACTTAGGACTGTAACTTGGACAAAGTTCACCCACCATAGCACGTACCTGTATTTCCATAGAGACTTCTTGGAGAAAATGGCTAATTAAATCCATCACAGGAGATAGTTGCAGATCTAGTGGGTTTTATATATCTTACAGAACAGGAGAAAGGAAACCTCTGGTTCTGGAGGGAATGGCGAGATCCTTAGACAGTAGGTTCAGTTCACACTGTAGACTGGAGCACATGAGACCTGAGTCTATCCTGTGCCACACTTGTCTCTGCTCTGATTGTACATATACTGAATTTAAATTGGTAGATACCATAGATCATGGGGTTAGAGGTACGTGACAACACCTGTAGTTGTGAGTGTCTGATACAGCTAATTAACAAGGACAAACTACAAACTGATAGGAAAAAGCAAAGCATAAAATAAGTACCCTTGGGGACATGTTTTCTTTAATTAGAATCAAACTCCTAATGGACTACCGTCTATAAATTTATCAGTGGATCTAATCGTCTTTCATTTACATCAGTAGCAGTGGGCCGTTACTTAAGTACATGAGCTTTTGGAAAAGACACTTCACGGTCAAACCATAACCACCTGGCAATCATTTGGTCAAATCGTAGTTTCCAAACTGAAATGTGGCAGCATGTTCTTGGAAGGAGAGAGTGGTAGAGCTAATATATATATATATATATATATATATATATATATATATGTAATGTCTTATATATAATAATATATGTAATTCACAATATTTTTATTTTGGTAAAATGTAAAATATGTCACCTTCATCATTTTTAGTGTACACTCTAATGGCATTTAATATATTCATGATGATGTGCACCCCTGAATATTCATTCTTTCAAAATTCTTTTTATTCTGTAGATTCCTATAGTTAAAAATTGATCCCCCAATCCACTCTTGTTCTAGCCTCAATCTACTTTCAATTTGTTTGCCATTTCTACAGTTTACCTATTCTATACATTTCTTACATGAAATCAAGTCATTCATATCTTCTTGTGTCTTATTGTAATTTATTTGAGTAATTTATCAATTTCTCCAAGATCCATCTGTGTGACGGTACACACCAGACCTTCATTTTTTATGGATAATATTGTATTTCATCCATAAACTGTTTTTCAATTATTGAGCTATCTATTGTCAATTGCTTAGTTCAGAAAGTAGCTTAAGAATTTTCTAAGAAAAATTAATTAACAAAGAAGCTTGTGATGCTGGACTCTGGTATATTTTTGAAATCTGAAAATGCCCTTTCCTGATACTACTTCATTTTAAAGCCCATATTACAATGATTGTTTCTTTATTATGGAGCTTCATAGCTGAAGTTTGGATAGCACTATACTAAAAATAAATTACATGATTCACTGCTATCAAATGATATTAAAATTAATAGGTGACTGGCAATCTCTTCACACCTGAAGAAATCACAAAACCTGTGAATTCATGGATAATATTAAATAGTTTTTACTTTGAATGTCATAGTTGATATTATCTAAATGAAAATTCAGGCTGCATTAGGATTATAGGCATAGAACTTATATCTACCCATCTTAAATATATGTCGCCAGTAGCTATACTTTGATCTAACAATGATCAAAGACACAAAAGCACACACATATAATGTTGTAGATGATATTGTATAGATCCCGAAGGCACTGAAAAATATCTCTGATCTGTCTTTAAAGTTAAACTTAGTTGTTGAAAGCTATTATGTAGCAATGTTGTATAGTATCTCAATGAGTACTTTGTTTTAGTTGAGTGCTAATCAACCAGTGGTTGCAGGAGCTGTGGACAGGGGTTGAAGAGGACTCTTCACGGTGACTCGTGCTTTCAGCCTTGAAATTCCAGCAGCACTCTAATCTCAAAATTCACGACTCACTATGTTTCAGCTAATTATCCCATGATGGTAAGATTTGTTTTTGTTTTCTTGTAATTATGATAAGGTTTTTACTCTTTCTAGCACATACTACGTTTTTATCAAATTCTTAGCTCTGTCTGGCACTGGCTCTGAAATACGAGTGACAGGCTTCAGTGCTGTCTGTAAATGCTTTGTCCCTTTAACCGCGATGCATTAACTCCTCACTCTTCTGTATTTGGTAACTAATTATTAGCTTTGCTTGGCTCCCCCCCCTCCAAAACATTCTCTTCCTATGTATTGTTGTTGTGAAGGATGGCTTCCTTGAACTGGAAAGGAGGTGAGGACATCATATCCTTTGGAAGAATTACACTGAGATCATTAAGATTAATTTAGCAGTTATTTTTCAATATGGGTTCAGTAAATATTTTTAATATTGTTAAACACTCTTAAAGTATTTCCAAAGAGAAGAAAGTGGCTTAAATACTTTCTGAAAAAATTTAATTCATAAAGGAAGCTTGTATTTTATGAGGCTTTCCTGAATTACAGAAATTAAAGTGGGAAGGACACATTAAGCCATTCAGCTCGGTCCCCAGAGACTATGGCATTGCCCCCTGAAGACCAAGTACTAGGGCCTCTCTAGAAAGGAAACATTAAAACTCAACTGCAATTGAGATAGTGAGTTTGTAATTTATGAACAATAAAGGTTTTTCTCCTCAGATATTAATACCATTGCATATTTTAAGTCTGCCCAAAGCATTAATAAAGCGAATAGCAAAAGCCAAGAAGGCCATTGCTAAGTGTACTTCCTGATGGAATAAAATGATCCTCATGCAATTATTTCAGAAGGAAATGAAAATGAACCGTTAATTCTTCCTTGTGCCACCCATATCAAGCTTCTGCTCTTTGTCCCCCAAAATACAATTTCAGTGTTTTATTACTTACTGGGAGTATTTCCTGCAGGAGTGGAGACTTTCTATTAATTTCTGTCACTTGCATATAGTGTGCATGAATGGCTCTTAGAAAGATAGGTCTCAAGCTACTCACTCTGCAAATATTTAGGATCACCGTTGGAAGGACTGCCATCATTAAATACCTTAGGGTCCTAAGAGCAGTTTTCAGTTTACATGCTACAGCTATGACTGAACCTACAAGTTCATGTATTGCTTTTAGGTTTTGAATTCTGAATTTCTTTAGAGTCTGTTGCAGTGTTCTCTTGCCAACTTCTGACTCTCTTAATTTTGATATTCTCCCCATCCCTTCTTTTTTGGTTCATTGGGCCAAGAGTCTGCTTATTTTGTTTTTGTTTTTCTCTTCTTTCTTTTTCTCTACAACAAACATAGTAATATAGATATGTTTTGGGACAGAGGAGAGAAGCTTTAACCCCATACAAAGAACTATAGACATTGATAAAGACCGAGTGCAAGAGAATCTTCCCTTGGAAAGAGCACACAGTACGTTATCCAGTACCAAGTGTTGAACCCTGAAAACAACACATTCAAGCAATACTGTACAGACTGAGCAGGTTGTATTTATTATACATTTACAATATATATACAGAATATGCATCATATTCATAAACAGTAAGTATTCATACATACATGTATACATATCCATACATATGCATGTATGAATATGTATACATATGGATGTGTGTGTGTGTGTGTGTGAACATATGTATCAACAATCCATGAATAAAGAGGCCATAAGATGGTAAGAGAATAAGGAGGGGCATCTGGGCATATAAGAAGTTTTAGAGGGAAGAAAGGAAAAGGAAAGTGATACATTATATTATAATATCAAAAAATTTAAAGAAATAATGATCAAAATACAACTACAACAGCACATGACAACATGATTAGAGAACTTATTTCATAAGTAAGCTGTCCTGAGTTTGTTTGCTGGTTTATTTTAAGACAGAGTTCTACCATGGGCAGCAAGGTTGCCCGGCATGTTGTACGTAATCTAGGTTTTCCCACGCATGAATCTCCAGCCTTATCTTCCCAAGTGCTGAGATCCCTGGCCTGTGCTATGCACATAACTACAGCTTATTTTTCCTGGGACATGATTCTTGAGATAATGTTTCTGTAGACAAACTTTGTCAATTATTTGATTCTGACTTCTATGTATGCCTTATGTTCATTGCCCACGAAGAACTCAAAAACTAAAAAGCTCACAGTGAAAGAAAAAGACTTGATTTTGAGAAACCAAGCATTTATCTCAGGGTGTTTGTTTGTTTGTTTTTTGTTGTGGCTGTTTCACAGCCACGGTTGTGGAATACACTTTCAAAGTGCTGCCTTAGACTGACCAAGCTTCACCCCTAAGTATATATGTTGGGCCAAGTGGCCCTCAATAAACAATGAAATTCTCATATGAAACAACATCTTTAAATTTTTCTTACCTCAGTGATACTATAGAAGCAAAGCCCGAAGGAACACTGATCCAAGAACAAGTCATCTTAAAACATGATCACTGCCCACAGGTTCTTTCTTCTCTGGTTCAATTCCCATTTATCCAACATTTCTTTTTACATAAATATTGTATGTCTGTGACTGGGAAAACCACTGACTCTCTTAGGCATAGTGACAATAGATCTGTATTTTTCAATTCCACACGGTATTTTCTAACCTTCAAATATACTGAAACTGGTCACTTGTGTCTTCTTTTTGTATACAAGTTGTTGTCTCTCCCCTTCTCTCTCCTGTTTGACTGTCCAACTTTCTGTCCATTTATCCATTTACCCATTCATCCATCCATCATCCATCTATCCATCTCATGTCCTCTCTCTTTTGACCTCTCCCTCAGTTGTTAAATATAACATGGATTTTGAAAGAGGAGATTATTTTCTAAGGCAACCATTTGATTTTCCTGCTTTCTGTTAAATAAATTTCAGGAAGGGGAGAATGGAAACAACTGATGTCAACCTAATTGTTTTGTTTTTTTTTTCTTCAAATCCATAGATTCCTCCAGGTTCCAAACAAAATGATGAGGTCTTGACTTCTGTTATTTAGACCAAAATTAAGGAATAGCAAAGATTTCTTTTAAATTTATGTATTACAAAAGCATACAAAGATAAATTCTAAAACATAGGAATAAGAAGACCGATTATTTATACTAAATGAAGCATAACAGTAACAAACATAGAAAACATTAATAATTATATGTGACAGTATAGAAGTTATCTAATTTCTTATGCATCAATATCCTCAGCTTTTCAATAAGAAGCTAGTTATTGGCATGGACATCCCTAGAACCTATGCATTTTTATGCCTGACTTATACATTGAGTTTTATTTCCTCTAGCCGTGATGGGGAAGTGGGTTGGAATGCCCCACAAGGCTGAGAAAGACAAAAGCCATGTATAACATTAAATAAATCAGTGTTTTTCACAGAACCATACACGAGACACTTAATGCTAAGAGATAGATGTTAACAAGGTGAAGTTTATGACTTTCCAGCTTCCTACCTTTGAAGAAGACAGTGTGCTAAAAGGTGATGGATGCAAGAAGATAGCTTAGACCTTTTACTTGAGGTCTGTGCTTTCCTTCAAATGGATGGAACTATAAAATATCATCCTGAGTGAGGTAACCCAGACCCAAAAGGCCATGCATGATAGGAGCCTAGCATGGGTGTCCTCTGAGAGGCTCTACCAGCAGCTGACGGAGATAGATGCAGGTTCTTATGGCTAAGCATTGGACTAAAGCTAGGGAGCCCTATGGAAGAGTTAGGGGAAGTATTGAAGGAGCTGAAAGGGAAGGTAAACACATAGACAGAGCAACAATATCGCCTACCTGGACCCCTGAGAGCTCCCAGGCACTAAGCCACCAACCAAAGAGTATATATAAGGCTGGTCTGAGGCCCCAGCACATATATATAGCTAGAGGATGGCCTTGTATAAGAAAAATCTTGTAGAGACTTGATGCGAGGGCACCCTCTCAGAGTTGAAAGGGAGGAGGATGGGGGAAGAACTCTGTGTGGAGGAACAAGGAGGGAGAGCAAGATTTGGAATGTAAATAAATAAAATAATTAATTAATGATAATATTAATTAAACAGCAACAACAACAAAAGAAGTCAGAAGAAAACACTTGAAAAAAACCAAGGTGGTTGGGGTTGCCTGGAGTACTAGAAGGTAAACAGTACTCAAAAGACATCTACAGAGATTCTTCTAACCCTCTTCAGAGTGTTCATCAGCGCATGCTGTGAAGGTCCGCCGTGAATTGGTAGGAAGAACTCCTTAGATGATTCAAGGGACAGTGTTAACTCACAGAAGAGAGCTTACAAAAACCTCTGTTTCTACCATCTAGACTGGAGAAATGTGTGGGATATTTAGTAGAGGACCCCGAAAAGTCTTATTTCAATGTGAAGATTAATTAGCCCTGAGATATGCACTGCTCAGAAACACCTTAAAAATCATAAATCATCACCAAAGTGATTGAACTCCTTCCAAGTAAACTTAGCAGCCAAGAACAAAGTTCAAAAAACACAGTCTCCCTCACCCCACAAGATTAATTTCACAATGTCTGGAATCTACTCAAGAGGTGGAGAAGCAAAGAAGGAAAACAGAACCAGAGATGAGAACAGTCAATTGAAACAGACGCAGAAATGAGAACGTGATGCAATTATCAGAAAAAAACCCATGAAAATAGCTGTGTAAACTGTGCTGTGTGTGTTTGGAAATTAAGTGTAGATAAGGAAGATATAAAGAAATATTATAAAGATCATTTAAAACATAAACAAAATCTCAGTGTAAAGTTAATTTCCAATGATTTAATATGTCCATGCTTAGAGTCCCCAAGGATAAGAATGAGGAAAACAATAAAAGAGTAATAGTGAAAAAAATCTGAATCTAATATAAACAACAACTGTCCTTCAGTCTAAGAAGTCAAAAAGTCCAGGAAATGAGGGGAGAAAAGCAACATTAAAACACCTCTTCATAACACCGATTATGAAAAGGAGAGAATCTTTTTTTTATTCATACTTCAAGAATTTCAGATGAGTATGTAATGTATTTTTATCTGTCAATCCCCTATTTTCTCCAGTTCCTCCTAGATCCTTGTCCAAGTCCCCCTCCTTATTTCAGGTTTGTCTTTCATAATACCCTCAATCCAATCACTGTGTATACATGCATGTTGAGCCAACAGCTGGGCCATGAGTACCCTACCACAGACCAATTCCTCAAAAAAAAAAAAAAAAAAACAAATAAACAAATAAACCGACTCTCTTGCCCCAGAAGCCTACAACTGTCACAAGTAATTAAAAGTAATAAAATATATTGGGGTTTACTATACAAACTCCACACCAAAACCACAAGGACTGTAAAGGGAGACTTGTTGGTAAAATGTATTATAATATCACTTAAGGGCAGACAGGAATAAGTTAAATATGTGTCATATAAACTTTAAAAAGTCGAGTGACAAGAGTTATAATTAATAAACAAATAAAGGGGATGAGATGGCAACATCAAAAATATCTAAACTGAGTCACAAAAAGAAAGACAAGAGCCACTGATGGAATATATTAAAAACTAACAGAAATATGGCATTTGTAAAGTGATTATATAATTGCACGGTGGTTGAAATAGCTGGAAAATCCAGCTATATCAGTTCTACCAGGAATGTATTTAATGTGAAGACACACATGGGTTATCATTAAGAGAGTAGAATTATTTTTTTACTAAATTCTGAACCTAAAAATGAATGAAAGGATGAATGAATGAATGAATGAATGAATGAATGAATGAGTCAATGAATCAATGAATAAGAAAGTGTGGATGTATTTAGGAAGAGAGAGATTCTAGAGTAAAGAACTTTGTCAGGGTTGATGTGGGGATTTTATAATGAAGAAGATGTCAACTCATGAAAATCTGAACAGCTCTTCCCCTTAAATGATCTCTTCAACACACAGGCAGCCTGAGCTACTACAGAAGCAAAAGAGAAGTAGATGGAAACTCAATGGTGAGAGTGAGTTTCATGTGCTTCCAGCACTGGAGAGAATAAGCAGGGAGTCTTAGGAGGAATCCACCAGGGAAGGCTACTCAGAGACTGTCTAGAGCCAATTCGAAGTCTTTATTCCAGATGTCTGGGAATGCACGTGGGTTTACAGGATTCAAGTGTAGCACTGAGTGTTTAGGGTAAGGGCTTTCTAGAGAAGTAAACCACACCATGTTATCTCCCTAACCAGCTGCAAGGGGACCTTGTTTACCAGTAAGATGTTCAACAGAAAGATAAGCCAAGCAGTTAGCTGAAAGGGAAGGTTTGCAGACAGGTAGTTAAACAGAAGGGGCATCTTGACCTCAGGCTCTTTGGGTAATTTTCCATTGGTCCTCCCATCAAGGTGATCAAATTCTAGTTAAGTCTAAAATGGCCTCAGAAAGAACACAAAGTGGAGGGACTCTATTTGTCAGACACTCTACCTGGAAGCAATAGAACATAAATAGTTCAGAATAATTCATCAAAAGTGATTTGATTACTTTTAATTTTATTTAGTGTGTGTGTGTGTGTGTGTGTGTGTGTGTGTGTGTGTGTGTGTGTGTGAATGCACGCACTGGTGAGGGCACGTGCACCATGGCACAGGTATGGCAGTCAAACACCAAGTTTGGGGAATCTGTTCTTTCCTTTAATCATGAGACCCGCGGGATTAAAATCAAGCTGTCAGGGTTGTTCAACAAGTGCTTTTACACACTGAATAGTCTTGTCAACCTAAGAAATTGAATTTTAGCAATTCTAAACAAGTCATATTTTAAAGTACTCTTATTATTCTGAAACAAAACAATGGAAAATATGTTTTAAACTTCACATTTATATGTGTGTTGTTACTGGGGTTTTTACCTATAGTTCATGCTAAGCATATACTCTACTCTTGGGCTAGGTCCTACCAAAATCTTCCTTTTTAAATCTTCATATATTTTTTTTTTACATTTTAATTTCAGGGGCTGGAGAGAGTGCCCAGTGGTTAAGTGCACTTTCTGCTATCCCAGAGGATGTACACTCAATTCAGAGTCCCTACATGGTGATTCTCAACTCTCTGTAACTCCTGTTCCAGGGGATCCAACAGCCTCTTTTGGCCTCTGTGGGCATCAGGCACTACACATGATGCAGAGAAAAACATGCAGGCAAAACACTCATACACATATAAGTACATTTTAAAAATTAAGCAATTATTTATAAACATCTATTCTAATTTTTCTATCACAGTAAATCTTTTTGAAACAAGTTACCTCATGAAATCTTAAGTGTAGCATCTATAAAATGTGGAATTAAGTCTACTGCGAGAGATACATTTGCGATTTCAAATATGTGCCTGGCCTGAAAAAAGAAGACATTTCATATGATATTAAAAACCAAAGTCAAAGGAACGACTGATATCAAATACTTTTACCCAGAAAAATCAGTCAGGAGGTGGGGCCTTACTTTATCAAACGTTATAGATACCAAGAGCTGGAGTTTTGGAATACCATTGAAATAAGGTGCAGTTTTGTTAATTTTTTTTTCTTTTTAGTTTTGATCAGTGTTTTGGGTTTTTTGCAAAACTGCTTAGAATATCTTCCCACTTTGTGTTCTTGGATCCTGACTGCTATTTTCAAGAGCCTGTATCAGTTGTCCAAGATTTAATGCCATCGTCTTATCTACCACAAAGGTGAAACGGGGATGAATTTGGCAACAGCTTGAAAGGAACAAGTCGTACAGGGGAGTGAGCAAATTTAGGATTGGGTTGACTTTAAAGTCACAAATTAACTTAAAAGCTAACTTGTAACAGTGGGCAGGGGCAACTCCTTCAGTAAATTCTGCCTGAGCTCTGCAGTTCAGCCAGGAGCTGGAAATGTCCTGTTTTCCTCCCTCCTTTTCCAGCAAATGTTTACAACAGAGCATAACTTTTCAGTGTAGTCCGTGAGCCTCAGCTCAGTTCTCAGGGCAGAACACATGGAGACCGTCCCGGCATTCCTTAGAGCCAAGGGAGCATTGCTATGGCCCACTGGAAGATGTTTAGAACTGTGTTCAATGGTGTTATCACATCCCGGTTAACCCTCACCCAGGCATTGTGAGACGGATTTTATTCCGCCATTTAAAGTAAGTTTTATGTCCCTACTTAAAGACAAGCACACCGGCACACATGGAAACTCATTGATTTGCTATCTCGGGAGCCAGGAAGTAGCAGAACCATTTGCTGAGCTCTGGAACACAAAGTCTAAGATGTGCCTCAGCGCGAGCTTTTCCTCCAGTTTGGCAGAGTGACCTGTAGCGTTCCCATTTAACTCTACCCTAACCAGTTAGCTCTGAAAGTAAGCCTTGGATCTACTTCTACACTTACTCAGCGGCTACATGCTGTGGGCCTTGGTTTCCTCACACGAACACTAAGAACTACTAAAGCATAGACAGAAGTTCACATGCCTGAAGTGTCTGTCACAATGCATGGATGGGTAATAGCCATTCTGTTATCAGGGTCTAGATCTATACATACTTGGATTTGGTGAGCTTTGCACTAACAAAGAAAACTCTGGAAGCAGATGGTGCTGATGTATTTATTCAGGAAGTCTAGATATAATAACCAAATCTGAAGGGAGAGCATTAACATATAAGAAGCACAGAGGAAATATGGAGCCATGTGCTATAGGAGGGGTCTGAGGTTGAATGATAGGAACTAGAATAAGATCATTTCTTGAGGACTTAGAACACAGGTTCCAAGTCCTGGGTTTGATTCATAATGCTGCAAAAATGGACAAAGAATTACTTTATACTATGGGCTTCTGAGTTATGGCAGAAGCTTTGTCACAAGATATTGGCAAAATAAGGACAATTTCTTGGCTTTCTTGTATAACCATAGATTGGCTGGAGGACAGACGTCTTGGTAAATGTGTAAATTTAGTAAATTTGATTTAAAGACTTCTTCTATTAAATATTAAGCGCAGGAATATTTTCATTTCTTCTGCCTACTTCCCTGTGATGATGATTTTTAGTGGACGATCAGAAACAATAAATGGCAACAGAGATCAATGAGATTCTGACACTTGGGTGTTCTTTTCTGTTTAGGGTAGCTATTTTGATTTCTTGCATTTATAAATATACCATCAGTTTATTATGATAATTAATGAAGATGTCCCAGGAAAATAAATGTTTCCCTTAAGTACATGCTTTTGAGACCGTAATAAATAACCACATTACTTTAAATTTTCATAACAAGCTTGTCACATGCAAGAAATGCCCCATAAATTATATACACTTATCATTAGTAATGTATGGACTATCCAGTGTCAGACATATAAAGTAGAAAATTTCTTAAAATGGCCCTAGCAGGGTATAACTGTATCGTGTGTTCGACGTGCTGACATATTGAACATCTCTGGTCAGTAAGATTTCATTTTTCCCTACAACTAGCAACTGCCTTCTAATCACTGGTACCTTTAAACAACTTCGTGAGGATTAGAGGCTGTTCCTTTTGGTCAGCAGAAGCTGGGTTGCAGTGGGTTAAGTGGGATCACTGCTTCCAAAACTGTTCATATCCTCAGACTTCACAGCCCTAGTAGAGGCTGGCTCTGTAATAAGTCTCATGTTACACAGGGGGGCGGGGCGGGCGGGGGGGATTAGATTTGTAGAAATCCTGTAACTCAATAGGTACCTGCCTATTCTCTCCTGGCGTCAGCCTGCCTGCACTGCTTTGCTCTGTAGACATACCTGGCATTCCACCCATGCCTCCTCACTTCTGGAAGTGAACTGGAGCCAGCCTAACAAAACATTGGGGTATTGTTGTGAAGGAGCAAGCCCTTTGGCAGCCGGGCAAAGTGTGAAGTTGGACTTGCAATGCCTTGTGCCCTTCGCTTACATGTACATGCAACTCTCACTTCCTAATAGCCTACACCGACGATGAAACGCAGGCGTGCTCAGTATTACTCAAGAAAAATGCAATTTCACCCCCACCAGCGTAAGATGGAGGGAATTCTGTCTGCCTCGTCCCTACCCCACCCCCAACTCGGTCACCACTAGTCTTCCCCTCCCTTTGCCCCTCTGCTTCCGATCCTAACAGTGTACCTTGAGGAACGTGTTTACACGCAGAGGTGGGGAAACAAAAGCAAACACCAAAGCACAACACAAACAGGCTTGGCACTGGGTCCTAGAACAGCAAGTGGACTTATTTCTGGGAGCTGTGCCAATCGCGATAAGCGATGCTTTTTTAACACACATCTCTAGTTCTCCGTGCGAATCATTCATTAAACAATTAGCATGCTACCTTGTTAAGAATCTTAAAAAAAACTAAGGTGAGGCTTTTCCATTCAGGAAGCACACGGGTTGTTTAGCATCTTTTTCTAATTAAGCATTAATCCCTCCCAGGAAGAATGAGTCAGTCAAGCAAAGGAACTTTTCAAAGATAAGGGATTTCTCCTTTGTAAACTGCAATTAACAGCTTTTAGCAGGCAGCCTAGCTCCACTCCTCCCAGCAGTCGAAATGATCCTCATGACTTCTAGTTCTTGCTTGCTCTTTTTGCAACTGGCCACGCTCAGGAAACAAAGATATTTATGACAAATGCAGACATAAGACGAGCCGTGAAAACCGCTAATGGAACAAAGAGCCTTTCATTTACAATGAGATCCTGTGCAGTATCTTTCTTACAGGACATTTCCCCACTGTGTCAAATAGACACTTTCCCAGGGGAGCATTCTCTTTCACAGGTGGAGGCCATCTGAACATTCAGACTATGTCAGCAACCCTCGTTATGAACATATATATATATATCTATCTATATATATATATATATATATACACACACACACACACACACACACATACATATGCACATGTTGCAGTTGTTTTGAGAGGCAATTGTAGTGAAGTCTTTTTTATATATTTATTTTTATTGGGTATTTTTAATTTACATTTCAAATGTTATCCCCTTTCTCGTTTTCCCTGCCATAAGCCCCCTATCCCATCCCCCTGCCCTTCTTCTATAAGGATGTTGCCCCTCCCCAACCATACCCTTTTCCCCCACCTCCCAGCCTCCCTGCCCTGATATTCCCCTACACTGGGGGTGGGGTGGGGTCCAGCCTTGGCAGGATCAAGGGCTTTTCCTCACATTGGTGCCCAACAAGGCCATGCTCTGCTACATATGCAGCTGGAGCTATGGGTCAGTCCAAGTACAGTCTTTGGGTAGTGGTTTGGGCCCTGGGAACTCTGGTTGGTTGATATTGTTGTTCTTATGGAGTTGCAAGCCTCTTCAGCTCCTTCAATCCTTTCTCTAATTCCTCCAACAGGGACCCCCATTCTCAGTTCAGTGGTTTGCTGCTAGCATTCGCCTCCATATTTGTCATGCTCTGACTGAGCCTCTCAGGAGACAGCTATATCAGGCTCCTGTCAGCATGTACTTCTCGACTTCATCAATATTGTCTGGGTTTTGGTGGCTGTGTATATATGGGCTGGATCCCCAGGTGGGGCAGACTCTGAATGGCCATTCCTTCCACCTCTGCTCCAAACTTTGTCTCTATATCCCCTCCTATGAAGATTTTACAATTTTATGCCATTCAAATATCTATTTCTAATATTTACTAGCAAAATAAATAATGAAATCTTCATCCCCTCCTGTGAGTTCATGGTTGAGGATTGATACCTGTTGCTAGTCTCTTACAGAAAATCAGTCACCTTCCACACAGGTCCTTCCATCAATACAGTGTTGTGGTGGGAAACTGACAGCTGTTTCCTTCTTGGAAGTTCTCTGGGTTCTTCATTTTTCAAAGGAGTATAAAGCAAAATATGCAGGAGGCCGGTCTATGTTACTCATATAAATGAAGCAACATTAATTTTTTATGCATGATAAACATTTTGTTACTAGACCTTCTGGGTTGACTCAAAGAGCATTTTCACTCATATGTCAATTTTGCAGGATTTTATATTTTAGTGACTTAATTTTCTGGAAGAGTCTTATTATATACAATGTGTGCCATCACACCATCTGGGGATTTAGACCTAGTACCTTAAAAGCAATCTAATCCAACCTCCCTAGTTTGTAAAGATACAAACTAAAACTAACAAAAGAATGTAACTCTCCCGAGATCACACATTTAATCACAAAATTAGAGATGGAATCTTCACTAACTCCCCAGTCTAGGAACTTCTTCTTTTTGACAATTATGGCATGTGAAGAAGTTACTGTAGTTGTGGGAAGTTTTGCTTTATTGGTAAATGATAGGAAATGGCTCTGGGGAAAGCAGGATTTCCTCTTGTCGATGTCTCCATTAAAGAAAAAAACACACACACACACACACACACACACACACACACACACACACACACACACACCAAAAAAAAAAAAAATCCTATAGAACCTGTTTTATTTCCACACATATTTATCAATCATTCTTCCTCTGAGACCAATAATTTAAAAAATCTGATGATTGGACACCCAAAGTACATGTTTAAGAACTCATAAATAGGTAGCATAGAAACTGGCCCTATGTTGAGTCAGGTATCCTCCAAGCTGGTGAGTAGTCACCCTGGGGATCATTCCACACTGCACCCATCTTTAGGTGCTGTCTTGTGCTCACATGGCTCTCTAGTCTCCAGAATTCTCATGAACTACTCAGGAAAGTTTCTATCTGAGGACGTAGTGGAATTTTTTTTTCAGGAAGTTTTGATAAAGCAGTCATGATAAATTCTGTGTGAATGCAAGAATGGGAAAGAATGTTGCTAACCGGCATTGTTTGAAAGGATGTATGAAGACATTGAGATCTAATCTGAACCCAGAGGATTTGAAGGCCTAAGAAATGTATTCCTTATTGACGAAGGCGTACTGTAGTTGTAGCTTCTCCACAGTATGATGTGTGTGAAGTTGTATGTGGTAGACTAGCAGTTTGTGTTCAATGTTCTCCTCCCGTGTTCTACCATTAGACATGTGACCAAAAATTGTAACTGATATAGATGTAGGCAACATTTGATGCCCAACCTAAGTATTAGTTGCCAAGTGGCTACAGATCCATAAGTGTCTTTTGTTCTTCAGAGTACATACACCAAGGTCCTGCTTGAGGCTCTTGTTTTAGTTTTCTATATAACAATGTCTTCATTCTATTCATTCAGTTTTTTTAATCCTGAGATAGATGACCTTCTAGAAAAGAATGTCCACAGCTCATGTTCTGAGTGTGCTCTATGTAGCTGCTAATGGAACAAGGGGGAGAATATTGGCTGTTTTCGTGAGAACAGGCAAAGCAATTGTTTTCTCGACTATAGTGTGAGGTTGGTTGTAAATCTCCTTAAATTGAAATGTTTATTTTTTCTGTGAGAGTGGTAAGCTGAGAACTTGCTAATATAGACACAACACAATGAACAAACTTGCAAGGCATTAATTTATGTTTACAATGCTAGGCACGATCAAATTTTTTTCTAATCTTGATCTTCTTATATCAGCTATTGATATCAAACAACATCAACGCAATTGTTTGTACTTTTGTCTTAGGTTGTCGTTATGTATGTATATTTGTGAATCCCAAGAAATGCTTCATTCATAAATGTGGCTTCGAAAAACCTTTAAATATGTCTATATCATGACATTTTGATTTGGCCATGACCGTGGGTGGGGGAGGTATAATAGCAATATTTTAAGGAAAGGTCAGGTGTGATGTGATCCTGACACAAGGGATTGGGATCTTGAAGAGCATTTATCATCAGATTATTAATATTAAATGAGCTTCCTGGCACAAAGTTATTATTTCTCTAATTCTGAAGGGGCGGTCTCTGAGAACAAGGAAGTAATACTGATGCCATGGTAGTTACTCCATCAAGAGGTTTATGTGCAAACGCGGATTCACACGTGCAAGCTTTAAAAGGTGCACATGTAGATAGATAGGAATCTGTCCCTTAAAAAAACGACGCTGAAGGGAGCTGAAAGTCTTGTCTTTTAATAGGCACAAAAGATTTGGCTTTTACTGAGTGTATTCTTAACTCATATCCCTTTATTTATGATACTGGTATCAGCTGAATGCCCTCCATGATCCAGAACAGAACACAAAATAAGCAAAGACAGTTACTTGGATTTTCTCTATGTGCGAGGGGTGTGTATGTGTGACTGTTCATGACAGCGTGCATGAGGAGGTGAGAAAACAACTCGGTGAGGTGAGATTTTCCTTTCCATCTTTACTTGGGATCTAGGGATCCAATTTCAATCACCTTACCCCGTGAGCCGCCTTGCCTGCCCAAGGTTTTCTTTTAATTGGATATTTTATTTATTTACATTTCAAATGTTATCCTTTTTCTGGGTTACCCCTCCAGAAACCCCCTATGCCATCCTGTCTCCCCCTGCTACAGACACAGTCATACATGTTCACGCCTCAAAACCAAACAAGCCTCTAAACCACTGCTCTATTCTATTTGAAGAGTCAAGGGGACTAAAGACATTTAGTTTGAAGACTCTAAAATTTATGAAATGTGACATAAGCACCCTCCTCCAATATTCAAATACTTACACAAGCAAAGCTTCAGCTAAAGATTCCCAGCATCATTCCAAAGACCTTTTTGTAAATAGAATACATCACTGCGGTTCTCCACAGGGCAAGGTTTGCCAATAGAAGCTTTATCAGGAAGAACAACAAAGGAGTTTGATCATATCTGTGAGTATGATGTTTAGGATCCATAAGTTAAGACCCAGCCTTGAGCTTCTGTGATTTTAAGTTCTTACACCATTATATATGAGACCATGTCTAACCTCTGTAACTCCTTCACTACGATAGTTATGTGGAGATGAATGTACTGAAAGTGGAGAAAATTGGAAACTGAAAATGAATTTAATTTACTTACTACACATTGTGGAAGAGTCAAGACTTCTTTAGATCTTCTCAGAATGCTGAGTTGAGGCTATGTTTGACCAACATCATCTACTAGAAAGTGTGTTTCACAGGAAGTAGTGCATACCTCATGTAATTCATTGACTACAGTGCACTGCAGGTTCAGGATGGCTTGCTTACCTTCGTGATCATGTTGCTGCTGGAAGCCATGGCTGGTTAATATGACTTAGAACAGGTTCCATAACCTCCACCATATTGCTATACTTGAAAAGGAGATGAAAATCCAATGGTCAAAATGCAGCTTCCATGGACTGAACACTGTCTTCACAGCATTGTAAATTCACTCATAAACCAAGTGATCATAAACTGGAAGCTATGTATGCTACATTTTTTTTTTTAGTGCAAACACCATGGTCTTAATGATACTGATTCGAATTGTGCCATGTGTATAGCTCAGAGTCAAAGTGTATACACCAAGAAGACAGAAGATTTAGTTTATTTTTGTTAAATCTCTCTTTCTCCCTCTCCCCTCCCTCTCTCTTTTCCCTCCCCCTCCCCCCCCCCCCCCCTCTCCCCCCCTCCCTCTCTCTCTCTCTCTCTCTCTCTCTCTCTCTCTCTCTCTCTCTCTCTCTCAATCTCTCTCTCTCATATTATCTCTCACTCTCCTCTCTTTCTTTTTCTCCTCTTTCTTTCTGTTGTATGGGTGTTTTGTGTGCACACCAAAAGGGCAAATCAGATCCCATGGTATGTTTTTTGCATACCAATTTGCAGGATGTTTCAGTGAAACAGCTTAGTTTACATGTAGCCCAATCACTGAAATGTAAGAATCCTAAGAAAAAGAAAGTATTCTATAACCATCTTGTATATTTATAGGCATCTCCTTTTTAGGCTGGGGAAATGTTCTATGAGTTTGTTGAAAATATTTCCTGGGCCTTGGAACTGGGAGTCTTCTTCGATTTGTATTACTTTTAGATTTAGTCTTTCCATAGTATCCCAATTTGCTTAGATATTTTGTGCAAGAAAACTTTTACATTTAATATTTTCTTTGATTGATGTGTACATCTCTTCAATCATATCTTCTACGGCTGAGATTCCCTCTTATCTCTTGTATTCCGTAGATGATTCTTATATCTATAGTTCCTGTTCTCTTTCCTAGATTTTCCACCTCTAGGATTCTTTCAGTTTGTGTTTTCTTTATTGTTTCTATTTCCATTTTCAGATCTTGAACGGTTTTATTCATTCCCTTCACCTGTTTGATTATATCTCCCCATGCTTCTTGTAGGTATTTTTTTTTTTAACAAAACCAAACACCATTTTTATTTAAACAAGGTTTCTTAGTGTATCCCTGGCTGGCCTAGAACTCACTACTTAGACCAGGCAGGCCTCAAACTTAAAGAGATTTTTCTTGCCTGGCCTTTTTTTTTTTTTTTTTTTTTTTTTTTTTTATTAACTTGAGTATTTCTTATGTATATTTGAGTGTTATTCCCTTTCGGTTTCGGACAAACATCCCCTTCCCCCCCCCTTCCTTATGGGTGTTCCCCTCCCCACCCCCCCATTGCCGCCCTCCCCGACAGTCTAGTTCACTGGGGGTTCAGTCTTAGCAGGACCCAGGGCCCCTTCCACTGGTGCTCTTACTAGGATATTCATTGCTACCTATGAGGTCAGAGTCCAGGGTCAGTCCATGTATAGTCTTTAGGTAGTGGCTTAGTCCCTGGAAGCTCTGGTTGCTTGGCATTGTTGTACATGTATGGGGGTCTCAAGCCCCTTCAAGCTCTTCCAGTTCTTTCTCTGATTCCTTCAGCAGGGGTCCCGTTCTCAGTTCAGTGGTTTGCTGCTGGCATTCGCTTCTGTATTTGCTGTATTCTGGCTGTGTCTCTCAGGATCGATCTACATCCATCTCCTGTCGGTCTGCACTTCTTTGCTTCATCCATCTTGTCTAATTGGGTGGCTGTATATGTATGGGCCACATGTGGGGCAGGCTCTGAATGGGTGTTCCTTCAGTCTCTGTTTTAATCTTTGCCTCTCTCTTCCGTGCCAAGGGTATTCTTGTTCCCCTTTTAAAGAAGGAGTGAAGCATTCACATTTTGATCATCCGTCTTGAGTTTCATTTGTTCTAGGCATCTAGGGTAATTCAAGCATTTGGGCTAATAGCCACTTATCAGTGAGTGCATACCATGTATGTCTTTCTGTGATTGGGTTAGCTCACTCAGGATGATATTTTCCAGTTCCAACCATTTGCCTACGAATTTCATAAAGTCTTTGTTTTTGATAGCTGAGTAATATTCCTTTGTGTAGATGTACCACATTTTCTGTATCCATTCCTCGGTTGAAGGGCATCTGGGTTCTTTCCAGCTTCTGGCAATTATAAATAAGGCTGCGATGAACATAGTGGAGCATGTGTCTTTTTTATATGTTGGGGCATCTTTTGGGTATATGCCCAAGAGAGGTATAGCTGGATCCTCAGGCAGTTCAATGTCCAATTTTCTGAGGAACCTCCAGACTGATTTCCAGAATGGTTGTAGCAGTTTGCAACCCACCAACAATGGAGGAGTGTTCCTCTTTCTCCGCATCCTCGCCAGCATTTGCTGTCACCTGAGTTTTTGATCTTAGCCATTCTCACTGGTGTGAGGTGAAATCTCAGGGTTGTTTTGATTTGCATTTCCCTGATGACTAAAGATGTTGAACATTTCTTTAGGTGTTTCTCAGCCATTCGGCATTCCACAGCTGTGAATTCTTTGTTTAGCTCTGAACTCCATTTTTTAATAGAGTTATTTGTCTCCCTGCGGTCTAACTTTTTTGAGTTCTTTGTATATTTTGGATATAAGGCCTCTATCTGTTGTAGGATTGGTAAAGATCTTTCCCAATCTGTTGGTTGCCATTTGTCCTAACCACAGTGTCCTTTGCCTTACAGAAGCTTTGTAGTTTTATGAGATCCCATTTGTCGATTCTTGATCTTAGAGCATAAGCCATTGGTGTTTTGTTCAGGAAATTTTTTTCCAGTGCCCATGTGTTCCAGATGCTTCCTAGTTTTTCTTCTATTAGTTTGAGTGTGTCTGGTTTGATGTGGAGGTCCTTGATCCACTTGGACTTAAGCTTTGTACAGGGTGATAAGCATGGATCGATCTGCATTCTTCTACATGTTGACCTCCAGTTGAACCAGCACCATTTGCTGAAAATGCTATCTTTTTTTCCATTGGATGGTTTTGGCACCTTTGTCAAAAATCAAGTGACCATAGGTGTGTGGGTTCATTTCTGGGTCTTCAATTCTATTCCATTGGTCTATCTGTCTGTCTCTGTACCAATACCATGCAGTTTTTATCACTATTGCTCTGTAATACTGCTTGAGTTCAGGGATAGTGATTCCCCATGAAGTCCTTTTATTGTTGAGGATAGTTTTAGCTATCCTGGGTTTTTTGTTATTCAGATGAATTTGCAAATTGTTCTGTCTAACTCTTTGAAGAATTGGATTGGTATTTTTGATGGGGATTGCATTGAATCTGTAGATCGCTTTTTGGTAAAATGGCCATTTTACTATATTAATCCTGCCAATCCATGAGCATGGGAGATCTTTCCATCTTCTGAGGTCTTCTTCAATTTCTTTCTTCAGAGTCTTGAAGTTCTTGTTGTACAGATCTTTTACTTGCTTGGTTAAAGTCACACCGAGGTACTTTATATTATTTGGGTCTATTATGAAGGGTGTCGTTTCCCTAATTTCTTTCTCTGCTTGTTTCTCTTTTGTGTAGAGGAAGGCTACTGATTTGAATTAATTTTATACCCAGCCACTTTGCTGAAGTTGTTTATCAGCTTTAGTAGTTCTCTGGTGGAACTTTTGGGATCACTTAAATATACTATCATATCATCTGCAAATAGTGATATTTTGACTTCTTCTTTTCTTATCTGTATCCCCTTGACCTCCTTTTGTTGTCTGATTGCTCTGGCTAGAACTTCCAAGAACTATATTGAATAAGTAGGGAGAGAGTGGGCAGCCTTGTCTAGTCCCTGATTTTAGTGGGATTGCTTCAAGTTTCTCTCCATTTAGTTTAATGTTAGCCACTGGTTTGCTGTATATGGCTTTTTTACTATGTTTAGGTATGGGCCTTGGATTCCTATTTTTTCCAGGACTTTTATCATGAAGGAGTGTTGAATTTTGTCAAATGCTTTCTCAGCATCTAATGAAATGATCATGTGGTTTTGTTCTTTCAGTTTGTTTATATAATGGATCACGTTGATGGTTTTTCCGTATATTAAACCATCCCTGCATGCCTGGGATGAAGCCTACTTGATCATGGTGGATGATTGTTTTGATGTGCTCTTGGATTCGGTTTGCCAGAATTTTGTTGAGTATTTTTGCGTCGATGTTCATAAGGGAAATTGATCTGAAGTTCTCTTTCTTTGTTGGGTCTTTGTGTGGTTTAGGTATAAGAGTAAATGTGGCTTCATAGAAGGAGTTGGTAGTGCTCCATCTGTTTCAATTTTGTGGAATAGTTTGGATAATATTGGTATGAGGTCTTCTATGAAGGTCTGATAGAATTCTGCACTAAACCCGTCTGGACCTGGGCTCTTTTTTGGTTGGGAGACCTTTAATGACTGCTTCTATTTCCTTAGGAGTTATGGGATTGTTTACATGGTTTATCTGTTCCTGATTTAACTTCGGTACCTGGTATCTGTCTGGGAAATTGTCCATTTCCTGCAGATTTTCAAGATTTGTTGAATATAGGTTTTTGTAGTAGGATCTGATGATTTTTTCAATTTCCTCTGAATCTGTAGTTATGTCTCCTTTTTCATTTCTGATTTTGTTAATTTGGACACACTCTCTGTGTCCTCTCGTTAGTCTGGCTAAGGGTTTATCTATCTTGTTGATTTTCTCAAAGAACCAACTTTTGGTTCTGTTGATTCTTTCTATGGTCCTTTTGTTTCTACTTGGTTGATTTGGCTCTGAGTTTGATTATTTCCTGCCTTCTACTCCTCCTGGGTGTATTTGCTTCTTTTTGTTCTAGAGCTTTTTGGGTGTGCTGTCAAGCTGCTGACATATGCTCTTTCCTGTTTCTTTCTGCAGGCACTCAGCGCTATGAGTTTTCCTCTTAGCACAGCTTTCATCGTGTCCCATAAGTTTGGGTATGTTGTACCTTCATTTTCATTAAATTCTAAAAAGTTTTTAATTTCTTTCTTTATTTCTTCCTTGACCAGGTTATCATTGAGTAGAGCATTGTTCAATTTCCACGTATATGTGGGCATTCTTCCCTTATTGTTATTGAAGACCAGCTTTAGGCCGTGGTGGTCCGATAGCACGCATGGGATTATTTCTATCTTTCTGTACCTGTTGAGGCCCGTTTTTTGACCAATTATATGGTCAATTTTGGAGAAAGTACCATGAGGAGCTGAGAAGAAGGTATATCCTTTTGCATTAGGATAGAACGTTCTATAAATATCCGTTAAGTCCATTTGGCTCATGAGTTCTCTTAGTCTGTCTACGTCTCTGTTTAATTTCTGTTTCCATGATCTGTCCATTGATGAGAGTGGGGTGTTGAAGTCTCCTACTATTATTGTGTGAGGTGCAATGTGTGTTTTGAGCTTTAGTAAGGTTTCTTTTACGTATGTAGGTGCCCTTGTATTTGGGGCATAGATATTTAGGATTGAGAGTTCATCTTGGTGGATTTTTCCTTTGATGAATATAAAGTGTCCTTCCTTATCTTTTTTGATGACTTTTTAGTTGAAAATTGACTTTATTTGATATTAGAATGGCTACTCCAGCTTGCTTCTTCCGACCATTTGCTTAGAAAGTTGTTTCCCAGCCTTTCACTCTGAGGTAGTGTCTGTCTTTGTTTCTGTGGTGTGTTTCCTGTAGGCAGCAGAATGCAGGGTCCTCGTTATGTATCCAGTTTGTTAATCTATGTCTTTTTTTATTGGGGAGTTGAGGCCATTGATGTTGAGAGATATTAAGGAATAGTGATTATTGCTTCCTGTTATATTCATATTTGGGTGTGTTATGTTTGTGTGCTTTTCTTCTCTTTGTTTTTGTTGCCAAGCGATTAGTTTCTTGCCTCTTCTTGGGTATAGCTTGCCTCCTTATGTTGGGCTTTACCATTTATTATCCTTTGTAGTGCTGGATTTGTAGAAAGATATTGTGTAAATTTGGTTTTGTCATGGAATATCTTGGTTTCTCCATCTATGTTAATTGAGAGTTTTGCAGGATACAGTAGCCTGGGCTGGCATTTGTGTTCTCTTAGGGTTCTGTATGACATCAGTCCAGGATCTTCTGGCCTTCATAGTTTCTGGCGAAAAGTCTGGTGTGATTCTGATAGGTCTGCCTTTATATGTTACTTGACCTTTTTCCTTACTGCTTTTAATATTCTTTCTTTATTTTGTCGTTTGGTGTTTTGACTATTATGTGACGGGAGGTGTTTTTTTTCTGGTCCAATCTATTTGGAGTTCTGTAGGCTTCTTGTATGCCTATGGGTATCTCTTTTTTTAGGTTAGGGAAGTTTTCTTCTATGATTTTGTTGAAGATATGTACTGGTCCTTTGAGCTGGGAGTCTTCACTCTCTTCTATACCTATTATCCTTAGGTTTGATCTTCTCATTGAGTCCTGGATTTCCTGTATGTTTTGGACCAGTAGCTTTTTCCGCTTTACATTATCTTTGACAGTCGAGTCAATGATTTCTATGGAATCTTCTGCTCCTGAGATTCTCTCTTCCATCTCTTGTATTCTGTTGGTGAAGCTTGTATCTACAGCTCCTTGTCTCTTCTTTTGGTTTTCTATATCCAGGGTTATTTCCATGTGTTCTTTCTTGATTGCTTCTATTTCCATTTTTAATTCCTTCCACTGTTTGATTGTGTTTTCCTGGAATTCTTTCAGGGATTTTTGTGTCTTCTCTCTATGGGCTTCTACTTGTTTATTTATGTTTTCCTGGAATTCTTTCAGGCATTTTTGCGATTCCTCTCTGTAGGCTTCTACTTGTTCTCTAAGGGAGTTCATCATGTCTTTCTTGAAGTTCTCCAGCATCATGGTCAAATATGATTTTGAATCTAGATCTTGCTTTTCTGGTGTGTTTGGATATTCCATGTTTGTTTTGATGGGAGAATTGGGCTCCGATGGTGCCATGTAGTCTTGGTTTCTGTTGCTTGGGTTCCTGTGCTTGCCTCTCGCCATCAATTTATCTCTAGTGTTACTTTGTTCTGCTATTTCTGACAGTGGCTAAACTGTCCTATAGGCCTGTGTGTCAGGAGTGCTGTAGACCTGTTTTCCTCTCTTTCAGTCAGTTATGGGGACAGAGTGTTCTGCTTTCGGGCGTGTAGTTTTTCCTTTCTACAGGTCTTCAGCTGTTCCTGTGGACCTGTGTCTTGAGTTCACCAGGCAGGTCACTTGCAGCAGAAAAGTTGGTCTTACCTGTGGTCCCGAGGCTCAAGTTCGCTCGCGGGGTGCTGCCCACGGGCTCTCCGCGGTGGCAGCAACCAGGAAGATCTGCGCCGCCCCTTCCGGGAGCCTCCGTGCACCAGGGTTTCAGATGGATTCTGGTGCTTTCCTCTGGAATCAGTAATGTGTGCAGAGAGCAGTCTCTTCTGGTTTCGCAGGCGTGTCTGCCTCTCTGAAGGTTTAGCTCTCCCTCCCACGGGATTTGGGTGCAGAGAACTGTTTATCCGGTCTGTTTCCTTCTTCTTGTAGGTATTTATTTATTTCTTTTTTAAAGGCCTCTATCATCTTTGTAAGATTGGATTTAAGGTTATCTTCTGCTTTGTATTAGGACTTGGTGTAGCACTATAGCTGGGCTCTGGTAGTATCGTATTGCCTTGACTCTTTTTTCATTACGTTCTTTTTTTTTTTAATTATTCTATAATAATTCTTTTTTATTGGAATTTTTTATTTATATTTCAAATGTTATCCCGTTTCCTAGTTTCCTGTCTATAACCCCTGTCCTATCCCTCCTCCCCCTTCATCTATGAAGGTATTTTCCTACTCAACCACCCACCCCTTCCAACCTCCCTGCCCCGATATTACCCTATACTACAGGGTCTAGCCTTGGCCAGACAACTTTGCTGATGCCAAGAAGTACATGCTGACAGGAGCCTGAATCACTATCACCTGAGAGGTTCAGCCAGAGCATGACAAATACAGAGGCGTATGCTTGCAGCCAAGTATTGAACTGAGAATGAGGTCCCCATTGGAGGAGTAATAGAAAGGATTGAAGGAGCTGAAGGGGCTGGAGGAGCTTGTAACCTCATAAGAACAATAAAACCAAGCAACCAGAGCTTCTATGGACTAAACCACCATCCAAAGAGTACACATGAACAGACCTATGGCTCCAGCTGCGTATGTAGGAGAGGACGGCCTTTGGGGCACCAATGAGAGGAAAAACTCTTGATTACGTTCTTAAGCAGTCCTTTAGCCATCTGGTTCTCCCTGGTGTTAGCTGGATGATCCTGATGATGGTGGAACACCTCAGGGAGGCAGGCAGAGCCTTGGGCCTGACAACAGAGCTCAGAGAACAGCAGTTTGCTCACCTCTGCTGGCTATGACCCAAGTGGATGTGGCAAGGAATTAGATATAGAGGGGTCTAATCTGGATATTCCTGGAGCCCCACGGGCCTCCTCAGGAAGGCAGGTGTGGATGGAGTTCAAGGTACAGCAGAGTTCAGCAGATAGCATGCAGCTCACCTCTGTAGGTTCCTTTAAAGAGTAAACTTTTGGTTGTTTAACTGGAAAATAAAAATTATCAACTTTTCATCCTTAGCAAAACATTTCCTTGGTTCCTACCTATTCAGTGTTTATATTGCAAACTTAAAGATTTACTTTGTATGATTTTAAATTGTACAATGTGAGTGGGGCAGAGGTAGCTACATGCACATGAGCGTAATTACCCATGGAGTACAAAAGAAGGTAGTGGATCCTTGGAGCTGGAATGCAGGTGGCTGTGTCACAACACAGGTACTGGGAACCAAACTCATGTCTTTTTCAAGAGCCATCTATGTTTCTTACCATAGAGCCTCCCCCCACCACCAAGATTATGAAATGTTCGGTTTTTTGTTTTTTGTTTTTTTTCTATGCCAACATTGCTTAAAGTGTTTTAGGTTCACTCCTGTTTTAGCAAAGGACACTTTATTTTTCCTTTTTATTTCTACAGACAGATGAGACGTTTGGAAATAGACTTCTTTTCTTTTTTTAAAAAAGAAACGACAAAAAAAGACGAGATGCTTCATTAGTTAAGAAAATTTACTGTTTTTCCCAGGGGACTTGAGTTCAGTTTTAATACACAAGTTAGGTGGCTTACCGTCTGTCACTCTGGTTTCAAAGCATCTTCCGACCTCCAAGAATACTTGCACTTTTGTACACACACCCATGTACAGATATATGTGTATGCACATAAAATAATAAAATAACTCTTTAAAAGTTATTCAAGCATGGAATCCTGATCTGAAAAGAAAGGTATTAGTTCTGAATGTCCTCCCTAGGTTTCCCTAAAGCAGCACAAGCAAGACAGGACTTCAGTCTCATAGCAGACAAAGCTAGATGTGTAATAATCCCCACCTTACAACGTTCATTATTGCCCATTAAATGATTAAAGAATCGCATTCATTGAGGGTAAAGATCTATTGGAATTTAAAAGTGTCTATTATCCTATAATCTCTCCTTGTATTTGTTGCAAACCTCTCAACTTCCTCGTGTGTTCATCATAATTTAACTGTGTGAACATTGCTTAACAGAGCTATTTAAATACATCACACTTCACCAGGGTTTATATATTTTGGAAAAACCTGTTATTAGAAAATGATATTAGCCTAATGAGTTATAGTTAACAAAATGTCAGGTGATTCCTCCTGTGAAATCAAACTAAATTGCGGATATTAACGAAGACTCTTCTGAGGTCTCAAGGTTAGAAGAGTCGGCAAGAAATGGAAATATTAAACACACACGATTGAATGAAATGTCTTCAGTGAGCAAATGGTAACCTCACACAGAGACAGTAATGGGCCCAGGGTCTGATTCACATTACAAGGAAACAGGGGGCCCATGCTTGATTCGTAAGAGAAAGATAAATGTGTCACATGGCCAGTTGTTACTATTTACAGAGGTTCAATTTTGTCATGCATGAAAGGTTTGCACCATTTAATAATGTTCACTGAAAAAGACATGTACAATTTAAAAAAAAATCTATAAACTGAAACACAAATATATTTACATAGCTTTCCTAAACACTGAAATAGATTTCATCCCAGAAACTTAAGCCTTATTAGGTATAATTTCTAATAATCAATATAATTTCTAATTTTATTAGTTATAATAATATAATCCTCAAAATTCTATCTCTCCATACCACGAGGACTGTCTTAGTACATTTTTTAAAAAAAATAATTATAAATTCATTCCTCCCTTGTCATTATCATAATATCACGTTATAGAAATTCTCTACTACTAGCCCTGATTTCAAGTCGTACTACAGAGTGATAGTAATGAAAAGGATAGTATTGGCAGAAAAATCAATGTATTGATTAGGGGAATTAAAGTGAAGATTAGGGTTGGGGATTTAGCTCAGTGGTAGAGCACTTGCCTAGCAAGCTCAAGGCCCTGGGTTCGGTCCCCAGCTCCAAAAAAAAAAAAAAAAGATTAAAGATGGAATTAAAGATAAGCACACACAACTATGGATACCTGATTTTGTGTGTGTTCCAGAAATACACATTGGCAGAAAGACAGCATCTTCAACAAATGCTGCTGGTCAAACTAGGTATCTGTATGCAGAAGAATCCAAATAGTCTTAGAATCCTGCCCAAAAGTCAATTCCAAATGAATCAAAGATTTCAGCATAGAGCCAGATATACCCTAATTCAAGAAAAAGTAGGCAATAACCTTGAACTGATTAGTACAGGAAAAAACTTTCTTTCAGAACACCATTAGCACAAGCACTAAAATCAACAGTTTGTAATATGACATCATAAAAAGGAAAAAAAAAACTTCTGCATGATTAATGACACTGCCATTCAAATAACGCTGTAGCCTACAACATGGAGAAAGATCTTTACCAACTAACTTTAAATCTCATAAGGAGCTAGCATTAAAACTTATAAAGAACCCCAAAAAACTAGACATAAAGATAGCAAACAGCCTATTTAAAAATGGGGTACATATCTAAGCTGGGAATAGCTAAGAGACACTTCAAAAGATGTTCGACATCCTTAGGCATGGCGGAAATACAAATCACAACTACTTTGAGATTCTATCTTACCCCTGTCAGGATGGTTAAGATGAAGTCAACAAGTGACAGCCCATACCGGCAACGGGGGAACACTTCTCCATTGTTGGTGGAAGTGAAACTTATATGACCACTCTGAAAATCAGTGTGGTGGTTCCTCAGGAACATGGGAATCAATCTACCTGAAGATCCAACTATACAACTATTACTGTTAGGCAGAGAAGCAAAGGACACAAATCCTGCCACAGAGAACCTTGTTCAACCATGTTCATTGCTGCTCTCTTCATAACACCCAGAAACTGCAAACAACCTACATGACCCCCAATGGAAGAATGGATAAAGAAATTATGGTATTTACACGACAAAGTATTACTCGGCCATTAACAAAATTAAATTGTGGAATTCGCAGGTAAATGGGTAGAACTAGGAAGAATAATCCCTAGCGAGATATTTAATACCCAACATCAAATATGGTATGCATTCACCTTTATGTAGATATTAGCTGATGCGGGAATGTTTTGTGCAGTGTGTATTCATACGCTCATTTCTATATTTGGTTGTAATCCCAGCATTTTGTAAAGCATTATTCTCTGTCAACTCTAACTGATTAATAAAGAGCAGACAGGCCTTTAGCTGAGGAGGAGCGTTAAGGTGGGACTTTCCATCCCAGTGATGGGGTCCAGGGTGGACAGAGGAGAGAGTTGGGTCACTGTAAGAGATCACTAGGAGAGAGTCATCATGAGGAAGGAGATGGATGGATCAGGAACAGTCAAGACTAAGACTAAGACAAGACTAAGACGGTAGGTAACGCCACATAGCTGGGAAGTAGGCTAGGCCTGCATAGTCAGGTAAGAACACACTAGGATCTGCCCAGTTATACTGCAAGAAGATTTTTAAATGAATATATATTTTAAAAAAGAAGAAAATCTTGAAACGGTATGAAAAATTCCTACTTATGCAAATATTTTTCTTTTTTTTCTTTTTGTACTGTATCAATTTTTTTATTATGGTTTTCTTTTTACATATTCACTTTACATCCTGCTCACTGTTTTGCTTCCAGTCAACCCCTCCCACAATCCTTACCACGTCCCCCTCCTTTTTTCTCTGAGCAGATGGGGGCACCCTAGATATCCTCCGATCCAGGAAAATATTTTATGTTGCTTAATTTTAGTTACAAATGTTTCTACACTTTTATATTCTAGTTTTCCATTCGCCTTGGTAAAAACTATAATTTGTTTTCATCACTGATAATGCCATTTTAAGACTTTATTACGTATAGCATTTAGGAATTACTACCATGAAATTTTTATTACCATCACATGTTAGCTACATATAACAGGTGACAGATAGACAAGATGATATATATTCACAGGATATGTATCAAGAGATTCATGAACAATGGATGGATTGTAGTAGCCTGAGACTGAATTCTGCCTTGGCCACTGTGTGAATTCCCGGAAACTGTATAAATGCTTTAATCCCCAGAGCGTGCTTCTGTAACAGGTGTTGAAGTATCTTCTTATAGAATCGTAGTAGCTGAAATAATTCACACATAGGCAGCTAGAAGGAATTATCAAGTGTACCGATATCATCATAATCATTAACAAGATAGTCACCATGCTTCCCGTACTACAGCAGTGCACTTTTGTACTCCACACTGAGGTCCCAAGAAGCAAAACACTGCAGATCCTTGCTTTTCAGAGTCCCGCACATAATTCACAGGGATATGGAGCATAATGTTGGATATTTGACGATTGCTAGAAAACTCACCTTCTTTGAAAAATTTCTGGACATCTTTCGCTGTAGGGTTGCATTATTTTCCCCCATTAAACATGATTGACAAAAGAACATCTAAGAGGACTATTCAGTGGAATCTCAACTCCCAGCTCACATTTGAAATGCTAAGACCTCCAAAGCACAGCCACTCATAATTTGAAGACTTCCAAGTGTATTCAAAATACATAATTCACTTCTTGCCCCTTAAGAGAACAAAGTTGATGTACACACAGCCCACAACCTCATCACTCATATATACATAGAAAATTCTTGTATAAAATAATAAACCACGCCATAGGCTTCTGTGTCCAAGAAAGAGTAGGGGTTTGTGGGTCTTTTGTTATTTCATTTTGTCTCAACATGAGCTAGAGGTTTGAATTTATAAAGTGAATGAGATTAGGATGCATTTATCTTATTCCAAATGTTAATTTATGGGTTCCACAAGATCTGTCTTCCTTCTCAGCACAGGGAATGTCTTTTCATAATAGTTCAATGGCTCAATTTCCATGGCAGTGCCACTCCAAGAAAATTGAGTAGTTTTAAGAATGGGACTTTTTGTTCCATTGTGTCTGGATATCTAGTGATAAATTTCATACTGTCATAGCCAGAGAACTTCAATCTCTCTCTCTCTCTCTCTCTCTCTCTCTCTCTCTCTCTCTCTCTACTACACGCACACACACACACACACACACACACACACACACACACGGAAGACAAGTAAAAGCTAAAAAAACAAATTTCTAAATCCCAAGTCTTTATTTCATAAATATATGAATTTTTCAGCCTATGACTTTGCATTTATATTGAAAGTATGAACATGAAATGCACCTCAGTGTAGTCACTAGAGCATTATCTCCCAAGAAAGGAATTCCATAGCATGATAAGAACAAACTGTGGGGAAACATGAGCTGTACTGAGTTTAATGCCCAGATTGGTTTCTATTTCTGTTTCGTTGCAAAATAGCAGAGTTACAAGGTTTAGCCTAGTGGAGTTTAGGATATAATAGAGGCCTTACCCAGAATGCATGAAGCCCTACTTCCACTCTCAGCACTGCATGAGCCAGGAATGGTGATCCAGGTTCAGAACCACATGCCAGCAGCAGAAGCAAGAAGATTAGAAATTCAAGGTAATCCTTAGCTATACAGGGAGTTTAAGGCCAGCTTGGACTACATGAGACCACATCTTAAACAGAAGGATAAAAAAATTGGAGAACGGAGGGGATATTAGCAAATATGATCTAGTTTTAAGGACACTAGTATCATCAGTCACAAAAATACACATTAAAGTATCTGTTGGTCTTAGCAAAATAAATATTAAATATGATTTCTCCATGTCTTATAACGCAAGTATATCTTGTTTTCATCAATAAGGTCCTGCCATCATGTTCTGGAGGAGCCAAGAGCAATGACAATAGGCTGTAATGTGTTAGAGGAGGAGGGCATCTATGACAGTGGAAGGGAGCCCACTGACCAACAGCAGAAAAGAAGATAATCCATGCCTGGTGATGAGTCTTTTATCTGGTAGCCTATGATGCTTGTGTGAAGCATTGTCCCGCCATTCTTCTTATAGGGTAAAACCACTCAAGTGCCCTTTACCTCCCCTCCCCCACACACATTCACACATACACACAGACACAGTACAAGGCTTTCCATTGTATTTTCAAAGATCTTTGATGCTAATTATTCCTCCCCTTACTCTCTCCTCTCCCCAGGTTTCATCCCATTTAACTCATCATTCCATTATTTTCACCTTCCCACCCACCACCTGATTGCTAGCCCACTTCCCCTGTATCCATGCTATCATCCCTTACTGTTTTCCTAACTCATATCTACATCCTCATATACTCCAATTTAAATGCCCATGCCCACAGTTTTTACACCTAGCGTCTACATATGAGAATATTTGTAGTGTTTGTTTTCCTGGGTCTAGGCAACTTCACTCAGGATGAATACTACTAACTTCATTCCTTTACCAACGCATTTTATAATATTAACAGTTGAATAATGTTTCTTGGTGCAGACATATCAAAGATACCTTATGTATTCACAAGCTTGAGGATATTAAAGTTTTTTCCATTTTCTGGCTATTGTGAATAAAGTAGCATTGAACGAGGATGAACAAGTATCTCTGTAGTAGGATACAGAATCCTTTGGATATATTTTTCTACCGTCGGACCATATGGTTATTCTGTTTCAGGGGGTTTGGGGGTAGGTGGATGACTCATAGGCTCCAGAGAAGACATTATTTTTATATCCATGTATTGGTGCTAAATTTCATCAATGAATTGAGGATGAGCAGTTGTTGAGCGTTCAGCTCCCAAGCCGTTCCTTCAAGGTTCAAGGATTGTAAAGAAAATGAAGCAGAAATTAGAAAAGCCCATCGAAGGGGATGTCTGTTATGAAATATTATTTTCTGGACATGGAGGGGCTATTTCACAATTGAACTCAAAGTGGCTATGAATACTTGGAAAAGTTCGAGCTCGGCAGAACCCCAGCAAGGATGAATGAGTAGCTCATGAAGTTTTACCCCTGAGTGGGACACAATTAGCCACTTAGAGCTTCTTGGGGGGAGATACTAAGTTTTTTTCAGGAATGGAACCACTCAGAGCCTACCCATGCTCCAGTAGATGGTCTCATACCCATATACACAAAGCTATTCCCAAGTAGACTCAAATGGTCATCCTTGAAAACATATGTTCAAGTAACATTACACAGACTGAGTGGGTTATATTTAGAAATACATATGTATATATGCATGCCATAGCAGTTATTGATAAATGAGGTCATGGATTTGAAAGAGAGGAAGGAAGGGATATATGGGAGGGCTTGGAGGTAGCAAAGAGGAGAAATAAAGGTTGAAATTTTATTCTAATCTGAAAAATGGGAGAGAGAGAGAGAGAGAGAGAGAGAGAGAGAGAGAGAGAGAGAGAGAGAACATGAAGTTGTCAGGGACAGTTGTGGGGGAATAGGGAAGGAATTGGAATGAAAAGAATGGGAAAGCAGATATGATCAAAGCACCTCTTAATTCGGAATAAAAAGTTATCGATATTACTTACTGGATATAAAAATATATTTTAAAGCTTGTAGCAAGGAACAGCAGGGCCACCTCAATGTAAACGCCCGAGCGGGTGGGGGTGTTCAGCAGCAGCAGAAAGCATCTCCTGCAAGAGGACCTAATTGAGGCCTGCCTGTGTGACCAAGGATTGCTGGCACAGACAATGCCAGCCAATCAGGAACTGCTGTTTAGAAGAGATGCTTTCTTGGGACCAGTGGGACACAGGTGGGGGGTATTAAAGGAGCTTGCAGCAGTGCTCAGATGAGCTTGCTTCAGCGTTTCTCACCTGCTCCAGGAGTCCGTGTCATTGACTCTGCACCACCTCACCTCCAAGCCCCAAGTAGTCCGGGGCACAGGCAACAAAAGCTGTCTAGGACGTTGGATTCTTAATAATCCTAGCACTTAAGAGGCTAATGCAGGACACATTTAAGGACAGCCTGAGTGAGACAGGAATTACCTGTCTCAATAAAGTGTGTGTGTGTGTGTGTGTGTGTGTGTGTGTGTGTGTGTCTGTCCTGTCTGTCTGTCTGTCTGTCTGTGTCTATGTGTCTGTGTGTTTTACCATATTCCATGGAAGGAGATATAAGTATTTGAATTATTTCTGTGGCTTAAAAAGGAAGCCGTGATTAGCTCCTTGGGTATTTGTAGGCAGTTGGTATGGCTATTGCTTAGAAGAGACCTTTCTAGGACTCATGAAAAATTTTTACAGTTTCACTCATTCATTTAGCAGTGGCTTTCAAAGCTGGGTGAAGCCAACGAGACAAGAAGATAAAAAGAGAGAGGCTTTAGCTTGTTCCCAGCACTACACGTTTATTAAGTTATAAAGCATGCGTTTTATGCATACTTCCCGTAATCTCTTACTTAACATTTTGTGACAGGTTTAATACAGCAAAATTAGACATGCTGCCACAGCCCTTCTGACAGCTACCTGGCCTCCATGAACTAACACCGCTGGCTGCTTGCCCAGCGCTCATACCACTGAAGAAAGCACTTGGGAATGTTTTTAGTGAGGTCTGGAAGCAAGACAATGATATGTGGCTGGAAGCTCACAAAATAGTAACTGCTCTTGAAAAATCCTGAGTTAGTATTAGGCATCATATGGCTTAGAGGAAGCAGAAAATGACCGTGTACTTATTATAGGGAGTTAAAGACCATCTCGTAGAGGTAAATCGACTGAAACAATTCTAAATTAAAAATAAGATTAAATCATCGTTTTTCTTGTTCACTTCACATTCAGCAGGAGACCGGGAGTGAATTCAGGTAAAATATTTCAGAATAAATTAATTCCTTTCTACTTAAGTAAATTTGGAAATGTGCATATAGAATAAATATATGTTTTTCGTTTTCACTTGTAGCAAAATAATTTGATCATGTTTAGATTAGAATATACAATCTTTGGCACATAATCCCTCAGCAAGGCAACAATAAATTGAAAGTGACTGTTTCTGTTTCAAGATCTTAGTAATAAGTAGATCTAAATGTGTTAATAAATCCTAAATATTAACACAGAACTGTGGTGTTATGATCTATTGGAGAGAATGAATCCAGAAAAATGAATATTATAAAACAGTCAAATTCCTAAAAAATATATCAATCTGTACAACTTTTAAGAGATCTCGGTGCCACATTTTCTTCAGACAAAGCAAATATGGAAAGGAAAGGAGATGGGAAACTGACATTGCCAAAACGCCTGAGGATCATGATTCCCACCAATGGTTTCTCCACCTTTTTGGCTATCGTTCATTTATATAACTGTCTACATTTTGAATTTACTTGTTCTATTACAGTCTAGAGCATATTTTATATTTACTTTATGGTTTGGTCCCTACTCCTATTTTCCAAACAGATCAAATAGTATTTCCGTGACTTTGATATACCTCATGCTCTAAAGAGTCATTTTTTTAATCATCGATTCATTTTGGTAAAACATTGAAATGCAACTTAATAATAAAAGCAAATGGCTCTAATTTAATAAAGCCTACACTGTAAGTAAACGGCTCAACACTAGATTTAAAGCGTTCCTTGCCTTCACACTCCTCTGCACACATTTAAAAGATAATCACAATCTCTAGTAGTGTAACTATTATTAAGAGTTGAAAAGAAAAGGGCCTTCAGAAGTCATAAGGTTACACAAGATTAGTAACTTTAAGTCTGGCAGCAATGAGCATTACTGAGACTGTAGAAAAGTAGAAAATACCCGGTTTGGTGGGAAATGTCATTAGCATGAGCCCTTTGAAAGCCACCCAGTAGCTTCAAGAAAAATAAAAATGTGGATGAATCATTTAGCCAGCAGTTTTCTATGTCCACTCTGTGTGGGCATAAGTCATGTATAAACATGTCTACTGGGGCACTGATGTTACATGACTCAAGCTCAATGAAAAAGTAATTAACAAGAATACAGTTTGGATAATTAAGCTTAGCAAATATAAACTTAAATAACAGTTGAATAATAATTAACATATTAAAATTAAATATCAGGAATAGTGACCCACACTATAATCCCAGAACCTGGGAGGCAGAGCTAGGACAATCTCTGCGTTTGACGCCAGCCTAGTCTACAGAATTAGTTCCAGGATAACCAGGGACACACAGACAAACTTTCTTGTGAAACTCCATCGCCCCAAATTAGATATCAATGTGGAAACTAATATTGTCCTGGACACTATATATACAAGTATAAAAACCAATGCTATGAATTTTAAAATATATAGTGTTAAAAATTCACAAGTAGTGCAATAGAATAGATTGAGCAGAATGGAGTCTAAGTAGACAGAAAGAGGTCATCTAAGAGTATTTGGAATAAAACTAGAGTTCTGAGAAATTTAGAAAAGGAAAAAGAGACCTATAAGGCCAGTTGAAAATTTCACTTGGCAATATAGTAAAAGTGCTAGGGAGGAAATGAAAGAAATAGGACAGAAATTTCTAAGGTAATTGAATTAATAAAAAAAATCATATATTTAAAACCTCTACAATGCCCAGGAAAGGACTATGCAAAGAATACTATGCCTAGGCACATCTGCCAAATTACTATGAATCAAAATTGTACAGAAATCATTAAAAAAATACAGAAAAATAGAGCTTGATTTCCCAAGGTCTGTAAAGTTGACAATGGGGTTTTCTAAGAATCCTGAGCACGAGGAAACAATAGAACAGAAATGTGAATTAGAAAGAAAATGGCCCCAGATGGGCAAAGATAACCAGAATATAAGATCAGGACTATTAACCGTATTCTTAGCAAACATGACTTTATTTTTCAAAGAATGAAACATTAATAATGATTTTTATTGGACTGAAATATACAGTGAACTAAGATTCATAACCTAGCATTGGAATGTTCTATGGGTTGAATTGCCTGGAATGTGTCAAAAACCAGATAAAGTGTGTAAACACGAGAAGGAAACTTTTGAAGCTATTTTAATAGCAATGTACTTCCTTAAATTCCTTACTAAAAGGTTTTAACCTTTTTGTTTGTTTGCTTTGGTTTAGTTTGGCTGTTTTTGTGTTTAGTTTAGTTTGTTTTGTGTTTTGAGACAGGGTTTCTCTATGAAGCCTTGCCTGTCCTGGAATTTACTCTGTAGACCAGGCTGTCCTTGAACACATAGAAATCTGTCTGCCTCGCCTCCCAAGTGCTGGGACTAGAGTTCTGTGCCACCACCTCACAGATGACTCTCACCTTTTAAATAATATTTTAATTTAGTCTTTGAAAATTTCATAGATGTATATTCCCCATTCCCCTGTTATCCTTCATGTTTATGTGCTCTAATATGATACTTCAATACTCATGTATAATGTACAGTGACAATTTCATGCATATCATTCCAAATATTAATCAATGCTTTGTGTCGAAAACACTAAGAAGTCTTCTTTAATGACTGTTTTGAGATGTGCACTCGCTGTCAATCTCAATTGTGCTATTGCTGCTTTAGAATATTGTTAATTGCTTCTTCTATCAAATTGTATTCTTATTTTTTCTTCTCTTCATCCACCCCATAAATACTGTCTTACTTTCTACTTCAACTATCTTTTCTTTTTGCTCTGAGATAAAAATAAGAAGAGCTAGTACTGATCTTTCTTTACCTTCTTCATTGTACTTAACAATGCAGTCCCTTATACTATGGATATGGCTTCAAATTACTGAATTTCTCCACATCACGGACAAATATTTTTCTATGATGTATGCATTAAACATTTTTCTTTATGGTGACTGCGTATCTTTGCCATTTATGGGGATAGTGCTGCAAAAAAAACATGCAAGTGCAGGTATATCTTTGACATGCTCTCTTAACATATTGTGATCTATGTTTCTAGTAATGAGATTTGTGAATTGTGTAGAAGATTTATTTTTAGTTTTTGAGAGATTTCCTGTTTTGTATGGTATGGAAAATGATCTACAATCGCTATAGTTTTGGTTTTGAATGAGCTTATTAATGCATTTAGTTTATAGCAAGTCAAAGTCAAAGAATAATAAACAATAGATAGGTGATTGGTAGAGATACCAAAAATATCAAAAGGTCACTCAAAATCTAGCACCGACTACTGGGGAAGTCTCTTTAATGTAGTCAGCTGGAGTTCCCAGTACAGTTCCTAGCAGCACAAGGTGGCCCTTTAACAAGGTTTGCAACTGAAATATCAAACAAAAACAGATACAGATAGCATCATCATATCTGACAATCCTATCACTCCAGCAGGAACCAATGGGTGGGGGCGGGGGGAGTTGAGAGAATCAGAATTCTCTAAATATGGATAATCTTCACATGGGTGAACATCTGGCATTTCATTTCCCACTATAGGCACTTTTTCTATCATGGGATAAACGTTAGCAATGTCTATTGAACACGATTTACCTTATAGATGTTCTCAAGGACACAATGCATTAACTCTTGCTATTGTAAAATTCTTTTCTCTTTGTCAGTTAGTTAGGGGGACCAGCTCATCCTACATAAAGGGTCTTGGAGGACACAACATAAACAGAATTCTGTCTCAGATAGGGGCTGGGAGCAACAGAACTTCCAGATACACCATCTCAATGAGCCCAAATACACATGAAAATATAGCAGCACAATGTACATTCCAGTTTCTACTGCTCTATTAATTTGTACCCTCATCTGTAGGCTTAGAGTTTTCTAAACCTACTTTATATATTTAGAGTTCTCAAGCACTTCAAACTCTCTTCTACCCACTGCCTAGAGGTTGGGGAGGAAGAGGGTTAATAGGAAAGGGGGCTTGTAGACCCATTTATGAGTAGTTCTTCTGGATGGTTCCATTCTTCATGGTCAGGATACCAGCATTCCCTTCCGATAGCAAACAGCAAACATGAATCACTAGCAGCAGCTAGATCCAGCAGAAACGGTAAGCTCTGTGGAATTGGCACAAGTCATTGGAAGCAGGAAAATTCAGTTGGACTACCACGAGAAGTTATTTGGTGCATTTCTCTCTAGGAAGTGGAGAACAGTGAGTACCGGTGAGTACCAGCGAAGACCAGCAAAGACCAGTGAAGACTAGCAAGGACCAACGAAGACCAGAGGAGACTTGAAAAGACCAGTGAAGTGTTGGATGCATGACTGACTTTTCATTGTTTATGGGGTTCATTTACATTCTTTCCGACTACCATGCCCCCTCTCTCAAGCATCCATTCTACCAAAACATCACACGCCCTTTCATTTGTTAGCTTCAGCAAATCATCCTCTCAAATGTCTGCTTCAACAAAGCATCCTCTCAAAAGAGAGCCTCCAGAACAACATCACATGGGACAACTGAGTTTCTAAAGAAACCAGAAATTTCTACTTCATTCATTAGAAGTGTGTGGAGTTTGCCTTCCATTGCATATTAATTAGTGTCCATTTCTATTTTTTGTTTTAATAATAAATATTCCAACTGGAGTAAAATGAAATTGTAATTTTTTACCTTGAATTGAGTTGACTTTATGATAGTGATTTTTTTAT
Organism: Rattus rattus; assembly: GCF_011064425.1. Lineage (NCBI taxonomy): Eukaryota > Metazoa > Chordata > Mammalia > Rodentia > Muridae > Rattus > Rattus rattus. Next base: position 180,004,532 of record NC_046156.1, read on the forward strand.
ATGACTGGCTATTTGCGTGTTTTATGAGAAATTTAAATTAAGATCACTTGCCCATTTTGACTGGATTGAGAGTTCATTTTTTTATATGAAGTTATTTGATATACTTATATATATTCTCATTATTGCTACATTGTGTGATTTGCAGATATTAAATCACTTTCCTGCTTTTTAGATTAGCTCTTCAATCTGGTGATTATTTTCTCTGCTAAACAAAAACTTTTCAGGTTGATGTCATGCTATTGTTAATTTCTGCCTTTGTTACCTGTATTTCAGGATCACGTCTAGGAAAAAAGTCTTTAGAGTTCATTGTAATAATTTTTAGTGTAGGGTTTTATGTTCTGTCTTTTGTAAAATTTTGCTTGATTTTTGCAGTTTTGCATGAGTGAGACTGGAGATCTAATATATACATGTAACTATACTGTTTTCCTACCAACATTTATTGAAGAGATTGTCCTTTCTTCCTTGTATGTTCTTGATGCTTTCAGACAAAGTAATTTTTAAGACAGGTATTATTATCGGTAGAAGTGATAGCATGGAACAATCAGAATATCAACTATGGATAGGAATGTGTCTAATAACATCTTTTATAAATAAACTGCAAGCTTGTAAAATGAGGAGACGGACAAACCCCCAATCACTGTAGAAGATTTTAACAGAAACAGAATGGCACATACACGGCTCAATGATATATGACAAAGGCACTGTCAGAGTTCCTCAAGGCAGGGATGGCCTTCCCAATAGAGGAGGCTTTTGGTAACAAGTGGAAGAAAAATCAGTCTTGACTCTTCCCATAAAACACACACACACACACACACACTGCATATTGTACGAATGTATTATAGATCTAAATGTCTAACATAAAGTGTAATATCTCCTCATATTTAAAAGTAGCACAGCTTCCTGGATATTGCACTGGATGCTTTCATCATGGAGGAATAGCATTTGAATGCTCGTTTGTAAAATGTGTTTGACTATGCCAACAATGAGAAACCGTAAGCTCAGTCACCCGATTATGCTGATGAGAGACGGAGTAGTTGGTTTGGGGAACAGAGTCATCCATTTCTTCTCTATCATCTTTCATATGTCATCAGTTTATAATTCCTGAAGTATTTTGTTCACCATGTGTTCCAACAAGAGGAGCTAATATCAGAGTTTTAATCAATCGAGGTTTCAGAGCATAACCTCAAACCAATAACTGTTCTCTCATGTTTGGGTTATTTCCAGTTTTTAATATACTTTAAGTACAAAAGTTTAGCTAATTATGTTTCTCTTTTCTTTGAAAATCGATGCTTTTCTTGCTTAATATGTCTTGATTACAGCTTTTCATCCCTCTACTCATCGCAGGTCATTCCTGCCTTCTCTCCCTTCAAATCCACTGCCTTTCTCTCACTAAAAATGAGCATGCTTCTAAGAGGTAATAATAAAATTTAAAAAATGAAACATAATATGATAGAATAAACACTATCACATCAGAGGTGGAAAACACAAAGCAACAGAACGACAGGAGCCCAAGAGAGGCACATGAACCAGACCCACTTGTTTGCACATCAGAAGTTCCATAAAAATATTAAACTGGAAGCTGTAATACGCATACGAAGGGCCTGGAGCACACGCATGTAGTCCCCGTGCATTCTGCTGCAGTTTCTGAGGAGGTTTCATAGGAGGTTTGCTCCTGTCGATTCAGAAGCCCTTCTACTTGTGGTGTCCTCCATCCTCTCTGCCTCTTACAGTTTTTCCAATTTCTATTCTATTCTCTGGAGTTCCATGAGCTCTGGGGGAGGGGGAGAAAGTTTGCCAAGCCTCTCACTATATACATAATTTCTGGGTGTGGGTCTCTGTATTTCTATCTGCTGCAGGAGGATGCTTCTTTGGTTATGGCTGAACAATACACTGATCTATGAGTATAGCAGAATATCATATATATTATATATACATATATACATACATATATTCACACACAAATATATATATATATATGTTTGCATATATATATATGCATTTAGGAAATTTCTACTGTATTAGGTTCCCATACTATCCCTCAAATTCTTCTTAATATTAGCTGTCTCTTCCTTTATTCTTCCCTCATTTATCACTACTTTTTTTTGTTTGGTTTGGTTTAAGACTAGTATTTGGTTTTACTCTAGGGTCCTGGGCTATCTAGTGTCAGGTTCTTGGTCACCAAAGCACTGCTGGGTATGGGTTCAATCTCCTGGAGTGGGCCTTAGGTCAAATATGCTATTGGTTACCTACTCCCACGGTTTGTGCTACCATTGTCCTATTTTACCTTGCAGACAGGACAGCATTGCAAGCCAAAGGTCCTGTGCCCCCATTTATGTTGCTCTTTTGGTAGCATGCAGAGTACCTTCCTATACCAAAGACGATAAAACGTAGTGGCAAAATCTTTATATAGGCACAGCTAGACCTCTTTTTCTTTTTTTTTATTAGATATTTTATGTATTTTCATTTCAAATGTTATCCCTTTTCTCAGTTCCCCCAATTCCATCTCCCCTTCCCCTACTTCTATGAGGCTGCTCCTTCTTGGACTCACCCAATTATGCCTCGCTACCCTGGCATTCCCCTACACTGGGGAAATGAGCCTACACAGAACCAAGGGCTTCTCCTCCCATTGATGCCAGACAGACAAGGGCTACATAAGTGTCTGGAGCCATGGGTCCCTCCATGTATAGTCCATGGTTGGTAGTTTAGTCCCTAGGAGCTCTGGAAGGTCTGGTTGGTTGATATTGTTGTTCTTCCTGTGGGGTTGCAAACCCCTTCAGCTCCTTCAGTCCTTTCTCTAACACCTCTATTGAAATCCCCACGCTCAAGCCGATGGTTAGCTGCAAGCATCCTCATCTGTATCAATAAGGCTGTGGCAGAGCCTCTCAGGAAATAGCTATATCAGGCTTTTGTCAGCAAGCGCTTCTTGGCATCAGCAGTAGTGACTGGGTTTGGTGTCTGTATATGGAATGGATCCCCAGGTGGGGTAGTTTCCTCAAAGAGTGGAGCAGACCTCTTTTTAAATGGGATGTATAATATCTTCAGCTATGAAACCTTGCTGTTAGACTGTGAAAAGCAACATATTGTCTTGACAACAGCCTGTGTATTGGGGGATTCTTGTGGGACCCTTTTGGCCAACAACTCAATTAGATATAAGCCAATCCTGCTACTAGAACCTTTATTTGTTGACAAGATGATCAGTTGGGACACTGTTTTATTATTTGGAGATTTCCAAATAATATGTATTTATATATATAATATGTATAATATATATATACATATATATATATATATATATGGAACTGTCTACTGTATTAGGCGTCCATACTATTTTCCTTAGGTTTAGCTGTCTCTTCCTGTATTCCCCCATCCCCTCACCCCACTCGATTTTTTATGCTCTGCAACCTTCTTTTCCTAATGAGATCTACGTATTCCCTTCAGTCCCTTACTTTATATCTACCTCTGTGGTAATATGGATTGTAGCTTGATAATATTTACTTAACTAATCTCTCTCTCTCTCTCTCTCTCTCTCTCTCTCTCTTTCTCTCTCTCTCTGTGTGTGTGTGTGTGTGTGTGTGTGTGTGTGTGTGTGTGTGTGTGTGTGTGTGTGTGTGTGTGAATACCATTTTAGTCTTTCTGGGTCTGGGATACCTCAATCAGGATGATTTCGTTCTAGTCCTGAACATTTACCTGCATGTTTCATGTTGTCATTGTCCTTACTGACTAATACTTCATTGTGCAAACTTTCTTACTCTTTATTCTTTCTTCTGTTGATGGAGCTCTAGGTTGTTCCCAGTTCTTGGCTGTTATAAATGGAGCAGCAGTGAGCAGAGTTGAGCAAGTGTCTTCACTGCAGCAAGAGGAGGGTCCCTCTTGCTCTGTGTCCTCGCAAGCATATGACGCCACTGGTATTATTGAGCTTAGCCATTTTGCCAGGCAGAAGATGGAATCTCAAAGTAGTTTTGATTTGCACTTCTCTGATGTACATTTCTTTAAATGTTTCTCAGCCATTTGAGTTACCTCTGCTGAGAATTCTGTTTAGAACCCGTTCTCCATTTTTAGTTATATAATATTTTTCTTTATTTATAGTTTCTTGAGTTCTTTATATATTTTGAATTTTGCTTCTTATTGGATATATTATTGGGAAAAATATTTTCCAATTCTATAGGCTGCTGCTTTGTCTTACTTATGATTCCTTGCCTTGCAGAAGCTTTCCAGTTCCATGAGGTTCCATGTATTGATTGCCGATCTTAGTGCCTGTGCTGATGATGCTCTGTTCAGAGTCTTCTCCTATGTTCTATTAGGCTCAATGCATCTGGTTTTATGTTGACGGCTTTGATTCATTTGGAGTTGAGTTTTGTACATAAAAATTATGTCATCATTATTTTAAAATATGGAATGATGAAAGGACAACAACAACAACAACAATAACAACAAAAACTTAAGCTTTTCCATCTTTTGATTCTCCTGGATCCCCGCGATGAGAATTCATCTTACCCTGAATGTGTGTGTGTGAGTGTGTGCATGTGTGTGTGTGCATGCACACATGCATGCGCAACCCTCATGTGGTCAGGCTGTGTGCCCAGAAGGTGCCTTTCTTATTCATTCTCCACCTTTTTCTGTGAGACGAGGTCTTCCTCTAAACCTGGAACCCACCAATTCAATGAGACTGTCTATAAGCCTCGGGCATTCTTTGGTCTCTGCCTCCCAAGGGTAAGGATTACAGGCATTAGCTGTTATACTGGCTACTAGATACATACTGAGATCTGAACTCAGGTCCTTATGTCAGTTTAGCAAATACATTGATGGTTGAGCCATCTCCCCATCCAGGAACACATTGCTTATTAAATATATTCTTCATAGAAGATATCTTCATATGTAAGAAAGCTAAAGACCTTGATTATAACAATCTTAGATTATCAATTTCATATACTACCTTAAACATGGGAAAGGATTTTTCAAAAATTCAGACCTGATTCTCTTCTATGGATCAGTAATGAAGGAACTGAAAACAGGAACATTTAAATTTACATCAGACGTTACCATATTAAAATAATAAACACTGAACTAGCCAAACCCTGCGTGAGAAAAAAGAGAAAAAGGCAATATTAACATCGATGGATCTTAGTTGAAGTACTTCAGTGCCACCAGGTCTTCAAGTTCTCATGTAGCAAAAATCCCCATTCTGTATTGTCTGAACTTCAACAGAATGTCTGTTTTGATTGATTACTTCCTCAGACTACTCCCTTGTAAATCCTAAACTTTGCATTTATTTTTTTCACTTGACCGTGAACTCCTTAGCCAAGGACTTTGTTTTGTTCATTTTTATCCCTGGTACTTAACTTTGTATCTGGCACTTGGTGCAAGCCGGTTGAATAAATCCAGCCGTTGGGAAAAAAAAATAACAGAGGAAAGAAGAATTCTGGATCTAATTACAAATACCCGTGAGGTACATGTACACATAATAATCAAGTCATTGCTGCTCAGAATGGCAGATCATAGCTCATGCAGTCACTTGCTCCCTCACTAATGTGCACAGATCTCTGTAGCTAATTACCACAAAGCAAAGCAGGTTTTGTAGAGAGGGCTGGACTGACCATCAAAACCGCCATTCCTAAATGTGATCACACTGCCACGTGAATGCAAGACTCCTGGAATACTCCAGAAAGGCTCTCTGTACATTATCTGAGCAATATGTTTTAGCTTACTTTTCAGTTTAAACTCAATTTTTATATTTGATCACCAAGCACAAGTCATGTCAGGGCATCCTGATGCGGCTACAGTCATTCCACACTTCTTATATTTTAAATCTTATTTTGTAACTTAAAATACTTTTTTATTGTTTGCTTTCACGTATGTAGTTCTTTTTAGCACCTAAATATTTTAAACGATATTAATAAAATTATTTGTTTGCTCAAAAGTTAAAGATGTGTGTGTTACTTAACTGCAATTCTAAAATTTTAATGAAATTACATTTCATAATTTCCATATTTTATATGTATATGTCAGTAAATGAAGTTTCAAACAGTTCTACAAAAGTACAAAATGACTCATTGATAATTGGATGTGTCCTTTCTGACTCAGTTTCAATTGATTGAAAGTTACAGTTTTAGTTGATCCATCTAAAAGCTGTTTCCAGGGCTGGAGTATTTCTTTAGTAGAATTTCAACAACTCCACTTAGTATAGTGGGGAAAACCTAAATTTAAGGTAAGAAATCATTGACCATTTGGGAACAGCTAGGGTTCAATTTATCCATGTACTAGGCTGCTGTAGAAATCAGGGGACGGGAAGTTTGGGTTATATCTGGTAGGATTATGAGTGAAACTGATGGATGTCACCTCATTCTTAAGCAAAATTAAGACAGACAATAAAGTTACATCCTTTGAACGTTGCTCAAGAAAACTGTCAATAATACCAAGGTCAGAGGTATTGGAGAATCTGAAGAAAGAGATCACCAAAGTCCATTATGATACAGCAATATATACCTTATTCAAATGCCATTGGATTTCTGCCTAATTGAATTTCTGGTGAGTCACAATAGTGTGATTTTTGACCAAAACACTACAGATTTATATTAGGCTCACATTTGCTTATTTCCAATTATGGTTTCATACATTATCTCATTAAATGAGCATCAGAAAAAAGCAACTTATTCAAACACACACGAGGCAATAAGAAATAAAAAAAAACCCCAAATTACTCAGAAGTAGAACAAAGAAGGAAATTAAACCAACATTTTCAGGGAAAACAACCTAGGAGAAATATATTGCGTAGACTAGAGACAGGAAAAGTCCACAAATAAAGAAGCCAGTGCAATTGCTTATATTTATTGAGAGCAGACATGAATTAATATATATTTGCTGGTCTGTTTTGAGTATTAAACTAGACTCTCCAGTTTCCCGGAGAGTAAAGAACTAAACACTTTCCACATGCTTCTAGCCATTTTATTTCCTGAGTTTTCTCTGCTGTTGTTTTTGTACATTTATTTGCTTGTTTACTTTGTGCAAGGAAGAAGAATGTCTATAAAGGTTCCATTATCTTGGATGCTGAAAAAGCCTTGTTTCAAATACCCGTTAGCCTAGACTGTAGTTATGTAGCCTGGTTGATCTTCGCTTTCACAATATGCAAAGTACATGTGCTGTTAGTCCCTAATGCAGAACTGCTTCTCCTTACAGTCACAGTTTTAAAAGAATTTCCGCAAATTAAGAATGAAACAGTTAAAGTTCAACTTGAAGAAGTAGGGCACTCATTCACGTTGATGCGCTTCAGATCGCACCACTGGACTTCAGTTGGGACTAAAGTCTCGCATATAAAAACCAGAGAGTGGGTTCTTAATTAATTGACCTTCTAAATCAAGAGGTAAATCCCAAAAGCATTTGCCGCTTGTTGTGAAGGTTAACTTTTCTCACTAATACCCCTTACAAGTTTTGATAAACTAAAATCGACACGGTTTTCTTACCTGGTATTCAATCACACTTCTGCCAAGCTTTCAACAAGCATAATTATTTATAAATCAGTATTAATCCAGAGAAAAAGTGATGGTATTAATAAACGCTTGTAGGAGGGGGCTAAAAGGCTATACCATAAATGTAGGAAATAATATTAATAATAGAGCACTTTGGAATATGAAGCATGGAGTTGGTACAACATTTAGAGTTCTGCCCTTTTTGCCCCCTAAATCACATTTCTTGTGCAAGAGTAATGTATTGGCCAAAGGAAAGGTTAGTGGTCTGGGCCTTAAATTACTGCACTCAGTAATTGTTGACATGTGTGTACTTTACAGCGCTAATTTATTTCACCATGAACCCAGTGTTTATGAACACACAAACGCAGATTTATAGAATGTAAAAGGAAGAACATTTCTACTCTTTATTCTGAGGTTACACGTATTAAGGAAGAAAAAAAAATGTTTGAGAGTGGAGTGAATCCGCCCAATAGGGAAAGAGCAGACTCTAAAACGTTCCTTCCTGAGGAATTCAGGAATAAAATAATTTCATTACAGGACATTATAGTATGTGTTTGAAATGCTAAGATGATTTGAAGACTACAGATCTAAGGTCATGTTAACAGATACGATCTGGGGGGGATCACAGGATTAGAATGCTTTTAGTAATGAGCCTATACAGTGTTGGCTGAGCCCTCTCCCTTTCGCCTGGCATTACCCCTAAGCCTGTCACATCGATTATCTCGTTTATTCATAGTAATGGCCATCTGAAGTCAGTACTGTTAATATCCCCATGTAACAGATGAAATGTTCTGAGCCAGAAAACTTCCCTAATGTCACAGTTAATAAGTGGGTGACCTAGTAAAGTCAGCTAGGCCTGGGCACATAGAGTACAACAAGATGAAGAGTTTACTGCTCAACTATTATTGCTTAGAAAACTTTATCAGATTTTCCTCCTCTTAGATAACAGATACTGATGGGTTAAAATAGAAGCTAATTATATTCAGTAAGACACATGGGAGGAATGCAAGCGAAGATTGGTAAGCACTTTTAACTGTGGGGTGGAGAGATGGCCCGAGGTTAAAAACATCTGCTGCATTTGCAGAGCACCTCTGTTCAGTTCCCAGCACCCACATGGTGGTTCATGACCACCCATAGTCCCATGGTACCCAATGACCACTTCTGACCTCTTCAGGCATCAGGCACACCCGTGTACAAACATATAAGCAGACAAAACACATATATACATCCAATAAAATAAAGCCACTACCTAAAGACTATACATGGACTGACCCTGGACTCTGACCTCATAGGTAGCAATGAATAGCCTAGTAAGAGCACCAGTGGAAGGGGAAGCCCTTAGTCCTGCCAAGACTGAACCCCCAGTGAATGTGATTGTTGGGGGGAGGGCGGCAATGGGGGGAGGATGGGGAGGGGAACACCCATAAAGAAGGGGAGAGGGAGGGGTTAGGGGGATGTTGGCCCGGAAACCGGGAAAGGGAATAACACTCGAAATGTAAATAAGAAATACTCAAGTTAATAAAAAAAATAAAAAAAAGAGAAAGAAAGAAAGGAAGGAAGGAAGGAAGAAAATGTAATACAGATTTCCTATTTATGATTGAGCACTCCATAAAAGGTAATTACTTATTTTGAAAAAAAAATAAATGTAAAATGCTTAAACATTAATTAAAAAAATCTTTTAACTTACCTCAGGGCCTGTTTGATTAGTTTTATGCATCTCCTAGCCTTACATACATCTTCATTGTCCTAGCATTTCAAAGAAATGATTGAATGAAACAGTGACACTTAATGAATACTTAACTGTATGTGTGGGTCTTTAAAAGGTATATAGACCAAGAATTGAAACAATTATTGAACAACAAAAGGCCAACAATGTATTCTAAGCTATATGGCTGAGACAATAGGTACACACACGTTTAGCCTTTTAAAGCATGTTAATAAACTTTCAGAGGATATACAATATTATAATAGATTGAAGTGTGTAAGGTAAAAACAATAATTACAGTCTCAAAGCGAAGAAATGACGCCAGCATTTTAAAAGGACTGCATATTTGGAAAAAAGTAATGAGATCCACCTGACCAGAATGACAGTGCATTCTGAAGCAGGTTTTGAAAACTGATACAAACCCTGCAGATCAAGTGAAGAGGGATTTGGAATTTTTTTTAAAGTACTTTAATTTAAAGGACATATGCCATTACAGAATAGTATAATCACTTATATTCTAAATCACCCGTCAGTGTTTGCCTTACCATTTGCAGCTCTATGTGGGGATAAAAATGGGTTTCTCAACATTGGTTTAGGGGTGGCTAGCTCTTAGTTGCAGGAGTTTATCCCAGTTGATTAGAGTATTCAGTATACATGAATTGTCATTTATGCCAAATAATACTTTTCAAATATTGCATGGACAAAAAGCCACTTTCTTGGATCTCAGATGCACTGTACACATCTATACAACAAAAGGTTTCATGGTACACATAAAGTACACTACTGTTTGTATGAAATTTAGGATGATAGACTCTGATTTCAACCTTCAGGAAATCAAGAATCTGACTCGGTCTTTCTTCTTGGAAATGGTTATTAATCACAAAGCTATTACCTGATTCAGGGCCATTTGTTAGTTCTACATCTGCATGCTTGCATGTGTCTTTTCACATGTGCATGGCTGGATGCATGTGTTTGTGCACACACACTCAGGCCCGTGTGTGTGTGTGTGTGTATAAATGGTGTGTGTGTGTGTGTGTGTGTGTGTGTGTGTGTGTGTGTAGCATGTGTGCACACACATGAGTGGAGGCCATTATTATCAGGTGTTGCCCTTTCAGGATATGTCTAACTTATTTTTAGAGACAAGTCCTGTCCTGGAAGGTTAGACTCACTGTTTTTAAGCTAGGTTGAATGATCAACAGAGTCCACTGATCTTTTGCTCTCCATTTGCCCAGTGCTAGGTTCACAAATTCACATGCCACCCAACCCAGTTTTCGGGCCCTCACGCTGGCACAGAAATCATTACCTACAGAGAGTTCTTTCTAGTCCCCCTAAACTCATTATTATACACAAAGTTTTATTTCAATAAAACTTTATTTTTATTATTAGTCCTCGTACTACTACACATAAATTTTTTTTAGTATTTTTTAAATTCTCAACCAAAATGCGAACTATATGCAACCAGTTTGCTCTAAAAGCAGACACTGTAAAGATTAATAAAATAAAATTACAGGTAGGTTGTCATAATGTTAACAGACACATGTTTATGGACAAACTAGTGTGCATACAGTGAATTATACAATAAAGTAATAAAGCATTTAAAAGGTATTAAAAGGACAAACAGATATTTTAGATAATGATACTTAGGATAAAAGATGAGATTACTTTATATTTGAGAACTATTTTTAAATACGTTTTTCTTTGCACTTCCAACAAATATTCAATTTTACCTCATAGCATGTCTCCTTTATATAAAAAAAAAGTTAGAGTTTGTTTCATTATTTCTTGGAGAATTATTTTTGCAATCTCTTAAATAATCAGGCTAAGTAATGTCATTTAGAATCATGTTTAGTCTCTGCAAGCAACATTACAAATTATAATTTCTAAAATGCTTTTGCAAAGAAATAATCTCACCATAAGTAAGCAAATATATCAGGCGTTAGTAGGTACCTGCCACCGTTGAGAACTGATTTTATACACGTAAGATGGACTTTGGTCTTTGTAATTGATGATAGTGAGCAAAACACATAAACTTTGTCCTTTTGTACTTGCCAGCTGCTGCTGCCATCTGTGACCCCAGGTACATTGGGAATGTGGCACAAGCCCAGGCACACGCGCTCAGAAACCTGTCTGCCTGTTTGGCCATCTGCTATAGAAACCTGGGCCACATTTACTTGATCTGTGCTACCCGGAGCCCAGGTACTTCAGAGCCTTGGAGACCCCTGTTTTCTGGACCTAGGGGTATTTGTATGCTACCCCATTCTGTCCCTGGACTTAGGTGGTATTAATATCCCTTGTATGCTCCCCACTTCTGTCCCACACCCCCATGTTGATTTCTTTTTCTTACTAGGCCAGGGGAGTGGAATATCTACATGCTTACACTAAAATCAAGGCTCTTCCTACTGTTTCCATTTTTTTAAAAAAAATAAAGAGATAAAGTCCTTGAATTCCAGTCTGAATGAACAATTGAAGTTTGAAGTTTCTTAGCTTTTTGCGAAATCTTAACTACAGATAAGAAAATATAGTATCTTTAAAGCAGACAGGAAATCATTTTTTAAAAGGGTCCTTAATATCGAAAATGTTTGTCTCATCTCTTAATGGGAATACAGTCTCTGGAGCGGAGGAATGGTGTTTCATTCTTAAAGCACATTATAATTGGTCTTTAGAGCACTTTGGTTTCCTTTCTTCCTCTTCCGGGAGGTCAAGCTGCAAAAGCCATTTAATCCAGTTATGCGAGTTTCTTCCCCCTCATCAACAGTAGAAGCAAATTGTTGGCATAAATGACTTTTCTTAACAGGCACGATAGTGACCTTTTTGCCAAGAATATGTCCATCTACAGAGGCTCATTATGTGGAAATTTTAATGGGTTTTCCTATAAATCACCAGGTTCTGGGGAAAACCTGCTCCCAAGACTGCTCACCTTTGCAACTCTGCATCCTATCTAGTTTAACATTGCTATTGGTGTTATTCCATACCAGGTTATTGCTGTGCAGCCATTATACCTTCTGCGCATGATTCTCCGGCAGGCAGTGCTCAAAGCACCCATGCTCCCTTTAACATAGAGACGAGCAGCAGCGTTTCCACCTGATGACAGTTTCAGGGTAGCTGTTTCACTGAACCTAAGTGCTCTGAACTAATAAAGCGAGTTGCCACCACCCCCTTCGTCATGGTGGCACTTATCAGTGAAACACAAAACTCAACAAGACCCCACCCCCCACCCCGTATGCAACGATGTTATTCATGTATGGGCACAGTGTTTCTCTGAATGGTGCCACTGTACCAAAGTGACTGCTGTGTAGGACAAATGACACAAACGAGGAAGAAACAGAGAATTCACTCTGGCACAGTGACACATGGGGCTCTGTGGCCTCTGTTTCCTGAAAGTAAAAGCGTCTATAAAGTATCATAGCTAAAACTAAATGGTCATTAACAGGAAATTGGGGAAGTAATTTGGGATCTACTCATAGAAGAGCATAGTCATTTAAAAGTATGCGGACACAAAGAAAATGTGTCTTGGAATATTTCCTTTTATATCAGAACATTTTTGAAATGTGGGGCACAATCTGTTTGCTGTTTATGATCTTTGCGCGCTCTCTCTCGCTCTCTCTCTCTCTCTCTCTCTCTCTCTCTCTCTCTCTCTCTCTCCCTCCCTCCCTCTCTCCCTCCCCACCCCCTTCTCTCTCTCTCTCTCTCTCACACACACATACACGCACAGGGTTTCAAGAGAGGGTTTCTCTGTGCAGTCCTGACTGTACTGGAATTCACTCTGTAGATTATGCTGCCCTCGAACTAAGAGATCTGCCTGTCTTTGCCTCCAAAGTGCTGAGATTAAAAGTGTGCACCACCTCCATCTACATAACCTTGTGCTTATAAATGAAACAGAGGGAGGAGAACTCCACAAAATGTTATATGAGTTTGTCTCTGGACTTTGGAATTATATGCTTTTATCTCTGGAAAATTTTCTATAAAAGACTAGAAAGTCAATTTTCAGAAAAAGAAATATAACTAAGAGAAAATAAGTTTGATGAAAGAATGCTGTGAATTACTAAAAATATTCTCTGGTCCAATTTCAGAAAAAGCACAGGGGACAGTCAACAATGATTATTTAACAGAATAGAATCTGACGATTGAAATAAAGTGAAGCTACTAAGGAAGATGTAAACTTTCATATGACCATAGAACATTTAAGGCCTGTTGCTATTGAAACTTGTAAATCAACAGGTCTCCTGGCAATGTGAAATGAATTTTCTTGCAGAAGAAAGATATTGAGATAATAAAGACATTTGGACACAAGCATTCAAACTTTAAAAGATTAACTCATGTACCCTTTTGATCAAAATAAAAAAATTGGGGAGTCTCAGCAGTGGATTTCTTTTTAATTATTTAACCTGCTCCAATTCTATTTGTCTTTGTGAAGTTTAACACGAATTTATAGAAACTCATCTTTCCTCTGCATGGATCACTGCTGGCTTTTAGGGATACTTGGAAAGCAAGAAACCAAACAGATCCCCATAGAGATGAATTGGCTCATGTAATCTTAACTCCAGTGTGAGAGTAGATCAGGGACATGGAAGTGATTACCACCCTGTACAACCATATGTCACATGTTCCTGGAGAGAATTCCTGGAACAAATGTGACCTGAATATGGATGGGAAATTGTAAGCATGTAGTCTCTCTCTCTCTCTCTCTCTCTCTCTCTCTCTCTCTCTCTCTCTCTCTCTCTCTCTCTCTCTCTCTCTCTCTCTCTGTGTGTGTGTGTGTGTGTGTGTGTGTGTGTGTGTGTGTGTGCCCTGTGGGGCTCAGGAACTGCATACAGTGAGGTGACAATGCTTTCTCAATGAGCAGGAAGTGACAAAGCATGACTTGTTAGCAAAATGAAGTCTTCTGTCTATTTTAAAGCTCCAGTTTGGCTAAAATAAAGAAGAAACTATAGAGAAGGAAGACCTGCTTGTGCTGTTTAAGAATTAGAATTCACTTTCTGGGAAGTACAGGACAGGAAATAGTTTACCCAGATATTGCTTTTAAGAATCCTTCTTTCAAGTATACAATTAAGGTGTTTTATTTCATGAAACTGATTTATTTTCTAAATACATAATTGTGTTAAACTCTTGTTGTTCAGATTAAATCTTTACCAAATTCTAATCTTCAATCTTAGAATTCTTTGGTGAACATTAGATCATTTGAACCATAGCTGAACCCTAATGTAGAAAATTAAAAAAAAAAAGAAAAAAGAACCAGAGGACATCCAATGATATCATACATGTCATACATGGGCATAAGTATCAATGCTATCACACATGGGTGCTGGGAGTGATGCCCTGAAAACTCTCCAATATTGATGTTAATATTATAGTTAGAGTTAAGTATAACTGGGTTCATGGAAAATCCCCAGCCAGCTGCAGAAGGCTGATACTAATTTGGTGGTCAGGATGCCTAATGATATGACAAACTTGTGACCTTTCTGAAAAACCAACATCTGGTACTCAGGTTGCCCAATGAGATGACAAATTTGTGACCTTTCTGACATCCTGTTGATGTCAGCCGATTGCCTGACCACAGGAACCAGTGTCCTTGACTTGCGTAGATGTCTCCCACTGCCCCCCTCCCTCTGTTACCCCTGCTATGGTATAAATTCAGCCTTGGGAAAAAATAAATTTGTCACCTTGATCAGACTCTTATCTTGGCATCCTTCTTCGAGTCTCTTGTCCCCATTCTCTTCCAGGTACCCTCTGCACCCTCTTTGACTGTCCTGCAGGACGGAACACATGGGTATAAATACAGTGAGTGTATTTCACCTGGATTTAAACACCAATGTATCACACAGGGCATAAGAAGTATTATGGGCACAAGTTTGGTTATCATTAGAAACTCAGTGGGAAGAGAAGCACTGACAGAGGTATTTTCCATTTAAAGAAGAGCTCAGGAAGCATTTTATCTGAAGAACATGAAAGGAAAACATAGGGAACTCTCTTTATTTCCTTTCTTCCTTTTATTCCCTCTCCGTGCTCTTTCCTTGTGTTCCCATCTTTCTTCTCAGTCCTCTCTTTAATATTCACTAAGAATTTGTCACTGCAAGAAATAGTCATGTTGTGGACTTTGCCTTTCCAGTGCTTATAATAAGGCTAGGAAAATAAAAAATTAAATGGGTAGCAATTATTGGGTATGAATTATTGAGTAGGAATGTGAGGGGTAATATCATAAAAACACCAGTGAGAGGCCAGAATCAGCAGTCCTTGGAGGTTCGGTAGGATGGGTGTTTGTGAGCTGAATTTTCCTCAACTAGATCTGAGGACACTTGGGCTAGATTTGAACCAGAGACATTGATCTGAACCATGAAGAAGGTTTCCCATAATTTGAAAGCAACAATAAGGTCTTCATGTTAAAATCGAAAGCCTTGAATGTTGGAGCCATATAAGAATCTCAAAAAATTTTTTAGAGAATCAAATTGAAACAGTTTCACCTAGTACATGTCGTTGTATTAACTTTGTCCATAAGTTAAAAGATATTTAATCTAGTTATGTGATATTATTTTGGATATCTTTAATAAGTTATTAAATATTCTTTCAAGTACTAGCACATAATGTCAGCGTTACTGAATGACACAAAGTTTTTCCATCTGTTATGTAACAATTCGTTTAGAAAATTTGTGCTGTTGTACACCAAATTCTCAAAAACAAATTTCCATATCTGATATATTGTTTTTGTTTTCTCATTACTTAACTCATTCATTTATTCACCTTATATCCCTAACACAGCTCCGCTCCCTTATCTCCTCCCTACCCCTCACCCTCTTCTCTCATTCCCCTCCTCCCCTGGTTATAAACCAACCCCAGCATATTAAGTTATATCAGGACTAAGCACATCTTCTCACTGAGGCCCAATCAGTCAGTTCAGTTAGGGAAAGGAAATCCAGAGACATCCTCTACTTCAATTCATGGGGGACCCACATGAAGATTAAGCTGCACATCTGCTACATATGTGTAGGGTGCCTGAGTCCAGTCCAGTCTATGATTGGTGGTTCAGCCTCTGTGAGCCCCCATGACCTCAGGTTACTTGGCTCTGGATGTCTTCTTGTGATGTCCTTGACCTCTCTGGCCTCCCCAACCTTTCTCTGGATCTTCTACAACAATCCCTGAGCTCTGCCTAATTTTGGCTGTGGGTCTCTGTGTCTGTTTCTGTCAGTTGCTGGAGGAAGCCCCTCAGAAGACAGTTTAACTAGGCTCCTGTCAAGTGTCGCAGAGTATCATTAATTGTGTCAGGGACTGGCTCCCTCTCATGGGATTTGACCTGTTGAGCCAGTCATTGGTCGGGCACGATCTCTGCTCCATCTGTATCCTTGACCCAGATCCAGAAAGGCATACATGGTGGGTACTTACTTGTAAAGGATATTAGTCATAAACTGCAGGGTAACCAAGCTATACTCCACAGACCCAAATAAACTAAATAGCAAGGAGGGCCCAAGGGAGGGTGCTTGAATCTCACTTGGAAAGGGAAATAAAATAAACATCTGAAGTAGACTGAGAGAGGGAACTGGGTGGGAAAGTGGTAGGGAGAAGACCTAGGGAAAAGATCATATATCGAAAGAGCAGTGGTGGGGATGAGAGGATGGGGAGAGAGAAGGAAAATCATTTGGGGTTGGGGGGACTCTGGGACAAGTGTGAGACCTGGGACATGGGAGGCTCCTGGAAGAATATGAGAATGATTCTAGCTGAGACTATGTAGCCTGAAATGGCCACCTCCTGCGGCCAGGCAGCACTTCCAATGGAGTGGGACACCAACCCACCCATAAAACCTTCAACCTAAAATTTGCCCTACCAAAAAGGTGTGCTAAGATATTGTTAACAGATTTACTTGACTTACTGTGTTCATGTCATTTTGTATCATAAGAACATTTTGATGGAGACAGATTCAGAGTCTATTACATTTTCTGACCACTTCTCTGGTTTTTAGTGTGTTCTTAGATTCCTAAGTAGACAATGCTGCCCTTTGCAATAATTGAATAAGCAAGAATTACTTTTTATTTTTAAAGCTGATATTCAACATTAGTAAATTCCCCAGAAAACTTATTAAATTGTTTAAATGTATTTTCCAAATTACTAACATTGGGACTGCTTAATTCTTCTGTGGCAGGAGGGGGGCGGGTGGGGGTAGTGTTGTATATTATGGGATGCTTGTGAGCATCGTGGTGCCAGCCATTACTGAGCTCCTACTTTGGACCATCAACATTGTCTCTTGATAACGCTCATCACATTGAAGAGCGTAGTTGACTGGCATTGACTGAAGGCTTTTTCTTTTTTTAGTAACAGACTGAAGTTCCAACCTCACTAGTATGGGGTAGCCACTTTGACTTTGATCTTACATATTAGTTTCATGAGACATATATAGTATAGCTACGGACATTAATGACTGATATTAAATTTCTCATGCTGATGGCTTAAGCAATAAAAATTTACGAACTTGGACTTGTTCAGTTTTACATTTTCTTTCTTCTTTTTAAACATCATTAAAATGAGCAAAATTCACATGCACAAAAAATTTACTGTCTTAAAATATAAGCTTTGAGTCATAGTGATATAGGGGCAGTTTGTGAAATCATCCAAATATTGTAACCATTGTATCTCTAATCTTACAGTACTAGTATGATACAGATTTTATATTGCTTGATAATTGTTATATTCATACACAGAATTTGCTTTACAGCATTTTAAAGATTGTTTTCAATTAATGATTTTTTAAATGTGCATTGGTGTTTTGCTTTCATGTATGATTGAGTGACGGTGTTCAAATCTCTTAGAACTGGAGTTCCAGGCAGACCTGAGCTCCATGTGGGTGCTGGAAATTGAATGAGTCCTCTGGAAGGACAGCCAATGCTTTTATCCACTAAAACATTTTTGCAGTTCATAGATATTTAATTTTTAATTTGGATTTAGTATAAGTTAGAGTTAAGAGTTTAATGATTTGATTCTATTTTTTGATCATAAATGAAAGAAGAATTTTTTTCCAGAAAGTTTCAAGTAATACTATTTAGAGATGTTTTGATATTTGATCTAACACATTTTAAAAACATAACTGGGGTGAATTAAACATCATAACAATAATTAATTTTAGCTAGTGTGCTATGTTTCAGAATTGGTCTTGATAATTTAGAAATGTTTCTTAATCAGTTTACAGTACTTTAGGGACGTCGTACAGGCATACTTCTATGATGTTCTTTAATTTTGAAATTCTGACATGATTATTATTTATTTTACACAAGTGGAAGTCGTTTTATGAGTTTTCTTATCTAGCCTATTGACAAAATATTAATTATGACAAAGCATTCATGCCTTACCTGTCTCTGATAACTTAGATTATATTTGATACATATTGGAGGTACATATAGCATCACACATTTAGATATATTACAATTCTTGCTTCTGATTGGGAGCACCAAAATCCTTCTAATTTAATTGTTAGTATATAGAAGGTATCTTTTTCTGCCACAAGGAGAACCACTGCTAACTTCAGAGCTCACTACGACCAGGCGGCTTGTATGCTGATAGTTGAATGCAATTGGAACAGATTTTTTTTTTTTTAACAAAAGTTTTATCTTTTCCCCACTCTGTAATAAATCTGTTTCTCAGCAGATGGTTCAGAAGGAAAAGATGTGCTCAGTTGGCTTTCTTTCCAGAGTGGATATACAGCTTAATCTCACTCTGTTCTTAAATGTTTATATGCAACGTTTTTTCCTAATGCAAAGAATTTCAATATATCTAAATATTCAACACAATATGTACCTCCGTATTTATTTATCAAATATAAACTAAGCTATCAGGAGATAATTAGGTGAGGCATGAATGTTTTGTCATAATTAATATTTTGTCAATAGGCCAGATAAGAAGACTCCAGGGGTTAATGTTTTGCTGGGCTGTCAGATACTGAAGCCAGTGAATTTTTCGAGCTCACTCCATTAATCCAGTCAGCACACTGGATTAGACCAGAGATGTGTCTTCATAAATCACTCTGAAGGGCTAGGGCTAGGAGTATCTAATTAATCAGCACTGTCATTGTGTTTGACTTATAGCTGCCTTACTGTGTTTGGAATGGAGACTCAGTGTGTTTAACCCTCATGATCTCCACTGGTGGTGTACATTTTAACCCCAGTCACAGAAAATGTCAGCCATATTTTGTGGTTCAACCATATGTTTTTAAAAGCTGTAATGTTTCTTTTTAAAGATATGACTTCCTGCTACTCTCAGTACTTTTTCCTTTGACCACAATAAACCATTGATAGGATAAAAATTAGATAATTTGCGTAAATGTGTGTGACTAAAATTTAAATAATTTGCATATGTATGTGGTTAAAATTAATTTGCAAGTGTGTCTTTCTCTGTCTCTCTCTCTGTCTCTGTCTCTGTCTGTCTCTGTCTGTCTGTCTGTCCATCTCTCTCTCTCTCTCTCTCTCTCTCTCTCTCTGTGTGTGTGTGTGTGTGTGTGTGTGTGTGTGTGTGTGTGTGTGTGTGTGTGTGTGTGTGTAGTTATTAGTGTCAGGTCAATGTAGACCTTATTGTATTGTGCTAAGCCAACAGTCTGTCACACTTTAAAATACAAGAGAGCTTTTGGATTTTAAATTAATGACTTCGTGAGGGGTTTTGTTTGTTGTTTTATTGTTTTTAAGACAATGTCTCACTATATAGACCAGACTGTCCTCGAACTCCTCGAACTCACACAGACCTACCTACTTCTATTCACTGGATACTGGAATTAAGAGCACACACAACCAGACCCAGTTAGTTCATGGTCACTATCAATAAAAACGTCTCCTGTAGCTTTCATTTTGCTACAGAATTTTATGTTTTTGGACCATACACCTTTATATAGTTTTCCTTCTTCCTTAATGGAGCATTTACTTTTAGTTTTAAGAAATTATTAACATATGCTAAAATATTTTGTACTTTGTGACTCATCCCCCAAATGAGCTAAGTACTCTAGTAACATGAAACAGATCATAGAAGTAATGGAAGATTAGACTTTGTATCATGCTCTACTTCATTTGGATTATCCAGAACTTGTGTGAGAGAGCTCACACTCTACATGCAGCATGAATGTACTACTGTACAAGGAAGTCATCGTTTGCTCGGGAGAACACCCCCTGGCAGGTAATGCTCTAGACCAAGAGTTACTTTCCACCATCACAACATAATGGCATTTTGGCAGCGTTGTTAGTACTGTGAAAATGAAGCAGTTCCAAATTGTTTTGAATTGATAGACACACACATGCAGAAGCATCTATGATGACAGATATTTTCTACTCTGTTTCTCTCCATAAAGTTCCCAAAGGACTGATTTTCACATATTCTAATGATGATCCTATTGGTGGTCACATATTTATAGGTTGCATTTCCTTGTCAGCAGCAGCGAAATGCTCTCTAGAAGTCAACCCAGCTACCACGTCCTTGAACCAACTATAAGGGATTGTGCAGTCTCTTTATAAGAACTTTGGAACACAAAACATGTTTCTCGTGCAAAACTTTATGTAAGAACAAGCTATAGGGTTCATGTGACAGAAAGTTAAGGTTATACTTACCACAAAATTAATGTGAATTATAAATTTAGAAACTTAACTGTGATCACCTGTGTTTTCACGTCCATCACTTACATGAAAAATCATCAGCTGTATAGATCCATAGATGTATGGACATGTAAATAAATACATATGCATGTTTGTGTAACATTAAATAAACATGTTTACTTCCAACATTATATCCATCTACATACACATATTCATATATATCTATATCTATATATCTACCTATAAGTATATCTTTATCTATCTATATATCTATGCATCTTTATATCTTTATCTATATATCTGTCTATATATCTATACATCTTTACATCTTTATATATCTATATATCTACCTATCTATATCTATATATATCTATACCTATCTACCTATCTATCCATATCTATATTATCTATATATCTATGTTTGTATATCTACCTATTTACCTATATATCTATATATCTATGTATCTATATAATTATATATCATCTATATATCTATATAAAGGCATATAAGTATATGTATAATGTATAATGTATAATGATAACAAATGTTTCTACTTGAGATTCTTTGAGAAGGCCTCGAATAACTTGGAGGTTTCTTTCATAAATTTTACCTTCTTAGCTTTTCATTCTGTGCCTTTCAATCAAAAGTGATGTTGAAACTCTACAGCATTAAAGAATACACACACTGCTTCTGTTCCTCCAAGGTCAAGACAGACCTACAAACAAAATTTGCATTACAACTGCAGGCATATCTTTGTAAATTTTTATAGGGTGGAAAGTTCATTACTTATTAATCAACAGAGGAAATCTCTGTGATGAATTTGGGCACCAAGCTCTTAATTGTGGTCATAAACTAATGACTACTCTAAGAGGCTTTCAGGTTGTCTTTGGAAATTGAAGAGTAACTAAAAATTATTTACTCAACACAATTTAAAGTTTCCAGTGACCAGAACAATAAATTTATATAATGTATTTTTTTTGAGTTGTATAAAGTCATGCACTGACCCAAAACATATTTCCTGTAAATGTAAGTTCTCTGGTAGCTTCCCATTAAGTGGCCAGTACTTCTCAGTCCAAATCTGCAAAGGAAGAAGGATATTTCAGGCTTTTAAGAGTCATCACAATTGTCAAGAAAATCCTTGGCAAATAAAATTTCCTATAGCTATTGATCTTAAGGAAGAGCGCTTTCCAAATGAAGTTCATTGCACAGTGTTGCACATGGCAACAGGTATAATATGTACATCGTGTAGTTATAATGTGTAATAATTATTTATCATAATTTATTTTGGTTTAAACTTTAAGAACATATCCAGGCATACACGTGCGCATGCACGCACGCACACACACACACACACACACACACACACACACTTGTGTACTGTGCTATGAGTAAACTGGGGAGTATGTTGAGGGTAGAGAGACTGCAGATAAAGGACCCTTGATGTATGAAAGGATATAAAGTTAAGGGTTTTGCTAGTTTCATTTCTATCACAGATCTTTCTCACCATTCTTCTTTTCTGGTAGGTAAGTACAAGAAATACATATCAGATAACAGAAATGAAAAATCTATTTGAAGGTCTCAACTTCACAATGGCTATTCTAACCTCATGGAAGTTCTGAGATGTACAGATTTGGGGGCTGGGTGATTTCGGTGTGATTTTTTTTCAAATTCTTTTCAATAAAGTTTGAATAAAAATAACTTTTATGTTGGAAAAAGCTGATTTACATATTTTAATGACATTTTGACAATTCCTGATAATAGATTTGTGAAGTCTTCATTGTTGATTTTATATATATATATATATATGTGTGTGTGTGTGTGTGTGTGAATTTTATTTTACTAGATTAATTTTCAGTCATTCTAAACTTGTGTGTTTCATAACTTCAATATATGACATTTAGTTCAATTGAGTTTAATACAGACATTCAGTGTAAAGATAAGCGCTTTAATAAGTATTTTATTTTCTGATAGAGGGGACAGTACTTCATATAGATAGTACTGAGAGAAGAGGAAATAGAGATCCCAGGCTTAAAGCTCCGAGGAGTGTGTAAGCATGCGCATCAAGCATACACTGTCATGAACTCAGTAAGTAACACTAAGCGTTTTCTAGAAAGAAGAGCGTGAGGAGTAAGAAAAGACCTTGGAGGACGACGGGGTTAGGGAAAGTGGAAAGGCTGCCCTTAGGGGCTCGGGATTTTTGAAGTGATAAAATGAAAGACTCTCTTTTGAGTGTGGGAAGTGACAGAGGGTATGCAAAAGAAACGAAGTTGAAATATTCAGAGAATAACAGGATGAATAGCAAAACTTTGAATGGCATGTGGGAGATCATGATGATCAGAGTTTCATGTGAAAAATATTTGATGGTTTTCTTTCTCTTAATCTTTTCTTATTGGATAGTTTATGTTTTTACGTTTCAAATGTTATACCCTTTCCCCTCCTCTCCCACGGTCCCTCTCCCTGGTCCTATGAGGATACTCTCACTCCCACCCATCCACTCCTACTCTTCAACACCCTGGCACTCCCTTACATCACAGAGATGAGCCTTCATAGGACCAGGGGCTTCTCCTCCCATCAATGTCAGACAATATCATCCTCTGCTACATATGCAGCTGGAGCCATGGATCCCTCCATGTGCATTTTCTTTGGTTGGAGGTTTAGTCTCTGGGAGCTCTTGGTGGGGGGGGGTCAGGTTGACTGACAATATTGTTCTTCCTATGGGGTTGCAAACCCCTTCAGCTCCCCCAGTCCTCCTTCCAACTCCTCCAATGGGGTCCCAGTGCTCAGCCTGATGGTTAGCTGCAAGCATCCTCATCTGTATCAGTAAGGCTCTGGCACAGCCTCTCAGGAGACATCCATATCAGGCTCCTGTCAGCAAGCACTTCTTGGCCTCAGCAAGTGTCTGGGTTTGGTGGCTACATATGGGATGGATCCCCATGTGGGGCAGTCTCTGGATGACCCTTTGTAAACTCCCTGCTTCACTCTTTTTCCCTGTATTTCCTCCAGTGAGTATTTTGTTCCCCCTTCTAAGAAGGACTGAAGCAGCCACATTTTTATCTTCTTGCTTCTTGAGCTTCATACGGTTTATGAATTGTATCTTGTGTATTCTGAGCTTTTGGGTTAATACCACGTATCAGTGAGTGTGTTCTTCTGTGCCTGGGTTACCTCACTCAGCATGATATTTTCTAGTTCCATCCATTTTCCAATTTCAATGATATGGTTTCCAACTTCAATTAGATTTGTAATTGAATTATATAATTGGGCTATGTGTCGGAAAATTAATAGTTCTTAGTTATTTATTCACTATGGTTTCCCATAGAAAAATCAGTGTTTGTATATATGTATGTAAAATATTTACCTTCACTTTCAGTAAAAAGAGACTGAAAACATTTTTAACATTTTAAAAGTATTTGCATTAAAAGCCAAAGTTTAAAGATTTCTTAGAGTTAAAAAATTTATTATTGAAAAAATAAACTATGAAGGCAAAATCATAAACCATTAGTTCTGAGTAGATGACACTAATTCAGGAGGGCCTAAGTTTCAATTCCAGCTGTGCAAAAATGTGTGTGTATATGTGTATGTATGTGTATATGTGTATGTGTATATATGTATATATATATATACACACATACATATGTATATATGTATATATACACATATACATATATATGAAGTACATCAATATATGTAAAAGAGCCATCAATTTATTGATAAATTACATTTAACTTTTAACTTTCCAAAGCATCTAAAAGAGCTTAATGATAAAACCATTTGAAATTCTTAGTTATAAGACAAAACTTGTAGGTAATATGTATTATCATAGTAGCAAGTTTAAATCCTGATTCTTCATCACATGTAAAGAGAAGTCCTTGGAAAATTCAGTGAGACAAACTGACATTTTTTAGTTGTGTGTTTTATTTTTGGTGGGCTTTATTTTTGGTTGTTTTGTTTAAACTGGAAAGTGAGCATAGTGACTGTGATCAGACTCAGAAAGGTATTGGGGAAGGGGGAAACTGTTAGCACACACAACCACAGATTCTACTGGGATAGGGCTCAGTTGATTAAAAGGCAAAAGCCTCTTACTCAACACTGTTGAGAAAGCCTCTGAAATCATTTCAAATGATTTATTTCATGATATCTGAGCTGCGAGACTGAGCTCCCTTATATTTTATAAGAACTGTATGCTTTAGGCAAAAACACACTAAGGTCGCAGCGTATGCCATTTGCAGTAAGGAAATCTCTTGGGTGGTCCTCAGGGGAAGCCCTCGGCAAAGGCATTACTGTAATCCAATCTGTTCAGCAAATCATCATGGAAGGGGGGGGGAGAAAAATGTTGATTTTTCTCCACTCTTCTTCCAAACGTGGGCAAGAAAGAATCCCTATATTCCTTACATGTAGTAGAAATCCTTTTCACTATATTTATCTGGCAGAAAATGCCATTTTTGATATATTTTGAGAGGAAAAAATACTTTACCAGAACCTATTTCTTGAGAGATTATACAGTTGAAGTACCAGTTTCTGGTATGAGTGGGGAAAGTTGTCAGACTCCCTCCTGAAGAGTAAGACGTCCAGTGAATGTTCTTATTTTACTCTGACTCCATAACGATATCAAAAAGTTCTTCTGAAATTGGTGGGATCCAAAGTTTAGAACCACTTGGGATGATGCTAAAGACTCCTGGAGGCTGTACGATATCCTCACTAATGAATGAAGGCACTGTGGATGTTTACGATTATCCCCATTCATGCTTCTGACTTCTTGAATCCCTTTCATGTGTTAATAATTTCCCAATAATATTTATATTTATTTATTCATTAGTTAGCTCACTTTATCCATTCAAGTATGTATTAACCTGTTGGACCAGTGTTTGTTATAGTCTCACAGTGAATGAGAAATCTTTGTTAGACATTGCATAGAAATGGGTGATATTATTTAAAGACTGCATAGGGGAAGGGAAGACAGTCATTAATAAAAGAACGTAGGAAAGGACAATGCAAATAGAAAACTGTAATCATAGAACTTCAGTTACAGAAAACATATACCTGCTTATATCCAAATTTATTTTATAAAAGCAAATGTACTTGTTTCAATAGATGGCAAATTGTGAGTTATGTGTATTATGTGAAATGTTAATTGTATTATATATAATTTATTACAAGTTTTAAAATACATATACAACAAATTTCAAGTTGTGTTTATATGTGTTGCTTGTTGATTAACATTTTAGTTCAAATTTTATCTTACCAAGGAAACATTCATACACGTTTATGGGAAAAGAAAGTATGTGTTCGATACTAGAAGAACAATGTTGTTATTAGGAATTTTTATTATATAAAATACTAACATGGTAGTAGTCCCTTTGATATATATATATATAATGTATATATGTATAAGTATATATATATATGTATATATATATATATATATATTTGTTCTACATTGTGATGAAAACAACAAAGAAATTGGTGGGATAAGTAGACAATCTCTTAAACTTTCCCAAGCATCATACACCTTAGTGAAACAGGAATATCAATGTGCTTGGTGAGATTATGAGCTGGATATTTTAAAGACCATATATTACTAAAAAGATCAACACTACTTTTCCCCTCACCAAGCTGACGCTCTTTCAAAGAAAATGGCAGCAGAAGCATCATCTATATCTGACATCTGTGCACACACACCAGTGGCAGGCACGCCAGCCATAAGAGAATAAAAATAGGCTGGAGGTCTGGATGCATCATCTGGTACCTGTTATCGGTCAGCAGAGAGCCTGTGCTAAGTGGCTCCACAGATTGCACCAGGCAAGAAGCTCGCCCCAGGAGGAAAAGCCAAGGCAATATTGCTCCAAAGGGCTGTAGAATTGTGGCTGTGGTCTCAGAAAGTGACACTGATGATACCGATGACAATTAGGAGAGAGGGTTTAGAATGTGAATGGGGAGCAATTCAGCTGCTACACTATCAGTGAGCAGACTGTTGCCTCAGGCAAAAGGACCCTGCTGTCCTTTGTTAGTTCAAACTGCACGACTGGTGGAAGGTAGACCCAGAAAGGGGAATTTGTATAATTCATCTTAACTTAAAAGTTTAACTTAAAAACTTTGACCGAATTTAGATACCCATCTCACCAGAATAGTTTTAAATTTAAAGAAAATGCTTGAAGAGAAAACGTTTGTATCTGCTCAGGGGAAGTCATCAGTCAGACGAAGTATTGAACTATATTCTTTCCCCGTAATGTCCCATATTGAGTGGCCTTTAGTGCTTTTGTGGCTACCACTCCAGTGGTTGGACAGTTGAGTTTTATAGCCTCTGGATGTAGCACTCAGCTTCAGCATAAACTAATCAATATTTCGAGATCAACAATTTTAAAATTAAATATTTCTATGAAATTCACCCTTCCACATATTAAACAAAGTAATTTATTTTCATGAAAATATTAATATTTTCTGAAAGGAATCCAGTGTTTAAATTTATAACATAAACTATCATACCAACAGCTATCAAAGCCTTTAAAATATTTAAACTCTTGTATATAAGGAATCTAGAAAATGTGAAAAGATAATGCTATATTTTGGGGATGTTATTTCAAATGGAAAATATAAACTAGTAGTAGCTGATTAAATGTTGGCATTTTGGCCTGAAGGAAAGAAATGTTGTTCTACTCAACAGTGCTTTTGCTTTTGTTTTTTACCAAGATTGTATTTTTTAAAGACTGAATCTGTAAAAGCACTATAAAAATATATGCCTCATGAGTTTTAAATAAGTCTACTATTATTCTCAGGATAAAAGCAAGATTTCCACAACATAGGTAGACTAAACTAAACACATATGTTTATTTACACAACATATGTAACTAAACTAACATTAGTCAAGTGTATGTGAGTTGAAGTTACAGTATGTTCTCTTGATATACATGGTTTTTAAAATAAAAGATTATTTGATGTATTCTTTGATACAGCTAAGAACACATTTATCATATCCAGGAAACTTAAGCAATTTATTTCCAATGATAGTGCTAATTTTTACACCTAGTGGTATGGTCAAATTAGCAAATGGTCACATTTTCAGTTGCTCAATAAAGCCTAATATCATAAAAAGAGATCATGTAGGGAATACATTTCATTTCAAAGTAACGGCAACATTGTATCTTCTGAGGGCTTTATTCCTTGAGCAGATAACCTCATATATAAAGTTCTTTATCATAAGGCAACAGAAAGAGATGATTCTAAATAAAGCATCTGTCAGATGTGGATGATATTTTATAATTTTTTACTCTGTGTTCATGGCTAATTACGTTGATAAAGGAAATATCAAAAAACAAACTATCACCAAGAATCCTAGAAATCATACAAACTTGCACCTGAGAAGAATTTTCAATGGGGGAAATAAAATCAGGCAAACCTCAATCATGGCTTATTAAATTACAGCTGGTCCAAAACTGTTTGATATTCAAGCAGCTAATTAGCAATGGAGATGTCTAATTCAAACTCTGGGCTTTGATCTCTGGTTCACCCAATATTTATTAGGTTTATTTTTGAAAAAGGATGGAGAGGGAATGTATCTTGAAAGCTGGAAGAGACAGTCTGAACAGTAGTTTACTTATAATTTACAGACTTGTGGTACTTAATATATAATGCAATAATCTTCCTGGTGCCATTTGTCATTTGGATGCTGCCACAGATTATAGCTTAGGGCACTGCATCTGTGCCCAGATCTGGCAGGAAATGGTCTAAAATCTTGAACAGCTGAGCATGATGCTTCAGTGTAGTTGGAAAATTCAACCTCTGCTCTGGAGGTCACTGCATGCTTCTGTCCTGACAGCCCAAATTGTTAAGCATGTGACTAATATGCATACAGAACACAGGCTGCCTGACGTCTGCTACAAGCTTGATGGCTGGTTAGCGGCTAGTCTTAATTTTATGTGACAATCCTATGTAGGAAGTGCTATGGGGGTGACTAAATGGAGCATATTGATGTCCCACTGGGTGTAGCCCCTGTTGTTTTGACAAATTCTCCTTAGCATTTATCAATCAGCCCTACAATGGGGAGTGTGCTGAATATCTAATTCAGACATGCTAGTCAGGGCTAATAGAGCAAGATAGCATGTTATTCAATTTGTACTTGTTAGCGATGTCCCACTGTCACTGGGCAATTTACCTTCACACTCCACAAATGAAAAGAGAAATTTGCTGGGCTTCAAACACTTACATGAGTTACAAGCAAAATTTTAATTAGCATGTCATTACAGCAATAATTTATTGCCTCTTTGTAGTTTTTTTTTTCCTAGCTTAGAGATAGCATTTTTCCTATGTCAGAAAGGATTCTCTCAAAGCTTATGAGGTAGGTATAAGTAAGGAAAATAAGGAGAGCCAATGAGCCTTAATGTAAAAAGCAAATGGATATATCTTTAAAGTTTTACATATTTATGTATGAAATACAATTGATATTTGAGATTTCTCTTTTTGAATACTTTTTCAATGATCTACCTACTGTCTTTTAATACTTTTTGTTTTGTTTTAAACAGATGTTCCATTGTCGCATTATCTTTCCAAACACTGCACATGTGGACAAACCACAGAATCTTAATGACCACAGCCAGAAGCATTCACAGAAGCGTGCACACTTCTGAGGGTCTACTGTGAACACTTGCGAACACACAAGTTTTTCCAGATTGGAAACAAAGCAGTGTCTACTGATTTTTACCATTTGTTTCTGGAAATTACAAACTTAACAGCTGTCAAGTAAAACATTAAGAAGTAAAAGAACCTGATAGCCAAGTGCGGCATCCTTAGAGAATGTAACAAACGCCCTATATTGTTTAAGACAACGCCCCCCCCCCAAATAATCAAAAAGGAAACTAGCATGAAACTAGACATGACACTTAGAATGGATTGCCATAAACAGGGATAAATATTCTGATCACAGCGATGATGAGCTTGAAGAGTGATTATTGTCAAAATGCTCTCTTGTAAGAGGTACATTCAAACCACTTGAAGCACTGGCTATGGTGGTCCATGGCAAGTAACTAAGTGTTGATTCACATGTATGTGCCCGAATACAAAGCCATGACTTTAGCAAATATTTCTTTATGTATTGATTTATAAAAATCTGACCTTATAGAACCACTTAATCATATATTAGCCAAATTATAGACTACAGCTTTAGATCCATCTTAAATCACGGTCAAGCAGAATAGGATCAATTCGGGCAGTCTGTGCTCTGGGTTCTATCTCTGTAAACCTGAAGTGTCAAGATGGTGTGTGACCCATGTCATTTCCTAACATTGTGTGGAGCACCTTACCAGAGCTGTTAACTGTTGAAAGAATGAATAAGTTACTGGCCAGATATATAAGGCATAAGAAGGAATATGTGAATAAACAGAGTTCCAATCTTGGCATTCTTTCTTTTGAAGGACAACAAAATGTATCCCAACCTGCAAGAAGTCATTCCATCCTACACACATCTATTATTTCTGGAATTGAAAAAAAAATCACAGGACACAGATAATTTTAGGTGTTGTGTGTAATGTCTACATATTCATCCCACCACAGTATTTACTATTTATCTTTCCTATTTTGTTTTTAGAGTAATTTCTGCTACACATACAATCAGTGAGCCATTTGAATCATAGCTGTTAATCACATGATCACTGCTAAATAATTTATAAAAGTTTATCATGTATGTGGTATTTTATGGTTACCAATGTCCTTCTGATTTCAGATTATTGTGTACGTGTGTATGTGTGTGTGTGTGTGTGTGTGTGTGTGTGTGTGTGTGTCTGTGTCTGTGTCTGTGTGTGTGTTCTTACTATTAGAACAATTATACCCAGCTGATATAGGTAAACTCTGGAATTAGAACTACAATTATTCTTCCACAATATAACAATGCCTCATAATAACTGTTTTTGAAGTAGTGACATAAAAGTGTGCATCTAACATGAATAATTAGATATCAGTAGTTAAGATTTTTTTTTTTTTTTTTACAAAATGACATTAAATAAGAATACTTCCCTTTTGGATACCAGGAAAGCAGGTTCCCCTTTTGTGGTTCTTAGTCTCATAAATAAAAGAATTTAAACATGGACTTAGACAGAGAGCTCAGGGATAATTTTATTAGTGATAAAAAGAGAACCTCCCAGAACAGGCCAGCTGTTAATCCACTCAAATGAGGAGATAGAAGTAAAAGCCATTCTGGTTAAGCTGGTATGGCAGTCAGCTTCTTACAGGGTAGCAGAATTGTAGAGAAGCAGCCAAGAAATCTGGAAAAAAGCATTAATTAATTTCTGCTCAGCAACCGTGGGAAAAATACAGAAGCTCCCCCCCCAATTATACATCACAGATATTTTTACTCAGGAAGGCAGACCCAGTTGAACCCCCTGGTAGCTTGTAGGGACTATTCCAGATATCAGTAAGTCTGTGAATAAAAAGTACAGTATTTCATTAAAACAGTAGTTATTCTATCTAATAGCATGGCTTAATGAAAAACAGCTTTATGAGGGGTGGTCTCTTAGATGGATGACTGACATGACTCAACTCGAAAATAAGCCCTGGAAACAAACATCCTGTTTGTTGACCAGATGTCTTTTCTTGATGGGCTCTTAATGCTATTCTAACATTTTATCTTTTTAGAAAAACTTCTGCATAGAGTTATACCAATAACACTATGTTATACATTTTGAAACTAAATCATAACATTACTTGTCAGATCTTTTTAAACTGACAGGTGGATACTTATAAATACATGTTTTAGGATGCCATCATGATTTTAATGCTGTCAGATGATTCAATGGACAAAAGACAAATATGAAGATGGGATAAGACAAGTATCTGAACCACGATGTCACACAATAGTGTATTATAGGGTTACTAAATGTGCTTTTAGTCAAAGGAGGATGATACAGCATTTAGTTAGAAATGTCAAAAACATTTCTGGTGTGAATCTTGATGAACAGGAAAGATTTCAGATGGTAGAGGTGTGAACAATTGGGGAAAATATATTAAACAAGAATAAATCACATCAAAAACGCACAAGCAAGAAATTCAAACACAGAAACATATAAATCAATGAGTACCCAGTTTTAACAGATGGGGGTGTTGAGTGTCTGGCGGAGTGCATGGCTATGAAGGCTAGGGTATAAAGAATCTGGAGGTCAGTATAACTCTTAATGAAGGCAGATCAATCAGCATCTTAGTATATGGTAGAGAAACTCAAATGTTTGAATAAAACTGTGAGACAGTTGGCTATAATCTCACAAGAGGCACGCAGCTTGGTTATAGGAGAATAAGAAAAGAAGTATTGCATACGCTAGAGCAGATATGATTCTCAAAGTAATTCAGTTGAGTTTTCTAAAGAATTTACTATTAGGGAAGAGGTAAACTAAAGTTATATTTAAATAATGACTCCTTGAATTGTATCTACCTTGCTATGCCTCAACTAAAATTATATTCTAATAAATAGTATGCCTATAATGGTTAAATCAGTAATATGTTTATATCATTTAAAAAACAATTTACTACCATTTCATGATAATATCTCTTTTTGCTCCTTAAATATTTACACACACACACACACAGACACACACACACACACACACACACACATATACTCAACTAACAACTTTGAAAGTATAGATATGACTGGCATATTGAGCTATATTGAGGGAGAGAGATACATAAGAATTTTCTCTGCACTATTGACACCAAATTTAATAAAAATTCCAACTTCTATTGCCATAAAAATTAACTTTTGTGGAGGGAAGCTAACAGCATTAATGGGATTTTCCTGTTTGCTTAAAAAATTAGATTAGTTTTGAGTTTTTATTTTATTTTTCATTATTTAAGTCCAATTCAGTAAGTTTTCTCTCAAATGGGAAGAATTATCTGCAGTCATTGCTTCTGTGAAGGAATTTTTCTAATGCACACATGACATGTCTTCGTAATAGGAACCAGAGAGCATGCAGATGCCCAAAAGGTGCTATTGGTCTTATTCCAGAGCTATCAAAGTCAAACTCTAAGAGTATTTTCTACTTAAGCTATATTGTCATGTCAAAACTTCTTTCCATTGTAAATTGGCTGTCCAGAGTTCAAAACATAAATACATTTAATCTATGAATTGTGTATATTTAGTATATGGAATTTTTTGTTATAAAACCCGAATGGTGCAAGATCTGAATGATAACCATACAAATGTTTTTTCTGTTTAAAATGTTTTTCTATTTTTAAGGAGTCCTTTATAAATATTATAATTCATGTATTCCAAAGGAAATTCAGACAATTTATTCACAAATTTGTTACCTGAAAGTCACAAGATAAAAAACAGTAAAGAGTCCTTTCCTTGAATTTACCCTTACATTCAAGTAATTGTGTGCTCATTTTATCAATTCAATTTTTAATTAATTGAAATCCTAATTTCAGCCAAACTGGTTAATTTTTCTTCTTTAAAAGATGCTGCATAGATATTTTTCTTTTCAAAACAACTCTAAATGTTCTTTAGACCTGCTTTCGCTATTTTAAGCAATTATTTAGGTAAATTAGTCAAATTCTAATGCATTAGAAGCACCTTTTGCCATCTGAAAAAATTGTCACTAATTACTTGCAGAATATAGTATGGATTTACTACTTCAGATTCAAATTCAGAAAACTGAGGCAGCTACTCACTAATAGGCAATAGTTATAATTTCAAGTGTAGACTAGTAAAAAATAAGTAAAAATACAAGTAATATTTTCACACAAGAAAAGGCACAATAAAAAATCATTTTAAAAGCCATTCCCAAGTGATGGACCATGCTTCTGATGCTAAAATGTGGGATGTAAAAATAAGAGGATTAGTTGTTCAAGACCATCCTTAGCTTTGTAATGAGTTCAAAGCCATTCTAGCTACATAAGACTTGTCTTAAACATAAAAGTAGGAGAGTTAAAAGTTATTTCCCATACAGGTTCATTGGAATATGGTATTTTGACTATTTTGATAAAATAAGTTTCTTCTGTTAGAACCCACAAAATTGGACTGGTTTCAATGATATTATTCACATATATACACAATTTTAAATAATATATATTCCAAATAACCAAGAAGCAAGAAAGCATATACTAAAGATCCTATGACACAGAGACCATGTAGAAATCAAATAATAAAAACCTGAAAGTCAAATGATAAAAACTTCCATTTTCTTCTTTTTCTAAACCTCCATCCATAATCTATCAGGCCCCATGTTTATGATCTTCTCTCCAATTCCCCGTCTCTGCCTCTCACATCCAACACACTCTGTCAGGCCGCTGTGGGGAATGTTCTTTTTACTCCTCACATCAGTTTCTCACAAAACTTGAGCCAGCTCACACCGTGGTGCTTAGAGCTCCTCATCTGTCTGTTTAGTTTGGGAAATTGATATATTCTATGTTTTCCATGTTGAATTCTGATATACTCCTGTCTCTGCAACTTGGGCTCTTCTCCCTTGTTATTAACAACCCTTGCACATCTACCTAAAGAAGCTGTCTTGAACCCTCAACTCATTCAAGTCCCCGAAAACACACCCAGGAGACTCCATGTGTAATATTCCATTTGCTTCTGTCATTGCTCTATAAGTTAATACCTGTCTTCCACACTGAGATGTAATTTCTGAAAGGACATAACTCTTCTTATGCTTGTGTTCTTGAATAGTTGTTATATTACTACTTGGAGAATACAATTTTCTGAATAATACATCTTAGCTACATGCCACTTTGAAAGCTAATGCTAAGGGAAGTATAGAATCCATCAGAGCTCTTTTCCATTGAAATCCTTAGTCTTGGTAAATATCCTTTAGTTTTCACACCAGAAGATATTTGTAGGTCTCACAAGACCATTATTCTCAGCTACCTCTAGGCCTTTGCTACTGCTGTACCCTTTTTTCTGGAACATTCTTTGTGCTTAATTCCCATCACCCTATAACTGCCCCAAATGCTACCTAATGATTTGCTACTCAAAGAAGCATCTTTTGTCCTCTCTGTCATCAATGTGTGGGGTGAGCATCCCTTCTATTCTCCTTCATACACTTTCATGTGAGCACAGATATTATGACAGCACATATTCCTCTAGTATAAGTAATAAGGTCAGTTTGGCCTTTAAGCATCAGTAAGTCATTGCAAATTTCCTTTCAGAATCAACTATATGTATGGCAACAATACAACTTCACTCAGATTGAGAAATATTAGGTGGCAAGAAAAGTACACAAACCTATGCATTGTGATCATTTGTAAATTGAAACGGGGTGTGGCTATGGTCATCAGAGACATGTCTATTGCTATTCCTCTAAGTTCTTTCCAAGAATTTTCATTGTATGAACAATGTAACTGTCTAAGGACAACGTGTAGGTCTAGGGATGAGCAACTTCTGTTACCAACAAAGTAGCAGTCACAATTTTTATCACTGGTTTTTAAATAGCATTACTTTATTAATGTTATTTAAAATTTAAATTAATTATTTAAAGTAATTTAAATGAAGGCCCCAAACTCTAAAACCATAAACAGCCTCAATATCTATTCAATAGCAAAATATATAGCTGAAAAAATTGCTGCTAGAAAATGAGACCTAAACATGTTCATAATTCATTAATTTAAATTTACAAAGTAATGATATACTAGACACAGAGGGTGTCATCATGACAATCTTTACTTTATACTAATGATAGCAATATACCAGCAAAAATTAAAAATAGAATTGTGTATAATTCCAACTATTTGAATTTTTAAATCTACAAAAGAAAACAATGACATCAGATGTAATTGTTGTGATTTATTAATTTCCCAATCTTCCTCATGTGTTTATTACACATCTGTCATTTAACAATAATATAACCAAGTCGAAGTTCTGTTCAAACAATCCAAAATTATAAAAGAAATTTTATTAAAAATTTGTTCTATCATCAAAAATATGTTCCTAAAGGCAATGGGATATAAACTATTCTCAACAAATGTTCTCCTGCGTCATTCTTAGACAACTCACTGACTATAATATAACATAACACAATACACAAAATCTGTTAAGAAAGTCAGGTGAACATTTCTGGTCTGAGCTGCTGCCCAGGGACGTGTTGATTTCTAAGGGCAAAAATGACTCCACCCCTCACTGGGACATCATGGAAGAGTTGGTCCTGGGAGCATGAAAGCAGGACAGATGGCCCTTTTCCCAGCTGCAGTATTTGGGAGAGCATAGGTAAGCCAACCCTAAGGATACAAGCGTGGTAGATGGGGCCCTACCAGGAGAACTGGTACTGTCCCTAACCTGCTCCAGCACTCAGGACACTGGGCCCTGCACCTCATCTGGACTGCATGGTGGCAGAGCCTTGGGTGAGCTGGCCCGAGAGCATGACCATGGGAGAGCTGGCCCTGCACCTTATCTGCTGTGTGGTAGCATGAGTAAGAAAGAGATGCCCTTCCCCACCCTCTCGTCTTGCCACCTACCACAGTTGGGAGAGCTGGCCCTGGGGTCACGAGAGTGGGAGAGCTGGCCCTGCCTCTCACGTGCTGTAGCACTCAGGGGTGGGGGGAAGGGTGGGAGGAAGGGCCTGTACCTTGCTTGAGCATTACAATACTTCTTGTTTGTTGAGCCATGATTGAGACAGGAACGAGATACCATCCTCCTCTACCTCTTCAGCTTGCTGTCAATCAATGGCAGGTGGGAGAACTGGCCACATCCTTCACCAGCTGCATCCTCACCAGGAGAGAGGATCCTGCAACCTTGCCCTGTTAGCAGGGGTAGTTAGTGAGCTGGCCTGAGGGTGATCAGGAAAACCAGCAGGCTGACCAGCACAGACACCTCTCAGGCTGAGATCCAGGACTTTGAATTGGTCTACCCTAACTTCTACTCCATCATTGAACTGTTGCCAATATGTGAAGAAGCCAGTTCTGCATACCCAAAACTACAGGATCTCCATGACACAGAGAAACAACAGGGTATCGAGAGGAGTCTCAGTAAGGTTGCAGCATTGATAGAGAGGCCTCATACCAGATCAACAAGTCATTGCAATGAACATTTACAATCAACAAAGAACGGGCAAAAAACATATATTGTGGAACACACTGTGACACCCTACATCTTCTACATAAGATTTTTTTCCTGTATTAGCAGGTGTCTTAGTCAGGGTTTCTATTCCTGCACAAAGCATCATGACCAAGAAGCAAGTTGGGGAGGAACGGGTTAATTCATCTTATACTTCCATGTTGATGTTTATCACCAAAGGAAGTCAGGACTAGAACTCACACAGGGTAGGAAGCTGGAATCAGGAGCTAATGCAGAAGCTGTGGAGGGATGCTGCTTACTGGCTTGCTTCCCCTGGCTTGCTCAGCTTGCTTTCTTATAGAACCCAAGACTATCAGCCCAGGGATGGCACGGCCCACAATGGCCCCTCCCACCCTTGATCACTAACTGAGAAAAAGCCAAACAGCTGGATCTCATGGAGGCATTTCCTCAAGGGAGACTCCCTTCTCTGTGATAACTCCAGCTCACGTCAAGTGGACACACAAAACCAGCCAGTCCAGAGGGGATGTTGCAAGAGTAGAGGGCAGATACAAGAGGAAGAGCAGAGGAGTGGCATTTGGGAGGGGGGGGACATGGTGTGAAATTAACAAAGAACCAATACAAATTTTAAAAAGGAATATCTGTTAGGTACTGAACCACTAATGATTGCAGAGAGGTTACAATATATTTAGGTATACGTTGATAATAAAATAGCATCATTCAAAAGGCTAAAGTCAAAAGTTTTATGTTTTCTGTCTCCTTTACCTGTAGTTTTCCTTTAACTACTAGGATTTATTTTCATGTCTCTTGAGATCAAATTACATATTCCTATATCAATGACGTACTCTCATTAAAAAGTTTAATTTCCTTTTCCTTCTGTTGAGGAACTAACACTTCCAAAGAATGCTTTTAAATATAAAACCAGTAACTGAGTAGAGTGTTGACTGTGACCAGGTCTTTGTTCTTTAGCTGAGTGGATGTGCACTCTCATCTCATAATTTGTTCTGTAACTGAGGGTCTACTGTGACCAGATGATCTGTTCTATTCTAATTCTCCATAAGAAGTGTTCTATTTTCTCCGCTCTGTAGCCAAATACTCCGACACTGGGCTGTCTTCAGGGTTCAGTGGGTGGCCCATTGTAAGACGGAGACTAGCGCACAGGCTGCAGGTTCTCGTCAAAGCTTTCTCGCTCTTGCAGCAGCTTCCTCCCTGGGAAAGCGAATGTTTGGTGGTAAGCTGGCTGGACTTAGGGCATCCTGGTGTTCTTTCATCTGAACTCTACCATAAAGGAAAACCTGTGGTAGAGCCTTAAAGACGCCAGTGATGTTATTACTCATGCAGTTGGTCTTACAGTCGCTGAAACTTGTATTTCTGCATACAAGGCACCACTATTGGTGTTCTAGATGGTGGCTACATTAACAGTATACGATTATTGCTCTCTGTGGTCTAATAAACACTCTGCGGGAGAAAAGGCCTACAGTGTGTGAAATGTGTAAGCCATTTAGGATTTTCTGGCTGACTCAACTGACTTCAGATGATTTCTTTCCCTTTGGTAGGAAATTGGAGAACGCTAGACACCTGAAGGGAAAAAGTCACCAGGCAGGGCTTCATGCAGGGCAGAAACAGAGTCATGTTAAGGTTCTTAACAGCTGTACTGGGACACACACAGCACGAGGTTGGCACTTTCTATGTGCCTGTTCTAGTTCTGAGCATTCTTCCCACACTGGCATCTCTAATCTTCCCGGAAGGGCAATAAGATAGGTGCTCTCTTCATTATCATGTTTGGAGATAAGGAAACTGAGGCAGAAAGAGATTAAGTGACTTCCTCAACGTCATTGGCTGTCTTCATGGTAGCATTAGCGATACTATGCTCCAAAGGATTTGTATGTGGGTGTATGTGTGTGAAAGAGACTTACTTTATTTCTATCTGAATTTAGTACAGGGGTTGGTCTTTGCTCACGGATGTGATGCGAATAGAAGAAGTTGAGTAGGCAAAATGACAAGTACCTCCTGTTGTAAAGATAATGAAATTGGGCTGCAGAGAATGAGGACATTTTAATGTAACTGCTGGGTTATAAGCTTTGAGGCTTAAAGATATTCTGCAGGATACACAGACCAGGGACGATTGAAACCAGTTGTTTGAATACTACGCCAGGGTGGGCTAGCTTCGCAGTGACTGGAAGATGTCATGCAGGCATTTCCCAGCAAATGTGGAAACTCTAGGATGGGAAATTCAATCTGGGAATGCTGACAGGTACTAAAAGGTATCTGGGCAATGCCCTGTTTGTCACTGTCCTGGCTAGCCTCCTTAAATATCAGGGTTAAAATAGTCACAAATGAGGTGACTCAGATAAGATAGGAGGGGAGTGGAATTCCTCAGCCTGACAGAACCCTTTATCTGATAGGACCTCATTTGCCTGTCGCCCTCCCCAGGTTCTCCCACACCCACCCATCATTCCTAGGCTCTTTACTTGAAGAACAATCAAATTCAACAAGCCATTTGTTCGATCTGACTATTTCACAAGAACGTGGTAGACCCTGTTGCTACCCTGCCTGAGCCGCTGGTAAAGCTGGAGTTACACGAGAGTCAACAGGTCATCTTGACCCAGAATTTAACTGTGATGGTGAGGAGGTAGGTGTTATGATACCATGCAGGAAACCATTAGGATAGTGATTTCTCTTAAAAGAACCTAAAGGAAAAATAAAAGGAGCCTGGGGTGAGTGCTGTGTATTATCAAATAATAAATAGTTGGGGCTCAGGGAACTGAGGACCTATAGCAAGGAAAGCATTGTGAAAGGGGCAGAACGATGTTTGGGCTGCTGGCGGGAGAAGGTGAAATGAATCTAGACTCAATCATAATATTAACCAGATTGGGTGTAGGGAGTAATCTGTGGAGGCAAAACTCCATCTCAGTGAGACTTTCAGACACCTGCTGGAGGAAGGAATTTAAAGGTATCTTATACAGTAAATAGTTCCAACTAATACAAATAAAAGGGGCCTCAGCTGAAGGAATTGCTGGCTAGGCTCAGACTCTGCCTTTGGTGCCCGGGATTACCTGCTGAGAATTGTTTCCTTCAAGCCCACATTTTGTTTGTTGCTCTAACTCTTCCCTGTTGAGGAGATTGTTCGAAAAGAAGCTCTGATAAGCAGCTGCAGGAACAATTGTTTTCTCTGTGCTGTCAAAGTCACTGCTGTCATTCATTTGGGGGACTTTCATGATCTTGGCGTCATTCTGAGAAATACGAAAGGTTTAGTGGATTCCAAAGGTTTGTCAAATACTGAGTTCTGAATAAATACGTGGACATCCCACTTGGCACAGTTGTTCTGAGTCAGCCGACTTGGATTCTAGTGCTGACTGTGCTAGTTACTGGTCATGTGACTCTGAAGCAATTACCTCATCCTCTGCTCCTCCTAACTTTTAAGAATAACGGTGAGCATTCTCCTCTTTGCTCCCAAGAACTCAATGTGTAAGGTACGTAGCAGAATGCTTGCCACGAGCGAGCACACGGGATGCCAGTAAAGCAAGAGGAAAACACTAAACCCAGATAGTGTGTAGAAAAGCCTGCAGACAGAGGACAGGAAGTTTTCACTTAATCAAGAAAGGACAAAAATCTGGGTGACACGAAGAGTCAAGCCTGTACGGCTGCAGTATTTACTGACATCTCCGATAGAAATGCCTCCTCATCGGACTCTACAGATGTTTATGTGCTCTCTGGGATCTCTGACATTGCCAGAGCCCTCACCATAGGCTAGGAAACACTTGGGATGGTAGAAATGAAAAGAGGAGAGAAGGAAGGAGGGAGAAAGAGAGAGAGGGGGAGAGGGAGAGAGGAAAGAAGGTCTTGTCCTTGGTCTTCCTCAACTCCCTAGGAAACTGCAGTCTGCTGCATCCCTTGATCATCTCTCATAATATGTCCATATTTAAGATCACCCTGAGTACTCACCTTAATTGTTCCAGTGAGAACACCCTTCCTCAACTTTCTTACATCATCACATTCTCTGAGACTCCGTCTTTGTAAGTTAGTCTTTTCATTTATAAATATTAAAAAAAATAATATAATTACATGAACATGAACATTTTGCTCATTTATTTACTAAAGTTTTTTTTAAAAAAATATTTGTAGAAGGCCTACTTGCATTCCAGGTATTGTGTACTTGGCTGAAGTCAAGAAGGTGACTATAAAATATATCTCTAGTTTGGCAGTAGTAGCAGGTTAATTTATATCAGGTAGCATTTCACACAATGTGGGAGAGGTTTGGTTGATTCAGAGCCACAGATAATCATCTCCCCTTCTGTCCATGTAGAACCCTACTAATGATTTCCAGACCTCACAACTGCTTCCAACAATGGTCAGAATAACTGGAATGAAAAAGAACTTGAAAAGACACCAGCACAGCAAACATACTGTATAGTGACTGCTGACCGACCACAGGCTTAACTCTTAGCACATATATGTTTTTCATATGCATGTGTAGTGTGATGGTTAACAGCGATTTCAGGACACAGATATCTTTGTATTCAAAAAGCATCTTCAATATTATTGTCAAAGCGGCGTTGGGTAAATTACTGTCTTCTAGGTGCATTTTCTAACTTCATAAAATACTTTAGAGGTATTAAATGTAAAATGACTTTGACTACATGGCTGTCAATAAGCAATGGGTCAGATACTAACATATTAAACCAACGCCATTGACATCTGGAAGTAATCTATTGGCTTGTATACTCCTACTTATGTAGATGCATCCAAATTTTATTTCTATGCATGTAATGAACACACTCAAACGCTCTCCAGGATGCTAGCATCAACACACACACACACACACACACACACACACACACAATCCTATGAATATATACACATTCATTCTCATTGTGATCTGTTCACAACCTTTCACTCTCAAAACAAGCAATCTTTTATTCTCCCCTATTTTATAAGTTTAAATATATATCTATACCCTGTGTTCGTGGGTTTTTGCATGGCTGTGAAGGCTGGAGGAGAACCTCAGGTATCATCCTCAGGAACGTTTTCTGCCACAGTTGAATAGGATTTTTCATTGGCTTGGAACTTGCCGAAATGAGGCTGCACTGGCTGGCCAAAGAGTGCCATTTTTCTTCTGGTATTTTATGTGGCTTTTGAAATTTAAACAAAGGTTCTCTCTCTCTCTCTCTCTCTCTCTCTCTCTCTCCTCTCTCTCTCCCTCCCTCTCCCTCTCCCTCTCCCTCTCCCTCCCTCCCTCTCTTCCTCTCCTGCTTGTGTGTAAATGTGGGAGCTAGAGACTGATTTTGGGTGTCTTTTGATACTGCTATGCACCATATTCTCTGAGATGGAGTGTCTAACCGAATGTACTGTTTAGTGTTTCAGTTAGGTTGACTAGCCAGCAAGGCAGCAGTATCTACCTATCTCTACCCATCTCCTGCAGAACTGTAACTACTTAGAATAGTAAAATACTCGTAAAAGCTGCATTTATTTCTAAGAGGAAACTCGCCTCACACACTTCTAGAATATTTCAAAGAGTGCACATTTGGGCTCTTGTATTTCATACCAAAATGCTTTTAGATATTCAACACAAGTTCCAGGATTCTTACTTCCTCACAAAACACAACCTCAGCTCTTTTTGTATTATAAAGATTAAAATGCAAATGCATAAGTCAGTTGCATAGTTCGAAATGACAAATTTCATTGGCTCTTTTCTTTTAAGTCTCTAAAAGGGAGTTATGAGAAAAAAAGAAACATATACTCTTTTAGTTTAACATTTCTTTAATGGAAGGAGCCTAGGTTTATTTTTCTCACTGTATAATGTGATTCTAGATTTTTAGAAATTAAGCTGTTGTTCCTAGTTAAGGAATATTGATAAGAATGTAATATGCATATGTATATATATTAAATTGTGCATCAGTGTATGAAGCAGTTATAGAGTGGAAACTGAAAGTGCCTTATTATAAATCAGAGGGGTTTTGAGCATCCAGGCAAGCCACTTAGATCATAGTTTGGTTTTTTTCCCCTCATTTAGAAAAAAAAAGACTTTATAGAAAATATAAAGGAAATGCACATTTTTACTGAGAGATAGACTTTACATGAATATACAAGTAAATATTAAAATTCCATTTATCTTGAAAATCATATACGAATCTTTTTACTTCTCAATCGAAATGCCACTTTTTCTACTGTTTTGGTGTCTTTGTGTCAATTATTTCAGGTTAGTGACTTTTATATAAACACCCACTGAAACTATTGACTAAAAATTAGTATTTGCTAAATAATACTGGTTAGTAATTGAGCTTTCTTGCAACGTCTTGACTAGAGTATACAATAAACACATTCTACCATTGTCTCTCTCTCTCTCTTTTTTTTTTTGAAATTCCCTCAATTCCCATGGCAAATCAT
The DNA here is from genome assembly GCF_011064425.1 of Rattus rattus. Classification (NCBI taxonomy): domain Eukaryota; kingdom Metazoa; phylum Chordata; class Mammalia; order Rodentia; family Muridae; genus Rattus; species Rattus rattus. The sequence goes on from NC_046156.1 coordinate 180,047,619, forward strand.
TTAATAATTTGTAGAAACATTCATAAGGAAACATTGATATGGAATGATTCACATCACTAAAACTTGTATTGGGTCCAAGGTGTAGGCTATGGATGGTTACAACACTGTGCACAAGTCTCTTAAATGACATGAACTCTCAACCTTACAAAACCATGACTCTGAAAATGAAATTGTCACTGACTCCTAGAAACCCATCTTCATATTTTCACTATCCATAAAGTGCTAGGAAAATGTCAAACAGCTGACAATGATGTGCACTGCTCCAACGCAATGAAAAGTTGGAAATTCCAAAAATTGATACATATGGCCAGATTCGTTGTGTGTAATAACTCACATTGAAATTCAAGTTTGCAAGCAACAACCGCAGCAGTGAATGGTCCTCATTCACATAAACCATATTTCCTGTTCCCTACATGTAAGAAAAACAAAAAACAGTGCATTCTCTACAAATTACACTTTCCTTTTTGTTTTAAAATAAAAAAAGATGGGAGAACCAAGCTAACGCCGGTCGTTTCCATGTTTTCCCTTCTGTATTTTCTTCCTTTCTGTGTTTTAACATGTAAATTTGGAGAGGTGTCTCTGCAGAGATTTTGAGCATACAGCACCTAATTAATAAAAAAGTAAAAAAAAAAAAAATCAGGATTCGAGGCAAGCATTGTTACCAAACAATGAGCAACGCTTGCCTCTGAACCATTGCTCCAAGAAAGAATGCCTCTTGTGAGCTCAAAGGTAGAGAGAGGTGCACCTGCGGCAGAAACCTTAAATGAAAAATAAAGACCACTGGGATGTAGGGTGCCTTTCCCTCTTTAAAATAAAATTCTTTAGAGCATAGAAGAGAAACAAGCACGAAAGTGAAAGGGCAGCAGTGCAGATTGGATAGGCTTACAGCATAATTGAATTAAGGCTTGTGTACCACATATGACCACAAAGCGGGCCTATGGCTCGGGCCGCTGAATGGAGGTGGCCAGCCTGTCAATAAAGACCCTTTAAACTGGTTAAATGCATCCTAAGCGAGTGCAGAGAGCTTTCTAGCTAACAGGTGGCTGAGTAAACCTCAGCTGGTGCCACACAGGGCTGTCACACTGGTCTCCTTTAGGATAATTTCACCCCCCTTTAAAAAAAAATTGTTACTGTACTTGCTGTGGTGGAAACAATTTAGGGATGAATAATTTCTTTTGGTCCCTAGCAGCGCTGGTGGCTCCCTCTCCACCATCCTCTCCTCCCCCTCCTCCCCCCTCTTTTTTCTCTTGTACTCTCACTCCCCCCTCTTTCTCTCTGTCTTGCTACTGAATTAACATAAAGGAACAGTGACAACAGCAAGCTGAAAAGCATGGCTGGTGGGAGGATTAAGTATATCATTGAAAGGAATTACGTTGTGAATGGCGGGGAGGGATAGGCGCTTCTGTTCCTTGGTCCCATCTGGTCCTTAAAGAATACCTTGTTGTAATTACCCCCAGATGGTTTGTGGTACACTGGGGTCTGGACTGCCAGGTGCCACTGTGCCCTGCTGGGTGTGATATTCATTGCTACATGCAGCGACAAAAATGGACTTTATTGAAACCTAGTTTCTTCCAGGGTATTACACAAATATGAAATGAACCTATCTCTTCGAGAGGGAGCTTTGTTTCCTTTCAAGCCGAAACAGTCTCACCTAAGATAAGGCTGACTGGTTATTTTACTTCCAACGGCTATCCTAAAAGGGAGAGGCAGAAGTAATTCGCGATGTGTGTTGGATTTAATTCAGTGGTTTTGTTTTTCAGTAGAGGAAATGGGCAACTTCAACAGCAAGTGTTTACTTCTTGATGTTAGTTGGTTTTAAAATATCCCCAAAGCCCTTTAAGACTCTTTTGAGCATTTTCTGGCTGAAATTAATGACAAGTAGGATGAGTTATTGTATAGCAAAGCTATATACACATTTTTGTAGTAGGGAACAATTACTTATTGACTGTAAAACATGTCTCACCAGCTATTTGATAAGCAAAATTTGGACCTATTTTATTATACCGTAACACCAATCTTTTTACACACTAAGATAATGACATCTCCATGCTTTTAAAGCGTACATGCCTCCATTTGGACAAAAGTGGGAGATTACAAAATTGGGTTTTATTTTACCTTTCATCGGGAAATTTTATTTTAAAATTTTAATTGATTTAGTAAATTACCATGAAAATAAAGGTAAAAGGTCATGATCACATGATTCAATTAGGTTCATTTCGTTTTAACCTAATTATACTTACAATCAATGTGGTGGCTCCTTTGTGAGAAATTGAACAACCAAAAACCTCTTTGCTCCTCTTAACTTAAAAAATAAAATATTCTTCCATTTCATATCTTCCTTATAATTTTGTATATGTTAGCATTTTTGGCGATTTATTCGAACCCATCAGAGCATTATATTTTCCTTGTAAAATTTATAAAAGTTTAGTATGAAAATCAAACTTGGGATTTCAACCGAAGAATAGAATTCACGAAGAATACATGTCTCTGATACTCTGTGTATACATCTATAGACATAAGTTATAATTTTTACATGACAGAAAGACAGACAGCTGAGGGCTAATCTTAAGGACAATAATTCCTTTTAGTGTCTATGGAACACGTGGTTAAAACTTGTGAAGATACATTTCCTAGCTGAAGTTGAAACAAGATCAAAGTGTTTCCTTTAAAATTACTTTTTTAGAGCATGTTCTGGGTGGGAAATGAAAGACTTTGTTAAAACATCATTATATCATGTGTTCTGCTGTCTGTGTCTCCTCCAATTGCCTCCCTCCTCGTCCCACAATTCCTCCTTCTGCTTTCCTGTCTCGCATATATTCAACATGCTTCTTGGTGCATGTATAAGAGGAAGTCAAGGCTCTAGACAATTGAAAGGGGGAAATGGTGTGAAAGACTAGCTTTAAAGAGATTGAGCACTGAGCTGTGTGGACAGAGAGAAGGAGGATGCTGCAGCCTATGGACACAGTTTTGAGGAGAAAGTCTTTGTGCATCTAAACACAGCCCTAAAAGTCTAGCAAAATTTTATTTTTATTTTGATACAAAATAATTATTTTAGTATGAATTTTAGTCAATGTACAAAATAATATATTTATTAGTTTTTCATAGGTAATATCTATATATCTATATCTATCTCTATCTATCTATCTATCTATCTATCTATCTATCTATCTATCTATCTATCTATCTATCACTGTACTTTGCTCATATCTGCCTGCCTACTACTCCCCCTGGCCTGTATTCCCTGTTTTGCAGCTTCTTTAACCTTCCCCCAAATAATCCCATTTCTGCTTAGCATCTGAAACCTGCACACATAGCTCATTGGAGGATGGGAGGTGGGGTAAACAGTGTGAAGAGGGAACTGAAACCTGAGCTCTTGTTCCTACCTGGGCTCCAGCTCAGTGGTCCTGGCATCCACCTAAACTTTTTAGACTTCTATTTCTCCCCCTGTCTATTGGTTATAAATTAACTTGTATTTTACATACATGTGTGTATGTAAATTTTACATATGTATAAATTTTACATATATCCATATATATGTAAAATATATTCCAGGGCTGGAGAAAAGGTTTATCAGTTAAAAATAGGTACTCTTCTTTCCAAAGATCTTAGTTCAGTTCCAAGTACCCATATCAGGCCACTGAGTTTTCCTCTGGCCTCCATGAGTACTGCATTCACCTACACACATCTGTGCTCATACACACATAATTCACAAATAAAAATAATAAAAAGAAATGTAAAAGAAACAGACTTGTACAGCACTCCTAAGGGGCACATCGGAAAGACTCTGAGACTATAGTGGTACAAGTATTCCTAACTGGGTTCTGTAATGGCAGGCTAATGAGAGACAAGATGGGGTAGACTTTTCAGTGGGGTAGGGAAATAGGAGCTGGGATCTGTATTATTAATTTTGTGTTTATAACATTTTTATGCATTCCATCAGTTTCCTTTTTACTTTCTAATCATGTGGGGACCCTTGGTTAAACTGTCCTAAAGTATATTTTCAAGTAGTGGGGTTATTGAAGAATATTGTCTACACGTGTGAAAATGTTATGGCAAAACCCATTTTTTTTTTTTACAAGGAATATGTGTGAATAATAAAAAGATTTTAGCTGGAGTTTCTTTACTTGCTTTCCTTTCTTTGGCAAGTATTTTCATGGAATCTGCTTCTCTGATACTTAATCACTTGAAAAGGAAATTTGAGGACAATGACACAGAAGCAAATTATGCGATTAGATTTCCTTCTCTGATACACTTACCATTAGGGTTTCAGGTCAATCTGGCATGACACTTGATTTCAATAATGACTTGCGAATTCTATGTAAAAATAAGACAAAGTTGTTCTCCAGAACTTTGTAATGCCAACATACCAGAAGAAACACTGATATTTTACACACATTTATCTGTATATGTGTATTGGGCTTGTAGGGCTTGGAAATCAAACACCGTTATACTTAAAACATGCAAACTAACTTGGGAAAGAATGAATGAATGGTCTGTGTTAGTTTGAAGCACATCACTTTTCCATAAGTTGGGTCAATATAATATGAAGTCAATAGAATCTGCGATTGAAGTGTTAGGATTCTCAAGCAAACCTCAATCCCTCACAAGGATCTATATACATTATAATGTATAATTATATGCATATTATACCTATATTATGTGCGTTACAGTTATAATATATAGTGTATAACTGTAGCTTGCCATTTAGATGCCTTTCCCACCATTTCAATGTCTTTACAAAGTAATAAGTAGAGAGATGATTTCTTTTATAAAGTCATCTTTGTTTCAAATGGAATTGTGTCTTCTTGTGGTATACTTTCATACCGTCTTAGGGAGAATTCTATAAGGGCATCACAGAAATACTATTAATAGCAAAACATAGAGAACATGCAATGCATTTTTAAAATTCCAGGTTTCTCCAGAATTTGTAGAGACCTACAAGCTTGATTTTTTTTTTTTTTTGGTCACTTGACAAAACCATACATGCTATAATGTATTCTCACTATTTTCTTCCTCTCAAATTTCTCTCATCTTACTCCTTATTCTATCTCTCTCATCTCCATCAGTCCTTTCCAAAGGGTCATGACCTTTTGTTTTATTTTGTGACCCATGTAATTTAGCCAGGGCCATCTGTGTGACCACTGGATTGGAACTGTCCATTGGAACCTACTGGGGTCACTAGTGGTACTCAACTGAAGGCAGCAACTATTCTCTCTCTCTCTCTCTCTCTCTCTCTCTCTCTCTCTCTCTCTCAATCTATAGATAGCAAAGAGTTGTAGCAAAAAGTAAATCTGGTAATTGACAGGACTATTTTTAAACAGACCCACTGCAGGCATCAACAGTTGCTATGAGTTCATGATGACAATGGCTCTATGCTAACCAAGAAGTGACATTTTCAGTCCTTCTCCTACTCCTCCAGCTCTGACATTCTTTATGCTCCCTCTCCAGAAGTGCTCCCTGAGCCTAAGAGGGAATGTTGTCAATGTCTTACTTAGGGATCAGCATTCATCCATCACCTAATCTCTACTTCGTGCAGCCATGTGCCTCCGCATTCATCATTCATTGGGGGAAAAAAGGGAAGGTTTCTTTGATTAATGCTGAAGAGTGTGTCTGTAAGTATAAACTTTAATATTTAAAGCCAGTTTTATGCTAAGTCAAATTAGTCAGATAACAGTATTCAGTTTTTTACCTAGGGCCTATAAGCTTCCTCACTATGGGCATTGACTCTGTTTAGAGTCCCAGGCATAGATTCCTCAGTTGTCAGCCACAAGGAGAACGGTGCTGTCATAGTTGTTTGCCTCTGTGCAGGAACTTCTGCTACTGCAAGTCTGACAAGCTGATGCTCTTCCCTTGGTGACCACTTCCATAGTAAGTATGATAAAAAGACAAAGGAAATTGTCAAGGCCTCCTATCAAAGGTGGCATGTAGATTCATGGAATGTTTCATATTTGTACACTGTATGATTCCAGCTAATGGGATATCAACAGAAGGCAGATTTATAGAGACAGAAATCAGAATAGCGGCTACCATTGATGGGGAATAAAAGGAGATATGATTTCATAAGAACATAATTTTCATTTCGCTAGAAGGCAGGACTTCTATGAAGGTGGAGAGAATACACAACTATGAAAATGCACTCAGTGTCACCTACCTGCAGTTCCTCTCTCTGTCTTTTGTTTTGTATATATACTGTGAATCGGCTTACTATGTGTACATGCACCTTTGTGGAATTCATTGCATCTGTATGCATGCATTGGAGGCTAGAGTGTTAGACCCAGTTTCTTCCTCAATTATGCCCTACTTTATTTTATTTTTAAACAAAGTCTCTCACTGACCCTGGAGCCTACCAATTTGGCTAGGCTGGCTCACTCACCAGGCTGAGGGATCCTCGGTGTCCTCAGTGCCAAAGTTACAGATGTGTTACTGTCCTCAGTCTTTTACTTGTGTGCTAGGAATCTGATCTTAGGTCCTCATACTGTGCAACAAAAATCTTACCAACTGAGCCGTATACTAGCTGCCAAACTATGTGTGTTTTGTTTTTACTTCTTTAGGGGGATACCTTGCCATGTAGCTTGGGATGGCCATGAACTCAAGATCATCCAGCCTCATTCTCCAATATGTCCAGCTTCATTCTCTAACAGGTGGTGCTTACAGAGAGGCACCATCAAACACAGACTGAATTGTACATTTAGAAATCATCATGATAGCCAATTTTTTTCTCCATCTTTATTAAATTGGGTATTTCTTATTTACATTTCAATTGTCATTCCCTTTCCCGGTTTCCAGGCCAACATCCCCCTAGCCCCTTCCCCTCCCCTTCTATATGGGTATTTTTCTCCCCATCCTCCCCCCATTACCACCCTCCCCCCAACAATCCCATTCACTGGGGGTTCAGTCTTGGCAGGACCAAGGGCTTCCCCTTCTACTGGTGCCCTTACTAGGCTATGATAGCCAATTTTTAAAATGAGTATTTTTATCATAGTAAAAATCCAAATGTTAGGTAGGAAAGGTCCTGTGTATCTATACTCTCAGTTACTCAGAAGACTCAAGCAGAAGGATTGTGGGATCAAGGCTAGGCTGAGCAACACAGCTGAACAACTTCCCTACACCTAGCGCCACCCCCAAAGCAAACAAAACATCTCAGATTCTAAGACTCTGTGGTATCTTTATAGCCATTTGCAGAGGAATATGTGAATGTCTACTATTTAATCAGTCAAAATAACTGTATCCTGAGTGATTGTCAGAGCCTCAGATATGGAAGTCATACTGCTGACTCTTAATCAAATACTTGATTGTGCAACAGAAATCGTCAAAGAATTGACAGAAGAAAATATAGTCCATGTGCTCCTATAGATATCCTATAGATTTCCAAAGGAAATCTATCCTTGTAATAAAAAGCTATATGTGGTCTCTTGTAAATGGTCTCATGCTAAATGCTCTTATTGAATGGGATTTGGTATTATGTCATTATTGGCCTTTGCTAATGACTACTGTGAGGCCCACTTAATGCACAGAATCACAGGCTGTTGTTGAAGATGTGCAATGTTCTCTTTTTTGACAGAGGAAAAGTTGATTTCCTTACAGCAAATGCAACCACATTCCCTTCCTTTGGAGGTAATGAGGTAATATAATTGACTATGTTCTCATGTTAACCTATCAACTAGAAAGCATATAAGCCCAATGTCTATTATAGAATTTTCCAGACTTTACAGGACGTACTCTCCTTTCTCAACTATGATTGCTTGTTGGTTTAATACTGGGTCTCACTGTGTGACCCAGGCTTGCTTTGAACTCTTGGTCCTCCTGCCTGACACTCCATGAGTGCATGCAGTACCAGGGCCAGACCATATATTTTCTATCGACAAATTATTTACTCAAACTTACTGTCTTCTCTTATGTATTACATATTTTATTTCACACTGTAAATCACTTTAAATCCAGTTTTGAATTAATAGTAGTTTATTATTAGCATTAATTAAGAAATTCACTTTCTTTTCATTCTTACCAGATACTGTGTATAAGCTGTTAATGATATTTCATCATTTATTTGTGTTTACACATATGCCATTTACATGGAACATTTAACCCTCTTTTGAATATTTTCATTCTATCATTATTGTGTGTACAAATTATTGCGTGTGTGTGTGTGTGTGTGAGAGAGAGAGAGAGAGAGAGAGAGAGACAGAGACAGAGACAGAGACAGAGACACAGAGACACAGACACACACAGAGAGAATTATAGGTACAGTGGGTATCTTTATCTCCACATGTAAAAAACATACTGAGAATAGAATCACTGCATGTATACACACATGCATGTATAGTATATACATATGTATAAATATAATGCAAATTTAATGTCTATATGAATTGTTTGTTATATATAAATATTTATATATCTATACATTATATGCATTACATTTGTGCATGAGGTTTTTATCATAATATATACACTCATATGAGTATATTCACACATATAGTGGAATTATATAAAGTCATAGGCATATCTTTTCCATAAGAAATCACGCTAGCCCTCTTTGTGAAACAAAACTATCAGTTGACAAAGCAGTCTTCTGTTTCTGACTTTTCTCATCTAATTTGCATGTTCTTTTATTGGCTCCATTATGAACTGCTTCCAATAACCACATTTGAGCTTATTCCACTGTCTCTCCCCAATTTTCTTCCTGTTTATGACATTATATACAAAAGTGTAGTCTCTTTTTTCCTAAGTTCCAACCACATACCCAACCCTCCCATAAAGGATCATCTACACCATTAGAGTACAGTTTCTCAAACTAAACCCATTACTCCCCACGCCAGCAATCTTCGAATGAATAGCTTCTCTTAAATCCCTTCCTCTCATGGTTATTTGTACTTTCTTATCCCTCAAGCTGGAAGTCTGGGTACGATTAGTACCCCATTATCCTCTCTTCCATTTCTGCTCAATGGCAGGTCTCCAAACACTCTTCGTCTTAGCTTCTGGACTTTTCTCAAGTTCTTCTTGCAAATCATTCTACTGCTCACTACCTTTGGAGAGATTATGATAATTTTAATAACTTCATCTCAACAAAACAACCCATCCTCTTTTGACTGATGATATTTAATACACAAATATTGCCATGTGTCTTTAAACTACATTGGTTATCTTCTGCTCCTGGGATTCCTTCTGGATCCTTACCTTGGTGTGTATGACTTTTGCTTGTTCTATCTCTTCCTTGAGGACTGAACCTGAAGTAATGCCAAGAATTATATGCCATGCCTCTCACACAGTAGGTTGTTTGAAGTCTCCAAGATTGTCAGCAACCTCTGCCTGAGGAATTTTTATTTCCCCGTTTCAATCTTTCAAGTAATGGGAAAAACACAGATGCTAAGATCATAGATGTCTCAATTCTGGTTACCATCCTACTACCTGATGCCCCTAAAACTGGATGAGTCAAAAAGGAATGAGTCGAAGCATCACTAACAGATCTTGCCTTGAGAACCATTATTAAGCCATGTTTATTAATTGTTACAAAAATAGAAAAGAAAGAAAAAAAGAAAGCAAGAGACAAAATAATATTCTACTTAAAGGAGTATTTTTTAACATGAACTGAATATTTGATTTTGGCATCAGGCCAAGCCTATCTTTATAGATAATGATATAGAATGATAGTTTCACTAAACTGTAGTTTTTTTTTAAAATAGGTTATTACCAGCTATTCCAGAAAAGTCCAAATAAATTATAATGCAGTTGCTTGACCTTAATATTTTAAAACACACACTCTCCAGGGAACTGAATATGTTCTTTCAGGTATGGGTAATTACCAAAGTAATTAAATATATTCTTTCAGATGAGTGTGTTAATAAGTCCCGTTTATTTATTCTCAGCACCATAAATCAAAGTGGCGGCAGTGATGTAAGTGTGTCTAGCTTAAGTCCAGTGGCAGATTTATCAATGTACACTAGCCTGTATACATTTTCATTGGGAAATAGAGACACCGTTATACTCTTAAAGGCAGCTACCTCTCACCCTGTGCTTTCTCTAGAGCTTCAACCATTTGCTTCAAAGGTCAAAGACATCCCAACAGCAGAGCAATTGCTTCTAGTGCAGTTAGAAGGCCGAGAAGACTTAGGCATTACAATGGCAGTAAAGGAACTTTGGCATAAACATGCTATGGAGACATATGACAAAGAGAACCATGACAAAATGATGCCTAGGTAAGTAAGCCCAGGAGCCTCCAGCTGCAAGCCAGGCACAGAGAGCCCTCTTTGTCCATTTTAGCTGGCAAATTTGATCTTCATAAAGAGGAACAATTCCCAATTAAACAGAAATTATAGGATTCTCTCAGAGCCAGAGGGATAATGAGATAGAATGAGAGGTACCCAAATCATTTGGTAACACAAATTTCACAGTAAATTTAGATTTGGCTTTATTTCAGCCTTTTGTTGATAAGCCACAAACGAAAGTGAGATAAATTTATCTAGAGTTAACTTCGGTATGATTGGGTAGATTACGAATGTTCTCAGCCATTTTATTTGTATCTAGTTACATTATGTTTTTCTTCAATAACTACACCACAGAACAAAACTTATTTAAATCTATGAACAAACCAGAGGTCTGTAAATAGAAATGCTTTCTGTCTTCCTTGGGTATGGTTGTTATTGATCTTTGAAGTCCCTTCCCAGCACCCAGGTGATACATCACACCTCAATGTCATTTCGCATTGTAGAGACAGACACACCTCAACCCAGGACCATGTTACACTTAGAATAAGGACAGCCCCTCATTTTTACTCAATGCGTTTTATATAGATCATTTTATGCTGTTCCTTTTTATTAGCACATTAAAAGTACAGATCAATAGCTTTCCTGTGAGTTTTACACACTGAACACACAGCGCCTATAATGATTATAACATGATATTTATGTGTAAGGCACATAACCAAGTTTAGTGTGGGTTCCTATTTTATGTTTGAGAGGCAATTGGTAATTTGCATTTGTTTGGGGCAAGGAAAAAAGGGGGGCGTGTAAAGCTCCTGAAAGTTCCGGCATAAAAATAGGAAATGTAGCCTCGCATTGATCTTGAAAGAGGCTGTAACTTCTTTTGATATGTGAGGTGGTGAGGGGGCATAAGAGGAAAGGCAGACTTGAGAGCAGCGGACAAAGCAAGGAGGGCAGAGGCAGAGACTGATCTAAATAAAACCCTCGGCAGCCTCAGGAGTCCTCGAGTGGCAAGTGTGTCTGCTGTCCTCAGCTTTTCAGGGTTTTGTTTGTTTTGCTTTGCTGACCCTCCCCCCACCCCTATCCCCAGGAGAAGTCACTTCTGCACCCTACCTTATGCTCAGCCTCCTTTCCCCAGAAGACCTTGGCTGCTCCCTTGCCTCTGTGTTCTCGAAGCAACACTCCAGAGCCAGCTGGAGCTGCACTGTTAACTAGCGACACAGCAGGGACTTTGCACCGCCTTTGGCTGCCTCTTGACAGGGGCAGGTAAATTACCATTTTTGATATACTTTGTTTTTCCAGGCCCTCTCTTTAGGATTCTAATGCCTCTGTTAGACGTTTGGCTTCAGATTATCATAGAGCAGCAGGATGATTCCCTCTCACGGTTTCAGATACTTAACTCCAAGAAGGGAATACATACAGAAGTCAATATGAAAATACCACAGAATAGGAAATGTCATATGTTCTGTACCTTTAAACTCTGATTTAAAAGAAAGATACATACAGAGAGGCATGAACATTAACACATTGGGCTTTACGCGTTGCTTCCCACAGAACGACAGGAAGTGAAGATGATCTTTAATCACGTTTGTTATGCACTATTGTCCTAACCATAAATAATGACAAGATAGCAACACAAGACAGTGAGTGGTATGCCGCCACAAAGTCAGTCTATTCTGCACACATCGATGTATGAATATACTGGTGATATATTATATTGTCTTGTGTTTAAATTACACACATGTACACACTCACGTACATGCACATACATGTACATACACACGTATATGATATATAGCAAGCTTGGTTGTTCATGACTGTAACCCCAGTACTCAAGAGGTTGAAGCTGGAAGATTATGAACTCAGTGCTGCCCTGGACCACATAATGAAACAGTTTCAAAACCAAAAAATTTAATAGAGATATTATATTGCTGCTGTTTTTAAAGGTATGCATGTATTTATCAGGCAGTAAGGTGCCTGACAATTTTTTTTTTTTTTTTTGGAGCTGGGGACTGAACCCAGGGCCTTGTGCTTGCTAGGCAAGCGCTCTACCACTGAGCTAAATCCCCAACCGCCTGACAATATTTTTAGTTTCATAGACATATGCGTGTATGCATGCATGCATCTATGGATTTGATATGTGGCTACACACACAGACACACTCAGCCAGCAGTTAGGTTACAACCGTTGCTCACGCATAAGCTTTTTACCCACTTTCCTATTGACGCTCAGTGTTGTTTCTCTGCTACAAATTACACACCTAAGGATGCGCTTCTGTGATCCTTTCAGGGCATCTACTTGCTGGGTCATAAATGCCACGTGTTCACCATCAGGAGACTTTGACACTCTTTTCTCGCAAAGCTTGCATGCTGCCATTGCTACACACCTTCACGAAGGCTGATTTCGTAGAACTTAATTCTTTTATTTGGCAATATGATGGCTGTAAAGTCATCTCGGCATAGTTTCACCTAACTCCTCTGAGTTTCAGTGAGATTCTGCATTCTTTCAGTTTCTTGTTGGAGATATATACATATACATATACATATACATATACATATACATATACATATACATATACATATACATATACATATACATATACATATACATATATATATATATATCTTAAGTGGCTTCTACTAAACTCCAATAACTTTCTCTTCAGCCTTAGTTTTTCCTTTCCATCCCCTCGTTTCTTCTCTTCTTCCTCCTCCTTCTCCTCCTCCTCCCTCTTTCCTCCATCCTTTCTTCCCTCCCTCCCTCCCTCTCTCTCTCCACCCAGCTTTTCTTTCTTTTCTCTCCTGAATGCCGACTGCACCCTTTCTATTAGCAATCAGGCACATCCAGACAGCTGAAAGTGACAATCAGGCATCTTTACAGTCAGCTTTTGAGGGACCAGCCAACAAGACACTTGTCACCACTATCAGGTGCCCCTGTTGCGTGTCTCCTTCTGCATGTGTCAGGGCCACAATAAAGATCATGTTCTCCTTTCTTCCACTCTCTTCTTCCTGTCTCTCCCAGAGGCTGCTTCTGTGCCCTCTCTCCCCTGTAATAAGAACCTCCAATGGGGGACCTGTCTCACGGGGTGATTTTGTCGGGACCTTCGTCCCATCAATTACAGCATAGGAACCACTAGTAAACTTCGTTTATGGTGTTCTTTTCATTTTGATATGGTAACTATAAGTTATCCTGTTGTATATTTCTGAAGGATTTCCGGCTTACCCAAAATGAAGGCATTCTTCTCTGTTGTCATCTAATGTTTTGAAAGTTCTTTCCCATAATTTGAAAATGAGCATCTGAGTTTATTTCATCTTGCGGGTTTCTATGGAGACAAGATTTCCTCCTCCCCAGACAGAAAGCCAACTGCTCCAACATTGCTCTTTCTCATGAAAATCTCAACCCCTCCATTGTACATGTTCCGGTCACTCTTCACTTTGGTCTTGGACTCTAGTTCACTGTTTAAGTCTTTTCATGTCCCTCGGCATCGAGTCACATGGCTGCAACAGAATATCTATATAAGGTTTACACTTGTGGAACAGAGTCATCTTGGCTATACTGACTACATGTCCTTTAATATTGGTTTCAGAAAAATGGCATTGAGATCTTGATTTAAGTTGTGTTTTTCATAATAGTTTAGGTGATTTCTGCTAATAAAAAGTGGGTTGAGTCTTTCTGCCTGGTCAGAGCTATTTTACTTCCTTCTCTGATATTTTGCCATCTGTTCAGTAACAGGTTGGAGAGTACTGTATGTTTGGTGCAAGACACCACTCGGGTTCATCACTGTTCTGAAAATCAAGCTGTCTTTATGAATATAGATTTCTCGTCTAGCGTGGTCATTGCTATTAGTTAGGAGTATTTTATATCAATGATGATTATGTTTTATAAACATATTATTAGGTTTATAAGCAATTATTAGGTCTTAGTAAGAAAACACTATTATTTAGCAAGACATAATCTGGCTTCATCTTTGCAAATCTCCGCGCTTTTCTTAAAATTCTTTCCTAGTCTGTGATTAATATCCAGTAGAACAATGAAGAGGACTACTTTTTGGTCTTCTTCCTGTTTCGATTTTTTCCAGAGTTTTGCCTTTAGTGTAAACTAAAGATTGGAGATTAAAGCCCCATCCCTCTCCTCTCATAGAGCCTACCTGTTTGCATGATCATAAGTGCTAATGTACTTTTACTAATTCCCTCCACATTGTTTTGTGTCCCATCCCTTTCAAACCTCCCTCCTCTTCTGTGCATTCCTCCCTCCCCACAGGGTGTGTGTTAGACATTCTATCCGTCTTAGTCTACCTTTTAGCTCCATCTTTTCTTCTGTGGAAATACTAAACGTTTCTTGGTCTTGGTGAGTTTGGAAGTTTACTTATTTTAGCTTCTTTAAGAACTGCATAGCTGCCAAGCAACCAGAGCTTCCAGGGACTAAGCCACTACCTAAAGACTATACATGGACTGACCCTGGACTCTGACCACATAGGTAGCAATGAATATCCTAGTAAGAGCACCAGTGGAAGGGGAAGCCCTGGGTCCTGCTAAGACTGAACCCCCTGTGAACGTGATTGTTGGGGGGAGGGCGGCAATGGGGGGAGGATGGGGTGGGGAACACCCATAAAGAAGGGCAAGGGGAGGGGATAGGGGGATGTTGGCCCGGAAACCGGGAAAGGGACTAACACTCGAAATGTAAATAAGAAATACTTAAGTTAATAATAATAAAAAAAAGGTAGGACATTAAAATAGTTCATTTACAACTAGAACAGAGACAGAGAAATTGCTCTCTGTTGACATTCAACTCTGATATTATGGTGAGCACAATCAAGACAGAAAGCAATCGCCCAAGTATTAGAAAAAAGAAAATATCAAACTACCTTCAATTGCTGCTGATACTATTTTGCATGCAGACAAATGAAGTGATTCTGGCTTAACAATAACACAAGAGGTAAAACAGGAATTGGAATGTATTTCAGATAAATAGATTTGAAAAACAGGAATTTGAATGTATTTCAGATAAATAGATTGGAAAACATTGTCTACTTTAACAGTAAGTCGAAATATAACATGGGAAATAAATCATTAACATAATTTGAGAAGCTATAATCTTCCAGAAAAATCCATAAATAAATATCTGTATATAATCCTATGGAAAGACCCAGCCTGGAATAAGCAAATGTAAGGTCTGGAGAAAACAGCCCATAGTGTTTTGAATGAGAATTGTCCCTATAGGCTCAATTATTTGAATGTTTGGTCCCAGTTAGTTTAACTATTTGGGAAGGATTGGGAAGTGTGGCCTTATTAAAGGAGGTGGGATGGGTTTGAGGTTTCAAAAGCTATCCCAGTTAACTCCCTGTTAATCTCTCTGTATCTCTCTCTCTGTCTCTCTCTCTCTCTCTCTCTCTCTCTCTCTCTCTCTCCCGCCCTCTCTCTGTCTCTCTCTCTCTCTCTCTCTCTCTCTCTCTCTCTCTCTCCTTCCTCTCTCTCTCTCCTTCTGCCTATCTCTACCTATCTTGTAACATGTAAGTTTTCAGCTACTGTTCTAGTAACATGTGCCTTCTACCATGTTACCCAGCATGATGGCCATGTTATTGGCTTACCCTCTGAAACTGTAAGCAAGTTTCCAATTAAATGATTTGTTGTGGGGGGAAAAAAAAAGAACTGCATAGCTGAAGCTAATTTACTCTGTTATTCCAGCCACTTGTGGCTGAGGCAGGAAAGATTCAAGTGATTAGCTCTCTAATTGCATTATATGATTGGATGGCTGTGGATTCTCCTCTACTCATTTCCAGGGTTCTCTCTCTCTCTCTCTGTGTCTGTGTGTGTGTGTGTGTGTGTGTGTGTGTGTGTGTGTGTGTGTGTGTGTGTGTGGTTTCTGCATTACAGTGACTCCCACCAGGTTATTACAAATGTCAGAGTTTGAACTTCCTCACAGGACATTCCCCCCCCCCTTTATGGCATTAGCTAGTGAACTTTCTCCGCATCTCAGGTTTTCCTCAGAAATGTGGAAGCTCTGTCTTCCTGGCAGGCCAGTGGAAGTTCTGGTTCTTTCCTGTGTTTGAGTTGAGGCTCAGTCACAGACAGTACACATCCTCTATTTGACTTGGTCCCTGACCGTGAATTTATCTCTTCCTCTAAAATGAAGATTTTCAAGGTTTGTTTTCCCAAGTTCAGAAAAGATTTTGTATGTGTAACATAATTTTGTAAGCTGTTAAGTTTATTAAATTTGTAAAGTTAAACTAAAATACTTTGGGGCTGGTTAGATATGTCAGCAGCTTGACAGCACACCTAAAAGCTCTAGAACAAAAAGAAGCAAATACACCCAGGAGGAGAAGGCAGGAAATAATCAAACTCAGAGCTGAAATCAACCAAGTAGAAACAAAAGAACCAGAGAAGAATCAACAGAACCAAAAGTTGGTTCTTTGAGAAAACCAACAAGATAGATAAACCCTTAGCCAGAGTAACGAGAGGACACAGAGAGTGTATCCAAATTAACAAAATCAGAAATGAAAAGGGAGACATAACTACAGAGTCAGAGGAAATTCAAAAAATCATCAGATCTTACTATAAAAGCCTATATTAAACAAAACGTGAAAATCTGCAGGAAATGGACAATTTCCTAGACAGATACCAGGTACCGAAGTTCAATCAGGAACAGATAAACCAGTTAAACAACCCCATAACTCCTAGGGAAATAGAAGCAGTCATTAAAGGTCTCCCAACCAAAAAGAGCCCAGGTCCAGACGGGTTTAGTGCAGAATTCTATCAGACCTTCATAGAAGACCTCATACCAATATTATCCAAACTATTCCACAAAATTGAAACAGATGGAGCACTACCGAACTCCTTCTATGAAGCCACAATTACTCTTATACCTAAACCACACAAAGACCCAACAAAGAAAGAGAACTTCAGACCAATTCCCCTTATGAATATTGAGGCAAAAATACTAAATAAAATTCTTAGCAAACCGAATCCAAGAGCACATCAAAAAACAATCATCCACCATGATCAAGTAGGCTTCATCCCAGGCATGCAGGGATGGTTTAATATATGAAAACCATCAACGTGATCCATTATATAAACAAACTGAAAGAACAAAACCACATGATCATTTCATTAGATGCTGAGAAAGCATTTGACAAAATTCAACACCCTTCATGATAAAAGTCCTGGAAAGAATAGGAATTCAAGGCCCATACCTAAACATAGTAAAAGCCATATACAGCAAACCAGTGGCTAACATTAAACTAAATGGAGAGAAACTTGAAGCAATCCCACTCAAAATCAGGGACTAGACAAGGCTGCCTCTCTCTTCCTACTTATTCAATATAGTTCTTGAAGTTCAGCCAGAGCAATCAGACAACAAAAAGGAGGTCAAGGGATACAGATGGGAAAAGAAGAAGTCAAATATCACTATTTGCAGATGATATGATAGTATATTTAAGTGATCCCAAAAGTTCCACCAGAGAACTACTAAAGCTGATAAACAACTTCAGCAAAGTGGCTGGGTATAAAATTAACTCAAATAAATCAGTAGCCTTCCTCTACACAAAAGAAACAAGTCGAGAAAGAAATTAGGGAACCGACACCCTTCATAATAGACCCAAATAATATAAAGTACCTCGGTGTGATTTTTAACCAAGCAAGTAAAAAGATCTGTACAATAAGAACTTCAAGACACTGAAGAAAGAAATTGAAGAAGACCTCAGAAGATGGAAAGATCTCCCATGCTCATGGATTACAGGATTAATATAGTAAAATGGCCATTTTACCAAAAGCGATCTACAGATTCAATGCAATCCCCATCAAAATACCAATCCAATTCTTCAAAGAGTTAGACAGAACAATTTGCAAATTCATCTGGAATAACAAAAAACCCAGGATAGCTAAAACTATCCTCAACAATAAAAAGGACTTAGGGGGAATCACTATCCCTGAACTCAAGCAGTATTACAGAGCAATAGTGATAAAAACTGCATGGTATTGGTACAGAGACAGACAGATAGACCAATGGAATAGAATTGAAGACCCAGGAAATGAACCCACACACCTATGGGCACTTGATTTTTGACAAAGGAGCCAAATCCATCCAATGGAAAAAAGATAGCATTTTCAGCAAATGGTGCTGGTTCAACTGGAGGTCAACATGTAGAAGAATGCAGATCGATCCATGCTTATCACCCTGTACAAAGCTTAAGTCCAAGTGGATCAAGGACCTCCACATCAAACCAGACACACTCAAACTAATAGAAGAAAAACTAGGGAAGCATCTGGAACACATGGGCACTGGAAAAAATTTCCTGAACAAAACACCAATGGCTTATGCTCTAAGATCAAGAATCGACAAATGGGATCTCATAAAACTACAAAGCTTCTGTAAGGCAAAGGACACTGTGGTTAGGACAAAACGGCAACCAACAGATTGGGAAAAGATCTTTACCAATCCTACAACAGATAGAGGCCTTATATCCAAAATATACAAAGAACTCAAAAAGTTAGACCGCAAGGAGACAAATAACCCTATTAAAAAATGGAGTTCAGAGCTAAACAAAGAAGTCACAGCTGAGGAATGCCGAATGGCTGAGAAACACCTAAAGAAATGTTCAACATCTTTAGTCATCAGGGAAATGCAAATCAAAACAACCCTGAGATTTCACCTCACACCAGTGAGAATGGCTAAGATCAAAAACTCAGGTGACAGCAAATGCTGGCAAGGATGTGGAGAAAGAGGAACACTCCTCCATTGTTGGTGGGATTGCAGACTGGTACAACCATTCTGGAAATCAGTCTGGAGGATCCTCAGAAAATTGGATATTGAACTGCCTGAGGATCCAGCTAAACCTCTCTTGGGCATATACCCAAAAGATGCCCCAACATATAAAAAAGACACGTGCTCCACTATGTTCATCTCAGCCTTATATATAATAGCCAGAAGCTGGAAAGAACCCAGATGCCCTTCAACAGAGGAATGGATACAGAAAATGTGGTACATCTACACAATGGAATATTACTCAGCTATCAAAAACAACGACTTTATGAAATTCGTAGGCAAATGGTTGGAACTGGAAAATATCATCCTGAGTGAGCTAACCCAATCACAGAAAGACATACATGGTATGCACTCACTGATAAGTGGCTATTAGCCCAAATGCTTGAATTACCCTAGATGCCTAGAACAAATGAAACTCAAGACGGATGATCAAAATGTGAATGCTTCACTCCTTCTTTAAAAGGGGAACAAGAATACCCTTGGCAGGGAAGAGAGAGGAAAAGATTAAAACAGAGACTGAAGGAACACCCATTCAGAGCCTGCCCCACATGTGGCCCATACAAATACAGCCACCCAATTAGCCAAGATGGATGAAGCAAAGAAGTGCAGAAGTGTAGATCGCTCCTGAGAGACACAGCCAGAATACAGCAAATACAGAGGCGAATGCCAGCAGCAAACCACTGAACTGAGAATAGGACCCCCGTTGAAGGAATCAGAGAAAGATCTGGAAGAGCTTGAAGGGGCTCAAGACCCACATGTACAGCAATGCCAAGCAACCAGAGCTTCCAGGGACTAAGCCACTACCTAAAGACTATACATGGACTGACCCTGGACTCTGACCTCATAGGTAGCAATGAATATCCTAGTAAGAGCACCAGTGGAAGGGGAAGCCCTGGGTTCTGCTAAGACTGAACCCCCAGTGAACCAGACTGTTGGGGGGGGCGGCAATGGGGGGGGTGGGGAGGAACACCCATAAGGAAGGGAGGGGGAAGGGGATGTTTGCCTGAAACCGGAAAGGGAATACCTTGCCTAAATGTATATAAGAAATATTCAAGTTAAAAAAAGAGCAACTGTTGCTCTTCCAGAGGACCTGAGTTCTCCCCAGCATCCAATTTGGAAAGGTCACAATATTTGGAACTCCAGCTCCAAGGGACGTGACAACATCTTCTGATATCCTCCAATACAAAACTGCACACACACACACACACACACACACACACACACACACACCACACACACACACCACACACACACACACCTTAAAAAGTAAAATAAAGTTTGAATTAATAAATGTGAATGTGTTTACTATATGTATGTATATTGAATCCCCTCATGCCATGAGGGCATCTTATGAGTGTTCATTGCACCAAATTCATTGAAATAATTTTGACCTTGACTTCCCCTCATCTTTTGACACAAACAAGGATTTTGAGTCAAATACAATCTATTATCTTAAATCTTGATTCCAGCTTTTTCTCAGACTTCCTGGATGATCAAAATACAAAGGCAACACAGATGTTAATTGCAGCAACTTGACATGTTAGCATCCATCCCTTGACACTCCTTTCAAGGTGCTCTTCCTGCTCCTAGGGTTGTTTCTGAGGAATTTGGTTCTTAGGAGGAAATACAGAGGCTAAAACACAAACAGTACTCAGTTAATATGGACTTGTTAAATCCGAAATCAAAGGTTTGTGCTAATGATAGAGTGCTGTTACTAAGTCTAACCCCATCAGGCAAGGGCCTGCAGCTTCTCAGCCCCTGTTTCACACGTTGGGTATCCCCCAAACTCTCCCACACACTGCCTTCCTTACTGATTCACTTGAGAAATTCACTTGACTCTGCTGCCCCCTCCAGATACCATATATTTCTCTCCTTCTTTTCCGTGTTTTGAGGAGTAGTCCATTTTAGAGCCTACAGTTTCTTTTAGGTCCTTGCGATCTCGCTTTCACCATCATCACTTAGGAATCTACACGCTGGAAGGGCTGTGAGATTGACATTCTCTCTGCTAAACTCAGGGTTGACCCTCAATCTGAGTCTTCTAGAGACTGTGTAGCATTAAGTGTTGATGTATTACAGGGTTGTTTAAACTAAGGATTATTATTATTATTATTATTATTATTATTATTATTATTATTATTATACACTCAATATTCCTTTAAAGGATAATTAACTCTGCTTTCCAGTGGAAAAAAGTGAGGTGCATAAGTTTTAAATAACAACTGAGGAGATAGAGATTCAAACTCAGTTCTTTATAAAATGTCACATTAATTGCAAAGCAAGGTAGAGCAGTATGGGACTAAGATTTTCTATGTGTTATATTCTAATTATTTTCTGCATAAAAATATGAAAGCCCACATAGTCAGACTAGTTATAAGGACAGATGACTAGCATATAACATGTACTATATTAGAAATATTTCATTCTTTTTGCCTCAAAAATATTGAAAAATATATACAGAATATTTTCCCAGGTGAACATCTTTGAGGAAAATCAAGCTGTAAGCAGATCCCTTTCATATTTTTTAGTTCTTTTAATCCTTGTATAGTCTTATGTTTAACATGAAATTTATAATAAGGATATAAGAGAATTAGACTTGCTGTTTTTTCACAGAAGTATTATTGAATTCCAAGCCCTGAGGATGCAGAGATAAATCAAACAATCCTGACAGCAGGTTGAAGAAATTAAGACTCAAGAAATTTGTTCCAAGATTAACATGGTGCTATGGTACAACTGTGAAGAGACCCAGATCTTCCTATAACCAGTTTCGTCTTTGGTGATCCCAAAATAACAGCCAACACTTGCCATTATTAGAGGAATTAAGTGGCTTCATTGAGATAATGGGCACCAATCTGGGCAAGCTAGGCTGAGCTATACCTCTGGTTCAGATTTAACTTTATAAAGAACAATAAAATGTAGTTTGATGATCAGAATATATTATATACATCTGTAAAATTCTAAAAGTATAAATAAAATATTATATGAAAAATAAAATCTTGAAAACCAAAAAGGTTTGCAGAAGTGTAAGGTCATTTAGCTTTGGTTTCATGAATACAAGATAGGTAACTGAGTGAATGAAATAAATACTCGAGACAGAAAAATAATAAGCCAACATCGTAAGGCTTTGAATTTTCAGCCCATGTTGCATATTCCTAAAAATGTCAATGTGTGGCCCAAATATTGTAATGATTAGGTCAAAAGTGAGCATGACCAACACTGAGCAAAATGCCTCATCATGTTACAACAGTGAGAAAAACGTCAATAACTGAAAATTACCGAACATTGCCTCAGGGATCCCTTGTTGTTCAACAAATAATATAAAATTCAAGGAAACCTCTTTTTCTTTTGTTCTCTGTATAAGAAATGCATGCAAACAAATGTCTAAGTCTCTAGTCATTTGAAGTCACAGCTTCTAAAATGTCTAAAGAGTTCCATGTGTATCTTTTTAAAATATGCGAAGCTATTCAGTAGATTGCAAGGGAAGAAATAAGAATACGTCATTGCCCAATCTGCTCAATAAAGATGAAGGGAAATCAAATATTGTATAAATGTTTGCCCAAGTATAAAATAAAGGAAACTAAGACACAGAGGTGTTTTAAAGGGGTTTTAAAACTTGTTCTTTGCAAGTTCAGATTTATTATAATTTTTAATTTGTTTTAAAGTAAAAAATATTTACCATTGTTAAAAGACTTTGCATTTATCGATAATCAGGCACTGGAAAGTTACTGCTTAATGTGTGCATGTTTGACCGTCAATCTGACCTTTAAGTCAGACATTTTATTAAGGCGGCTGGACAAACTGACAGATTACTCATCTTGATTTTTACATGTATTGTGTTTACTTCATAATCTAAGAAGATTCAAAACAACTGCATTGATACACTTCATGAGTAAAATGTGCTTATCATTACATTTTAAAAGAATTTTATTTTTCTAGAACTTGGGTGTTATTTTGAAGGCAATTTAGTGGCTTGAGTGTGTGAGTGAAAATGGTAGGGACTGATCAGGACATGCTTGGCTGAGCTATACCTCCAGATCAGAGTTAACTTTATAAGAGATAATAAGGCATATTTTGTTGATCAGACTACATTGTATATATCTATAAAATTCTCAAAGAATAAATAAAATTATGTTAAAAATTAAAATGAGAAATGACACTGACACTCTTAAAGATTAGAAATATTTGAGAATTTTTAAAGATACAATGATATTCAATATCCATCCTGGGGAAATTAAACATTGAAAGCAGCATGTTGGAGGGTACATACACATATACACTGTTGTGTACAATACAGAAAAATGGAGAGACACTGGTATGGTCTTCTGGAACAAGTTCACAAACTGAAGTGAGTTACATGTCAGCATCACTTGTCTTCATGTGCTGACCAGCAAGTGACACTGGGATTGTAGATGGAAACCAGCCATGCTGTGGGTACTTCCTACAATTAAACTGAAAACACCACAAATTTGAGTGTTTCTTTATTTTCTTTTAAAGAGAGATGATTATTGAAATTGTCCAACATCCCACCAATGGAAGATGCCAAAAAGACTGATATAAAGAAGTCACTTGAATCTGGTATTAGAAATCCAGATGAGATGGAGACGTATATCAAATATATAGGTGCTAGAATTTATAATCAATTGAATGCTGGAGTAAGGAACAAACAAAAGGAAACTCTACAACTTCTGACTTAAGTATATCTATCATCAAATTTTTTTTTTGGAGGAGTAGAAAGGACTAGAAGGAGAAGGTTTAGCAGAATGATTCCAAGGACACATTCTTTCAAGTATTCACCAACCAGCTTGATATGTAGCCTACATGTTGCAGAAAGATCCATTAAAGCTAGAGGTAGGGTTTTGCTCCATCCTCTTTAAAATTATATTTAAAACCGTCATGAAGAAAGGCGTCCCAAAGAGATACTCTACAATATAAAACATGAGAGTCACATAGACCAGAGCCTGAAGAGCATGAAAATGACGGCCATCTTCAGGCATGGAGCCAGTAGACAAACACATAAAGGAGTGTACTCAGAGAGAGCAAAGAACAGGCGAAATTAAGAAGTTTTGTCTACAGAAGCCAAGGAAAGAGGAACTCAAGGAGAACCAGTAGCAGCTCCATCAAAGCATAGAACCTAGGAAGCGAGGGAAAGACCAGGAAACAAAATGTAGGACTGGGAACTGGAGGAAAGGCACAGTCATCTAAGACTATTATGAAAAATAGAAACTTTGTTTTTATAATTCTTGTTGTTTTCCAGTTGTGGGGAAAGGAGCACCTAAGCTAGACATGACTGTGGGACTGGAGAAGAGATCTAGGACAGAAAGAAAGCAAAGATGTTAAAGACATTGAAGTGTTAGCTTTCCAAGGCCAGATGACGAGGCTCAGAGGAAATGCTTCTTTTCTGTGCTAGTCAGAGAGAAGTTGAAGCTATCAGGCATCCCTGCTGAAAGCACTAGGGAGGTTTACTGAAAAAAAAAGGAATAAATCCAGAAGTTTCTGCATGCTTTGCATAGTGGAAGACATACAAGCTCTGGAAGCAGGAGTGGACAGTTCGCAGAGTCAGAATTGGAAAGAATTTGCGAGCTTTCTGAGCAGCAAAGCAGACGGAACAGAAGAAATACCCCTCCTAGCAAGAAGCAGTAAGAGCCTAGGATAGACGGGGTATACTGTGCTTCTGGTTGTTAATTTTTTGTGGCTTTTCATTAATACTGGGGATGGACACCACATAAACTCTAACACTGAGCTACTCACTCAGACTGGCCTTGAACTTGTGATCCAAGTGCCAGTGCGACTTCAATTTCCTGCAAGTGTGCGTACATTCATCATCACAACCAGCTTGTACGATTTTCTGGATTTCAGTAAACACATAGTTTTTTGTGTGTTGTAATGTGTTGTTACAGTGTTACTTCGTTCTTACATTTTCATTCTAGATTGCTTGCATTTTGTGGCTATTAAAAATGATGGGGCTATTGATAATTTTCTCAATAACACGTTTAATGGGTTTATGTAAACTGGATAAAATTCAATAGACATCAGCAATATGTTTTAAAAATCTATACTATATATATGTATATATATGTATATATATGTACATATATACGTATTATATATTTGTGTATATATATGTATTATATATATGTATATATATGTATTATATATATGTATATATAAAAAGATTTTACACACACACACACACACACACACACACACACACACACACACACACTCTCCAGTGATGGTTACTAATAAATTTCTCTGCCCTAACACCGATTGGGAAGTTTGTATCTACTCTCGCTTATGCAGAGTCTCAGCAGGTTGGCCATGCTTGCACGCAATTTTGAGACTCAAGAATCCTTCATCTCTGCTTCCCCAACAGGTGGAGCTACGTGTGTTCACTACATCTAAAGCATCTGGAGAGCTTTGTTAATGTTAGTATATTACATGATGTTATTCATCTGGCCTTGAACTTGTGATGAAATAATTTAAATATCTGTTGAACCACAGGAATAAAATGTCCTAAAAACACGATTTAATTACCTAAACTCAACCCTAGCTCATTTTCTCTTCCTTGCAGAATTTTTCAGTATTTTTCCATAAAACTTCTAAATGTCTTCATAAATAGAGATAACCCACAAAATGTTGTCTCTATTTTTGGTCCCATCTCTATCTATTTTTTATGGTAAGAAGTATTTATGACTCACTGCTTCGACTAAGATCCCCCGCAGTCGCCGTATCACTGCTCTCTTTAATTGGCCCGCCTCTCACTTAAATTTTAACCTCACATTTCAATTCGAGATACAACCCTTTCCCCACCTACATGAATTCTGAGGAGAAAAGATGACTCTGGAATAAGGAAAGAGGCCATAGTGGATTAATCATGAGTCTGGGGAAATGGGGAGGCCCCAAAGATATATTATCAGAAGAAAGCATAGCCAGATGTGGGAGGGAGACATCAATGGTATATTTAGTATTAGACTTTCAATAAGTGTATCAATTACCATTAGTATGATTGTTATGTTGACAGCCCTATGACATATGCTATCTAATTTTGAGAGACAGTCAGTCATGTTGACTTTTTACCATATTTGGATATATTATTCCATCCTGTACATCAAGCCAAGTCAAACTCGTTAAGTTAGACATGAGCTCTGTGGTGAGCGTTATATTGCATGTTTGCATTGTTTAGTTTCCCAGTGCTGGGAATCAAACACTGTATGTGCTGTAGAAGTGTTCTGCCCATGAGCTGACTCCTCAGCCCAAGTTCAAAGATTTCAAAATCACAGATAGTTCTGAAGTATTTGTTTTCCATTCAGAAAGAATTCAAGTAAGAATGATAGACTAGATGTGAGAATTAAAACAAAGGAATTAAGAAGAGTTTAAAGCAACTTGGTGGACTCTAACATCTACTCTTTTAAACTTATCTCAGACTCTGCCCCTCCTTCATTCTTCATATTTGTTCCACATTCGTCATATCAACACTTCATGGAGAAAATTAGTGATTCTCAAAGTTTAATCTCAATACTGAAAAATTGCTCAAGGGATACCAACAAGCAATATCTGTAAGGCATAGCAATTATAGAAACTCAATAATTCATAATTCTGAGAATGTTGTTTTAATGTGCAATGGAAATAGGAGGACAGAGTAATGACTATCAAACTCAGGTAGCAAACATTCCAAAATGCAAGTGTTGGTGAATACAAACTAAACACTCTTGAAGTAAGTATGCCGGCATCGTAGCTCTGCATCATTCCTTTAAATATGCTAATATTCAGAGTACAGAAGGAAAGCATCCTAGATCACCTGGCTTTATAATAAGAAACATTGATGGGCTCTAAATGTCTTGTCTCTATTTCCAAATTCACAGTCATAGCTAGAATGAACATTGTTGACCCTGGCATGCACTCGGATAGGAGAACCAATGCCTGGTAAGTCTCTTTTTGAGTCGTATGTATTTGGGTGTAGGGTAATCTTTTGTACTGGCTGACGATTCCATATTCAAACCACTGGCAAGAGCTAGGGTTGCATAAATAGGTAAAGCTCATTTTTAAATAAAGCTTAATTTTTTAAATAAAGCTTGATTCCTCTAGATGTCTTTTCTTTGACACTTTTTCTGGATCCAAAGAAAAATCAACTGCATAATTTGCCCTAAACTTGCATTCTATGTATTTTTTTTGCACTTGTGAATTTCCTGTGTTAAGTTACTGTTCGATACAGAACGATGCAATAAAATGCATTAGCAAAAAGACATTTTGTTAAAAATGTTCTCACTTTGGAGTTGCCAAAATTTATCCTTTCAGAATTAATAGCTGCAAGAGAAAACATGAGCTCCTTAATAAACACTGCTATAGCATGTACTTGCAAATAGAATCCAAACACGAATAATGTAAACTTTCACTCTCCTGGATACGATTTTAGAGATCTTTCAAGTCAGCGATATCCAAGGTCATAAAGATGAAAAAGATTAATTTTTAATCTAGAAAGAGAAGATTGAATCTGTTACTGAAAACACAGCAATATATCACTCCTGCCTCAATATGGTTATGACCAATGTTTTTCTTGTGTCTTTGTTCTCTTTTTATAGTAGCATTCATTTCTCAGAAACCAGAATATGATAGATGGGATTTTTCTAAAATCGTGATGTACTTAATGTGTCTTTTCAAATTTTAGTTAGATTTTCATATAAAGATATTTCTTATGGGAAACATGACTGTATAAACGGATTCTAAATAAATAAATAAAGCCTCTGTGGCCTTTTACGAATGTGACTAAACAAACACCAAAGAAATAATGACAGATACATCACTCATGTCTTTGTCTTAGACACAAAACAAGCAAAAATGTGTTCCGGGTTACTGCTACCAAGTGTGTGACTGACGGGGCAATTTCATGTGCTCCTGGCCAATTTAAATCTAAATCTGTTGCTTTTTCAAGTGAAAATTAATTAAACTCCTTTCCAGTCCTTCACCTCCTCTTTCATTTTAACTCTATCCTTCCACATCCTCCCCTAGTGCAATACCAAAAAGCTTCCTCGAACGCAAATCTCTTCTGTAGCTAAGCAACAAATTGTATTTCTATACTTTTATTAATGTATAGAGTACGTTGGGGTGATTCATCTTTAACTCCTTACCAGTGCGACTGCATCTTCACCATTGCAGATGAAGCCCCATCCAATAAACAAACTCGTGGCTGCCAAGTGTCCTGGGCATCTAACGCCTTCTCTCAAGTGTAAGCGAGGTCTCTCTCTGCGTCACTCTTAGAGACTAAGATGTAAACACTTGTTCTGCTTTCAGGTTTCATCTGACATTTCCCAATGGTTTCAGTTTCCATTTGTTTTCATTTACATAATAGGCAAGTTTAAAAGTTCAGAAAATTATGGTTGTGTTTCACTCCTGGCGCTTCTTTTATGGATTGATCCACAAGTTACTGTTCTGAAAAAAGATGTCAAATCTTTCCAGACTCTTACCAAATAACCAAACGATGAATGAAAACTGGAAATATAAATGAACTACGATAATTTCAAGTCAATAGCTCATTATACTACAACCTTCCCTTCATTTGAATATACCTGAAAATGGTGGTATAATAAGACCACAAGGCAAATTCCGTTGTTATTGATGAGTTGATATACGTGTGTGATCACATGACCATTTTAAAAAACAGTTTTGCTTATAACTGTCTTCTAAGTAAATAATATCTGTTTCCTCTGATACCTTAATATTTTACTAGTGCCAAGAAAGAGATGGGCCGTATACTTTAAGGGAAGATATTATATCATTCAATAGTTACAAATAGCCAATATCACAAGACCCCGAGACTCAAATCATTTTAATACAAAGATAGGCATGCTAAAATCATGATATTGGTTTTTATTTATTGGAGTTTTTGAGGGAAAGAATTTGTATAAACCATATAAAGTAAAATAATAGTATATTCACAAATGAAAATCATTGCTCAAGTTCTCATTTTGCCTTCATTAAAAACATTCATTCCATTTCACACTATTCTGTCATTTATAACTAGTGAGCACATCCCTTTCCACGGGATGTCTGGAACATTGGGTTGACACCTAAAGAAATTGGCTACTGTAATATCAAAGCAAGGTCATGAAAAGAGGACTAGTGTGAGACAATCCTATAGCTGAGGTTTCTCACTAATTGTTTACCCTTTCATTACTGGGGTCCAAGTTGACATAACTTTACTAATGCAAAAGGTTTTTATTTAAAAGTAAATTATAATAGAGGTGATAAAATTTAGGTTTTTGCACTTCAAATGAAAGACAAATATTAGAATAAAAAAAAAGCCAGCATCACACATTTCCTGTTCCCTGAATGTATTTTTGCCAAGGATCATATCATTCAAATGGAGGAAGGTAAATGTCAGCTTTACTGCTCTAGATCTGAGGATGTTTACATGGGTGGAACTGAAAATTCAGGGTCTCTTCTGTTGGTTATTGTCCTTTGACTCCTTTAGGTGAGAGTTCTGATATACATGAACCAAAGTCTCTATTCAGTAAATGAAAAAATATGTTATAAATAAAGAAGTACGTATAAATATACAAATTTATAAATATATAAACAATATAAATGTAAAATTTATAATTATATAAATATATCGTGTGTGTGTGTGTATGTTTGTGTGTGTGTTACACTCAAGGGAGCCCTCTCTCCTCATCTCACTCCATGAGATATATATCAAGTTGAATTCAACTATAGACAGATTTTCAAATTTAATTGGCCTGATTAAAATCATCAATTGATCAATTTAAAACCCATTTGTTCCACCGTTTTCCCCAGTCATCAGGAGAGCCTCCAAACTCGCAGCATCTCAGCTTTACTCTCTAAACCATGTTCGACTACAGCCTAGGTCTACAGACCACAACTTGCTGAACCTTGCTTATTGTTCTTTGGCTTTCCATGATTTCTGCATCCTCTGTCACTACTCTATGTCCTGAGTCAATCTGTCAATCTGAGTACAGCTCTGCTTCCCTTCTCTCTTCCTTTGGCATCAACTATGAACTTAACTGGAGACATACTAACTTTATCCATCAACACTAGCTCTACAATGTTCTCTCATTAAAAAAAGTTGGTTTAGACGGTTTCTTAGGGTTTTTTTTTCAGAAAACAAATTTATTTATAACTCTCCAACATTGATTATGAATCCATTAATGATTTCTTTCTATTGTACCTACTGTGTGCTCCGTTTCTCATACACTTGGGTGCTAACTTGACATCTAAATGTCACCCTATCATGCTTATCTTGGCTCGTGTTAACCTTTCTCACATTCTCTACATTGTGTTATATCACTATATCACCCTATAAAGCATATTTTATTTAGCTATTTTCTACTCGCAGTAAGATAACATTTAAATTCTTGACAATAGCTCATATCTCCAAGGTAAAAGTGTAGGAACACATGAATAGGATTAAATAATGAGCACTGAGGATTTCAACATTGTAGAAGCAAAAAGAAAAAAAAAGCCAAAGGAAAAGAAAAGTAGATGCCTTCTGGCTGAAGAAAGCCAGGAGAGGGCTGCTGCTGATGTTAAAGGAAGACAGTATTTCAAGAAGGAGGGAGTCACTGACTCCAGGGTTCACTGCTGGACGTTTCAGTGACATAAATCAGAGCATGCTCTACGGCAATAGGTTATTAGAGGTAGTTGTGGTTTTGATTAGAGTTGTTTCAGTGGATTGGTGAGATGAGAATCACTGTGCCGTGGGTTGAGATATGGGGAGTTGAAGCATATAAATAGCTCATGTATTCAACTCTTTTGCCCATTTAAGTTTGAAAGGACACAGAAATGAAGCCAAAGGTGAAGAAAAGGGATGCAGTTTTATTTATGATGGGAATCTCTAGAAGGTTTTTATCCATGGATAAGAAAGCTCTACTAGAAGGGTAAAGGGAAAATAACTAATCCAATAAGAGCCATAAGAACTTCTAGGATAAAACATGAGTTACAAAAGAGAAGAGTATAAAAAAAATCATAGACGAGTATCTAACACTGAACAAACTCTAGGAGTAGGGAAGACAAGTCTCACAGAACTCAATATAGTCAGAATAAGAGATGTGGGAAATACTGCCTACCCCTTCTAGTTCCTGAATAAAGTATGAATGAAGTCATTAGCTTCAGCACAGATATAACAGAAGAATGAGAATGAGAACTCAGGGAAGTGACATTTGTAGTAAAGAAAGGAAGCCCATGCTACAATGTTAGATATCAGAGCACTACTGATGGCCAGTTCAATTTGGAGGAGAATGAGTCTCCCATATCTAGCTGTTCCCATGAAGATAGAGAGAAGGCTATGTTCTTTTTATACCATAGGCTTTGCCATACACACTCCATTCTGTGAGAGAAGTCAAAATAAGCAGTAGGTATTTGTGAGTTTGTGTTAATACAATAGGCCTTAAACTAGTCTGGACCAAGGTAAGGGTGTAGAGAATCTAAACTAAGTGGTACAAACACTCGTGTCCTCATACAGTGGAAGATGTGTAGAGGTGACATTGCTGAGAACCTAGACTAAAAACCAGATATTTCAGATACTTCTTTCAAGAATTAAATGTCTATTTATGACAAAAATGTAGAAAATAAAAGGAAAAGAAACAAAGAAACAAATAGAGTTGAGGAGAGAGAGAGAGAGAGAGAGAGAGAGAGAGAGAGAGAGAGAGAGAGAGAGAGAGAACAAAATTTTACCCTCTGGGTGAACTTACCACCAAGTTTCTGTCACTGAGAGTGACCTTCACTTGATGCAGACATCGAGGGCATTTGAAGATGGGACGATGCAAAAGAAAAAGTAATGAGTGGATAATAAACTTGTGCAAGTTTATAGTAGAGAAGAATTTATAAAAAGTCAGTGTAGATCTCTCAGTAATGCTCTGCAAGTCCTAAGACAACATGATCTCTATTATTTTTGCCTCTGCTATGTATGTAGAGACGATCCTCCACTGAGTAGAGTATCAGTTAAAGTGATGTCCTCTGAGGAAAGCTGTGGTGGCTTGAATGAGAATCGCTACAACTGGAGCAGGGACTTAACAACTGTTGCCTGCCCGCAGATCCTGTTCCTCTAACTGGGTTGCTTTGTCAGGCCTCAATGGGAAAGGATGTGCTTATTCCTGCAGTGACTTGAAGTGCCAGGGTGGGTTGGTACCCAGGGGGACTTCTTCCTTCTCAGAGGTGAAGGGGTAGGGAGGGGGAGGAAGCCTGTGAAGGGTGGAATGGGAAAAGAGAGAGGGTTGTTAAAGTGTAGTTATGGTAATTAATTAATTAATTAATGGAATAAAAGTATTCTGAATCTCATTTTTAGTAAGCAACAATAAAAGTTGCATGGTGAATTATTCTGGAGAAAGTATTCTGGTAAATTTGTGCCCAGAACATTTTCTTTTACCTATAGAAAGTTGTGAATTTTTTTTTAACATCAATCTCTGGGCTTTTCATAACTAACAACTAGAGATCAGTCCAGATTTAACTCTCCAGTTCTTTGCTCAATAAACTTATACAGCACCTATTTCAGAATCTTTTCATTTCCTGATATATGTCATGTCCTCCCAAGCCAGTTAAAGAAAGAACGTAATTAAATACATTTTAATTACTCTCTCTCTCTCTCTCTCTCTCTCTCTCTCTCTCTCTCTCTCTCTCTCTGTGTGTGTGTGTGTGTGTGTGTGTGTGTGTGTGTGTGTTTATGCACATGCAGTGGTCAGCATGTAGGAATCAAAGGGCAACTTGTGAGAGTTTGTTTCTTGCTTTCACTGTGTGTGTCCCAGAGATCAATTTTGGGTCACCAGGCTTGATGGCAAGTTCCCTTATGAATTGACTCATCTTACAAGTGTCAAAGAACATATAAGTGGAATATTTGAACCACTTAGATCCAAATTCTTAGTGATTTGTATCTAGACATGGCAATATGTTCTGAAGAGTAACATCTCTTTCTTTCAACTAAATGATTAATTTTTTATTTGAACTTGATGGAATGATATTAAAGAACTAAATGTTTCAAAAACTGTGACCTGACATGAAACTTGCTAGGCAAATGTATCACATAGTGTATTATCAAAGTGATGTGATGAAGCACAATAGGATTTAGAACCAGGGAAAATGACCTTGAATCTACCTCAGACCACTAAGTGCAGTGATTAAGGGAAATCCATGAGACCCTGCTCCAGCTCTTTGAACTGTTAATAAATGGATACACTCACTCTATGGACAGATGAAGAATTAAGATGGTATCTTTAAATATCTGGAATAGTTTAGGTTATAAATTATATATACCATGACTATTTGATTGATAAAGTAAGTCTGCTAACATCCCATCCACTCACACACATACATCTTGCAGCTTTTGTTTATATAAAAGACCTTGAATTAAAGAATCAATAATACCTCTTCCGGCCTTGCTACCTAACTTCTCCAGACGTTAATATTGTGTTAGCTACTATGACTTACATAAAACATGAAGATGTGCCCATAGGACCTTAAAATGTAAAGAGTGTAGCAGTCTCATGCAAATAAAGTACAAGATATTAAGTACAACAGCATCCACTTGAGACGCTGATACAGTATTAGCTCGTAAGGAAATATGTAGGTGTTGTAACATCAGTCTCAAGATGTTTATCAACATGTAGGAAGAGTGAAAGTTGGTAAATAAATGAACAATGTAAAAGTATATTTATCTGTGGAAGCCAATAAATAAATAGCACCAATTTCAAGACCGATAAGAATTTGGTGCAGGACACCATGAGCAAAAGAATCTAGTGCCTATGACTTAGTAGTCAGAATCGGGGAAGTACACTTGAAAGGTAGGACACTCTTTAATCTTTCAAACTTATTTTCAAGAGAAGCTTAAAGAGAATGTCAGAAAGATATTTTCCAGAGTCTAGCTGGAGAATTAGCAAAACAGTAGATTTGCATGAGACCATAAATAGAACTCATCACTTAGAAAGAAACCAAGGTCAACTTGGTAAGGTTGAATGCCTTCCACAAGGGAATAAAACCTAAAGCCAGAAAATGATTTAAACCACAAAGAAGTAGACACTGCATGCATTAATTTTTCTATACAGGCAGGTTCTTAACAAGAACAAAAAGCCAGTTATTCCCAGCACTAAAAAGTATGTCAGCTCTGCATTCATTTTGTTGAATGAGCAAACTGGTAAACAAGTATTTGAAGTTTCTACATGAGACAAGTAGGTGAACTTCAGAGAATACAAACACTTGAATACAATGCTTAACCTTTTATGATCACAGTTTCTGCATCTTTAAAATACAAATAGAGATGACACTTGCTTCATAGGACTATGTGAAGTTCAAGGGAATGACGGGCAGATGAAACAGAAGAGAACCCCGTGCCTGACAGCATTCTTTACTTTCCCTTTTGTATTATGAGCCACATAGTTATGATATTACCGACAAGCAAAATGGAACCTAATAGTATTTTGAGATTTTTTTCATATTTATTTAAGAAACACCATCATTGTGAGGGTCTTAGTGAATACCACACAGATGAAATTCAATGCCTACAGTGACGGAGCTGTTAGGAGTTAGGGGCAAGGCTCTTATACAAGTAATTTGTAGTCAGAAAGTAAGAGGAGTAGAGGGTAGGGGGAATAAGGATTGAGAGCAGAGGACATCAGCAGAAGAGAGCAATAAGTGAAGGACAAAACCGGCAAAGTAGAGCATATCATCTCTGAACAACACTTAAAAAAAAGTATTGCTATAAAAAGTCTGATTTGCTTCCCTTTTTAATTGCGTTTCATCTTATTTGATCTAATTGAATTTGTTATGTCAGTTTAATTAAGCTTTAACAGTCAATTTCACCTCTGGAAAAAGAAACTTGTTTGGTACAAAAATTCAATATGTGTTAACATTTTTATATAACCCAGGCAAATTTATTTATTTATTTATTTATTTATTTATTTATTTATTTATTTATTTATTTATTTATTTATTGAAGCAAGATAGCTCTATGTAGGCTATCCTGAAAACCTCACTATGTAGACCAGGCTGGCACTGAACTCACAGAGTTTTCTACTTTTGCCTCTTGAGTGCTAGGATTGAACTCATGAGTCATTACTCCTGGGCAGCAAGCAAATAGAAGTCTTGGGTATGTGCACTAATTTTCACTGCCTAGGACCACAGTTTGATTTATTTTCTTACCCACTACTTTATTGAAGACCAATCAAATTGGCCATTGCTCTTCTTAAGAATAATAATGATCCATTTAAGATATATTAGGTTTTGCTTTAGTTGCTGATCAGATGTTTCCCTAGACCTAATTAATAGTAAGCCGAGGCAAGGGACATTCATATATAATAGTCTTGATATTGCCATAACTAGCAAGAAATTACCCACGTTGGTTTTTCTAAACATCCACTGAAATAACATATTGATTCTTTTCTAACATGGTACAGAAGAGAAAATTGTGCATGAAAAATCACACAAAATAGCCTTCAATAAGTCCAAACAAATTTTAATTTAAACTATTTGATAAATAGCCTTGTAATAATTTTGAATGATCCAATTGACATGCAGACCTGAGAGGCCGATTCTTTTGAAGAGCAGAGCAAATTATCGAAGACATTTTCATCCTCTCTCTACTTGGATATTGATTCATTTCTATATAACAGGGATAAAAAGAAAATTGTAATTACAGCAGCACTGCTCACTCTATTGTAAGTAGAGGACTACCAGCATTTCTATTATTAACCCCTATTGTCACTGGTTTATGATCTCAGCAGTAAACTTGGCATAGATGATACCTCCTTGTGAGTACATTTTTTCCACCGTGTTTCTTAAGCCATTTGTCTATTTATGAATTATACAATTGCCAGAAATGATGTTCACTCAATAGGCTTTTGATTTCCAATCACTCAGAATAAAGGATTATGTTTGGAAATGAGAGCTCCGGCTTCAAAATATTCTAAATTCCTTCAGGCATTTTGAGTTGGTCCTTTTTATTTTCTTAATTTCCCAATATGTCTGTTTAAGGCTAAATTTTAATATAAATTAATAAGACCTGGTCTCAAGCAATTGGCTCACTTCACCCATGTTAACAATTGGCACAGATTGCTAGGTGGAGAAGTCAGCTGCGATGATTGGTATCAATTGCCAGGCGGCTGAAATAACACTCAGTTTTCTAACCATTCACTGGGCCGTCAGGTGCTGGCGGGACCTGGAATATTTAACATGCATTTTCAAACTCTTGATTCATAAAAGCACCAACTAAAACACAATTGTTTCTCAGATGAAAAGCATTACTTCATAAAAGGGATTGTGAATTTTGTCTTACATATGTAAAGATTTTTATGTACTATAATATATGTAATATACTATGTAGATATAGTATAGTTAAAGGAATATAAACACCCACTTCCTCCTCCCAAGCCAAAGATATGGTATAATCAGGATAAATTTTTATTTCTAGTTTTTATGTGTGTGTGTGTGTGTGTGTGTGTGTGTGTGTCTGTCTGTCTATCTGCACGTATGCATGCATGTATGTATGTCTGTCTGGGAGTACCTACACAGATGAGATCAGGATACTGGGTCCCCTCAAGCTGGAGTTGTGGGAAGTTTGAGCCATACAGTGTAGGTGTTGGAAACTGAACTTGGATCCTCTGGGAATAAACCAAGCACTCTTAACCACTCGGTTTAAGTAACCAGGACCTTTACATTGTCCACAGACATATTCTTTAAATTACCCTCCATCCTTTAAATGCTAGTCAATGGACTACTATTTTAAGATATGATTTCCACAGTTTTCTCAAATATATTCATCTATAAATAACATGTTCTCAGCTTTCTTGCTTTCAGCATTTGGGTAACTGGGAGGATTGTGAGTCTATTCCTTAGGAATTAGAAAAGTAAATTACCACGTCAGTGATATGAGGCTCACACAATCATTATTACTACAAGATTCCACTTTTCTCTTTCTTTTTTTTTGACTTGGAAAATTAGATTAATATATTCATATTTAAGGTGAAAATGACAAGTAATATTACAGTATATTAAGACCTCCTAAATTATTTTTCACACCTCAAAATTCTCTTTAAATTTATGCACGGTCTGATAGATTTCTTATTTGTCTACTCTCTAATGCATAGAACATGTACCAGAAAGTTACCTTGGACTTATATGTGATTTTTTTGAAGAGAAGAATTTATTTGACTTTCGTGAGTCACAGTTCACTGAGGGAAGCTAAGAAAGGTACATCTACAAAATGGAGTACTACTCAGCTATCAAAAACAATGACTCCATGAAATTCATAGGCAAGTGGAATGAACTAGAAAATATCCTGAGTGAGGTAACTCAATCACAGAAAAACACACTTGGTATGCACTCATTGATAAGTGGATATTAGCCAAAAAGCTTGAATTACCCAAGATGCAATCCACAGACCACAGGAAGCTCAAGAAGAAGGATAACCAAAATGCAGATGCTCCTACTCCTTCTTAAAATGGGAAAAAATATCCATAGGAGAGGATATGGAAGCAAAGTTTAGAGCAACAACTCAAGGAATGGCCATTCAGAGCCTGATCCACATGTGACCCATATATATACAGCCACCAAAACTAGATAAGATTGATGAAGCTAAAAAAATGCTTGCTGAAAGGGATCGGATATAGATCTCTCCTGAGAGACACATCTAGAGTATGTCCAAGACAGAGGTCAATGCTAGCAGCAAACCACCAAACTGAGAATAGGACCCCCTTGGGGGAATTAAAGGAAGTATTGAAAGAGGTGAAGGAGTTGCAACCCCATAAAACAAACAAACAAACAAAAAACACAGAGCTTGCAGGGACTAAACCACTACCAAAAGACTATACATGGACTGACCAAGGACTCCAACTGCCTATGTAGCAGAGAATAGCCTTGTTGGGGCACGAGTGGAAGGGAGTGGAATATCCATATGGGGGAGGGAATGGGGGCTTATGGACAGGAAACCGGGAAGGGGAATAACGTTTGAAATGTAAGTAAAGAAATATATCTAATAAAAATTTAAAAATTAAATAAATAAAATCCCCATTAGTGAAAGAAAGAAAGAAACTCAAACATGGCAAGCACCTGAAGGCAGAGCAATGGAGGAGTCCTGCTTACTGGCTTGCTCCCTATGGCTTGCTCCTACCACTCAGGACAAATAAGGGCAAAAACTGCACCATTCACAGTGATCTGGGCCCTCTCAGGTCAATCACTGACCAAGAAAAAGTACCAAGGCCTTGCCCACAGGACAATCTAGTGGAGGCATTTTCTTTCTTTTCTATTTTATTAGTTTTTATTTTGTTTATTCACTTTACTTCCTGAACTCTGACCCCTGTCCCTCCTTATAAATTCCTCTCCTTGTTACCCATCCCCCATCTCCTCATGGAGAGAAGACATTGCTCCACTTTGGTACCACCCTGCCCTGGGACATCCAGTCATAGCAGGACTAAGCACATTCCCTTCCACACTGCACACTGGCCCAACCAGGCAGTCCAGTTAGAGGAAGGGGATCCAAAGGCAGGCAACAGAATCAGAGACTGACCCCGGCTCCCAATTATTAGGGAACCCACATGAAGAACAAACTGCATGTCTGCCTCAAATGTATAGGTGGCCTGGGTCCGGTCTCTGGATGTTCTTTTGGTGGCGATTCAATCTATGTGAGCCAGGTTGACTCTGTAGGTCTTCTTGTAATGTTCTTGACTATTCCGGCTCTGGCCATTTTAGCCCGCATTCTTCCACAAGACTCCCTGTGCTCCGTCAGATGTTTCCTGTGAGTCTCTACATCTGTCTCCATCTGCTGCTGGATGAAGCCTTTCAGGCTAGGCTCCTGTCTGCAAACATAGCAGTGTATCATCAATATTGTCAGGGGTTGGCTCTCTTACATGGGATAGGTATCTAAGGGTCTAGTCACTGGTTGGTTGTTCCCTCAATCTTTGTTCCATTTTTATCACCATGCATCTTGTAGGCAGGACAAATTTGGGGTTGAAGGTTTTGTGGGTAAGTTGAAGTCCCCCTCTTTCCACTGGAAGTCTTACCTGGCTACAGGAGGTGGATACTTCATTCTCCATATCCCCCACTGCTAGAGTCTCAGCCAGGGCCACCCTCTTAGACTGCTGGAAGCCTCCCCAGCTAATCCCAGAGATGGCCCCTACCAATTCCAGTTCTTGCTCCCAGCTCTTTCCAAACCCCCTTCCCTCAGACCTGATCACCATTCTTGTTCCCCTTCTCACCCCCTCCCTCTCCTATCCAGTTTCCTCCCTTCAACCACCTATAATTTATTGCTAATATCCACTTGTTTTTTTGGATTTGAATCACCTCAATCAGGATGATATTTTCTAGTTCCATCAATTTGTCTGAAAATTTCATGCTGTCTTTGTTTTCAATAATTGAGTAGTGTTTTACTGTGTAGAAGTACCACATTTTCCTTAATTTTCCCTTCAGTTGAGGGACATTTAGGGTGTTTCCAGTTTCTGGTTATTACAAATAAAGCTGCTATTAAAATAGCTTAGCAAGTGTCCTTGTGGCATAGTAGCATCTTTTTGGGGGTATACCTATGAATGGTATGGCTGGGTCTTGAGGTAAAACTATTCCCCGTTTTCTGAAAAATTGCCAAATTGATTTCCAAAATGGTTGTACAAGATTGCACTCCCACCAGCAATGGAGGAGTATTTCCCTTGCTCCATATCCTTGCCAGCATGGAGGGTTTTTGGTTTTGTTTTTAAAAGATAGATTTATTTATGTATTTACTTGTTTGTTTATTTATTTATGAGTACACTGTAGTTGCCTTCAGAATCTCCAGAAGAGGGCATCAGATCTCATCACAGATGGTTGTGAGCCACCATGTGGTGACTGGAATTGAACTCAAAACCTCTGGAAGAGGAGTCAATGCTCTTAACAGCTGAGCCATCTCTCCAGCCCTTCACTTGAGTTTTTGATGTTAGCCATTCTGACAGGTGGAAGATGGAATCTCACTGTTGTTTTAATTGGCCCTTCCCTGATGACTACAATGTTGAACATTTCTTTAAATGCTTTTCAATCATTAGCTAGTCTTCTGTTGAGACTTCTCTGTTTATATCTATACCCCGTTTTTAAATTCGGTTATACAGTTTGTTGGTGTCTAATTTCTTCAGTTCTTGTGTATTTTGGACATAAGTCCTCTGTTAGAAATAGGATTGGTAAAGATATTTTTTACATTCTGTTGGCTGCTGTTTTGTCCTATTGATTGTGTCCTGAGCCTTGCAATGACATCAGGTGCATGAGGTCGCATTTATCAATTGTCGATCTTAGTGCCCGAGCTTCTGGTGGTATGTTTGGGAATTTGTCTCTTGTACCAATCTACTCAAGGCGGTTCCCCAATTTCTCTTCTATTAGATTTAGTGCATATAGTCTTGTTGTTGTTGTTGTTGTTGTTGTTGTTGTTGTTGTTGTCTTTATTACTTTTATTTTTTACAATCCAGTCACTGTTGACCTCCTGGTCTATCCTCCAACAGTTCCTCATCCCATTCCTTTTTCCCCGACCCCACCTGCCTCCAAGAGGATGCCTCCCACCATACCTCCCCAAGCTCCCATGGAGCTCCAAGTCTCTCAAGGGCTCATGTATGCTGCCTGTTTGGGGGCTCAGTGTCTGAGAGATCTCAGGGGTCCAGGTTAGTTGAGACTGAGATTTCATGGGTCCTGGTTAGTGGAGACTGCTTGTCTTCCTATGGAGTCGCCCTCCTCCTCAGCTTCTTCCCGCCTTTCCCTGATTAAACCACAGGAGTCCCAGACTTCAGTCCAACGATTGGGTATAAGGATCTGCATCTGTCTTAGTCAGCTGCTTGCTGAGCCTCTCAGAGAGTTGTTTGACCTACTTCGACTTGAGGTTTGTGTTCGAAGATAAATATCTATCTATTTGCATTCATCTAATTGCAGACTTGCAGTTAGACCAGCACCATTTGCTGAAGATGCTTTCTTTTCTTCATCTGAAGATGTTTTTGTTTCTTTGTGAAAAATCAAGTGTCTTAGGTATGCAGATTTACTTCTAGATCTTCAATTCTTTTCCATTGATCAACTTGTCTGTTTCTGTACCAATATTATGCAGATGTTTTGTTTATTTTTTGTCTTGTTTTATTACTACTGTTGCTTTGTAGTAGAGCTTGAGATCGGGGACGGTGATTCCTCCAGAAGTTCATATATTGTACAAGATTGTTTTAATTATCCTGAGATTTGGGGTTGGGGATTTAGCTCAGTGGTAGAGCACTTCACCTAGGAAGCAAAAGGCCCTAGGTTCGTCCCCAGCTCGAAAAAGAACCAAAAAAAAAAAAAAAAAAAAAGAAAAAGAAAGAAAAAAATTATCCTGAGATTTTTTGCTTTTCCATATGAGGTCCAGAATTCTCATTTTAAGGTCTGTAAAAAATTGTGTTGGAATTTTGGTGGGAATTGTATTGAATCTGCAGATTGCTTTTGATATGATGACCGTTTTTACTATGTTAATGCTACCAATCCATGAGCATGGGAGAACTTTCCATCTTCTGATATCTTCTTCAGTTTTTTTCAGACAGTTAAAATTCTTGTCATACAGGTCATTCACTTGCTTGGTTAGAGTTACACCAATATACTTTATATTGTTTGTTGCCATTGCAAAAGGTGTCATATCCCTAATTTCTTTCTTAGCCAATTTATTGTTGATAAAAGGAGTTCCACTGATTTCTTTGAGTTAATTTTATATCTAGCCACTATGCTAAAAGTATTTTCATTTATAGGAGTTCTCTGGTAGAATTTTGGATGTCATTTATGTATATTATCATATCCTCTGTGAAATGTGATATTTTTATTTCTTCCTTTCCATGATGTATCCCCTTGACCTCCTTTAGCTGTTTTATCGCTCCAGATAGAACTTCAAGTACTATGTTGAATAGATAGGGATTTGGCAGCCTTGTTCTGTTCCTGATTTTAGTGGAATTGCTTTATGCTTCTGTCCATTTAATTTGGTGTTTGCTATTGGCTTGCTGGATATTGACTTTATCGTGCTTAGGTATGTGCTTTATATCTGTGATCTCTCCAAAAGTTTTAGCATGAAGTAGTGTTGAATTTTGTCAAAGGCTTTTTCAGTATCTAATGAGATGATCTTTTTCTTTCAATTTGTATGTAGGGAATAATAGGTTGGTGAATTTTTATATATTGAGCCATTACTGTGTTCTTGGAATGAAGCCTACTTGATCATGGTGGATGATGTTCTACATGTGTTCTTGCATTCACTTCGTGAGTATTGTATTGAATATTTTTACAACAATATCTGTAAGGAAAATAGGTCTGAAATTCTCTTTCTTTGCTTAGTCTTTGTGTGCTTTGTACCAGGATGACTGTGGCCTATTGGAAAGAATTTAGCAATGTTTCTTCTGTTGCTATTTTGTGGAATTGTTTGAGGAGTATTGGTATTAGCTCTTCTATGAAGGTCTGGTAGAATATTGTGCTAAACTTTTTCTTCTTTGTTGTTTGGGGACTTTTAATGACTGCTTCTACTAAGTTAAGGTTAGAGGACTATTTAAAGAGTTTACGTGATCTTGATTTAACTTTGATGAGTGCTACCTAGTTAGAAACATAAATTTTGATTAGATTTTCTAATTAAGACCTTATGAATTAAGACCTGAGAATTCTTTGAATTTCCCCATTGTCTGTTGTTATGTCTCCCTTTTCATTTTTATTTTGTTTATTTGGATGCAGTTGTTCTGCTTTTTAGTTATGTTGGCTAAGGGCTTGGTTATCTTGTTGCTTCTCTCAAAGAACAAACTCATGCTTTCCTTAATTTTTTTATATTGTTATTTTTGTTTTTAATATACTGATTTTAGACCTTCATTGGATTTTTTCTGCTATCTTCTTCTCTTGGATGTGTTTGATTTATTTTTTCCCAGAGCGTTCAGGGACACTTTTAAATTGCTAGTATGAGAATGTCCAATTTCATTATGAAGGCACTTACTGCTATGATCCTTCCTCAGCACTGCTTTCATTGTGTCCCATAAGTTTTAGGTATGTTGTGCTTTTATTTTCATTGAATTCTAGAAACTCTCCGATTTCTTCCCTGACCCACTGATCATTGATGGGAAAATTGTTCAGTTTCCATGAGTTTGTAGGTTTTCTGTTGTTTCTGTTGTTGTTGAATCCAGCTTTAATCCGTGGTAGTCTGATGAGATAAAAGGAAATATTTCAATTTTGTTGTGTCTCTTGAGGTTTACTTTGTGACCAACTATATGGTCAATTTTGAAGCAGGTTCAGTGAGGTACAGAGAATAAGATACATTCTTTAGTGTTTGAGTGAAATATTCTGTACATATCTGTTAGGTTCATTTGATTCATGACCTCTGTTAGTTTCATTATTCCTCTGTTCAGTTCTATCTCAATGACCAATGGATACTTTTAAATTGCTAGTATGAGAATGTCTAATTTCATTGTGAAGGCACTTAGTGCTATAATCTTTCCTCAGCACTGCCATTGGTGAGAGGGGAGTACAGAAGGCTCCCACTATGAATGTATGGGCT
Organism: Rattus rattus; assembly: GCF_011064425.1. Lineage (NCBI taxonomy): Eukaryota > Metazoa > Chordata > Mammalia > Rodentia > Muridae > Rattus > Rattus rattus. The sequence continues at coordinate 180,091,047 of NC_046156.1, forward strand.
TTAATGTGTGATTTAATTTTTAGTAATGTTTCTTTTACAAATGGCAGTGCCCTTGTTTTTGGAATATAGTTGTTCAGAATTGAGATGTCGTCTTGGTGGATTTTTTTTTCCTTTAATGAGTAAGAAGTGTGTATTTTCTCTTTTCAATAATTTTGGTTGAAAGTCTATTTCATTAGAAATTAGAATAGCTACTCCAGCTTTCATTCATTTGTTTAATTGTATTTTTCTCTATTTATTTAAGGGATTTATTGATTTTTATCTTTAAAGGTATCTATTATCTTTATAAGATCAGATTTATTCTCATTTTCTTTTACTTTGGTTTTGTTAGAATATCCAGAGCTTGATGTAGTAGCACAGATTTGTCTGAAGGTGCCACATTGCCTGGATTTTGTTGACTGTATTCTCATGCTGCACTTTAGCCATATGGTTGTCCCTGGATGTTCCTGGTGTAGCTGGTATCAGGAAGGCATGCCTAACCTAGTGCTCCTGATGCAGCAGGTCTCTGGTAAACAGTCTTGGACTGGACAGTGGAACTCAGGGAATACCTCAGACCTTCTGAGTGTGCTCCAGTGGTCCTGGCCCTCAGGATTAGAAGCAGGGACCTGGTTCTAACACGGATGTTCTTGGTGTCTCTGACTGGTGAAGGTGAGTGGAGTGGTGGCTGGACAATAGGGCTCAGGGGACAACACACACCTGTAACTTTTCACTTTTCAATTCACCACTTGGTATCAATTTAACTGTTAATGAACTTTGATTTGTCTCCAAGTTTTACGGTCACTTCCACTTCACTAGTACATTCCCAGACCTTAACTAGAAGCCATAATTATTTTATATAATTGTATAAATACAAAATTAAAATTATACTATTATACATTTGATTATAAATTTTATTTAAATTATTGTTATCCAAATTCACTTCAAACTCACAAGATATAATAGACTTGCAATTCAAACAGATATTTAAAAACTTACTATACAGATATTTAATCAAACAGGAGTAGATAATTCCATTTAGACATAGATAAGGCATAGGCAAGGATTTTCTATAATTTATTTGTGTTTTCTATGTGATTATGGAGGTATCAACTTGATTGTGGAGAAAAAAATGCTTGGTTCCTAAATATTTTTCTTGGTATATTACTCTAGGAATTCTTATTTATAAACAATCTCAGTGTAAAATTTTAAATTTTTTAAAATTATGAAATGAGTGAAATTAGTTTTTTAAAATGTTCATTTTCTTTTATTGTTGAGATTTTAGTACAATGATATAATTTCTCCCTTTCCTTTCCTCCCTCAAATCCCCCTTGATACATCCCTCTTTGTTTTTTTTCACATTTTTCTCTTGATAAAGACAGAAACTATTGCAATAAAGTCCCAACAGCATGATTAGCTGAACAGGTGCTGAACAAGAGCAATAATAATAATAATAATAATAATAGACATATCAAAGATGATAAGGGAAAGTCCAAAAAGCCTTAACATGATACAAAGAATTCCAAGCAACAAAGAAACACTGAGGGTTGGAGGAATAGTCTCCTTCAGTGAAGAGCACATCAATTGTATTATGTGTAGATATATATATATATATATATATATATATATATATATATGTATATATATATTTACCTTTTTCTATTTCTACATTTTAATTTCTTTCTTTCTGCTTGTTTTGTTTTGCTTTGGTTTATTTGGTTTTACTACAGCTTGTTAAACTACTTTAAAAATTTTTAATTTGGAAGTTCATACATGGTTTGATCATATTCACCCATCCTCTTCTATCTGTTTCCAGATCATGACCACTTTTTCTACCCTCCCAACTTGTTTCTTTTTTTTTTTTAACAATACTCATAAAAACCAATTTGTACTTCCCAAATATTTTTTGATGTATGGTTTTCTAAAGGAGTATTGTCAAACTCTTAGAGAAAACTGTGTCCCCTGCCAGTAGCTAACAATTGCCTATAGTTCTTCGACTTAGGGCTGAACTTGGTGTTCAATTCTCTTCTCTTGGCTGGAATTTAGTCTTCTTGAACTTGCATATGTTTCGTGCATACTGTCACATCTGTGATGAGTTCATATGTTCATAGTTCATAGGAACTAACTACCTTGCTATTTCCAGAAGAAACTATTAACTTATAGCCATTCATTCCTCTCTGGGTCTTACCAGAGAGGAATTCTGAGCTCCTTTTTTAGTCAACCCTGAAACTTGTTAGGAAAGAATATGTTATATATGTTTCTTAAGTATCTCATACTCTATGTCTTGAGCAGTTGTGGGTTTCAATGTCATTCACTATCTACTTTAAATAGAAATTCCGTAAATGAGGGCTTAAATATGTATTAAATCATGGATCTAATAACAGATCATTAGGCTTTGGGTTAATATTGTGTCTATTTAGCAAAATGTTAGTAGGTCAGCCCTAGGGCCTATGGCCTGTCTATCCATAGGTCCTTGGCTTGGCAAGTACCAGATGTAGGTTCATTTGTGGAACAGGTCTTACATAATGAGAAAGTGGTCAATTACTCCCATACTGTTCATGCTACTATTATACAAATGTGCATGTGTTGACAGGACAGATACTGCAGCTTTTAGGGTGACCAATTAAGCAAGACCAATGATTACTATTCTCCTCTGATGGTATACATTAATAACTTCCATCTCTGTGAAAGCTAGCAGGTAGAGATGAAGCTTCCAGGTACATTCCAGTTTTATTTGTCAGTGTTCTATGATTCAAGTATGTGACATCTTCAGTGATAGGATCTTACTGTCAAGTTCTAGAGGGCAACCAAGGACACTGGAAATAATCTGTGATGTTTACGGTTATGAGACCTCAAAAATATGGAATCTTGCATATTGTTGACACTGGCCTTTTAATTTACTAGTCTCTGGTGTTTAGTAGGAGAATTATTGACTCATTATAGGGTAACTTATGTGCATCTGTGTGTGCACACATGTGCATGCATGCTATAGATCTTCGACTTAGAGCTGAGTTTGGTGTCCAGTTCTCTTCTCTGTTTCTACTAAGTAATTTTGTATTATCTATCCCTTCCAGTACTCCATCTTCTACCTAACTTTCCCCTGTCACCCCTATTAAACATTCTTGTTCCATTAATCATTAAAAATCATGTATGCTAATGTTCTATCTCTCCTCTCATGAAATCCAATCCCCACAGCCCCTTGGTAATTTTGGGACCTCTTTGGAAATTCCACATGAAGCACACATATCATAAGATAAAAAGCTAACATCCACAAATGAGAGAAAACATTCAGTATCTGATTTTATAAACTGAGTTAGCTCTCACAGAGTTATTGTTACCATTGCCACACATTTATCTGTGGATTTCATAATTTAACTTGTATTAACATTTGAGTGATGGTCTCTTCTGTAAATAAACAGCATTTCTATTTTTGTCTGTTGGTGTCTATGTAAGCTGTTTCCATTTCTTGAAAGCCTGTAAAATTGGGGGAAATATTTTCATGCTATACATCTGATAGAGAATTCATAACAATGATATTAAAAACCTAAGAAAACAAAATTGGACATGCAACTAAAAAAAGAGTTCTCAAAAGATAGAATACAAATGTCTGACAAACAGTCGAAAGGAATATTCAACATCTTTAATCAACAGGAAAAGTAAAAATTGAAACTGATTTAAAATTTCATCTTAACATAATCAGATGGGCTAAGGCAGGGTGAGAAATGCTGGCATGGTTGTATGGAAAAACAAAAGCTCATTCTCTGCTGACAGAAGTGCAAAATGGTACAGCCACTAGGAAAACCAGTGTGGAAATTCCTCAAAGAACTATTCCTAGAAACTGATCCAACAATACCACTCTTGGCCATACACCCAAAGTATCTTACTACAGCCATGCCTATTTAACAGGCTTACTGCTAAGCTATACACCTCTTTGCTCCAGCCCTTGTCACCATGTTTCTTTTCTTTCTTTCTTTCTTTTTTTTTTTTTTTTTATTAACTTGAGTATTTCTTATACATTTGAGTGTTATTCCCTTTCCCGGTTTCGGCAAACATCCCCTTCCCCCCTCCCCTTCCTTATGGGTGTTCCCTCCACACCTCCCCCCATTGCCGCCCCCCCCAACAGTCTAGTTCACTGGGGGTTCAGTCTTAGCAGGACCCAGGGCTTCCCCCTTCCACTGGTGCTCTTACTAGGATATTCATTGCTACCTATGAGGTCAGAGTCCAGGGTCAGTCCATGTATAGTCTTTAGGTAGTGGCTTAGTCCCTGGAAGCTCTGGTTGCTTGGCATTGTTGTACATATGGGGTCTCGAGCCCTTCAAGCTCTTCCAGTTCTTTTTCTGATTCCTTCAACGGGGGTCCTATTCTCAGTTCAGTGGTTTGCTGCTGGCATTCGCCTCTGTATTTGCTGTATTCTGGCTGTGTCACTCAGGAGCAAGCTACATCCGGCTCCTGTCGGCCTGCACTTCTTTGCTTCATCCATCTTGTCTAATTGGGTGGCTGTATATGTATGGGCCACATGTGGGGCAGGCTCTGAATGGGTGTCCTTTCAGTCTCTGTTTTAATCTTTGCCTCTCTCTTCCCTGCCAAGGGTATTCTTGTTCCCCTTTTAAAGAAGGAGTGAAGCATTCACATTTTGATCATCTGTCTTGAGTTTCATTTGTTCTAGGCATCTAGGGTAATTCAAGCATTTGGGCTAATAGCCACTTATCAATGAGTGCATACCATGTATGTCTTTCTGTGATTGGGTTAGCTCACTCAGGATGATATTTTCCAGTTCCAACCATTTGCCTACGAATTTCATAAAGTCGTTGTTTTTGATAGCTGAGTAATATTCCATTGTGTAGATGTACCACATTTTCTGTATCCATTTCTCTGTTGAAGGGCATCTGGGTTCTTTCCAGCTTCTGGCTATTATAAATAAGGCTGCAATGAACATAGTGGAGCACGTGTCTTTTTTATATGTTGGGGCATCTTTTGGGTATATGCCCAAGAGAGGTATAGCTGGATCCTCAGGCAGTTCAATGTCCAATTTTCTGAGGATCCTCCAGACTGATTTCCAGAATGGTTGTACCAGTCTGCAACCCCACCAACAATGGAGGAGTGTTCCTCTTTCTCCACATCCTCGCCAGCATTTGCTGTCACCTGAGTTTTTGATCTTAGCCATTCTCACTGGTGTGAGGTGAAATCTCAGGGTTGTTTTGATTTGCATTTCCCTTATGACTAAAGATGTTGAAGATTTCTTTAGGTGTTTCTCAGCCATTCGGCATTCCTCAGCTGTGAATTCTTTGTTTAGCTCTGAACCCCATTTTTTAATAGGGTTATTTGTTTCCCTGTGGTCTAACTTCTTGAGTTCTTTGTATATTTTGGATATAAGGCCTCTATCTGTTGTAGGATTGGTAAAGATCTTTTCCCAATCTGTTGGTTGCCTTTTTGTCCTAACCACAGTGTCCTTTGCCTTACAGAAGCTTTGCAGTTTTATGAGATCCCATTTGTCGATTCTTGATCTTAGAGCGTAAGCCATTGGTGTTTTGTTTAGGAAATTTTTTCCAGTGCCCATGTGTTCCAGATGCTTCCCTAGTTTTTCTTCTATTAGTTTGAGTGTGTCTGGTTTGATGTGGAGGTCCTTGATCCACTTGGACTTAAGCTTTGTACAGGGTGATAAGCATGGATCGATCTGCATTCTTCTACATGTTGACCTCCAGTTGAACCAGCACCATTTGCTGAAAATGCTATCTTTTTTTTTTTTTTTTCCATTGGATGGTTTTGGCTCCTTTGTCAAAAAATCAAGTGACCATAGGTGTTTGGGTTCATTTCTGGGTCTTCAATTCTGTTCCATTGGTCTATCTGTCTGTCTCTGTACCAATACCATGCAGTTTTTATCACTATTGCTCTGTAATACTGCTTGAGTTCAGGGATAGTGATTCCCCCTGAAGTCCTTTTATTGTTGAGGATAGCTTTAGCTATCCTGGGTTTTTTGTTATTCCAGATGAATTTGCAAATTGTTCTGTCTAACTCTTTGAAGAATTGGGTTGGTATTTTGATGGGGATTGCATTGAATCTGTAGATTGCTTTTGGTAAAATGGCCATTTTTACTATATTAATCCTGCCAATCCATGAGCATGGGAGATCTTTCCATCTTCTGAGGTCTTCTTCAATTTTTTTCTTCAGTGTCTTGAAGTTCTTATTGTACAGATCTTTTACTTGCTTGGTTAAAGTCACACCGAGGTACTTTATATTATTTGGGTCTATTATGAAGGGTGTCGTTTCCTAATTTCTTTCTCGGCTTGTTTTCTTTGTATAGAGGAAGGCAACTGATTTATTTGAGTTAATTTTATACCCAGCCACTTTGCTGAAGTTGTTTATCAGCTTTAGTAGTTCTCTGGTGGAACTTTTGGGATCACTTAAATATACTATCATATCATCTGCAAATAGTGATATTTTGACTTCTTCTTTTCCGATCTGTATCCCCTTGACCTCCTTTTGTTGTCTGATTGCTCTGGCTAGAACTTCAAGAACTATATTGAATAAGTAGGGAGAGAGTGGGCAGCCTTGTCTAGTCCCTGATTTTAGTGGGATTGCTTCAAGTTTCTCTCCATTTAGTTTAATGTTAGCAACTGGTTTGCTGTATATTTTTACTATGTTTAGGTATGGGCCTTGAATTCCTATTCTTCCAGGACTTTTTATCATGAAGGGTGTTGAATTTTGTCAAATGCTTTTCTCAGCATCTAATGAAATGGTCATGTGGTTTTGTTCTTTCAGTTTGTTTATATAATGGATCACTTTGATAGTTTTCTATATATTAAAGCATCCCTGCATGCCTGGGATGAAGCCTACTTGATCATGGTGGATGATTGTTTTGATGTGCTCTTGGATTCGGTTTGCCAGGATTTTATTGAGTATTTTTGCGTCGATATTCATAAGGGAAATTGGTCTGAAGTTCTCTTTCTTTGTTGGGTCTTTGGTTTAGGTATAAGAGTAATTATGGCTTCGTAGAAGGTATTCGGTAGTGATCCATCTGTTTCAATTTTGTGGAATAGTTTGGATAATATTGGTATGAGGTCTTCTATGAAGGTCTGATAGAATTCTGCACTAAACCCGTCTGGACCTGGGCTCTTTTTGGTTGGGAGACCTTTAATGACTGCTTCTATTCCCTTAGGAGTTATGGGGTTGTTTAACTGGTTTATCTGTTCCTGATTGAACTTCGGTACCTGGTATCTGTCTAGGAAATTGTCCATTTCCTGAAGATTTTCAAGTTTTGTTGAATATAGGTTTTATAGTAAGATCTGATGATTTTTTGAATTTCCTCTGAATCTGTAGTTATGTCTCCCTTTTCATTTCTGATTTTGTTAATTTGGACACACTCTCTGTGTCCTCTCGTTAGTCTGGCTAAGGGTTTATCTATCTTGTTGATTTTCTCAAAGAACCAACTTTTGGTTCTGTTGATTCTTTCTATGGTCCTTTTGTTTCTACTTGGTTGATTTCAGCTCTGAGTTTGATTATTTCCTGCCTTCTACTCCTCCTGGGTGTATTTGCTTCTTTTTGTTCTAGAGCTTTTAGGTGTGCTGTCAAGCTGCTGACATATGCTCTTTCCTGTTTCTTTCTGCAGGCACTCAGCGCTATGAGTTTTCCTCTTAGCACAGCTTTCATTGTGTCCCATAAGTTTGGGTATGTTGTACCTTCATTTTCATTAAATTCTAAAAAGTTTTTAATTTCTTTCTTTATTTCTTCCTTGACCAGGTTATCATTGAGTAGAGCATTGTTCAATTTCCAAGTATATGTGGGCATTCTTCCTTGATTGTTATTGAAGACCAATTTTAGGCCGTGGTGGTCCGATAGCACGCATGGGATTATTTCTATCTTTCTGTACCTGTTGAGGTCTGTTTTTTGACCAATTATATGGTCAATTTTGGAGAAAGTACCATGAGGAGCTGAGAAGAAGGTATATCCTTTTGCTTTAGGATAGAATGTTCTATAAATATCCGTTAAGTCCATTTGGCTCATGACTTCTCTTAGTCTGTCTACATCTCTGTTTAATTTCTGTTTCCATGATCTGTCCATTGATGAGAGTGGGGTGTTGAAATCTCCCACTATTATTGTGTGAGGTGCAATGTGTGTTTTGAGCTTTAGTAAGGTTTCTTTTACGTATGTAGGTGCCCTTGTATTTGGGGCATAGATATTTAGGATTGAGAGTTCATCTTGGTTGATTTTTCCTTTGATGAATATGAAGTGTCCTTCCTTATCTTTTTTGATGACTCTTAGTTGAAAATTGATTTTATTTGATATTAGAATGGCTACTCCAGCTTGCTTCTTCTGATCATTTGCTTGGAAAGTTGTTTTCCAGCCTTTCACTCTGAGGTAGTGTCTGTCTTTGTCTCTGAGGTGTGTTTCCTGTAGGCAGCAGAATGCAGGGTCCTCGTTGTGTATCCAGTTTGTTAATCTATGTCTTTTTATTGGGGAGTTGAGGCCATTGATGTTGAGAGATATTAAGGAATAGTGATTATTGCTTCCCGTTATATTCATATTTGGATGTGAGGTTATGTTTGTGTGCTTTCATTCTCTTTGTTTTGTTGCCAAGACGATTAGTTTCTTGCTTCTTCTAGGGTATAGCTTGCCTCCTTATGTTGGGCTTTACCATTTATTATCCTTTGTAGTGCTGGATTTGTAGAAAGATATTGTGTAAATTTGGTTTTGTCATGGAATATCTTGGTTTCTCCATCTATGTTAATTGAGAGTTTTGCAGGATACAGTAACCTGGGCTGGCATTTGTGTTCTCTTATGGTCTGTATGACATCAGTCCAGGATCTTCTGGCCTTCATAGTTTCTGGCGAAAAGTCTGGTGTGATTCTGATAGGTCTGCCTTTATATGTTACTTGACCTTTTTCCCTTACTGCTTTTAATATTCTTTCTTTATTTTGTGTGTTTGGTGTTTTGACTATTATGTGACAGGAGGTGTTTCTTTTCTGGTCCAATCTATTTGGAGTTCTGAAGGCTTCTTGTATGTTTATCGGCATCTCTTTCTTTAGGTTAGGGAAGTTTTCTTCTATGATTTTGTTGAAGATATTTACTGGTCCTTTGAGCTGGGAGTCTTCACTCTATTCTATACCTATTATCCTTAGGTTTGATCTTCTCATTGAGTCCTGGATTTCCTGTATGTTTTGGACCAGTAGCTTTTTCTGCTTTACATTATCTTTGACAGTTGAGTCGATGATTTCTATGGAATCTTCTGCTCCTGAGATTCTCTCTTCCATCTCTTGTATTCTGTTGGTGAAGCTTGTATCTACAGCTCCTTGTCTCTTCTTTTGGTTTTCAATATCCAGGATTGTTTCCATGTGTTCTTTCTTGATTGCTTCTATTTCCATTTTTAATTCCTTCAACTGTTTGATTGTGTTTTCCTGGAATTCTTTCAGGGATTTTTGTGACTCCTCTCTATGGGCTTCTACTTGTTTATTTATGATTTCCTGATATTCTTTCAGGGATTTTTGTGTCTCCTCTCTATGGGCTTCTACTTGTTTATTTATGTTTTCCTGGAATTCTTTCAGGCATTTTTTCGATTCCTCTCTGTAGGCTTCTACTTGTTCATTAATGTTTTCCTGTGTCTCTCTAAGGGAGTTCTTCACGTCTTTCTTGAAGTCCTCCAGCATCATGATCAAATATGATTTTGAAACTAGATCTTGCTTTTCTGGTGTGTTTGGACATTCCATGTTTGTTTTGGTGGGAGAATTGGGCTCCGATGATGCCATGTAGTCTTGGTTTCTGTTGCTTGGGTTCCTGCCCTTGCCTCTCGCCATCAGATTATCTCTAGAGTTACTTTGTTCTGCTATTTCTGACAGTGGCTAGACTGTCCTATAAGCCTGTGTGTCAGGAGTGCTGTAGACCTGTTTTCCTCTTTTCTTTCAGCCAGTTATGGGGACAGAGTGTTCTGCTTTCGGGCGTGTAGTTTTTCCTCTCTACAGGTCTTCAGCTGTTCCTGTGGGCCTGTGTCTTGAGTTCGCCAGGCAGGTCACTTGCAGCAGAAAAGTTGGTCTTACCTGTGGTCCTGAGGCTCAAGTTCGCTCGCGGGGTGCTGCCCACATGCTCTCTGCGGCGGCAGCAACCAGGAAGATCTCTGCCGCCCCATTCCGGGAGCTTCAGTGCACCAGGGTTCCAGATGGCCTTTGGTGTTTTCCTCTGGCGTCTGAGATGTGTGTGCAGAGAGCAGTCTCTTCTGGTTTCCCAGGCTTGTCTGCCTCTCTGAAGGTTTAGCTCTCCCTCCCACGGGATTTGGGTGCAGAGAACTGTTTATCCAGTCTGTTTCCTTCAAGTTCCGGCGGTGTCTCAGGCAGAGGTCCTGCCGCTCCTGGGCCCTCCCCCACGGGAGCCCAGAGGCCTTATACAGTTTCCTCTTGGGCCAGGGATGTGCGCAGGGGTGGGCAGTGTTGGTGGTCTCTTCTGCTCTGCAGCCTCAGGAGTGCCCACCTGACCAGACGGTGAGGTCTCTCTCCCCCGGGGTCTGGGAGCAGCTGCTACCGTGTTTCTTTTCAAGTGGGACATCTTTCTATCACAACCCCACTATGGCTTGGTTGTCATTAACACTACTTTATTTCCATCTCTCATTCCAGCCCTGGGTTGGTTATCGCTAACTTTTGCATTATGTTATAAATCCTGTATACATACACTATTCTTTAACTTCCCTTTAAGTATATATTTTGACATTCATTCGTAGAGGTAGCAGTGCTTGGAAACAAACTTTGTTTTACTCATACTTACTACCTATCATCAGCAGGTACTTACTTATTATTTATGGCTTTTTGGGATTCCAGACTGGTTTCTTTCTTTCCTTTTTTTTTCTTCAGACCTCCTGTGCTCTTCCTTGGACAGCAGCCTATAATATAGAAAAAAAATATTTATATGTGTGTGTGTGTGTGTGTGTGTGTGTGTTTGTGTGTATGTGTGTGGTCTTACATTATATTATATATATTCATATAATATAAGAAAAATAAATCCTTATGCTACTGATTCTAATGTCACTCAGGCATTCATTCATTTAATGTATATACAGGCCAGGCGCTAGGTTATGCACTGAAAAACATAACAAAGGAAACACCTTAGGAGTAAAAGAATCTCAAAAATAATTGTTGTCATATAATATGACAAAGGGAGTGACAGGAATGACCATTAGGCAAGGTTGAAGCCTATAAAAATGATGTATATTTTATTGGAAAATTACCACTACATGGGTAGGGAGGCTACAGAAGATTTCATGGAAGAAAACACTTGAAGAGGCATCAGGTAAATTAAGGGGTCAGGGTAATCTCCATAGTGATCAAAGAAGTGAGCGATATTAACTCATATTTTAATTCAACATGGTCAAAGATATAAAAAAGCCTATGCAGATTTATAATAGGAGCTTAAGTAGTGGCTAGAAAGTGGTGTTCATGGTAGAAATACAGGCCATGAACTGAAGTGAGTAGTGTCAGAGCCGTGGGGAGAGTCGGTATGTCATGGAAAAGAGCTGAGACCTTTTGTTTAATGTGAAGTGAACTGAGGAATTCACACAGGAAATTGAAAGGGACCGGCTGTTACATTAAATGCACTCTTTAAATATTAGCAAAGGCAGATAAAATAAAATGAGAAAACTTAACACATTATGAGAAATGGAAACTGACTTTGACCAATTAGTAGAGAGAAAACAATAAAGAAGTTCAAGGATTTTTCCATTTCTTTCCTACTTATTTGTCTTCCCAGCATGTGCTCCACATAGTATGGAGACCATACCATTATTGTATGTGCTCCTCTTGTAGTGCAGGCTGGGTGTTATGGGGACCTTGACGAGTCTGTTAAGTGGCACAGACTCACCACCTAGAGTGTTCATGGACACAAACAGAGCTCAGTGCTTGGGAGTCTTGTGAATGATTACATAGCAATATGTAGCATTCAGGGTCTGTCTTGAGGGACATGAATTATTCCAAAGGAGATACAACAAATGACATAAAAGATACAACATATTTAGAAGGAAGATATTAATTAAGTTGTGTCTTGAATAATTTTCAAACTTCATTAACTGAAAAAGTTCTATTCTAATTATACAAATTAACTTGAAATGTTATTATATTTAAATGTCTTATTCCAAAATCAGTGGTTATTTTCTTATTTTAAAATTCAAATACAGCACCCTACAAATTATGCACAATTTCATGTACTTTAATTTGTTTTATAAAAGCCTGATATGATAGTTCATACCTGTAATCCTGGTAGTATTCAAGAAGCTGGGTCATGAGGATTGACACATGGGTTGGCACAAGGGTGAAGCCAGCCTAGGCTACACTGAGTTCCTAGTTAGCCTGGGATATACAAGGAAATCCTATGTCAAAAGAGAACGTGCCCACCCCCTCCACAAATACACACACACACACACACACACACACACACACACACACACACAGAGAGAGAGAGAGAGAGAGAGAGAGAGAGAGAGAGAGAGAGAGAGGAGGATGGGGATGAGCCTCTTTCTCTTAATAAGTTTCATCTATCCTAATCTCCCAATATTACCTTAGTTCAAAATAAAGAGGAAGATAATTTCAAGGTCTTTCTCTTCTCCTTCCAATAAAGTATAGAAACAGTGGTAAGAAATTCAGAAGGAAGTATGTGAGGAAAACAGATAAATCAGGGGTAGGAACCACAGCTACAAGTGGGGTGGGAAAGTTTCCTCTATAAAAATCAAGTGGATGAGTCACCAAGTCATAAAAGTGGAGGATGTTGAAGACCACAGCATCCTTGCCACATCAGTACAGCAAAAGTTTCCAATAAACCGTCCGAAAGAGTTGAGCATTTTCTTCCACAAACACAGAGATAAGGGGTGGACAGAGTGAAGAAAGCACAGTGATTTATTGAAGGACCATTTCCAGAGCAGCTGCTCCTGTCATCCCCCTATCCTCTCTTTCACCCTTTACTGAGAGGAACTGACTGTCCTGCATTTACCCCCAGGCAGGAGCTGGACAACTGTTCTCTAAAGAAACTGGGCCATCTGTCCAGGAAAATCTGGGACTTCTAGTGAAAGATTTTGAAAACTGCCCCGTTTAACCTTAGGAGGACTTTTCTCCTGTAAGCACAAGCTACTGTGTTTCTGCCCCATCGGTGAACACTGGAGAGCGATTGGTACAAAGGAAACTCACATCAGTAAGATTTACTCGCTTGTCTTCATCTTGTATGACAGGTCATCAGAAAAGAGTTGGTATCCCATTACATACAAAACCAATTATTAAAGTTGGGGGGGGGGGAAGCAACATAATAGAAATGAAAGCCCTAAATGAATATATAAGACAACCACCATCACAGATAAAAATAATTAGGGAAGTTATTATAAAATTCTAATATCTACAAAGAAATTCAAGAATATGTAACCTACAAAAAAAGAGAGAGTTAAGGAACAATTCTAAACAATGTAAGAACTTAAGAAACAAAACTGTGTTTGGTAGTATAAGATCAATTTAAAATGACACAAGACAAAAATAAGGAAAAGCCACAGATTCTGGAGCTAAAATAGTGAAAAGGAGTGAAGGTTGTATCTCAAATGAATATCTGAGAGCATGAAGTGGAGGGGTGTAAGGAGGAGAGGTTCATTGTGGTGAGTGGTGGGGGAAGAATATGAACAAAATACATTGTCTGAAATTCTCAATGAATTAATGAAAGTATTATAGCAACATGAATGGTTTCAAGAAACATCAGTGCCTCTGAAACACAGCTTCCTTCTCTGCAAAATGGAAATCAGTTTATGGTTGAACATTGGATGCAATAATATAGATAACAATAGACACTGGAGTGTCTGTTTTCTAAATACTATGTGATTTGTTTCATTTTTCTCTTTTGTAAAATTGGAGACAAAATTCTCCCCTAATGTTGCTATGAGAAATAAGTGATAACTACATTTTCTATATTCTATGTCCATTATCTGTCTGTCTATATCTATCTATCTATCTAATCTATCTTCCCTTATTTTTCATTTATCTGTCACTTATCTTGATACAACATTTCCTATCTCCCTGTCTCAAACATACCACATAGCCTGACTCAAGAAAACAGCAGTCACCCTTCCTTTGGCTCTATTCCAAGCCAAAAAAAATCTATTTCACAATAGAACAAATCTACGTTGATTTGCTTGCCAGCAGTTTTAAGCACAAGGAAATGATACTCTCCATCTCAAGTTTTCTTTGGGGTTCATCTGCCATGGAGCACCATGTTCTGAGAAGACAACATAATGCTTACATGTGAAAAAGAGTCACTGTTGACAATGCAGAGCTCAAGGGAAGAATACCGCAGGTAAATGTTCAAGAATACAATGACAATATTCATATCAGAAGACAGGATGCAATTCAAGGTGTCTTGAACTGAACATAGGATGATGAAAACATATTTATCAGTGCGAGTCACACACAATTGAGAACTGGTTCTCAGTCTAAGGATCTCAGAGGTGGTTGCTAGAGGTACCCATGCATCTCCTGGAATAAACCAGAGAAATTGCCTGATGCTCCTGGAAACTGATGTGAAAGTGGCAACCACACTTGTTACTCTGATGTGATCCAGAATTATGTAGGAACAGCGACTTCCAGTGTTACCAATGAAGGATGTTTTCCAAGTCATACATTCTTAGAAACAAAATCTTTATGTGCTTTGTATTTGCATCTCTTTCAGTTATCAGTCATCTATTTACACTATGTGATTGAAGGTGATTGAATAAAATCTGAATGAAAGGATAAAAACCAATGAGACCTATGTGCCAATGCAAATGTATTAGTTTAAGGAGAGAGTGCAAAAGCCCCACGACCTCTGATATTCAGCTCAGACAGAAGGTGTCTAATGGATTCTTATTTGTAGACCAAAATGTAGCAACAAAAGGAGTAATGGATAGATGCTATTTGGTGGATTGAGAGAAATCTATCCAAAAGAAGTGAATAAATATTATATTAAGAAAGACTTTTGATTGGCAACCAAGAATTTTACCTCTGAGACTACTGAAATGTACAGGTATCACATAACACCGTGAACTGACACATGCACAACTTTATTATTATAATTTTATGGTCGTTTATAATCTATGTATTTTACATCCTAATCGCTGTCCTCACTCCCTTCCATAATCCCTCTCCCGTCTTTCCTTCTACTCTGAGGGGCACACAGTAGACCCTTTGGGAATCCCCCCACCCTGGTAGACCAGTTCTCTGCAAGGCAAGGTGCACCATCTTGTACTGAAGCCAGGCACAGCAGCCCGGCCAAAAGAACATATCCCATAGCCTAGCAACAGGTTTTGAGATAGCCTATGCTTCAGTTGTTCAGGACCCACCCATGTGAAGACCAAGATGCACATCCGCTACATATGGGGCACATGCAAGGTCCAGCCTGTGTACGTTCTTTGGTTGGTGGTCCAGTCTCTGTGAGGCCCAAGGTTCCAGGTTAGTTGACTCTATTTGTCTTCCTGTACAGTTGCTACCTCCTTTGTGGCCCTCAATTCTTCCCCTAACTCTTCCGTAAGAGTCCCTAAGCTCCATCCACTGCTCAGTTCTGGGTCTGAGCATCCATCTGAATCAGCGTCTGGATGGAGACTCTCAGAGGACAGTCATGCTAGGCTCCTGTCTGCAAGCATAACAGAGTATCAATAGTGTCAGGGCTTGTTGCTTGCCCATCTGATAGGTCTTTAGCTGGGCCAGTTATTGCTTGGCCATTCCCTCATTATCAGTTACATCCAGCCCCCTCTCTGCATTTCTTGTAGATAGGATAAATTTCAGGTTGATAGTTTTCTGGGTGGGTTGGTGTCCCTATCCCTCCACTGGGGTTCCTGCCTGGGTACAGAGCAGGGTCTGCCAACTGCAGTGACTCATAGCTAAGGTCACCCTCATTGATTCTTGGGCATCCCTTTTACCTTAGTCTCTGGCATATCCTTGAGATGCTCCTTACCTCTCTACTCATGCTAGTTGCAGATTTCCATTCATTCTCATCGCTCTCTGGCTAGCTCTCCTGTTCCTCCCACACCCGATCACGAACTTACCCCATTTCTCCCGAACTCCTCTCCCACCAAGTTCCCTCCCTCCATCTCTCTCCTACAATTTTATTTTATTCCTTCTAAGTTAGATTCAAGCATCCTTGCTTGGACCTTCCTTCTTGTTTGGTTTTTTGGGTTTGTGGTGTTTAGCATGGGTGTCCTATATTTTATAGCCAATATCTATTTAAAACTGAATACACACTAAGCACATCATTTTTGAAACTAGGTTACCATGCTCAGGATACTATCCTCAAGTTCCATTCATTTGCCTGCACAAGTCACGGTCTTAGTTTTTAATAGCTGAGTAGTGTTCCACTGTGTAGATGTACTGTATTTCAGTTATCCAGTCTTTAGTTGAGGGGCATCTAGGTTGTTTCTAGTTTCTGGCTATTACTAATAAAGCTGTTGTGAACATAGTTGAGCCAATATCACTGTGGTTCAGTGAGACATCTTTTGGGTAGAGGCCCAGTGGTGGTGTAGCTAGGTCTTGATGTAGAACTAGTCCCAGTTTTCTGAGAAACAGCCAAACTGATTTTCAAAGCAGTTGTACAAATTTGCACTTGAACCAGCAATGGGGGAGTGTTCCCTTTGCTCCACACCCTCGCCCAGCATGTGCTATCACTTAGAATTTTTTATCTTAACCATTCTGAGGAGTGTAAGCCGTAATCTTCAAGTTGTTTTGATTTGCCTTTCCCTGATGACTGAGGACTTTAGACATTTCTCTTAAGTGTTTTTCATCCATTCAAGATTTCTCTGTTGAGAATTCTCTGTCTAGCTCTATACCCCATTTTTAAATTGGGTTATTTTGGGTTGTTGGTGTCTAAGTTCTTGATTTCTTTATAAATTTTTGATATTAGCTCTCTGTTAAATGTAAAGTTGATGAAAATCCTTTTCCAATCTGCAGGCTGCCGTTATGTCCTATTGACAGTGTCCTTTGCCTTACAAAAACTTTTCAGTTTCATGAGCTCCTATTTATCAATTGTTGATCTTAGAGAATGAGCCATTGGTGTTCTGTTCAAGAAGTTGTCCCCTGTAAAAATAAATGACTTCAAGGCTATTCCCCAATTTCTCACCTATTCTTACCTTTCAGTGTAACTGGTTTTACATTGAGTTCTTTGATCCATTCAGACTTGAGTTTTGTGCAGGGTAATGTATATGGATCTATTTGCATTCTTCTGCATGCGGATATCCAGTTAGACCAGCATCATTTGCTGAAGATGCTTTCTTTCTTCCATTGTATGGTTCTGGCTTCTTTGTCAAAAATCAAGTGTCCATAGATGTTCATGTTTATTTCAAGGTCTTTGATTTGATTTCATTGATCAACCTGTCTGTTGCTATACCAATAACATGCAGTTTTAGTTACCATTGCTCTGTAGTACAGCTTGAGGTCAGGGATGCTGATAACTCTGGAAGTTCTTTTATTGTTCGGGGTTGTTTTAGCTATCCCAGGATTTTTTGGTTTTTGGTTTTTGTTTTTTGGTTTTTTTCATACAAAGTTGAGAAATTGCTCTTTCAAAGTCTGTAAGGAATTGTGTTGGAATTTTGTTCGGGATTGCATTGAATCTGTAAATTGCCCTTGGTAAGATGGCATTTTCACTATGTAATTCCTACCGACCTATGGACCTATGACCATGGGGACTCTTTCCATCTTCTGATATCTTCCTTAGTTTCTTTCTTTAGAGATGTGAAATTCTTGTCATATAGGTCTTTTACTTGCACAGTTAAAGTTAAGGCCAAGACATTTTATATTATCTGTCATTATTCTGAAAAATGTTGTTTTCCTAATTTCATCATTGACCCAATTATCAATTGTAAAAAGGAGAGTTACTGTTTTGTTTGTTTGTTTGTTTGTTTGTTTTAGTTAATTTTTTATTCAGCCAATTTATTGAATGTATTTATCAGTTATAGGAGTTACATTCGCTTATGGATACTCTCATATTATCCACAAATAGCAATACTGTGACTTCTTCTCTAATTTGTATTCCCTTGATCTCTTTTGCTTGTCTTATTTCTGTGGCTAGAACTTGAAGTAGTATATTGAATAGATAGAGAGAGAAGACAGCCTTGGCTTGTCCCTGATTGTAGTAGAATTGTTTTAAGCTTCTTGCTATTTAGTTGGCTATTGACTTGCTGTATATTGCTTTGATTATGTTTGTCTCCCTATTTCCTCCTGTGAACATTTTGTTTGCCCTTAAGACTGATGTATCCACACTTTGGTCTTCCTTCTTCTTGAACTTCATGTGGTCTGTAAATTTTATCTCGGGTATTCCAAGCTTTTTGGTTAATATTCACTTTTTTCCTAGAGCTTTCATATGTTGTTTAAACTGATGGTATGAGAATGTTCTAATTTTTTTATATAACATTATATAAAATTATATATATTATATAGTATTTAACATTATGAACTTTTCTCTTAGCATTGCTTTCATTGTGTCCCATAA
Source organism: Rattus rattus (assembly GCF_011064425.1). Classification (NCBI taxonomy): domain Eukaryota; kingdom Metazoa; phylum Chordata; class Mammalia; order Rodentia; family Muridae; genus Rattus; species Rattus rattus. The sequence goes on from NC_046156.1 coordinate 180,109,473, forward strand.
ATTTGAGTATGTTGTGTATTCATTTTCATCGAATTATTAAAAGTCTTCAATTTTTTATTTTTTTTCTCTGACTCAGAGATCATTGAGTAGATAGTTTTTCAGTTTCCATGAGTGCATACGCTTTTCAGTGATACTGTTGCTGAAGTCTAGCTTTAACCCATGGTGGTCTGATTCCAAGGTGTCATTTTAATTTTCTTGAGTCTGTTAAGACTTGTTTTGTGACTATTTGGTCATTTTTTTGGAGAAAGATCCATTAGGTGCTGACAAGAAGGTGTATTCTTTTGTGTTTGAGTGAAATATTTTATAGATGTCTATTAGGTGCATTTGATTCGTAATGTCTGTTACTTGTATTATTCCTCTGTTTAGTTTTTGTCTGGATGATGTGTCAGCTGTTAAGACTGGGTTGTTGAAGTCTCTCACTATTAATATGTGGGGTTCAATGTGCAATTTAAGTTTTATTAATGTTTCTTTTATAAATGTGGATGCTTCTGTGCTTAGAGCATAGATTTTCAGAATTAAGATATCATCTTGGTGGAGTTTTCCTTGGATGAGTATAAATTGTCCTTTCCTGTCTTTTTTTGATTAATTTTGGGTTAAAGTCTATTTTATTACATATTAGAATGATACACCAGAAGGCTTCTTGGGACTGTACATTTTCTTGGGAAAATTTTCTCCAGCCTTTACTCTGAAGTAGTGTCTATTTGCATTGCTGAGGTGATTTTCTCGTTTGCAACAGAATGATGGGTCCTGTTTTCCTATCCATTCTGTTAGCTTGTTTCTTTTTAATGGGGAGTTGAGTCCATTGAGATTGAGAGATATTAATGATTAGTGATTGCTAATTCCTGTTATGTTGTTGTTGTTGTTGTTGTTGTTGGTGGTGGTGGTGGTGGTGGTGGTGGTAGTGGTAGTGGTGTGTGTGGTGTGAGTGTGTGTGTGTGTGTGTGTGTGTGTGTGTGTGTGTGTGCTTCCCTTGTTTTTGCTGGTACGGAACTACATTTTTTTCCTGTGTAATCTTGAAAGTAGTGTTCCTCCTTGGGTTTAAGATTTCTTTCTAGTAGTTCCTGTACTGCTGGATTTTTTTTTTGATAAATATTGTTTAAACTTGGACTTGTCTTGAAATATCTTATATTCTCCATCAATAGTTATTGACAGTTTTGCTGGGTATAATAGCCTAGGATGGCATCTCTGGCTTTTTAGAAGTTGCAAGATATTTGTCCAGGCCCTTCTAGCTTTTAAAGTCTCTGTTTAAAATAGTCATGTGTAATAGGTTTGATAGATCTACCTTTGTATGTTGCCTGACCTTTTCCCCTTGCTACTTTCAGTAGTCTTTCTTTGTTCTGTAGATTTTGTATTTTGATTATTATGTGAAGGTATGGTTATCCTTTATGGCCAATTGTGATTGATGTTTCATAAGCTTCTTGTATATTTACGGGTATCTACTTCTTCAGGTAGAAAAAGTTTTCATTTATGTTTTGGTAAAAAATATTTTCTGGTCCTTGGAGGTGGGACTCTTTATTCTATCCCTCTTATTCTTAGCTTAGGTCTTTTCACAGTGTCCCAGATTTTCTGGATGTTCTGTGTCAGGAGTTATTTTAGATTTAACATTTTCTTTAACTGATATTAACTTCTTTTATTTTATCTTCTACACCTGAGATTCTCTCTTCCATCTTTTGTATTCCGTTGGTGATGCTTGAATTTGTTGTTCCCATTCTCTTTCCTAAATTTTCCATCTTCAGGATTTCCCCAGTTTGTGTTTTCTTTATTATTTCTATTTCTATTTTCAGATCTTGTACAGTTTTATTTATTTCCTTCACACTTTTAGATGTTTTTACTGTATTTCTTTAAGGGATTTATTCAATTCCCCTTTAAAAGCCTCTGTTGCCTTTATAAGACTGGATTTAAAGTCATTTTCTTGTGCTTCCTTGGGTTAGGATATCCAGAACTTGCTGGAGTAGGGCAGCTGGGCTCTAAAGGTGTCATGTTGCCCTGGCTTCTAATTGTGTTCTTTTAAGGGCCTTTAACCATCTGGATGGTTTTGGTTCCTGGATGTTCCTGTTATAGTAGGCATTGGGAAGGGGCTTATCCTCAATGGTGCTGGTGTAGCAAGTCTGATGGTTATCTTTGGGCTGTGTTGCTCTGTGTTAGCAGATCTGTATGGTTTAGGACCCAGAGGTCTGTATGTTTCAAGATCCGGTCTGGGGACTCAGGGAGTCCATTTTATGGCTCTTACATAGCTTTCTTTTTTCTCTTTTTCTTCATTCTCTTTTTTAAGATAACTATTCAAAAATAAAGCATTTTAGGAACTAAAAGAAAATGACCAAGCAGAGGGCAAAAATGGGCATCCAGTGTATATATATGTGTGTGTGTGTGTGTGTGTGTGTGTGTGTGTGTGTGTGTGTGCGCGCGCGCTAATACATAATATGTATATAAAATAATAATTAAAGAATGAGAGACTAGCAGCTTGAGAGTGGGGAAGCATGGAACATTTGGAGAGAGCTGAAGAGAGAAAAGTGAGGAAGTAATACAATTTAATTCAATTGAAAACATATTTTACAAAAAGAACAACTGGGGCCTGAATTTATGGACTGAAAAACTTCTAGTTGAAATCACATGAATTTTCAAGACAGGGACACCTGCACTGTGCAACAGGGAGGTAGATGAACAATGCTGAGCTGCAGCTAAACACAACACTAAAGTAGCAACCCTGCTTTAGGAAAAAGACAAAAGGAAGAAACCCATGATAGCCATTAGAAATTTTAAAGCTGAGCACCCTCTTGCCCCCTTAATCCAGTACTTGGAAGGCTGAATCAGGAAGACTGGGAGCTGATAACAAATCAAACTAAACAGTGAAGAGAGAAAATAGGGGTGGAAATTGATTTTCAAGATTGAGAGATACAACAGGAAACCCTTGAAATAAATTAGTGTCAGGAAATATATTGGGTATATAGGGGAAAAGGAATTCCAGAAAAAAGAAGAATAAAACAAAGATTAAAAACAAGTAAACTCAAAACACTAGAGTTTGTTAATTGGTTTTACTGATATTGTTTAATAAAATTGATGGCATAGAATTCAAGTTAGAAAGGTCAAATTTTAGCAAAATACTGTTAGGATTCTATAGTACGGAAGGATATGCAATTTTTCACACAAGCACGTTTTAATGGGGTAGAGGCTCTCAAAAGAGGGAAATGTCTAGATACACAGATTAATTTCTTTTAGAGCAAGAATGATTCTTACTGAGGATGTTATAAAATGGAAGAAGCCAGTCACTTGGCACATATTTAATCACACATACATGTGTGCTATACCTCCACAGGTAGGCAGTCCTCTGTATAGATGAATGGTGTCTGCGTTCATGGGTCCAATCAGTCATAGACAATAATAGTCTGAACAAAATGTATTTTTACATGTACAGATTCTTTTCTTATCACTTAACCTTACATAATAGCTATTTGCCTAGCATTTACATCATACTAGATCATATTAGGGCTGAATCTAGAAGCGAGTAAAAATTTTATGAAAATAAAATCATGTGCATAGCTTCTATGTAAAAGCTACAACAGTCTATTTACATAGAAGGCTTTAAATCTATGGATTTCTGTAGATGAGAGTTCTTAGATCCATAGATACTGAGGGAGATATATATATATATATATATACATATATATATATATATATATATATTCAAAGTATTCATTAAACAACTAAGAGTATTACAGAAACAGGTTTTCCAAACAACATTTCACACAAATATTGTCTTCTCTTTTGTGACCACCACCAAAATGTCTAGAACCTACTATGATTTGCACATTTTTTCTATTAAAACATTTAATCAAATTGTTTTTAACAGAAATATTTCCAGGTGCTTTCATCTCCAGATCATGGAAAATAATAGACATAAATTCTAATAACTAATTAGCTTTAGATTCAAATTTTTCGTATGTACAGATTTTTTTTAAACATTTCGACTTAAATATATTCTCCTTCTGCATTTCTAAACTGAGATTGGCAGTAAAGCTTTCAAGAAGACCAAGGGCTTATTTCTGTCCCACTAAAACTGTGAGTCACTAAATCAGTGACAAAAGACAGTGATGACTGAGACTCCACTCCTACTGATTTGTGCTCTTGAGGCAATCCAACAATCACATACTGCATCCTTGTGCAGCATTCACCCTACAAACAAGTAAAGAGCTGGTCATGAGTCCATTCTGATGTTCCTGCTGGACATGTGACTTTAATTTCAGTTTCTGATAGACTTGTGGAGAGGCTGCCAAGTGTGATGAGATCTATTGTGTGGATATTCAGGAGCAGACAAGGATGGCAAGAGTAACAGAAGAACCGACCAATTAAAGTGTACATGCATGGGAGCACGTTTACCATGCAAAAGGACAAAGGTGGACTGAAATGAAAAATATCAAGTAGAAACAGGCTTTTGGCTCCATGTAATTGTTTCAGGCTTTCTGGGGTCTGCTGAAACAAGTGGTATATTAAGTAACTATCAGTCTTTAGTTTGCTGTAAAGGAGCATCAAAAACAACACCCTGCAGACTCTGACACATGATGAAAAGTGGTAGGTATGTAAATGAAGGCCAAAAGGATCCCTATTGGAAAAGATAGCAATAAGGGAAAAACAATTGAAATAGATTTCTCTAAAGTCACAACTTTTGATAGTCTGAGGTTCTTCCGTGGCCATAATTAGAACTAGACTTCCAGTGGGCTGGGGGTGGGGTTAGTGGGTTAAGCACTTGCTGCAAGTAGGGCAAGACTTTGTGTCCTGAGTATCTGTGTAAATAGCACATGGACATGGTGGTCACCTATAATTCTAACAATCAGAAGAGATAGGGAGTCCCTGACGGGAGCAATCTGGCTCTCCTGACTCGCCAACCAGGGTGCTGCTGCTGCTGCTGCAGTGACAGACCTTTCCTTAAGATATAAAAAGGGATCTGACCAAGGAAGACATCTGAGGATGTCAACATTCAGTCTCCAATTATGTGCACACATGTGCATCTGCACATACGCAAACATGCATACATAAATTAATACATCACACACACACACACACACACACACACACACACACACACACACACAAACTCACAAACACTATGTTCCATAGGAAGTAAAAGAGATCTTCTTGGTGTCATTGCTATCATTTCTCTTCAGAATTGAGACGTTTTAGGACTTTTCCCCCTCTTCCCTGCTGTCCACTCTGTTTTTCGTCCCTACTTTCCCATTGGCTTGAAGTTTACATAGGGGATAGTCTGAAGAGTGAGACGCTTGTAGCCAGGGAATGTTAAGTGCTTCTTACATATCCTAAGTGGCAGTGTTAGAACAATGTTAAAGATACTGCAGAGTCTTAAAGAAATACTCAGGTGATGCTTTGATTGACTGAAGAGCTCTCATTTCCATCCTCTAAGTTGGAGAGAACAACTTTCTCAGGGTCAAAAGATGATGGACCGGTGTTGGATTTTGCCAACTAGTTTGGGTAATCTGAAGCTAATCACTTATATTAGACCTACACTTCTTCAAAAAGTATAAATTAAGTACCTCCCAGTCCTGCGACCTACAAAGTCCTACATTACAGACTTATTTAAGGAAGATAGCAGAGAAAAATACTGTCCTTAAAAGGAATAATCATGATGTAAATATTCAAATGTAACAATCAGAAACAACCCATGGGACTTGATTATTTAAGAACATTGACTGCTTTTCCAGAGGATCCATGTTCAATGCAGGTTCACATATAGCAACTCACGCCTGTCTGTAATTCCAGTTCCAGGGGATACAAAGTCCTATAGCTTCTGGCCTACACATTCACCAAGCACATACAGGGTGCACAGACATACATATGAACAAAATATCTATATACATAACATCAAATAAATAACTTTAAAATATTTTATTTGGCAGTGTACTAAGGTATTCTCACTTTCATTTAGAAAATGACCTCTAAATCATTCTGCATAATGAATAAACTTATCAGTGTTAAGAGATTTGAAGCAGTGTTGTTAATGAGAGAAAATAGCAAAATTTGGATGATTAAGGGTGATAAAGATAATACACTTTCTTCTCCAACACCTAGGAAATGTTTTTTTTTAAAGTGAATAGGCCTCCCTTTATTTACTTTCCCTCTTTCTAGGTGCAGAGTTGGGGGTCAAGGATATAAAAAGTACAGTAAAATGTAGAGTTCTTAATCATACTGATTCCCACAAACCAACAACTCTAACAAATCTACTGATTATAACAACACTTTTTTCCACTGGACACAGATAAGCGACATACTGCTAGTCCTCATGGTCGCTGAAATATAGAGCGTGATATTCATAAATCCTTCAGCAAAATCAGGGAAAGAAACAGTAATTTAGTGAAAGTGCCTGCCATAGTCCTCAGCATAAAGCAATATAAATTATCTCTAGTTGGTTTAAGTGTAAAGGAATTATTGAAATGATTACAGGGATACCCATGGCCACATAAACAGTTAGACACTTCCTAGATAGCCGTCAAGGTTAAAAAGAACAAGGAAGGTAGGAACATCCAAGACTAAAGCCACTCATTCCATAGAAGTAGACCCATAGAGATACAACTATCATGTCCACTGGCCAGGAAATATGCAGTAGGCCCTGTAACACTCACTGGCTCCAGAGCAAGATGTCCACTTCTAGATGCTTCATTCACTGCTCATGGAACGTGGATGCAATTGCAGCCACTGCAGTGTCCTTCAGCAGAGCAAAGTGTACCATGCCAGTGTAATGGTTGGAACTGGAAAATATCATCCTGAGTGAGCTAACCCAATCACAGAAAGACATACATGGTATGCACTCACTGATAAGTGGCTATTAGCCCAAATGCTTGAATTACCCTAGATGCATAGAACACATGAAACTCAAGACGGATGATCAAAATGTGAATGCTTCACTCCTTCTTTAAAAGGGGAACAAGAATACCCTTGGCAGGGAATAGAGAGGCAAAGATTAAAACAGACACAGAAGGAACACCATTCAGAGCCTGCCCCACATGTGGCCCATACATATACAGCCACCCAATTAGACAAGATGGATGAAGTAAAGAAGTGCAGACCGACAGGAGCCGGATGTAGATCGATCCTGAGAGACACAGCCAGAATACAGCAAATACAGAGGCAAATGCCAGCAGCAAACCACTGAACTGAGAACGGGACCCCCGTTGAAGGAATCAGAGAAAGAACTGGAAGAGCTTGAAGGGGCTTGAGACCCCATATGAACAACAATGCCAAGCAACCAGAGCTTCCAGGGACTAAGCCACTACCTAAAGACTATACATGGACTGACCCTGGACTCTGACCTCATAGGTAGTAATGAATATCCTAGTAAGGGCACCAGTGGAAGGGGAAGCCCTGGGTCCTGCTAAGACTGAACCCACAGTGAACTAGACTGTCGGGGGGAGGGCGGCAATGGGGGGAGGGTGGGGAGGGGAACACCCATAAGGAAGGGGGGGAGGGGGATGTTTGCCCGAAACCGGAAAGGAATAACACCTCAAATGTACATAAGAAATACTCAAGTTAATAAAAAAAAAAAAAAAAAGAATTGTGTTATCACTTGATCGAACTTAGGTTTATAAAGGATGCTCAGGTTACTGGACTGAATGCCCTCTGCAGAAGCACAAGGATAGAAATTAAATGACCACTGTAGTGCTGCTATGGTAATGATACATTGGAGTTAGGGTGAGAGTAGTGTATACTGAGGGAGGTAGTCAGATGCTGAATATACTTGAACTTATTGCCAGCTGAATATGCCAATAGACAGGATATGAGTGAGATCCTAGAGAAAGAAATCCAAGATAACTCCAATGTGTTTGCTCGGACTGCTGAGAGAATAATATTCCCACAGTTAGGAGGGAAGAGATGGTGTGTGGATTAGGCGTTCAGGCTAAGATTGTGGATTTCCTTTGGAATCTGTCTCAGTTATTTCTAATTAAGATTCCAGGAGGGTAGTTTGAGTAAGGAATAATAAAACAAACATAAGATTTCTCAGCTCTCAATAAACTTGGGTATCTAGAGGAGGATATAATTGGTATTCAAAGCCACCAGACTATATGTGATCCCAAAAAAATGAATACAGATAGAGGACTGGCTCCTCTACAGATTTTTGTGTACTGATGTTAGCTGGACTTTGTGTGAAGACTGTAAATTCTGCTTTTCCTTGATTTACTTAATTTTTATGTCCTGAAGGGTAACAAAAAGATTAAATATTGCATGTTATTGTACATTTGGTACTCTTTTGAACCTCATACATGATTCAAGAATATAAGGGTATTTGAAGTCTGTCAAACCCTAATTTTGATATATAGTTTCTTCTGGGTTTCCTCATGTTTGTGTCATTCCAATCTTTCTCATCTTTTCTATTTTATACCTAACTTACTTGCTCACTTCCACACAAGCTAAGATGAAAGTCTCAATCCTCATTTTTACCTTGCTGGGTTGAGCAGGTGATGAGAGGAAGTGAAGATATCCAAATTTGGCAGAAGCCTGGTTCTGCAAGCGAAAGGGCATTCCTTTGATTTTTCTATGTTATATTGCTATCTTCTGTTATTTATCTCTATCACTCTTGAGAAATATGAAAAGTGCATCCTTGGAAATGAATCCTGTGATGTTCAGGGTCTTTGCTGCCAATCTCTCTCAAACATTATTTATCAACTTTCTTAGACATTGCTTATTCTGACAGTGAAGAAGGGAGCCACTTTAGTTAATGTGTCTGGACGCCTCTTCTTGGATACATTCATTCAAAATGAAGTATGGATGCCCTTCATGTACAGCTGTCTAACTGTAAATCATTTTGTATGGTAATACATTTAACTACTGGTCAAATCACTTGGTAGTGTTTTTAGCCATTTCCTTTTGGCTATCTTGTCTCATTTAGTAGACTAAGAATTCCTTAAAGGCAAAGCTAGAAATCATACAGATTTTTCAATTTCTCACTCCCATATATTATCCTTTTCTTCCTTGTCGATCTACTATTCAGGAAATTATACAGCAGTAAAAAAAGGTGTCTTTTTTTGAGAAGTTGAAGTTATCTGCATCATTTTATTGTCTTATGTAGTAGTAGTAACAGGAAGGAGCCTATGATATAATGAAGAAAATATGTAGTATTGTTGACCTCAGTTAGATAATCTGTAACATGAGTCAAAATAATATTATCTCCCACAAAAAGGAACTATAGAAGCAGCTTGATATCATATAAACTCATTGGGTACCTGAGTTGAGCAAATGTTTATTAAGTGTTTGGTGGTGTCATTATTAATACTGATGGTCTATATGTAGCAGAATGGCTGTAACCATTAGGGATTTCTCCATCTATATGCATAAGTAGCTTGAAAAAGAGGAAATCTGATGATTAGCAGATAAGCAAGAACCCAAATTTGTCAGCAAAATCTGAAAGGCTCTTGTGGGAATTTCTTTGCAACTGAGGGCTCAGATCTCAGCAGGCCTGAGGGACTTTGGTCACTGTTGAGGGATACAGTTAGGAATCATCTTAGAAACACTCATGGAACAGTCTTAGAAACAGGCGACAGTGAAGTATTTCTCTAGGTATCAGCAGCACGTTTATGTCGGTAATACTGATATTGGGATGAATATTTTGGAGGAGCAAGACACCCAATGTCAGAAATAACAGAAGAAAGAGTGACTGTGCTCTGGTGATAACCCACAATAGCAGGATGCAAGAAATGACCTGCCTCTTATACCATATTGGAGGAAGAAAGATGAGTATTGCTGTGTGCACCACCCTGACAGTACTTATCGCATTCATCACAGCCCCTAGTCTTTTCTTCATTTAACATTGCAAGCTGTGTAGTTGTAAAAGTGGGCAACAAATCTCAGTCCCAGCAGGGCTGTAGTGATACCATATGCCTTTAGCAACGGTCGGCTCAATGAATGTTTCACTGAAAAAGAAGACCGTGTTTGCTCACTGGAATATGAAATGGGCACTGCATAGTTGCACATGAGTAACCATGGAAGCATATGTAGGATGTCAGGTTTGCCTGCAGGTAAAAGCGAAACAGGTAATGCTGATCATACGGTTCTGCCTCTCTCACCATATGCTCATTTGTACTTCAGACGTGAAAGTCCTTTTTTCATTTTCCCCAGTAAAATGTTAATTTTTAACAGCACCAGTTTGACAGATACTGAAGGCAGGTACAACACAGTGGATTGGTATTAGATAACAAGGACATATAATTTAGGTCATGAGGTTTTAAAGAAATGTTCTTTATAGAAGCTCAGTACTGGAGATAAATAGTAAATGGCATTTTATGCATTCTTTAGGTGTTTCTTTAGGAGTTAAAAGCCATGCGCCTTTGCATTGTTACAATATTTTATTCACATTTTTCATTTACATTGGTTTTATTTTTATTTGTTTCATCAACTAAAACAGTTGGCATAGGAAGAACATTTCATTGATTTTATGAAAAGTGAGTCCAGAGTTTAGATTGGTAGTTGAACCAGCTGCTTAAACATGTCTTCCCAGTAAATGCTTCTTTTCTCATTCTCTTTGCTCTTTATCTTTGTCCCGAGGCAGACAGCATAGGAATGTCAGAAATATCATCTGGTATCATGCTGATGTCTCAAGGCAGAAGTAAGGCAGCTGGTGCTTTTCTTTACTTCAGCTGGGGAAGCATCCCATAGGCTCCTCTGCTAGACATCATCTCTCTCCCATTCTCCCAGACATGCTCATGTTCTCCTCTCTCACCAAAAGCAAGCAAACAGAAACTAATGCTGAAACCTAGGAGATCTATCTGCAGCCAAGCAGAGACTGATTTCCCCAAGGCACTTGGCCTTGGAGCAAGATAAATGTCTGAGTAACATAGAATGATTCATTTTGAATCATTTCCAGCCAGGGAAATAGGTAGGCTGGCTGCAGATCTTTACCTTTCCCTCACCTCCTCCATCCTTCCTGCACCCTGCCCCATCTCATCCCCAGCTCAGTAGCAGGCCATCTGCTGCGACCTTCCATTCCTTTCTGTCCCTATCTCTAGCCGCTCATACAGATCTTTTCTCAGCCTTCCTCTACACTCATCCTTTTTTTCCCCAACCCACAACTCCAGCCAGAGAAACAGGTAAGCAAGCTTCAGACATTCACTTGCCCCACCTTCTCCAAGTTTTGTCTCCAAGTCTTCTCCAAGCCTCCCTGGTCTTGTCTTCCAACTCTGTACCAAACTATATATAGTTGTCCTCACTATATGCCACATCTCCAGGGTATTAAGTAGATCCTGGGGAAACATCCTGATTTTCTGCATCCTATAGATTCCATCACTCTGCCTACTAGTTCATCTCATTAATTAGTACAGGCTCTCAATACCTATTAATGTGATTTAACTTGGACACCCCAGTGGCTACACCTATCATAAGAATTTCCTAAGAGGCAACACAGAGCTACACATTCTCTTAGGAACCAGAGAGGGAAATTGAAATCAAGGAACAAAATACCCACCCAACAAAGACTAGACCAGATAGCAGAACCTAGTACTACAATCTTCCCAAACACAGAGGCCTGGACACAAAAGTAAAAGCAGTATCAATAGCAGTCAGAACACTATGTCTCCTCTAGAGCCTGGCAAACCTACCACTACAAGCTATAGGTACAGCAATAGAGCTGGGCCCAAGAAAAGATCTTAAAATAATTTCTCTAACCATCATAGAGATCCTTAAAGAGGAAATGAATCAACCCCTTAAAGAAAACTATGAAAACAAAAACAAACAGTGGAAGAAATGAATAAAACTGACCAATACCTGAAAGTAGAAATAGAATAAACATGAAACCCAAAACAGAGAAATCAAGAAATAAAAAAAAAAATTAGGAACCTGAATGTGAACCCCAGAGGCAAGTCTTACCAACAGAATACAAGAGATAGAGGGGAGCAGATCAGGCCCTGAAGACCTGATAAAGGAAATTAATACTTAGGCCAAAGAAAATATTAACCTAAAAAAGCCTGGCACAAAACAGCTAGGAAATCTGGGACAGTAAAATCTGATAAGAAGAATAAAAGAAGGTGGAAAAGAAACTCAGGTCAAAGTCACAAAAATATTTTTAACAACATCATAAAAGAAACTTTCCCTACCCTAAAGGATAGGTCAATCATCAGATATTCTGGACCAGAAAATGAGTCCCCTTCGAACATAATAATCAAACACTAAACATAATTAGGACAAAGTTTTAAAAGACTGGAGAGCAAGGGCTGATGTTCCGCTAATTTGCTTTTCTTTTTTTTTTTTTTTTTTTTTGGTTTGTGCCTCCACCTTCCGAGTGCTAGAATTGCACCCAGGTTATATAGTGCTGGGAATCTTTTTTTTTTTTTTTATTAACTTGAGTATTTCTTATGTACATTTCAGGTGTTATTCCCTTTCCGGTTTCCGGGCAAACATCCTTCCCCCCCCTTCCTTATGGGTGTTCCCCTCCCCACCCCTCCCCCATTGCCGCCCTCCAGATCCGACTTCCTCAAAAGCTTTTCATTAAAAATTCTGGTCTTTTCAAATAAAAGGAATTCACACCAGCAATATATACCAGTAGGAATGGATTCCCCCACCATCCAAAGTCATTGCTTACCTTACATCCACAGCACAGGATTCAAATATACTTTCTCATTTGTGTTATTCCCCTATGGGTTTTGAGCCAAAACAAGAGCTCTAGACTCAAAATAACTGAGGTGTTGGAATTGTAGTTTGATCTGTCATTTCCCTGCAACAGATCACATTTTTCACCTTGAAAAATTATCATTATAAGCAGGTGTATAAAAGAAAAAGAATCCAAATAATTTTAGTTTGCGTGTGTGTGTGTGTGTGTGTGTGTGTGTGTGTGTGTCTGTGTGTGTGTGTGTGTGTGTCTGTGTGTGTGTGTGTGTTCCTGCCTCCTGCATCCTAGGCAAGTCCTCTGGCTTGAAGCTACATTTCTAACCCCTCTCATATATTTCATTAAAGAATTTCTAATATTAACAGTAGAACAATCCAAAGTAATCAGTAACTGTATTTGAGACCTAGTTGAGGAAATACAAGGCTGGGAGTTGCTTATGAGAGAGAAACATCAATTATTAATGTTAACACAAGACAAAATGTTCTATTAAAAAGGAGAGTATAATTTTATCTGTGATGTCTTTAAATGTTTCAGGAAGCAGATAGTTTTTAAAAGGAGCTTGAGGAACAAGAGGATCTGTCAACAATTGCCTATCGGGAACTGCAAAAAGGAAGGTGGCTGTGTCAGAAATAGTGACTGGTCTGATGTAGATAAGCCTTCGTGTGCTGGAGCTCAGGGTGGGCAGTTATGTAGAAATGTTATAGCTGCTAAGAGAGCCTGGGAGCAAGCGAGAAGAACCCGTATGAACTTGGCTTTGTCCAATGAGCAATCACTAAAGGTTCTTAAGCAGGAAACAAAGTCTAAGTAAGATTAATTAAATAATTCTGGTGCCAGCATGGAAAACAGATGGAGAATACAAGTTAAGTCACTTGAAAAAGAGTCAGCCCTGAATTCACACACACACACACACACACACACACACACACACACACACACACACACACTTGTATCATTATATAGACTGAGTGAATGTGTGTGTGTGTGTGTGTGTGTGTGCATGTGTATGCCTGTGTATTTGTATGTATTGTATTTGCAATGAAGGAAAAAGAAGTCATGAATTTGAAGGAGAGCAAGAGTGGTTACATGTGAAGGTTTGGAAGAGGGACCAGAAAGAAGATAATATGCAATTACATTTTAACTTCAAATAAATTTGAAATAACTCTAATTTCTATTAACGAGAATGTAATCAATAACTGTCTGGAAGAACTAGAGTGGCAGTAACCCAAGCAGAAGGCAATATGAGGGTTGAGAGGACAGATCGGTGACTAACTGGCTATGTACAAAGATCTGGGTTAAAACCCCAGTGTCTAGGAAAAGGAAATTAGCAGTAACTTTCAAAGTAACTTTCAAAAGCAGTATGGAGAATGAAGAGTTGAAAAGTCCTCTGATATCTAGTGTCTGTCCAAAATGTAGTGCCCTCTCTACAGCTCATTATGGACTCGGTTTAAGATGTGCTAGACCTCCTTTCCTCAGGTTCTTCTCCAGTTTTGTCTCTGTAGTTCCTTGAAACAGGAACAATTATGGGTTTTTAACTGGGGGATGGCAACCCCATCCCTCCATTTGATGTCTTGTCTTTCGAGGTCGGAAAAAGGCCCAAACTGGGATCCCGCTCAAAGGGAGGCACAAAGTCCTGACATTATTACTGATGCTATGGTGTTCTCACAAAGGGGGCCTAGCATGACTGCCCTCCGAAAGACCCAACAAGCAGCTTAAAGAATCAGATGCAGATATCTACACCCAACCAATAGAAGCTGGTGACCCCTGGGGCTGAATTAGGGAAAAGCTGGAAGAAGCTGAGGAGGAGGGCAACCCTATTAAACCAGCAGTCTCAACTAACCTGGACCTCCGAGATCTCTCAGACACTGAGCCACCAACCAGGCAGCATACACCAGCTGAGGTGAGGCCCCCAACACATATACAGCAGAGAACTTCTGGGTCTGGACTCAGTCAGAGAAGATGCACCTAACCCTCAGGAGACTGGAGACCCCAGAAAGTGGGGAGATCTGGTGGGATAAGGGTGGAGAGATGGGGGACATCCTTGTAGAGACAGGGAAGGAGCTTTGGGATGTGGAATGGTGGGGTGGGGGCATGGACCAGGATGGGGATAAAGTCTGGACTGTAAAAAACAGATTAAATTAAAATATGGAAAAATGTGCCGTACCATGCAGCATTGTCTGCATTAAACTCAGGCTTACAATATTAGAAATATAGACACGCAAAGTACTTGCATTAAAGCAATTTTACAGGTTGATAAGATACCTCAGTCTAAACAATGACAAAAACAAGAAAAATAAATAAAAGGGACCAGTCTACCAAACACCAGTCCACCAAACAAAGAGAACAGAGAGCGAATGTCAGCCAGCCAAGTTTAATGCCACAATTTAGATAGCATTTTCAAAAAGGTTTTGTCTATGTATAGTAGTCATGTCTGGGTATATACATGTTCTCTGAGTATGCATGTATACATGAGGGTGTCTGTATCTCAAGGCCAGAGGTCAATATCACAGGACTCCCTCTCTTTCTTGATGTTTTAGCATGGGTCTCACCAAACCTTGAACTTCCCAGTTGGCTAAGCTGTTTGTCCCATGATCTTCCTTCCTCCATTCTCCTCCACCCTCTCCGCTGGGGTACAAGCATAAGACACCATGCCTGGCTTTTTATAGGAAGCTATAAAAAAAATACCATAAGCACTTTGGGGACTGAAACATTTCCATAGTTCCTAGATATAAAAATTTGGAGGGATTTAAAAATTTTAAAGCCATATTTTATTTATTTAAAATATTTTTGACTTATATTCTTTAGTATTAGTTATTTTATTTTTGAGATTATAACATTATAAATGCATCATTTTCCACTTCTCCCTTTCCCCCCCAAAGCCTCTCATTTACCCTTCCTTACTATGTTTCAAGTTCATGTCCACTTTTCTCATTAATTAATGTAATATATGTAAATATATTACATATGGTATTACATAAACAATGGGTGTGCTCTTTCCTGGAGAAGATTTCTCACACTCTTACCATTCCTCAGTTTTCTGTTGTTCTTTGTGTAGGGTTGAGGTTTTGTGCTCTTTCCTGTTCATGCACAATACTGGAAATCTAGCAAAATTCTCAAGGCCAGAAAAGTCATGGATCTTGGAGGAAAACCTACAATCACCATGTTATTAAACCAGCACAACAACTAACTACATTCTAAATATTGACCCTATATGAAGAGATAAATGTCATCCCTCCTCATCAAGCAATCTTCTTATCACAATATATGGAGACTATTACAAAAACCACAATTAGTTAAAATGCACAGTTGTGGAGCCCAGCCCTGAAAAAATAAACAGTTACAAAAGCACTGCCTCACCTAAAGCTTAGGGAGCATTGTGGAGCTGGAGGATCAGGGAAATGAATATTTCAATATTAATTTCTCAACTCAGTTTTCTCTAAGTTTAATATTAATGTTCTGAAACATCAACCAGTTACATTTATGGATTACCTGAACTCACAGTTGCACATAACTCTGACTTGCTATGATTTTGTGTTATGTCTAAGAGAACTGAACACTGCATTTTGTAATTATAAAAGACGTACCTGAGGCCCACCAGGTAAGACACCTTCCAAAGCCCTTGCCCACCAATTCCCTTGAAAGCAAACCCCAAAACAGTAACTACACCTCATACCCTGTGCTTCATTCTGTACCCCACAACCCTGGAACCACAGACCATGCTGGTAATAGGAAACCTAGAGGCAACTTTAGCATCCCAAACTTCAGAGACCATAAGGTCACAAAAGAACCAGTTGAGACACCTTGATGATCTGAAGTCTCATTGGTCACCAGAACCCTAAACCACTCAGGTCAGAAAACCTAGAGGAAACAGAAACAAAAGGTTAAAAAAAAATCTCAAAACACCCATACCACAAAGATAAATACAGAAACCGGCACGTGAACTTAAGCTAACCTCGAAACTCAGCTCGCTGAAGACCAGAGAAAGAACACAGTCAACAACGCCCAAGGCAATAGGGCACCACCAGAGCAGAGGTAGCACGCTAACGCAAGCCCTGAGTAATCTATCACAGCTGAAGCACAATAAATAAATAAATAAATAAATAAATAAATAAATAAATAAATAAATGATAAATAAATAAATAACCTTAAATTCAATCATATGAAGATGATAGAAGCCTTTAAAGGGGAAATAAACCCTAAAAGAATTCCAGGAAAATGCAATGGGACATGTAAAAGACATGAATAAACTGTTCAAGACTAGAAAACGGAAATAGAAGCAATAAAGAAAGGACATACTTAGGGAATCCCAGAGAAGGAAAAATAGGTAAGAGAATGGGAACTACAGGTGCAAGCATCACAAACAGAATATGAGAGATGAGAGGGAGAATCTCAAACATAGAATAGATGATGGAACAAATCTGCATCTGTCAAAGAAAATGTTAAATCTAAAAAGTTCCTGACACAAAGCATCCAGGAAATCTGAGACGCTATGACAAGGCCAAAGCTAAGAATAACAGAGCAGCTACAGGCTCTGTCTCACTCCCTGCCAATACACTGCTACCAAGTCTCTACTTCTAGGGTATTCCAGCCAAGAAAAAACAATTGGGGGTAGGGTGAGGGGCCTGCCTATCAGAACACACAGAGCCCACTAAGAAAGGATAATAGATAAGATCTTGCTCCTGAGAATTCGAAACAAACAAACCTGAAACCCTTAACCCCCAAAATTTTGGGCTACTTTGTTTAAATGTTTGTTCTCCTACCTAGCAAGAACACATAAAACAATGTTCATGCCTTTTAACCCATTTTTTTTTCGTTATTAACTTGAGTATTTCTTATTTACATTTTTTTCTCACTTTCTCCTTTTTTTTTTTTTATTAACTTGAGTATTTCTTATATACATTTCAAGTGTTATTCCCTTTCCCGGTTTCCGGGCAAACATCCCCCTCCCCCCTCCCCTTCCTTATGGATGTTCCCCTTCCAACCCTCCCCCCATTGTCGCACTCCCCCCACAGTCTAGTTGACTGGGGGGTACAGTCTTAGCAGGACCCAGGGCGTCCCCTTCCACTGGTGCTCTTACTAGGATATTCATTGCTACCTATGAGGTCAGAGTCCAAGGTCAGTCCATGTATAGTCTTTAGGTAGTGGCTTAGTCCCTGGAAGCTCTGGTTGCTTGGCATTGCTGTACATATGGGGTCTCGAGCCCCTTCAAGCTCTTCCAGTTCTTTCTCTGATTCCTTCATCGGGAGTCCTATTCTCAGTTCAGTGGTTTGCTGCTGGCATTCGCCTCTGTATTTGCTGTATTCTGGCTGTGTCTCTCAGGATCGATCTACATCCGGCTCCTGTCGGTCTGCACTTCTTTGCTTCATCCATCTTGTCTAATTGGGTGGCTGTATATGTATGGGCCACATGTGGGGCAGGCTCTGAATGGGTGTTCCTTCTGTGTCTGTTTTAATCTTTGCCTCTCTATTCCCTGCCAAGGGTATTCTTGTTCCCCTTTTAAAGAAGGAGTGAAGCATTCACATTTTGATCATCCGTCTTGAGTTTCATTTGTTCTAGGCATCTAGGGTAATTCAAGCATTTGGGCTAATAGCCACTTATCAATGAGTGCATACCATGTATGTCTTTTCTGTGATTGGGTTAGCTCACTCAGGATGATATTTTCCAGTTCAACCATTTGCCTATTTAATTTCATAAAAGTCGTTGTTTTTGATAGCTGAATAATATTCCATTGTGTAGATGAACCACATTTTCTGTATCCATTCCTCTGTTGAAGGGCATCTGGGTTCTTTCCAGCTTCTGGCTATTATAAATAAGGCTGCTATGAACATAGTGGAGCACGTGTCTTTTTTATATGTTGGGGCATCTTTTGGGTATATGCCCAAGAGAGGTATAGCTGGATCCTCAGGCAGTTCAATGTCCAATTTTCTGAGGAACCTCCAGACTGATTTCCAGAATGGTTGTACCAGTCTGCAATCCCACCAACAATGGAGGAGTGTTCCTCTTTCTCCACATCCTCGCCAGCATCTGCTGTCACCTGAGTTTTTGATCTTAGCCATTCTCACTGGTGTGAGGTGAAATGTCAGGGTTGTTTTGATTTGCATTTCCCTTATGACTAAAGATGTTGAACATTTCTTTAGGTGTTTCTCAGCCATTTGGCATTCCTCAGCTGTGAATTCTTTGTTTAGCTCTGAACCCCATTTTTTAATAGGGTTATTTGTTTCCTGCTGTCTAACTTCTTGAGTTCTTTGTATATTTTGGATATAAGCCCTCTGTCTGTTGTAGGATTGGTAAGATCTTTTCCCAATCTGTTGGTTGCCGTTTTGTCCCAACCACAGTGTCCTTTGCCTTACAGAAGCTTTTGCAGTTTTATGAGATCCCATTTGTCGATTCTTGATCTTAGAGCATAAGCCATTGGTGTTTTGTTCAGGAAATTTTTCCAGTGCCCATGTGTTCCAGATGCATCCCTAGTTTTTCTTCTATTAGTTTGAGTGTGTCTGGTTTGATGTGGAGGTCCTTGATCCACTTGGACTTAAGCTTTGTACAGGGTGATAAGCATGGATCGATCTGCATTCTTCTACATGTTGACCTCCAGTTGAACCAGCACCATTTGCTGAAAATGCTATCTTTTTTCCATTGGATGGATTTGGCTCCTTTGTCAAAAATCAAGTGACCATAGGTGTGTGGGTTCATTTCTGGGTCTTCAATTCTATTCCATTGGTCTATCTGTCTGTCTCTGTACCAATACCATGCAGTTTTTATCACTATTGCTCTGTAATACTGCTTGAGTTCAGGGATAGTGATTCCCCCTGAAGTCCTTTTATTGTTGAGGATAGCTTTAGCTATCCTGGGTTTTTTGTTATTCCAGATGAATTTGCAAATTGTTCTGTCTAACTCTTTGAAGAATTGGATTGGTATTTTGATGGGGATTGCATTGAATCTGTAGATTGCTTTTGGTAAAGTGGCCATTTGTACTATATTAATCCTGCCAATCCATGAGCATGGGAGATCTTTCCATCTTCTGAGGTCTTCTTCAATTTCTTTCTTCAGTGTCTTGAAGTTCTTATTGTACAGATCTTTTACTTCCTTGGTTAAAGTCACACCGAGGTACTTTATATTATTTGGGTCTATTATGAAGGGTGTTGTTTTCCTAATTTCTTTCTCGGCTTGTTTCTCTTTTGTGTAGAGGAAGGCTACTGATTTATTTGAGTTAATTTTATACCCAGCCACTTTGCTGAAGTTGTTTATCAGCTTTAGTAGTTCTCTGGTGGAACTTTTGGGATCACTTAAATATACTATCATATCATCTGCAAATAGTGATATTTTGACTTCTTCTTTTCCGATCTGTATCCCCTTGACCTCCTTTTGTTGTCTGATTGCTCTGGCTAGAACTTCAAAAACTATATTGAATAAGTAGGGAGAGAGTGGGCAGCCTTGTCTAGTCCCTGATTTTAGTGGGATTGCTTCAAGTTTCTCTCCATTTAGTTTAGTGTTAGCCACTGGTTTGCTGTATATGGCATTTACTATGTTTAGGTATGGGCCTTGGATTCCTATTCTTTCCAGGACTTTTTATCATGAAGGGGTGTTGAATTTTGTCAAACGCTTTTCTCAGCATCTAATGAAATGATCATGTGGTTTTGTTCTTTCAGTTTGTTTATATAATGGATCACGTTGATGGTTTTTCAGATATTAAACCATCCCTGCATGCCTGGGATGAAGCCTACTTGATCATGGTGGATGATTGTTTTGATGTGCTCTTGGATTCGGTTTGCCAGAATTTTATTGAGTATTTTTTGCATCGATATTCATAAGGGAAATTGGTCTGAAGTTCTCTTTCTTTGTTGTGTCTTTGTGTGGTTTAGGTATAAGAGTAATTGTGGCTTCATAGAAGGTATTCATTAGTGATCCATCTCTTTCAATTTTGTGGAATAGTTTGGATAATATTGGTATGAGGTCTTCTATGAAGGTTTGATAGAATTCTGCACTAAACCTGTCTGGACCTGGGCTCTTTTTGGTTGGGAGACGTTTAATGACTTCTTCTATTTCCTTAGGAGTTATGGGGTTGTTTAACTGGTTTATCTGTTCCTGATTTAACTTCGGTACCTGGTATCTGTCTAGGAAATTGTCCATTTCCTGTATGTTTTCAAGTTTTGTTGAATATAGGCTTTTATAGTAAGATCTGATGATTTTTTGAATTTCCTCTGAATCTATAGTCATGTCTCCCTTTTCATTTCTGATTTTGTTAATTTGGACACACTCTCTGTGTCCTCTCGTTAGTCTGGCTAAGGGTTTATCTATCTTGTTGATTTTCTCAAAGAACCAACTTTTGGTTCTGTTGATTCTTTCTATGGTACTTTTTTGTTTCTACTTGGTTGATTTGCTCTGAGTTTGATTATTTCCTGCCTTCTACTCCTCCTGGGTGTATTTGCTTTTTTTTGTTCTAGAGCTTTTAGGTGTGCTGTCAAGCTGCTGACATATGCTCTTTCCTGTTTCTTTCTGCAGGCACTCAGCGCTATGAGCTTTCCTCTTAGCACAGCTTTCATTGTGTCCCCTAAGTTTGGGTATGTTGTACCTACATTTTCATTAAATTCTAAAAAGTTTTTAATTTCTTTCTTTATTTCTTCCTTGACCAGGTTATCATTGAGTAGAGCATTGTTCAATTTCCAAGTATATGTGGGCATTCTTCCCTTATTGTTATTGAAGACCAGCTTTAGGCCGTGGTGGTCCGATAGCACGCATGGGATTATTTCTATCTTTCTGTACCTGTTGAGGCCGTTTTTTGACCAATTATATGGTCAATTTTGGAGAAAGTACCATGAGGAGCTGAGAAGAAGGTATATCCTTTTTGTTTTAGGATAGAATGTTCTATAAATATCTGTTAAGTCCATTTGGCTCATGACTTCTCTTAGTCTGTCTACTTCTCTGTTTAATTTCTGTTTCCATGATCTGTCCATTGATGAGAGTGGGGTGTTGAAATCTCCCACTATTATTGTGTGAGGTGCAATGTGTGTTTTGAGCTTTAGTAAGGTTTCTTTTACGTATGTAGGTGCCCTTGTATTTGGGGCATAGATATTTAGGATTGAGAGTTCATCTTGGTGGATTTTTCCTTTGATGAATATGAAGTGTCCTTCCTTATCTTTTTTGATGACTTTTAGTTGAAAATTGATTTTATTTGATATTAGAATGGCTACTCCAGCTTGCTTCTTCCGACCATTTGCTTGGAAAGTTGTTTTCCAGCCTTTCCCTCTGAGGTAGTGTCTGTCTTTGTCTCTGAGGTGTGTTTCCTGTAGGCAGCAGAATGCAGGGTCCTCATTGCATATCCAGTTTGTTAATCTATGTCTTTTTATTGGGGAGTTGAGGCCATTGATGTTGAGAGATATTAAGGAATAGTGATTATTGCTTTCTGTTATATTCATATTTGGATGTGAGGTTATGTTTGTGTGCTTTGATTCTCTTTGTTTTGTTGCCAAGACGATTAGTTTCTTGCTTCTTCTAGGGTATAGCTTGCCTCCTAATGTTGGGCTTTACCATTTATTATCCTTTGTAGTGCTGGATTTGTAGAAAGATATTGTGTAAATTTGGTTTTGTCATGGAATATCTTGGTTTCTCCATCTATGTTAATTGTGAATTTTGCAGGATACAGTAACCTGGGCTGGCATTTGTGTTCTCTTAGGGTTCAGTATGACATCAGTCCAGGATCTTCTGGCCTTCATAGTTTCTCTGAAAAGTCTGGTGTGATTCTGATAGGTCTGCCTTTATATGTTACTTGACCTTTTTCCCTTACTGCTTTTAATATTCTTTCTTTATTTTGTGCGTTTGGTGTTTTGACTATTATGTGACGGGAGGTGTTTCTTTTCTGGTCCAATCTATTTGGAGTTCTGTAGGCTTCTTGTATGCCTATGGGTATCTCTTTTTTTAGGTTAGGGAAGTTTTCTTCTATGATTTTGTTGAAGATATTTACTGGTCCTTTGAGCTGAGAGTCTTCACTCTCTTCTATACCTATTATCCTTAGGTTTGATCTTCTCCTTGAGTCCTGGATTTCCTGTATGTTTTGGACCAGTAGCTTTTTCCGCTTACATTATCTTTGACAGTTGAGTCAATGATTTCTCTGGAATCTTCTGCTCCTGAGATTCTCTCTTCCATCTCTTGTATTCTGTTGGTGAAGCTTGTATCTACAGCTCCTTGTCTCTTCTTTTGGTTTTCTATATCCAGGGTTATTTCCATGTGTTCTTTCTTGATTGCTTCTATTTCCATTTTTAATTCCTTCAACTGTTTGATTGTGTTTTCCTGGAATTCTTTCAGGGATTTTTACGATTCCTCTCTGTAGGCTTCTACTTGTTTATTAATGTTTTCCTGTGTTTCTCTAAGGGAGTTCTTCATGTCTTTCTTGAAGTCCTCCAGCATCATGATCAAATATGATTTTGAAACTAGATCTTGCTTTTCTGGTGTGTTTGGATATTCCATGTTTGTTTTGGTGGGAGAATTTGGCTCCGATGATGCCATGTAGTCTTGGTTTCTGTTGCTTGGGTTCCTGTGCTTGCCTCTCGCCATCAGATTATCTCTAGTGTTACTTTTTTCTGCTATTTCTGACAGTGGCTACACAGTCCTATAAGCCTGTGTGTCAGGAGTGCTGCAGACCTGTTTTCCTCTCTTTCAGCCAGTTATGGGCACAGAGTGTTCTGCTTTCGGGCGAGTAGTTTTTCCTCCCTACAGGTCTTCAGCTGTTCCTGTGGGCCTGTGTCTTGAGTTCACCAGGCAGGTCACTTGCAGCAGAAAAGTTGGTCTTACCTGTGGTCCCGAGGCTCAAGTTCGCTCAAGGGGTGCTGCCCACGGGCTCTCTGCGGCCACAGCAACCAGGAAGATCTGTGCCGCCCTTTCTGGGAGCTTCAGTGCACCAGGGTTCCTGATGGCCTTTGGTGTTTTCCTCTGGCGTCCGAGATGTGTGTGCAGCGTGCAGTCTCTTCTGGTTTCCCAGGCTTGTCTGCCTCTCTGAAGGTTTAGCTCTCCCTCCCACAGGATTTGGGTGCAGAGAACTGTTTATCCGGTCTGTTTCCTTCAGGTTCGGCTGTGTCTCAGCTCTTATTTACATTTGATTGTTATTCCCTTTCCCGGTTTCCGGCAAACATCCCCCTAACCTCCCCTCCCTTCTATATGGGTGTTCTCTCCTTCCACCCTCCCCCATTACCGCCCTCCCCCCAACAATCCTGTTCACTGGGGGCTCAGTCTTGGCAGGACCAAGGGCTTTCCCTTCCACTGGTGCCCTTACTAGGCTATTCGTTGCTACCTATGAGGTTGGAGCCCAGGGTCAGTCCATGTATAGTCTTTGGGTAGTAGCTTAGTCCCTGGAAGCTCTGGTTGGTTGGCATTGTTGTTCATATGGGGTCTCGAGCCCCTTCAAGCTCTTCCAGTCCTTTCTCTGATTCCTTCAACTTAACCCAAAAATTTTAATGCTTCTTTTTTAGGTTTATGTTTATAATTTTATTTTATTTTTTATTTTTCTCCCTAAGATTCATGCCTTCTAACCTAAAATTGTCCCCAAAATTTTCAATTTGTTTACAATTCCTTTTGTTTCAAAAATCATATTTCATCTACTCCCGCACTGATAATCACTATCTCATTATTAATTAAGAACCAGTTTTCTTTTATAGACAAGCTGTTACTGCCTATCCCAGATATGTAATTAACATGATATTTTCTTCCTCAGCTATTCAAAGCAGATAAATCTTCAACTCTTCCCTCTACTTGCCTAACACACCACAGGTTACTCCAGACTTAAAGGATGCCTTCCAGGACTAAATTCCTCAAACACCCTTCCTTTTTCTAGGACCATAACAACAGACCATATTGTGTTTCCAAGCAAACTGTTACAGGCTTAATACCTACTACCAATCCTGTGTAGAGCCTGCTCCTCTGTTATGATTGCTCTACAGGTGTACAAAAGATGTGGGGGGAACAGTGATGTAGCCACAGACCCAGACAAAGCTGCCTTCATACAAGCAAATCATCTAACTGAAGACTCCCAAGACAAACAGACACCAAGACACACAGATGACAGACTTGGGACCTTCCAACAACAGATGAACTCTCTTGCCAAAGCCAAATGGCTATCAAATTGGAGAAACTTAAATGATAGGAAATCATGATGTCTATATAGACTAATCAAATATTGTTAAAAATCGATGTTAATACTCTCACAAAATATACAATCTACTAAACAATTAATTGGTTCAATAATCCCTTGTTACCCTTCCTTACCCATCTGTCTTATGTTATGCTACCACTCTGGCCTAGGTTGTGTTTTATTTTGATGATTCCACCATGCCCAAATTTTTTACTACAAATAACACTAAACAGTCATTCAAGCAACTCTTCTTTAATAAAAAGAAAAGGATGAACTGTGGAAGCGTAAACCATACTAGGAAGTATGCTCTACCATACTTGGGTAGAGCAGGTCCAAGTCTCCAGAAACATGATGGGTGCACATCTGATGTGGAAATGTGACTTGTATTGGAATAGGCCCAGAACAGATTTCTCTATGCTAATTAGCTACCTAGAGGCCCTGGGGGTTTAGCCAATAAATTCCTCTTCCAAAAGGTAATCTCAGGAAATGGGAAAGGGATAACATTTGACACCAAGAAGTCAGTACAGTATTTCCCATAATTAACAATCAATAAAAAGTTTGGAACAAAAAAAAGAGAGAGAGAAAGAATACTAGAAATAGAAGGAGGAGAAGATTCCCAGCTCAAAGGTCCAGAAAAATTATTTTCAATAAAATCAGAGAAAAGAATTTACCTAACTTAAAGAAAGAGATTCCTATAAGTATACAAGAAGACAACAGCACACCAAATAGAATGGAACAGAAAAGAAAAATCTTCCCACCACATAATCATCAAAACACTAAATGTACAGAATAAATAATGAATATTTGACATGTTCTGACTGTGTCTCTCAGGAAAAATCTATATCCAGTTCCTGTCAGCATGCACTTCTTAGCTTCATCCATGTTATCTAGTTTATATATGGGCCACATGTGGGGCAGGCTACTCTGTTGGAGGAATTAGAGAAAGGACTGAAAGAGCTGAAGGAGATTGCGATCCCATAAGAGCAACAATGCTAACCAACCAGAGCTTCCAGGGACTAAACCACTACGCAAAGATTATTATTCATGGACTGACCCTGGGCTTCAACTTCATAGGTAGCAGTAAATAGCCTTGTTGGGGCACCAGTGGAAGGGAAGCCCTTGGTCCTGCCACGATCCACCAGTGTAGGGGATCGTTGGACGGGGGATGATAATTGGGCCTGGATGGGGAGGGGAACACCCATATACAAGGGGAGGGGGAAGGGTTAGGGGGCTGATGGACAGGAAAATGGGAAACGGAATAACACTTGAAATGTAAATAAGAAATACCCAATTTAATAAAAATGGAAGAAAAAATGAATATTAAATGTAACAAGGGAAAAAGGTTGAGTAAAATATAAAGGCAGACTACTAGAATTACACTAGACTTCTCAACAGAGACTCTAAAAGTCAGCAGGGCAGATAGCTTGTAGACTCTACAACACAGATGTCAGCCCAGACTACTATACTCCGCAAAAATTTTAATCCCCATAGATGGAGAAAATAAGATAGTTCATTGCAAAACCAAATTTAAATAATTATCTTTCCACATATCCAGCTCTACATATGATAACAGAAAACTTCAACTGAAGTTAGTCTCTAACTACAGCCAAGAAAATACATAAAATAGATAATCCCACACCAGCAAAACCAAAGAAAATAAACACACCCACAACCACCACCAACATCAAAATAGCAGGATTTAACAATTATTAGTCATTAGGTCATTAATATCTCTCAACACCAATGAACTCTATTCCCCAATAGAAAGACACAGGCTGAAAGAGTATATGAAAAAAAAAAAAAAAAAAGAAAGAAAGAAAGAAAGAAAAGAAAAGAAAAAAGAAAAAGGAATGAAACATCTATTGCAAAAACAACAACAACAACAACAACAACAACAACAAAACACAACTCATCAATGAAGACATTAACTCGGAGTAAAGGGCTGGAAAAAGATTTTCCAAACAAAGTGACCCATAAAGCAAGCTGAAGTAACCATTCTAATATCGAATAAAATAGACTTTCAACCAAAATTAGTCAAAAGAGATGGGAAGGACATCTTATAATGATCAAAGGACAAATCCACAAAGATGTCATCTTAGCTCTGGACATCTATGTCCCAAATGCAAGGATGCCCACATTTGTAAAAGAAACAGTATTAATGCTCAAGTCACATATTGAACGCCCCACAATAATAATGAGACACTTCAACACCAAACTTTCACCAATGGACAGGTCATCCAGATAGATAGAAACTAATCAGAAATAGTGAAGCTAATAGATGTTATGAGTCAAATGGACCTAATAGATATCTACAGAACTTTTTACCCAAACACAGAAGAATATACCTTCTTCTCAACACCTCAGGGAACCTTCTCAAAAACTGACTGTACACTCAGTCACAAAGCAAGTATCAGCAGAAAGTTGAAATAATTTCCTATATGGTATCAGAAAACCATGGATTAAAGGTAGACTTAAATAACAGAAAAACAGAAGTCCCACAAACTCATGGAAGCTAAACAACTCTTTACTCAATGGCCACTGGTCAAGGAAGACATAAAGAAATTAAAGAGTTTCTAGAATTCAATGAAAATGAAGGCATAACTTACCTAAGTGTATGAGACATAAGGAAAGCAGTGCTAAGATGAAAATTTGCAACACTAAATGCCTTCATACAGAAAGTAATGAAATCTCATACTAGCAACTGAAAAACACACCAGAAAAAGTAGAAGGAAAAAAAAACCTTTGGCCCAACTAGCTAAACAGTAGAGAGATAGTATTCAAATGAAAATAGAGACATAACCACAGACAGGAAGGAAATCCAAAGATTTATGAGGTCTTATTTCAAAAACCTGTACTCCAGTACATTGTAAAATCTTTTAAAAAAAAATGGACAATTTTCTTGACAGATACCACTTGCAAAAGTGAAATCTCGATCAGGTAAACAATCTAAATAGTCCAATAACCCCTAAGGAAATAGAAGCAGTCATTAAAATTCTCCCAATCAAAAGTGTTCAGGGCTAGATAGTTTTAGCTCAGAATTTTACCAGACTTACAAAGAAGAGCTAATAACAATTCTCATTAATGTTTTTCATAAAACAGAAGCAAAAGAAATACAGCCAAACTGATTCTATGAAGCCATATGAGCATGATATCTAAACCACACAAAAACTCAACAAAGAAAGAGAATTTTACACCAATTTCCTTTATGAACATTGATGGAAAAATACTCAATAAAATGCTCAAAAACCCAATCTAAGAACACATGAAAATATCATTAACCATAATCAAGTAAGGTTCATGCTAGGTATGCAGGGATAGTTCAATATATAAAAACCCACCAATTTAGTCCACCATACAAAGAAAATGAAAGGAAAAAAAAACTCACATGATCATCTCATTAGATGATGAGGAAGTCTTAAAACGACACACCCCTTTATATTAAAAGTCTTGGAAAGATCAGGCATACAAGGCACATATCTAAACATAATAAAGGCAATATCCTGCAAGCCAATAGTCAACATCAAATTAAATGGAGAGAAATCCAAAGCAATTCCACTAAAATCAGAGACAACACTGCCAACTCTTTCCGTATCTATTCAACAATAATACTAGAAGTTAGAAAAGTTAGTTATTGCTGAAGCAATAAGTCAACTAAAGAAGAACAAGGGAGATCCACTTGGAAAGGAAGATGTTAAAGTATCGCTAGTCACAGATGATACATAAGTGTCACCCAAAATTCTACTGGAGAATTCCTACAACTGATAAACTCCTTCAGCATAGTGACTGGATACAAAATTAACTCAAAGATATAAGTAGCCCTCCTTTATACTAACAATAAATGGGCTGAGAAAGAAATTAGGATATGAGATTTTTAAAATAACCACAAACTATATAAAGTATCTTGGTGTGGCTCTAACCAAGCAAATGAATGACATATATGACAAGAACTTTAAGTCTCTGAAGAAAGAAATGAAAGAACATATCAGAAGATGGAAAGATCTTCCATGCTCTTGAATCAGTAGGATTAACATAGCAAAAATTACCATCTTACTGAAAGCTATCTACAGACTCACTACATTTCCCATCAAAATTGCAATACAATTTTATCATCTCATCTTCATATGCTAAAACAATAAACCTGGAATAGCTAAAACAATCCTGTATAATAAAAGAACTTCTGGAGATATCACAATTCCTGATTCAAAGCTGTACTACAGAGCTGTACTCCAGTAAATACCACATAGCAATAATAGTAGTAGTAGTAGTAGTGGTAGTAGTAGTAGTAGTAGTAGTAGTAATAATAATAATAATAATAATAATAATAATAATAATAAACAGATAAGTTGATCAATGGAGTAGAATAGAATCGAGGAGACAAAAATAAACACACATCTTTTTTAACAAAAAGCCAAAACTGTTCAGTGGGGGGGGGGGAAGATCTTCAACAAATCGTGCTTGTTTAACTGGATGTTTGCATGTAGAAGAATGCAAATAGATCCAAATTTATCACCCTGATTCAAAGGCCTCGACATAAATTGTGTATATTCACTTTTAAGTGGATATTATCCATACAGTATAGGGTGACCATACTACCTTCCACAGACCCAAAAAAGCTTACCAAGAAGGGCCTAAGGAAGGATGCTTTAATCTCTCTCAGAAGAGGAAGAAAAATAGACATCTTAATTGAATGGATAGAGAGAACTAGTTTGGAAAGGTAGTAGGAAGGAGGAATAAGGGAGTGAATCAGGTATAGGTAGAGTGGTGGTGGAGGGAGAGGTCTGGGATAGAGAACAGAAATTGATGGAGTCAGGCCTCTTTGGGACAAGGTGGAGACCTGGGCCTAGGGAGGCTCCTAGGAGTCTAATGAGGGTGACCCTAGCTGAGCCTAACTGTAGGTGATATGGAGACTGAAGTGTCTACCTCCTACAAGCCAGATGGGACTTCCAGTGAACGGAGGGGGACACCAATCCATCCACAAAAGCTCTGACCCAAAATTTGTCTTGCCTACAAGATATGCAAGGAATAATATGGAGCAGAGATTGAGGAATGGCCCAACTTGAGACCCGTACTATGAAAGAAAGACAACGTCCGACACTATTAATGATACTCTGCTATGCTTGCAGACATTAATCTAACACAACTGCCTTTTGAGAGGCTGCATTAAGCAGTTGATCGAAAAGGATGCAGAATCCCACAGCCAAGCAATAGGCAGAGCTTGGCGAGCCTTGTGGATAAGTTGAAAGAAAGACTGAGGGAGCCAGAGGGGTCAAGAAGACATACAGCGTCAACTAACTTGGACCATGGGGCTCACCGTGACTGAAACACCAACCAAAGTCATGCATGGGTTGGACCTAGGTCACCTACACATATGCAACAGATGCTCAATTCGATCTTCATGTGGGTTCCTCGAAGCTTGGAGCGGGGGCTGTCTCTGACTCAGACTCTGCTGCCTGTCTTTGGATCCCTTTCCAGTAGCGAGGCTGCTTTGTCTGGTCTCTCAGTGTGAGAGGATGCACCTAGTGCTACTGCAACTTTTAGTGCCAAGGTGGTTTGGTACCCGTGGGGCAGCTCCCCTTCCCTGAGAAGAAAGGGAGGGGAGAATTGGGGAAAGGGGGTGTGGATAAAACTGGGGGGAGAAGAGGGAGGGGAGTTCCCATCTAGATGTAAAGTGAAGCAAGCAAACAAGAGAGCAAACATATTAGGTCAGTAATTTTACTTATCATTGTTATTATGTGTTTTAGTAAATAATCAAAGTAAAAGAATAATATATTCACATCTAGATACACGTCCTTTGGGTCTGCACAGCTTTAGGTATATAGAATAAATTTTATTAAAAATGGTTTTCTCAATGCAAATATATTTTTTTAAGATTTTATTGCCCTGCGAATGTAGGTTTCGTGGTAAGCTTTGTATAATTAATGGCTCTACAAATGTGATTTATTTCGTGCCATCCAGCTGCATGCCAAGTACATACAAACTCATGAATCAGTCTGTCCAGATACTAGTACAGTAAATCTGAGGAAGAGAAAGCATTCCCAAGTTAGCTGTGCCTTGGAGACCGTTCATGATGTTAGTGTTGTTCCATTTAAGAAAAGGTGAGAAAAAGAAAAGGAAAGAAAATTTGACAAGGAGTTGGAGTTTCTTTGGATGATTTTGTCAATAAGCTTCTAGAAAGACAACATGAGGGCTTTTATACTTGATTCGAGTCTATGGAATTGTTAAAGGGACGAGGTTTCTGTGCTTGAAGACAGTAAGTGTCAAATAGCTTATGTGATGTTCCCATGAAACACTAGACATCGCCAGCTTGCCTGTAGAGATAGAGTTTTACTACACATGGGAATATTTCTAAGGTTTTACTTTCATCATTAATAATTAATTCCTGAAAAAACATCTTCAAGTCCCTTTCTCTCTTTTGTGTTTACAATAGATACCATATTAGCAACTATGATGTCAAGAGTTGACTCTTCCATTCAGGCCGTATTTCTTTATAAACACGTTGGATAAGACACAAGTGTAGGTATGTTGGTAACTACAATACTCACAATTATGCATTTTAGGAAAAATGGAGGTGGGACATCTATATTTACCAGGTGATCTTACACATTAAGCTTAATAAAAGATCAATATTTTGCTCTTAAATATGTTCAAAATATTTCAAAATAAAGACAATAATATGCCTTTATTTTATTTTTTTTATTTTTTTTTTCCGGAGCTGAGGATCGAACCCAGGGCCTTGCGCTTGCTAGGCAAGCGCTCTACCACTGAGCTAAATCCCCAACCCCATATGCTTTTATTTTAAAATCAAACATTTTAGGAGATGATATCACATATGGGTCAAATAAGATATTTTATGCCTTGGACAGTAAGTATATGAAATGAGACTATCTTTTCCAAAAATACATGGTGATATTAAAATTGTATTGTCATTAGAAGAGAAATTATATTGTTGTTAATGTTTTCTCCATAGTTATTTGAAATTTGTTCAATGATAATCTTAAACTAAGAAATACAACAGACTTTTAATATCTTATATTCAAAAGCACTGGTTAATAACTAATGAAAAACTTAAAATAGAAAACACTTCCAAAACTCTTCAATTTATATTTTAAGAACTTTCAGAATTTACAAACTAGAAATATTCAAGCATAATATGGGATAAAAAGTATCCAGACCTAAGTCAATTATATGTACTAGCAAATATAAATATTTAAGATATATTATTATTTTCTAAGATAAAATGAGGATCATTTTTAAAGATACTTGAATCTTCTCACCAGCTTCATTTCTTTTACATTTTCTTTAGGAATTCTGCTGTGCCATATATGGCATGGTGTGTGTGTGTGTGTGCGTGTGTGTGTGTGCGTGTGTGTGTGTGTGTTTACACGTGTGTGTGCACGCGCATGTATATGTACGTTCATGTGCACCGATGCACACATGTGTGCAGCAATGACTTTTCCACCATTATGTTTTTAAATCTGACAAGGTCATATAAGCTGGAGAAAAAAGGAAAGGGTCATCAAAAGGGGAAAAAAATAACAGAACTGCGGTGAAATGGCTCTCTGTCGGCCTTGGTATTGATTCAGAGTGTGTCAAAAGGGTCTTTTGTCGTGCCCCAACCACAGCATACTAATTTGCTAGATCAAGTCTGTCAGAATATCGACTGGAAGTAAAGAACTACAGTGGCAGCTTTTGTGTTTCTTCCAGCAGGGAGCCTGTGTGTGAAACAGGATTATCAGGGGGTCATGAAGAGAGTCAAAGGATGTCCATCACTTCCCTTCTGGTAATGCAATGGGGCGGGCGCCTGGGTGTGATTAAGATGTCGGAGACAGGAGGCATAGCGGTGAACAAATCAGAAACACACACATGCAAATCAGGCTGGCTGCTGTTAACCATATATTTTTAATGAAAAATACAATAGCAGAGCAAGCAAATATCTAAACAGCTGCATTCAACTAGCATATCAAACGGCCTAGTCAACTTCTGTTCTTAAAAATCAGATACACCAAACATGGAAATGCTGACCGAGTCTATATATCTCTGTAAATATTGTTTTGCAATCTACAAGTGTTCCTCATGTAGCTGTGTGCTCTTGGCACCCCTGGCAGGTGATTAAATATCAATTTGGACTTTTTCCCCCTATAAAATAAGAAGTAGTACTTACAACGCCACAGTTCAGCTATATCATAGCCTTCAATATTGTAGAATTTGGCCGTGGTTCATTTCTTTCCATTGGTTTTGCAGAATTAAAAAAAAAAAAAAAAAACTCCCTTGAGGGAAAGAAAGACTATAGGAAATTTTATGTCTTCATAAGAATATTGATGCTTCGGTGTAGACTTTCAGGTGCAACCCTACCTATTATGGGCATATCAATACTTTGCTATGACATGGACAAAAGAAGGAGGAAAGCCCATGAGACCTCAACTGTGCACAAAGAACTACAGGCAACTAAGGAATGCTGAGAGCAGGAGAAACCGTCTTCCCCAGGGAAGGATACAGCAATTTTCTATCCAATGCCAAATGGTCAGCTTTGAAAACGTAAGTATACATAACATTAAATGAATGATGGATAATTCTAATAACGTAAGTTGCATTTTTATAGCATTCCTCCCTCTACATCTTTCACATGCTATGATGGATTCTTGTTTGTTTGAAAAAGATACTTATTTTAGTGTTTATTCCATGACTTTCCATGGAGGCTATAAAAATGAGAGATGTAAGTTCTCTGGCAATAAGCCTAAGTGATCATCTGGAGGATCAATGATATTTGCAACTTTGATTATTTCTGTATCAAAATGAAGGCAAAATGTCAGAGGAACAACCAATATCCCACAAAATTAATATTTTGAACCATGCCCCACTGAATCAACTAAGCAGTAAACGCTCACAGAGACTGGAGTAGCAAGCACAGGACCTGCATGGGTCTACACCAGGCCCTCTGTGAATACACTATGGTTGTTAGCTTGGTGTTCCTGTGCGTCTCCTAACAGTGGGAGTGGGAGTGTCTCTGACTCTTTTGCGTGCTCCTGGGACTCTTTTCCTCCTAATTGGGTTGCCTTGCCTAGCCTTGATATGAGGGCTTTTGTCTTGTCTTATTGTATTTTGTTTTATCCTGTTTGGTTATTTTCTCTTGGAGGCCTGCTCTTCTCTGAAGGAAATGGAGGAGAAGCAGATCTGGAGGATAGGGGAAAGGGATAAAAGCTGTGATGAGTGGACGGAAGGGAAATATGGTTGGAATGTATTGCGTGAGAGATGAGTCTATTTTCCTTAAAACAAATAAACTTTTTAACGAATCTTTGTGTATTTAAGTCATGCACCTCAATCCCATTCATCTCCCTATCCCTTCATGCCTGCCCTCTGCCCTTGCAACCTCAGCCCAAAAAGAAAAAACATCTCATTGAGAAAGCTAGAGTGTGTCAGTGTGTCCCACAGAATGCCTTTTTATTCATTCATTTTTGTGTGCAAATGTTCATTGCAATGAGTCATTGGTCTGGCTTGAGACCTCTGACTTCTGCTACACTATCGATACTGGATCTTTACTGGGACTTCTCTCAGATATACTATGCTTGCCCTGTGTCATGGAGCTGTGCCCTACAACTTTGGATCTATGGGACCACTCCCTTCACTTGCTGCAGTGGTTCATTAATAGTTTAGACATTAAGATGGGCCAACTCAAAGACCTGGATCTGGGCCTGGGTAGTATCTGAGCTAGTTAGACGGCCAGCTCTTCCACACCCACACCACCATGATAGGCTCTCCAGTACTACTCCATGAAGCTCGTCCAATACCAGTGCCATAAAGGAGCAGAGCCAGAGAGCTGGCTTTCATGCCCTTGCAGTAGAATTACTCACCACCAGCACTAGGGCCATTTCTACTGTGCTGCCTGAT
Source organism: Rattus rattus (assembly GCF_011064425.1). Taxonomy (NCBI): domain Eukaryota; kingdom Metazoa; phylum Chordata; class Mammalia; order Rodentia; family Muridae; genus Rattus; species Rattus rattus. The sequence goes on from NC_046156.1 coordinate 180,144,068, forward strand.
GTTCAGGGTCAGCTCTCCAAAGTGGGGCAGTAGTTGAGGGCCAGGGAGAGCTCTCCTGTCTGCCACAGGTGATGAGGGCAATTCAGGAGATGGCATATTTTTTCACCTATACCACCATATGGTAGAAGACTGGCAGGGCCAGCTCACCCTAAAATCCACCATCCAGGGACAGCTCTACTGACTTTTCTGGGCAAAATGTAGGGTCAGCTCTCCTACAAAGACGCCTAGGCAAGATGTGAAGTCATTTCTACATAGCTGTTAACTACATGGCCCCAGGAAGTAGCCCAGACTAGAAACATCTACCCAGCCCAGGTCTTAGTGGTAACAGACCCCTACTGCTGCAGTATCATAGATGAAGACATGGCCCTTAGTGGAAGGACAGGCCAAGACCTTGCCATGGCCTTAGATGGCATCATTACATAAGGCTGTTCCTCATTATCCTTAAATCTCCAGTTCTGCCTCCATTTATTTTGCTTACCTCCTTTTGCTTTCTTTTTCTTGTTTTATCTCTCCACTACTTACTTGCTCATCTTCATTTTCCCCAGGGTCCTCTAGATTACTGTGGTCCTCTCAGGAGTGGTCTCGGGAGTCCTATGGTCTGCCTGTGCTGGGTAGGACTGGGGTGGAATGGCTGTCTCAGATTTACACCCAACCTGGGCCAAGTGAACATGTCTGCCCACCAGAATATCTATTTTCAATTATATATGTATGTGTATGTGTACATGTGTGTTTGTGTGTGTCATCAAAACAAAACAAAGAGAACAAAAGTTTGTTGATCACAACTGCTGTTAAGTAAAGCATCAGGAACCAACTGCAAACTTGATAACCTGATTGCAAAATTGTAACCCTGATCTATATTGCTGTAAAGATAGTTCTCAATCACTTTTGTGTAGATCAATAAGACCATTGATAACCAAGAGCTATTATTAATGCAAGTTCCCTACATGAAGGAGCCTTTCAAGACTTCTGGCTCCTACTGTCTCTTAACCTCTTCATTTATGGTTTACCCAGAGCTCTTACCCACAGTAGCATTTCTAGTTCAGGTTAATGAAGCTTCTTGACCTTAGTGAAGGGCTTTTGGCCAGTTGTCATCTAATCATACAAGAGGCAAAGATCTGACTTCACAATTATACTTTACATAGGTTATCATTTCCTTTATTTCATCTTACCTTGGTTTTCCCTGCCCCACTCACTCATCTTCAGCTTTCCTTTTAAGGACCTTTCTTCATTTTTTTAAACCCTGTGCTGTAGTCTAGATACAAATTTGTAGTCCAAAATTCACAGTAAAACTTAATGATATGTTAATGGTACTTAAAAGCAGGTGCTTAGGAAATTAATTTGGATGAGGTAGTATTACAAGGTTGTGGCCTTAATGATGACTTGAGTGACATGATTAGAGACCCAAGTTGACGTAAGCTTGCTCTGTGTCATCATGTGTCATCCCCATCATGGAAACTCTTTCCAGGCATTGGGAAAACGCTGGACCATATTCTTAGCTACCACAGATTCCACAACCATGAGCTGAGTAACTTTTTCTCCTTTACAAATTGGCCAGTATCTGGAATACAATTATATATGTAGTTTTCTCCTGTCTATTTTTAATTTTTGTATCTCTTGCATGATACTATTCACTGACATAGCATGCAATTTTGTTTTTATGCCATGACTAAAATGCTTCTGACATCGGCTTTATGATTCTGATATAACTCTGTTGGCTAACACTTCCTAAAATCTAAAACCTAGTTCCAGCCCAACTTTATCCATCCCAGGAGATACAGCACCAACAATCCTATCCTCTCATTCACACACACTCACACACATACACAAACACACACACACAAACACACACACACACAAACAAATACAAATGCACACACATACACACATTTGCATGCAAACATGCATGCCCAGAGTAAAGTTCCAGGAGAAGAGAATGATTCTTCACTGAGCTTCTATCCGTAGATTCCTACCAATGTGCAGACTGTATATATGTAATAGACATATTCAGTGTAGCACTTTATAATCATATATTGTCTATGTTATTGTCTGATTATATCATATAATTCTATCTCAAATGTAGATCATTTACATTGAGATCATGTGACATTGAGTTCTTACTGTAAGCTAGGGATTATTACAGATGATTTCAATGGATACATTTAGCTTGTAAGATGTTGTATCATTCCTTCCTTCCAAATAAAAATTTAAATCAAAATCTAAGCATTACAAAATGAGTAAAATACAGGATGAGGGTACAGTTCATTTGGTAGAGTATGGCTAGCATTCTCATAACACTGAGTTCGGCTTTCAGCATGGTGTGACCCTATGGCATAGGCTTACTATACCAATACTGGGAAGGCAGAGGCGGGAGCAAAAGTTTATGTGTATTCCTATGTTTATAGGGAGTTACAAGATAACCCGGAATCCCTGATACCCTGATTCAGAGAAAAAAGGCAGCTAATAAGTAATTTGTTACATATCAATATCTCACCACTTCAAAAATAGGTGTGAAAAGAATTAATAATTAGTATCCAGTAGCCACCAAATAATATAACATAAAATTACAATAGAAATATGGACAATTCAAAGGTGTGTGCTACTTTATTTTTCTGTGCCTATGAAATTTTCAGATGTCCCTGTAAAGAACATAAAAAAAAAATCAGAAAATCAATCACATGGAAAGACAAGAATTCCTTTCAAATCAATTCACAGAAGTATCTTTACTTTCTCATTTGAAGATTTCATTTCAAGGACAGTAAACAATTCAGTTTTGAAGTTTTCTGACAGTCCCTGTATTTGCTTCCTTTTATCATTATTCACCAATGCCTTTAGCTAATGAAATTCTCTTTTAAAGGAAAATCAATCAAATGACATAAGCAAACTAAAATTGATGTGATCATCTAGAACCAAGATCTATCTGTATAAAAATAGACTAACCAGTTTTGAGAGTTCCCTTGACAAAATAGATGTTAGATCACTTTGAATTGAACAAGCCCTAGGTCCCACTAAGATACAAAGAAATGCTTATTATCACTAGAATGATCAGGAGAAGAGAATATTTTTCCATAATGCTTTGATGTTAAGGTAGAAGAAATGTAATATGTCATGGTAAACTAAGTCTAGTCTTCCTAACATTGATAGTGTGTAACCACTGACTTTTTCAGCATACCATGTTCTTCTACCAAAATGAAAAGGTTATGACAATCAAAGACCAAAGGCCAGAATAAAACATAGTTAAGCATATGTGGCTACTTAAGAAAAATAGTAACATTAGTGTAAAAATTACAAAGTAAATCTAACATAGCATGAAGGACAATTATCAAGTTAAGCTTAGGGATATTAGTCAGAATATAGTGCTGATTTTGTGTTATTTGCAATTAATGTTTCAATATGACCTAAAATTTAAAGAGATGTTTGATTTTGGTAATTAAGATGGTCTTTTCCCTTTTCTTTCTATTCTTGATGAGTATGACTAGGGTTTGTCTGCTAAGTGGGAAAGTGACGTCTTGTCACATGGTTAGGGATTATAGCCACATCGGACAGTTGACAAAATCTAATCTCTAATTTCTCAAGTGAGAACATTTTGCTAAAAGTTAGCCTTCAATTAGAAAGGTCTCTTGAGCCAGTTTATAAAAATTATAGCTATTGATTTTTAAGTCTGAGGGTCCTTTGACCATGACACCTTTCCAAACTGTCATTTCAAATGTTCATCTATATCCCCTTGAATTAACAGGAAGTAGTAGAGATGAGGTGGAAACTTCAGACACACACTGAATTTCCATTGTGAGAGCAAGGTAGGTTCTCAGAATCCAATTTGCTCTAAAAAGACATCAAAGTCGCACAACTCAACACACGCTGGCATTGTCTAATTTATATGAGAGCTAGATGAATCCAGATGCCCACTGAATCCTACATCTTGAAGTATTTGCCAAATGTGTGAAACTTAATAAAATCCAAAACCCACCTGGCAGGGTTAGGTTAATTTTAAAGCAATCATTACTCCCCAGGAAACTGAGAGCATGTGGTTCCGATTTGTTCACACTTGACTCAACAAAATATTATTTTGCAAAATGATTCAATATCCAAGGAACCCTTTGGATGCTCTCTTGGAGCAGAGGGGTGTGGTTCTGTGGTAGGATTTGGTTAACACCACATACAGGATAGGCTTGCTAAGGCAGACCATAAACAACACCAGACAGTAGAGTGGGTTGATAGCGGGTTTTGATCTTTCTGTGTAGAGCGTCCACAGTCTCCTCATTCAAATCAAGAAACAAAGTGCTCAGGATTAAGTGGGGGCTCTGCTTCCAAATAGAAAAACAAAAAGACTTAAGTGAGGTGATGTCTCAAGATATGGGGATTATTCCTCAAAGATGCCACCAAGTGCTAAGAAACGTAGTCACTTCCTCTCTACATTTTGACTTTTGACTTGTTGCAGCTCTCTAGCATAGTTTCTATCTGTTGTAAAAAAAGAGATTCTTTGATGAGGGGTGGGTGAGTGTTTTCATTTTAGTCAGGGTTTCAGCATTAAAACCCAATTCTTTCCTAGTTTAAATCACAGTGAGAAAACTCCAACCAACTATTGCTTGGGCTGGATCCAAACTTTGAAATTCATCGCTGGTCATAAAGTTTTGGACCATTGCGTGAAATTATTTGAAGTGCTGAAACTTTGAAAGAATGAAAGAGATACACAAACGCAAGGTACCTGTCAGATGTGAGTATCATTTTTTCCAGTTTACTGTGCTGGTAATTTGTACTCATCTTTCTCCCGACTTATAACGATTCGAAATTTAAGTTTTGTGAAGTGAATTCAGCAGGCAGAATGCATTGTGTTTGTTGGCATATGAGCTCACAGTTTTGTCAAACAGAAACATTAGAATATATGCAACTTATATTCTCATCGACCCCTGCAGTCTGGCATCCTTAGCATCTTCTCTGCATTCTAGAAAGCTCCTTGATAAAGTAGCATGTATTTTTTACCCATTTATGAGGTGCTTTATCAAAACCATTTTTTCTAAACACCCAGTTTCAAAGTTAAGTTAGAAAGAGAAACCTTAGGAATGAAATGGCTTTTTCCTTGGTGTCGTGGAAGCCATAAATCTGGATAATTAAGGAGCAATTGGAGTTAATTGCATTTATTTTTAGTAATATTAGAAATGTTTGAAGGAGATAGCTGCAACACTGTAGAAAATGCAAGAACAAGGAAGAAATCCTGGCATAGTGCTACGTGTACATTGTAACCTTGACATTGGGGAGCCAAACAGGCAAATCTCCAGTTCCCAGTCCATTTCATGGGAAAAAATAATTGGAAAAAAGAAGCTTAGATGGAAGGGAGGAAGACAAAGAATAGGAAGGACAAGCGTTCAGGCATTACACTCGCAAACACAGGTTCAAATCCTAAAGAGACGTTTCTTCCAACTTCATCAGCCATAGCTACCAGGAAGCCATTCAGAAGTTTCCCTTGAGAAAGTTTCCCCCCTCCTTGTCAAGAGTGGTTATAATGAATTGTGACATTATTACAAACAGAATTTGTAATTCATGACCTTGTCTTAAACTGACACTATTTCTCTAAAATTGATGCTGTACACTTGTGCATCAAGTATAATTTAGTATTATGTAATAATTATGTTTTAAGTAACAATAAACTAATTGGTTGACTAATTAATTAATCTATTATAGCTTCAGTGACTTCAGGTTTTAAGAGCCGTTTTTCCTGTTAAATCACAGGAACTGTGTTAACATGTGCTAAGCGTCTCGGTTTTGCTGTCAGGAACCTCTCAGGGTCTAAAGTGGCTCCTTCTTTTCCCTCATGTGTTTTCTACATCCTAAGCAAAGTTAATTCAGTGGCCATTCCTTTCCAAATGAGCCTTCAATATCTTCTTTCTAGAAATTGTTCTCCTGTCTGTACTTGACATGCACTCTGGCTTCCCTGTGACTTCAGTTTCTCCAGCATGAGAAATTCCTACGAAGCTTTCTATGGGAAAGATCAACAGATCTCTGCCCCCAGAGAGGTGTAAAGACAGCAGAACAGGGAGGAAACAAAAGAAAGAAGGTTAGGTTTCCCAGTCTCAGCTCAGTCCCATGGTATCAGAAATGGGTAGAGCATCTTTAGAGGAGCTTTCTACCTCAAACCATTTCTTATCTTCCTCAGCCATTATTGAATGACCCATAAGTGAATATGGGACTTCGGAGCTTACATGCACTTGCTAACACAGAAACTCCGTAGCGGCAAAGGAGGAAGCCTTAGTCTGTGAGAACATGAACACAACACCAATGATGTCTGCTACAAACGCCACTCAGATGTCAATTTGACAATGGAATTATATGGACTCTTGAAGACAAGACTATGGGTTGTCAAGTTACCTGCAATAAACTTTTCTGATGTTTCTTTTTGCTCTGTTCATTTGGGCACTTTTATTTTGGGTAAGCTAGGTGCCTACCTGTCCTAGTGATTTGTACCCTTTAGACATGTAACAAGAGTCTCTCGTTTGAAATGAGAGATGCACATCTGTGAGAGGGTTCCACAGTGGGCCCATGCTGTCACCAGATTCTTCAATGTAACAGATGTTCTTGTAACAAAGCTCCGTTGTTATTTCGGGGAAAGGCATCTGTTAACAACTGCAAATGAAGAGGATCCATCCAACCAATAGCTAAGCATGTGAAGAGGGGAAACCTTTGAAATGAAATTGAGTAATAAATTTTTCAGAATGAATAACTTCCGATCCCAGTGAGACCCTTCCCCTCTTCTAAGAAGGAGCTAAGCTTTGAAGGATGAGTACAGGCTCAGAAGACTCTCAGAACCAATAAGGACTGATGGGCTTTACTCACTGTTGCCGAGACATTCTGGTTTTTCCTCTTTCTAGTGCCTTAGTTGTCTGTGGCCTGACCTTAGCTTATGTCATTCTGTCTGAAAGCCACTGCGCCTTGTTCAGTTGCCCTGAATAAGAGATGTGTGCTGGTATTTACATGTCAGTGAAGAGAGAAAAAAAACTTAAAGTAAGATAACACAACATGTCACTGAGCTAGCAATGATCAAAGAGTGCATAGTGTGCCCACACTAGTACAAGAAGAACAATGGCTTGGAAGACATTGCTCTCGCTTCTCGGAGACTCTCCAAAGTTTAAGACAATACTGTTACCCAAATGCCCAGGACGTGTGCCTTGGCACTCATTTACTTTCTAAATCATGATTATTAGAGAGGCTAAAAACATGGATTAAGATAGCAAATACAAATTCGAACTTCACTTTCTAATTCATAAATATAATCTATATCATAAAAGAGAAACGAAGTCATCTTCTGTTTAGAAAGGGTGGAAATATATACTAGGATGGTCAAGTTACTTAGCATTGCCTTAAAATTCCACATTTAAGAAAATGGCCCAATTGGGTTAAGAACCTGCTATACTAATGTCATACTAATGTCCCCTGATTCCCAATACGCCATTCTTTCAAGGATGCCATACTATTTCCTAAGCTGTTTTTAATAATTCACAAGTAGTTTGATAAAATTATCTCATCACTATAAAATTGCACCGAATGGAATTTCTCAGAAAAATCAAGACCCATTCATAGGTGGAAAGAAATAATAAAATAATCAAAGTTTTTACTAGAAAAATGAATTAAATTTTAATATAAGATTATGTTCCATAATATTTGCTCTGATATTGCTAAAGCATATTTTAATAAATCTGTAATTTCCTTAAGGAAAGTATATATCTTGACTCATCATCAAGAAATGTTTTGTGTGTATTCATGCATTTATGTATGTGTGTATGAGATTAAATTTGAACCCAGGCATGAGAGATGTCAGTAGACAAATGCTCTATTAGTGAATCCATTCGGTCTCTTTTGATATTTCTTTATTTCCAAACAGGGTTTCACTAAACTACCAGGGATGACCTTGAACTCAATCTGCAGCTCAAGTCCTTGAATTTTCAATGCTCCTGCCTCAGACAGCTGAGGAACTGGAAATGTAGACCTTTGGTACCAGGCCCTGCCAAACTCTGCAGTTATGTTAGTTATGTTATGCTTCACGATTTCAGAGGGTTTGCCCTCCTGTCAAGAATGTTTCTGTTAGAATCAATAAACATGGTACTTCATATGTGTTATACATGTAACGCTAAATCCATTAACACAGTCTGTCTTTGAAGTACAACAACTTGGCAGATAAGTAGTAAAGTTAAAGGATTAATAGACAGGCTTAGACTCTGAATAAAATTATAGTATTTTAACATACATGTTACTGTTTTAATATTTAAGAAACCAAACTCTTAAATCGGGAAGTTAGTTTTTTTTCTTTTTTTTTAATTGGATAATTTTTATTTACATTTGAAATGTTATCCCCTTTTCCCCACCCATTCCCACCTCCCTGCCCTGACAGTCCCCTACACTGGGGGGTCCAGCCTTGGCAAGAACAAGGGCTTCTCCTCCCTTTGATGCCCAACAAGGCCATTCTCTGCTCCATATGTAATCTTTGGATGGTGGTTTAGTCCCTGGGAGCTCTAGTTGGTTGGTATTGTTGTTCTTATGGGATTGCAAAGCCCCTCAGCTCCTTCAATCCTTTCTCTAACTCCTCCAATGGGGACCTGTTCTCAGTTCAATAATTTGCTGCTAGCATTCACCTCTGTATTTGTCATACTCTGACTGAGCCACTCAGGAGATAGCTATCTCAGGCTCCTGTCAGCATGCACTTCTTGGCTTCATCAATATTGTGTAGTTTTGATGGTTGTATATAAACATATGGGCTGAATCTCCAAGCATGGCAGGCTCTAAATGGCCATTCCTTCTGTCTCTGCTCCAAATTTTGTCTTTCCTTTTTCTTTTTTTCTTTTCTTTTTTCTTTTTTTCGGAGCTGGGGACCGAACCCAGGGCCTTCCAAATTTTGTCTTTATATCTCCTCCTATGAACAAGTTGTTTCTTTTAAAATGTATTTATTAGTCAGAGCAGAAAAAGTACAAGGAGCTTTTAAAAGTAAGAGACTTTAATTAACCTGCTAACAGAAAGAAATGAAAACAAAGACCAACCTCATCATCTCTTCAGGAAAAAAAATCAAGAAAAATTCCAAAACAATAAAATTTGGAATATTTACAAAATTATAACAGGGAAAATCTTTATCACCTAGAATTCATAGGATAATGCCACATAATCTTCAGGGTAATCTCACCGTGTTATATGTATATGCAAAAAAATATTAAACATCCAATTCAACAGTGAGAAAATCCAAACCATAGTCAGAGAATCAAAGATAACAGCAAAATCAATAAACATTAAGAAATCAATCTAAACAGCCAATTTGTTTTCAGGGAAATATTAAATAAATTATTAACCACGTTATTTAAGAAAAAGATGAGAATCCATGAGTATAGTTAGAACTGATATTAAAATTAAAAGATTGACCATAGCTATAAGGGGAATTACACTAAATTAAAACTGAATTTGAGAATGTTAATTGACATAAGATAAAATGAAATAAATCTAAAAAGAATAAACGTTTTCTTCTGAGGAAAAAAATGAATGGATTTCTGTACAAACATAAATGAAAGCACACAGTAAGTTAAACAAATGCTTAGAAGAAACAGGAAGACGGACTACATGGCCACTCTACCAAGCTGTCCCTCTGGCATTTCTACAGATGGAGTCAGGTCTTTGAAACCTAAGGAAATTGACATCTTACCATTTTCAGACCTAAAAAAGACAGGACATGTTCTAGTCATCCAAACCTATTGCCAAGCTTAACCAAGAGAGCACATGAATGAGTACCTTCATGATATGAATTTTGTGGTTATTGTTATTATACCTGAGATAACACGTTTGAAGATAATAAAAAACAGTACTTTGAATATCAGAATGATAGAAAGGTCATTTGACAAGAGTAAAGCTGCAAGTCTGTAGGTGACCAAAGCCATTGTTGACAATAGGTAGTGTTCCAGACACTCCTAATGTGTATCCTTTCTGAGCTGTGTGTTCCTAGTCATTTCGGTCAACAGAAACAAATCAAAAGAAAAGGATACTCCACTGAGGGATAACTATGGCTGCTCACAAGCACAAGAAATATAGCATTTCTTACACTGAAACAGACAAATTATTTTACCAATTATCAATTCAACATTGCATCACGGGTGTAGGTATGGGAAGAATGAACAAATATTAATTAATTATTTGTGCGTTGCCTATGTGTTTTAAACAACAACTGAGCAAAACTAAACTGGCATGTTTGAAGACTCCTGCCGTTTCCTTTGAAGTCCCAATTCCTGGGCTGCTGAGACAACCCAGCAGGTGCAGGTGGCAGGTTTTTCCCACTGTCTTTCTGATGACTCATTTTTAAAATGAACTGAAACATTATCCCTAATTATAACTGTAATCTGCGACTCTTTTTTTTAGACCTCTTTAAGCACCAAATTGGGATCCTCCAATAGAGTATTCTTTTCATATATCCTTCTGATTTTTATTTGAAGATCATCCAAGTGCTGGGTAATTGAGTCCAGTTTTAAATCCCCTATCCCTAGCTACTTTTTCTGAGCTTGCCTCTAGGATTTATATAAAATGTCCTGTTACTCTATATTTGGTCTACATTCCTTCATCCAACAGCCTTGCCGAAGATGCCCAAACCTCCCTACAACATAGGCATCACTCCTTTCCTTATTCCCTTGCTCTATAACCAGTGTTTCTCAACATTCCTAATTCTGTGAGCCTTTAACAGATTTCCTTATAGTGTGGTGACCCTCCCCCCACAACTAAAATTTATTTCCTTTGTTGTTCCTTCATAACTGTGGTTTTGCTACCATTCTGAGTTGTAATGTAAATACTTGTTTTCTGATGGTCTTAGGTAACTTGTTTGAAAGAGTCATCGGCCCCTCAAATGGCCCACAGGTTGAGAACTGCTGCCTTTAATAGTGGAAAACACAGCTGTATGTGGTAGAGATACAGGAACTGGTGTAAGTATGCTTTTGTCTAGATGGGTGAGTCATATTATGACTGCATACTACATCGTCTTAGTTCCCCAGAAGGCCAGAAATGACTGGAAATTTACCACCACATATGCCTTTCTCATATTGGTAGGACCTCGAACTTAAGCTATGGCTATTACTGGCACTGTAAATGAGCATTATTTATTTATTTATTTATTCATTATTTATTATTTATGGGATAATTCACACCAACTTACTGCTGCTTTTGGCAAAACATTTCCTCCTGTGCCTTGCTGATATTCTTATACCCAGAATGGTCTTTGTACCTTGAGAGTTTGCATAGTGGTTCCATTGAAAGGCAATTTCGTCAATTGGCCATCCAATACAAAATAGTCATTCATATATATATATATATATATATATACACACACACACACACACACACACACACACAAGTAAAATACAGATTGAGCAGGTTGTATTTATGTATTTAGGAGTATGTATTTATATACATATGTCCATAAAAACAATTAAGGAAACAAGAGGCCGTGAATTTGAACGAGAACAAGGGGAACAAATGGAATAATTTGTGTTCAAGGCTCTTCCCCACGCTTCCTTCTATTAGTTTGAGTGTATCTGGTTTGATGTGGAGGTCCTTGATCCACGTGGACTTAAGCTTTGTACAGGGTGATAAGAATGGATTGATCTGCATTCTTCTACATGTTGACCTCCAATTGAACCAGCCCCACTTTTTTTCATTGGATGGTTTTAGCTGCTTTGTCAAAGATCAAGTGACCATAGGTGTGAGGGGTCATTTCTGGGTCTTCAATTCTATTCTATTGATCTACCTGTCTGTCTCTGTACCAATACCATGCAGATTTTATCACTATTGCTCTGTAATACTGCTTGAGGTCAGAGATGGTGATTCCCCCAGCTCTTTCATTGTTGAGGGTAGTTTTTGCTATCCTGGGTTGTTTGTTATTCCAAATGAATTTGAAAATTGCTCTTTCTAACTCTATGAAGAATTGAGCTGGAATTTTAATGAGGATTGCACTGAATCTGTAGATTGCTTTTGGCAAGATGGTCATTTTTACAATATTAATCCTGCCAATCCATGAGCTTGGGAGAACTTTCCAGCTTCTGAGCTATTCTCCAATTTCTTTCCTCAGAGACTTGATGTTCTTGTCATACAGATCTTTTATTTGCTTGTTTAGAGTCACACTGAGATATTTTATATTATTTGTGACTATTGTGAAGCATATTATTTCCCTAATTTTTTTTATCCTAATAATCTAAATATCTCTAATCTACACAGTTTTGGTCAACATTCAAGGTATTACTTGCTCTCTTAGAAAACTTCACAAAGCTATGTGTCAGACAGAAAGAAGTTATCCTCAGACTGAAGTCTCTATATAAAAGTCATGTGATAATCCCATGACACAGAAAATGCTAAAATCCACATTGAGTTTTGAAGTACATGACGTCTTACCTATGACAATAATTTAAATAGATTTAAAAATTCTTCATAAATTTATGTTTTACTTCTCTATATATTGGCTTCAAAATTTATAGACACACTCTTTTTGCTTTAAATGTGTTTCCTAAACATAAATTAGTTTGTATTTGTTCAGAAAGTGGTCAACGGTGTCAGTATAATTTGGATATTATATTTTCTTCTATGAAAATTTACCTTTTCTCTTTAAATCAGATATTTGATTAATTGACATCTTTTATAACCTAAACTCTCCCATTTACTGTAATCCTTGTTTACTAGGAAATGTAGCATGCCTACTTAACTTTGCTAATAATTTATTAAGATTTCTTAAGTTTTGGATTCACATTTATCAGTATCTAAGTGTTTGATAACGGTTCAGGCTATGGTAAAGTAGGGAAGAAAAGGTGAACAGAGAGGAGCTAGAAAGGTGGCTCAGTGGGTAAAGGTGTCTGCTACCAGGCATGCGGACCTGAGTGAGTTCAATATCCGTGTGAAATCCACATGACGGCAGGACAAACTGACTCTGGAAAGCTGTCTTTTCACATGCACCGTGGCACAAAGCCACACACCATGATAAATAAGCAAGCAAGCAAACAAATAAATTAAATATAATAAACTGTAAATTAATAATTTTAAAAATATGGAACGGGTTATTAGAAGATGCGTTCTTTATAGAGCGCCAGTTGTGCCAATGTATTAAGGGGTCAGCATAAAGGCTGAGCTGTCAGAGTAACTAGAAATTACGCCCAGGTTCAAAGAGTGTGTGGCCTCATAATTCCAAATTTGGGTCTGGTGAGGCTTTGATATGTGTCTCTATCATTGCAAAGAAGTGCAGGGAACTAGATAGCCTGAGGAGATCGAGCTTATAAGGAATGAAGAGTGAGCGAACAAGGATGTTAAAGCAGAGAAAAATGACATTAATAGTAGAGATGAAAAGGTCCAACTGAAAAACTTCTTGTTGGGCAGCCTCTAAAATCCTCTCAATGGCCAAAGGACTCCAGCAGCAGCCAATATACTTTGGCTGAAATGGTGGATTTGTAGTTTGAGAATCATGAATATACTGTGCTTCCATTTATTGAATGGGATATAGAATAATCTTACCTAAAATTAAAATTAAATTCACTAACAGTGAATAAAAAGTCAAAACAGAGAGAAAGCAAAACTTTCAGGAAAATGGACATGTCTGGAAAAAAATATTAAGCAAGATGACCCAAACTAAGAAAGAAAAAATAAAACAAAAACACAAAAAGAAATTGACACGTCTCACATGGAGAGCCTAGCCAGTGATATCTGTATGTGCGTGTGTGTGCATGCGTGCTTGTGCGTGCATGTGTGTGTGTGTGTATGTGTGTGTGTGTGCATGTGTGTGTGTGTGTATGTGTGTGTGTGTGCATGTGTGTGTATTATAAATGTGGGTACAGCTTTAAAAAACACTAGGACAGAGGGGGACAAACAGTGATAAGGATGGCAGGTGGAGGAAAAGACCCATGCATCATGAAGGAAGAAAATGACTGGGAATGAAGCAGTTCCAAAGAAGACCAAAGGAAGAAGGCAGAGGCCTTAAGGGGATGAAAACTTGAATAAAACATATTTTTCCAGTGTAATATGAACATCTTACATTTTGTATTTAATCAATTCTCTTTATTTCAAAAATGTGATGTCATATTTTCCTGTTGCTCCCCTAAACCACACAGGAAATAAGATTTTCATACAGTGCCCAATACTGGATGGTCTTTGTTTTGTTGTGGGAAGAGGCTTCTAATTTCCATATTTTTGTGATATCTGTCTTATCGCTTGAGAAGACAGAGCCTAGTGCTATTCTTAGACATTCCACACAGAAACCACCACACTGTCAGGCAGAATAAAAGACTCAGTCTTTCAGGCTCCCACAGCACACACTGGGGCTTTGAACTATGGCTTCTCACATTCACCCCATCCTTGCCCACGTGCGTCTCTCCCTTTAGACCATTAGCTCTTCTTAGGCTGGGTCTGTTGCTTGCCTCCCTGTTTCCCTACTGTGGCAGAGTGTCAGTCGTGCAATATCCTCACTAAGTGTTTGAGGAGAGGAGACAAGATAGGACTGAGATACTCTAAGGACCAGGTCTTGCATTTTCATGTTTCCCCCCACATATTGGACCCAGAGATGTTCATTTATTTAAAGTGACACAGTGGAATACAAGGACAGCAAAAATGTACCAGCCTTTGTTTCCACAAAATGTTCAGTGATGTGTGGGGCTTAATAATCACTTTGATTCATTTTAGCACTTAGCAAGCACAATTAATTCTCTTAGCTACAATTTTGTAAAGCTATTTGGAAAAAATTAACATTCATTCTCTACTGCCTAATTTCAAAAGTATCTTGATTTCATGTTGGAACCTTCACAACTTCTTTTGACTCTCTCTCTCTCTCTCTCTCTCTCTCTCTCTCTCTCTCTCTCTCTCTCTCTCTCTCTCTCTGTGTGTGTGTGTGTGTGTGTGTGTGTGTGTGTGTGTGTTTTCCTGATGAGTCAGAAAGCCTTCACCTCTGCCTGCATGTGAGCTCTAATGCCCCACCCCCACTACACAGAGCCACCCCCAGAAATGAAAAGGAGGATAAAGAACATGCATACAACCCATTGTCACTCTCGTGGCACGCCCACACACACTACATGCTCTTTATCACAACATATTGAGCAGGGTTACAGCTATAGCATCTCCAGTGTCACTAAGGAAAAAATGGAAAGCAAAAAGTTGGTTAAAGACAAACCTGTTTTCTTTACTGTACTGTATTTCTTAAATTCACTCAGAGCCTGAATTTATAACCTCAATGTTTTTTATTCTGAATAATGGACACCTTTCTGTCACAATATCCTACTTTTCTAAAATGGCCACTAATAATCTAGCAATTATATGGTAATTACTAGGTAAAGCTGTGGGTCTCTAATTTCTATCACCTATCATTTCAGTATTTATCCCATTGGGAAAACATTTACCCTACATGGGTAAATGAACTCATCTTGAAAATGGGGCACAAAAGGAAACTTAGGTCTGGTCTCTCAGAGACAGTCATGTCTTTGCCATCCTAGAGGTCAACCCCTTCACTGCTACCGAGGACAGCACTCTCCCTATTCATAACCTTGTTCTTCTGTGCGCCCCTCACTCCGGAGTGCCTTTGGAGAGAACACGTTGAGCCAGAATTCACTAACACCTGGTAACACCTCTGTGTGTGTGTGTGTGTGTGTGTGTGTGTGTGTGTGTGTGTTTGTTTGTTTGTTTGTTTTGCTCTTGAAGTATTGAATCTGAAAAGATAAATAGACTTAAAATTTGTTACAATATTCGTATAGTATCTATTGTTTATCACTGGAGTCTGAACAGACTCACAGACAGAACCCTAAGTGTCCCTTCCTCACATGAGACCCTAAGTAGGATAATCTTAGCTAACACAGTGTCCCTAACTTTGGGTTTCAGATGGCCAGAGATCCAATGGGATTCTTTCCTTCCTGGCTGCTTCAATTAACTCTGCTCTATGCCTGGACTCTAGAAGATAAAAGAAGTTGGAGGTAGGGCTGAGTTCTAGCAAATTTCAAAACTGAAATGTGTTTTCCCACGCTTCCAATGGACAAATGACACTCCCATTAAATCTGCATTTATAGAGCTGTTGGAGGTGAATTGAAATGAATCTTAATAGAGAAACACCTAGCCAAGGTTCCTTTCTGTGTTTGGGCTGTTCTTCTAATAAGAACATAATTTAAAACCTGAGCTAGCTCCACAGTATCCTCGCATGGGGACATTATCAATATTCCCAGGCTACTCACCTCAGTTTTACAATGTTTGCTACCTTTTCCAATAACCCTCACATATCCCATGTTAACAATGAAAGTCGCATCCCAATATGAGTTATAGAATCCGGAGTGCAGCCACACTATTGAAGTTCATGTACCATTGCAATGTTGTATGAAATCAAATTCTCCTGTAACCACTTCTATAGATTTTCCAGTAGTTTGCCTGTACTCAGGTTCCTGGATTGTCGCATAGGACCTTGATACCTGTGATATGGATATATATGCCCATGTGTTTGTATATGTATATATACATCACCATGTACAGAGCTAATGGATCTTTAATCCATGAAAAGGATTCTCCTTTTTGAAAGTCTAAATGAAGATTTGCTGTCAGCCGAGATACATCTAAGTTTCTGACAGGTGCAGGGAGTCTAATCCCCAAAGACTAACACTTTCCTTTTTCAGAGCCATTTCCTATCTGTGTGACCCTCTGGGAGAACCTAGCAATATTCTGTGCATTTATTATGGTTAAAATAACCCAGAAGTGTCTATTTATGCACTTTTTAGAGCTGAATTGGGCCAGTAGTAAATGACATCTGATTCTCTTTCTTTGGAAGTATAGAATCTTCATAAAGAATCTCAAATACATTCTAGGTCAACCTTTATAAACTACAAACAGGAGATATGTCAAGCTATTAAAAAGAAAAAATACTTCAATTTTTATTTGATATATGAGTGGTTTCCTTAAAAAAAAACCTGTAAAATAATATTGTAAGTGTAATAATGTGTGTATGCTAATCCCTAGTCAAAGAAATAATAGTATAAAATAATGAAATAAAAGTATCTCATTAATTTTAGACATGTTAAGAAGTGAGCCAGTTATAGTGGCACAGTCTTGTGATCTCAAGACTAAGGGGGCCAAAGTCACCTAGTTCTGTATCTGAGACTCTCCATATTTGAGGTGATGGGTATAGTAATGACTCCGATCTTACCATGGATGGTACAGATGAGCGGAAATGGCACCTCTACCCACCCCCCGCAAGTACAGGCATCACCATATACGAATTTTAAGAGCAAATATTTAAAAGATGAATGTGACATACATGTACAAATGAAGTATTCGTCAATATTAAGAAAGAAAACCCTGCTGCTTGTACTGACATGGATGAACCTTGAAAGCAGATGCCACATAAAAGAAACCAGACACGGAGATTAAAATGCTGCATGATCTCATTCATGTGAAGTCCAAGCAACTCAACTCCATTAAAGCAGAGAGTGAGCAGTGTTTGCCAGGGGTGGATATGTGGGAGGCACACATCCATGTAGGGCCATGAAGGTATCTTTAAGTGACTATGGTAACCTTGTCAATGTATGTATATGGATCAAAGCACTGTTTTGTACACTTTAAGTATATATAATTGTGTGTGTGTGTGTGTGTGTCTGTGTGTGTGTGTGTTCGTTCCCTATGGGTAGGGGCACACAGAGCCCAGAAGAAGGAGTGAGACCCCCTGGATTAGGAGTTTCAAGCAATTATGTGCTATGCAGTTCTGTATGTTGGGAACCAAACTCTAGACCTCTGGAAGAGCAGCAAGTGCACTTAACCATTTAGCCATCTCCCAGGCTCTTAAATACATACATTTTTAAAATGTCATTCAGATATCAATTAAGATGGAAAGAATAAAACATTTTTACATCTTGATAT
This sequence comes from Rattus rattus, assembly GCF_011064425.1. Taxonomy (NCBI): domain Eukaryota; kingdom Metazoa; phylum Chordata; class Mammalia; order Rodentia; family Muridae; genus Rattus; species Rattus rattus. Next base: position 180,161,930 of record NC_046156.1, read on the forward strand.
CCTCCAAGCCTTTTAGAAATATACAGCTAAGTTTGCTCTCAGAACAGGACTGACGGAATACCGACTTTTATCTTATTATCTCTCATTAAAATCAATGAGATCAAGCCATCAAGGATGGCTCAGTAGGTAACGTCATTTGCCGTGCAAGCCTGATGTCTGGAGTTTGATGTCCGGGACACATGGGGAAAGGAGAAAACCAACCAACTTCTTCTGAAAGTTTCCCAGACCCCCACACAGGTGCTGTGGGGTTGGCACAACCACATTCATATCCGTATCAATATGCCAACACGACAATATTGATAATGAGAAGAAATAATAAATTGTATTTATTAGTCATATTAAACTAATAAATAAAGAACTCAGAGTTTTACTTTATTTTATTCTTGTTCTTTTTGAGACAGAGACCCTATCTGGATGACTAGCGATTTACTCAGTGATCTGCCTGCCTCTGCTTGTTGAGTACTGGGATTAAAGGCATGTCCATGGCACAAGGCTTAAGCTTAGATTCTTTATATAATAATTTTGTCTCAAAACCTGTAACAGTTTCTGCTATGCATCTGTTAATGTAATATTTGCCTTTGAAAACAAGAATGCAGGTAGAATATATGCATCTGTAGGTTATTAACCAGAGGATAATTTTTAATGATCTGTGAATGTATAAAAAGGTAGAAAAATATTTAACTTGTTTTTAACCCATTGTGTATAAGGTATGTGTGTGTGTGTGAGAGAGAGAGAGAGAGAGAGAGAGAGAGAGAGAGAGAGAGAGACAGAAAGAGAGACAGAGAAAGAGAGAGAGAGAGAGAGAGAGAGAGAGAGAGAGAGAGAGAGGGAGAGAGGGAGAGGGAGGGAAGGAAGGAGGGAGGGAGACAGGGAGGGAGAACATTAGTACCCTATAAATGTGTATAGATCATTTAAACTATTATCAGAAAAAAATGATGAACTTTGTAAGTTATTACAGCACTAAGATTGCATTATTTTGATGAAATGCTTGATGCTAATTCACTGCAATATGATCATAAGTAACACTTGAGTATATGAACCACACTTGTCAAAGTAAATGAACACAACACTATTTTGATGTAGGGCCCTTGAACTCCTTTATGGCATTGGCTTTGTTTACATTGTAATTTTCAAAATTAAGTAATCTACATGGTTCCCTGGTGTGAATTAACAAGTGGCTCTCAATCAATGTTTCGTGTTTTCTTCAGTAAGCCCATGGAGGAAACAGTGCCTGCTTTCTTTCTTGATGTATAAAATTAATGTAGTCAGTGAGTCTTTCTGCTTGACTAGGAACACTGTGTTTTTACATTATGCAATATATATATATATATATATATATATATATATACCATAGAATTTTCCTTCTGTATGTTCAGTGAAAAAACAAAAGGAGAAAAAAGCAAATTTGCCCCATTATTATGAAACATGGAGCAAAGGATATCTAATAAAATTATTCCTAAATTTTTCTATTGAAAGTATCATACATGTTCTCCAATCAGTTGCACAATGATATGTGAACAGCTCTTCCAGTGCGCTGCCCATCAACACAAGCTCACCAGACAACAACTGATCCAATTTGCAGGTTTAAGTCTTCAACTCTCTTATTTGAAAGATCTAAAATATCTCTTTTTGAGGTTTCTTTCCTTCCTAAGTAAGTCTTGGCTAATGGTTTCAGTAAAGGAAAACAAGAGAATTTTTGAAAGGATGAATTCAGCGTAGGAAATATAACATGACACATAAAGAGACGGCCGTGGTTTCAAAGGCGGCGTTTCATGGTGGATTGTCATTATTTACTGGAAAAGCCAAGTGTGCACCAATGTAGCGTTCCATTGGTTTCAAGGACATAAGGGAATCTGAAGATAAACCAAGAATGTAATCACAGAAATATGTAGGAGTGGGAGGGAACACACCTGTTGTCATAGACTCAGAAACTCGCGTGTTCAAAGGCAGGAAAGAACAAACGTGAAAATAGCCAGCTACTTCTGTGTTCTCAAAGCATCGAAGGAAGCTAGAACTAACAGAAATGATGGGCCTGAACTAATTGGATCTTAAATCAAGATCAAAACACAGCGTGCATTATCCAGAAATGGAGCAGTCTAATTTAGTAATTACGGGATTCTCTGCCATTGATTCCATCACAGCTCTCAGGGTTTCAGGCAGCAGGCCCACCCCCACTCCCCCTGGGATGGCACAGCCCTCTCATTTTTGCTGTTAGGAAACTTCCATCAATGCATTGTTTCAATTTTTCATTCCCTCTTATCTCTCCTGAAGGATCCCTTTTGCTGAATACTGGTTCCAATCAATAGGATAAAATGGTATCCGTAAGTACAATTTGGAAATTATTACACATATACTCATTCCCGGTAAATTCTGCTTTGCGTTTGGGAACTTTAACCCTTTTATTTTTCGGCACAATCGTTTTCTTTGAAGCTCCTTTTCTTCATCAGTAAGACTTGGCTAATGGTCTCAGTAAAGAAAAACAGGAGAGGGAGGCGGGGGTGAGAACACAACTGTTGCCTGCCTTTGTCAAAGCCCTATCTTCAAAGACAGGAAGGGCTGAAGGTAAAAATGCTAAAGCTCCTTCTGGGTTCTCAAAGCCACCAAGAAGCTAGAACTAACCGGAATGATGAATCTGGACTAACTGGATTTTAAACCAAGTTCAAAAATGTAGCACACAATATCAAAAAACAGAAGAGGGAAAGCATTTTTTAAAATAGAAAATCCCATTCATTATTCATCACAGCATACTAAGGGGAATAGAGCCACTACCCCTGAGCTTCGGGTCCTGAATGGAATTTTTGAACTGACTCTGCAAGATGCTAAGGCCTAGAAGGACCACTGACTGTAGCAATCTCTGGATAGCTAAGCACACGTGTACTCGTCTCTTCGATTTTAAAATCTGGTTGTATTGAACAAATGTTAACCATATGAGCCAATGACACATATTTAAGGTTATAAAACAAATAAAAATGAGTAATTGTTGCAATCTGGGCTTGGATTCCATATTATCTGCATCATAAAATGATGTGTGCACGTTTAAAATTTACTATTAACAGAAAGACGCAGCGATCATCATGGCACAGCAGAGAGTCAGAAAACATCCATAATTTGTAGATGGATTTATATTGATGTCTACTGACTACTCAGCAACCTTGAGAAAGATAATAAAGCTTCAATAAACTTCAGTTTTCTTTTCTTCAGAACAAGACGAATACTAAGATCATATACGACTATGTGTTCAACAGTATTATTCGTATGATAACAAAACCATAGCCCCTTCTCTTTGTTCTAAAGACAGTGGAAGAAGAAAGGACTGAGCATGGGTGAAGGTCATGCACTGCTCTTGTAAGGATGCAGTGCTACAGGGGAGAAGTAGGAACTGCCACTGTTGACTGTGGGTTCCACTTATGAATGGACTAAGATGATTGTTTGGGGCTATATTTCTGAAATATTTGGGCGATTAAACCAGAGAACCAAAATCAACCTCTACTGCAGCACAAACCCATGTCCTCTGCCTGACATTCTCTCTCTAGAGGAAACTCTACGGAAGGCAAAATGCAACATGGAAATTGTATAGTGAAGTGGCCCAATAGGATAGAAGAACAGGATTTCATTTTGAATCTTTCAGTGTGAATTAATCCATAGCTTCACATTTCCAAAGTAAAGACGTATGCGTACCTTTGAGGAAACACTTCTTACACCCCTGAACAAGGTGCCTTCTCCTATCAGCGACAAATTTAGCTTACATTTTTTTTAAAGAAGTGGCTAGTATTTCCTTTCCATGCCTTCTGCTCATTTCAGAAATGTGTTGTACAAGCAAAGTCAGCCAAGCTTTGCCATCTTTGGGAACAGCTTCTCGGGGATAATTCACACAGAATCCATTTCTTGTTCATTGTATATGTTAACCCTGAAAGGGCTCCTCCTCATTTCCACCTCTGACAGAGTGAGTGCCTCTGTTTTTGCTGTATACAGAGACACAGGGTAACCAGTGGCTAAAATCTGGGCACTGGAGTAAGATGGTTTGTTTATAGGCCTATTGTACCACTAACTTTAAATCTGTAAGCATCCTCATGTTACTGCCCCATGCCTCAACTTCCACAGCTATAAAATGGAACAATTACATCTGCTTGTGTTGCTTTATAAAATGCTTGATGAGGCAAAATAAGCAAGCTGCATCAAGCAATTCGCGAGTGCACTTGAGTGTTTGTAATATTTATATTTATTCATAGTACTCTGTAATAATTGCATCATCTTGCGTTAATAGTCATAATTGTTAACCATGTGAGAGACTTATGCAACCGTTGCCTGAAACTAAAAAATCAACCATTCTTAGTATTGCGTACTTTCTCAGAAATCACAATACAAGGAAGTAAACAGCAACCCTTTTCCTCAAAAATAATAAAATAAAATGTCTTGAAGATATCCCAGCATCTTATCCTTTCTTGGCATCTGTCAGTCTTCCACTCACTGAGCCACTACCTGTTAGCTTAGTTCATGCCTGGTACCTCCTGGACACTGGGATTCAGGGCACCATGGAACATAGTCAGGATTTCTGCCATTTCTCAAGTCTTAGTAATGGTATCCTTAGTACAAGGATATCCCCAGCCTTCCAAAGAACTATCATGTATGACTAAAGCATTTTCTATTTAAATTGTGTGTGTGTGTGTGTGTGTGTGTGTGTGTGTGTGTGTGTGTGTGTGTGTGTGTGTGTGTGGAGAGGGGGGGCGAGGTCCAGGGGACAGAATTGGATCCCCTAGAACTGAAGTTACTGTAAACCTCCCAGTGCAGGTACCGGGAACTGAATTCAGGCTCCGTGGGAGAGCAAGGAAAGAAGCAAGTGCTTTAAACTACTGAGCCATCTCGTCAGTTTCACTTTCTTGATGGTTTCTTAAAAGTAGAAGCATATTTTACATCCTTGATCGTGTATTTAAAGTTTTACTTGACTCTGAGATAAATATTGATGGATAAATATTTCACTATGTCTTACATGGTTCCAGGAATAAAATAACGTCTTGCCTCAGAAATGTTCTCTAGGCTTACATGTGTTCACAATTATCTGGGTCAATATATAATGTTCCAAAAAAATCATACTTCAAGAAACTGGAAGCAGCACATTTCGTTGCTTATGTTTGTAGTTTTTCCCTTTACTCAGGGGGGAAAGGAGAAATTCATGTTGCTCCTTTCTGAAACGTTCCGCCATGATGAAATCAGAGTGTTTATAAAACAAGAGCTAACATTAAATTTAGAAGATTTGAGTTTCAGGACCTAAGGAGAAAAAAAATGGGTTGAAATTAACCTCTTGACCCAAAAAAGTAAAAAACTGAATCAACAGTAAATTGTTATTTATTGCTCCCAGCAAAAGATACCACTGCACTGTGACCTATACCAGACAATTCACAAAGCAATGAAAAAGAAAGAGAAATGACTTACACTCACGCAAGGTTTTCTACCCAAAAGGAGTTTCTAGACTTCAGGACCAAAGAGAGAGGCTCAGGTAAAACCTGGCAGCCTCTCGAATGGGAGGAGCTGTGCTGAGACAATATGCAGAAGAAGCACAGAAGTTTCTATCTTCAGTTTAATAGAGACCTACACACTGAGACACTGGGCAAACCTTTTCACGAAAGAACAGTTGTAACTTCCACACTCAGGTCAAGGATTGTTAAACCCACCCTCTGAAAGGCTCCATCTCCCCATAGGTCCAATGAATTAGTCTTGGAGCGAGGAACGAAGTATCCTTAAAACAAATATTGATTACAGCCCAAAACAGATAAAGCTTTATCAAAACAACCTACTATCTTTCAGTACAATTACTGAATCAAATACTCTTGATGAGCACTTTTTTTAAAGTGCACCATTCAGCTGAGGGCTAAAGAGTTAGGTTTTCCCCAGGGAAGCTAACTTGTTATCAAACACGAGCAGTCACATCAAAATCATACACATACCAGCAACTAAATAGACTCGGTAGGATGTCTTTATGTCTGTATACATACATACACACAATAATCACAAAGACAAGTAGTCTATGTTTGAGAGGGAGCAAAGGGTAGATGACACAGGAGAAGTGGATACCTTCCATTTGTATGTTGCTAATGCCCGGTACCTTCCTGGGTGGTAGGAAACAGAGACGACAGCACACAATGGAGAGATCAGTCATTTCTTGGTCATTTCTCAGATTCTTCCTTAATGGTATGATTAGAACAAAAGAGATTTCCAACCTTCCCAAGAGCTCACACATTGGCTTACTAAGAAATGTCATGCATTATTAAAGCCTTCCCAATTTTCTTTGTGCTTAGGGTTTAAACGGAAGCTGCACATACATGCATTCAAAACATAAAATTCATAAAATCCAACTCCTGTTGATTTACCACAATGTTGTGAGTGAATGTCAACAGAACTTTCTTGAGTACACACTTGTATTGACCCAGGACATTATTTAATAAATATGTTCCCATACCTATATTCAAATCGGGCTATACTAATCTCCCCTTTCTTGATGCAAAGATCTGCTAATGTCCTGCATTTTGTATGTTCTGTACATAAAGAATACAGCAGATGATCCAAGGGTTGGATATGGGGACCAATAATTTCCAGACACACTAAGTAAGAAATTTCTGAGATTTTGGAATTATAGTTAACCTCAGAACATGTTATCCTACTATCACTGTTGATAGAGTGAAGTTAACAATGATAGGAAAAATTGGGAGATTTTCTCACACTTGGGCAGTGGTTCTCAACTTCCGTGTCAGCATATCATATGTCCTGCATACTAGACATTTACATTATAATTTATAACAGTAGCAAAATCACATTTATGAAGTAGCAGCAGAATAACTTCATGGTTGGTGGTTACTGTAACATTGAAGAACTGTACTGAATGGTAACAGTGTTGGGGAGGTTGAGAATCACTGCTCTAGGGAAAGCCAGAAATTGCAATCTGTTTCAGCTTTTGTCAGATTTGTTCTAGTTTATACAGAAATGGTGACCTAAATCTTACTGTTAGATATTTGATTCATTTTACCCACTATCCCCACTGGCCTTCAACATGCTAACATGGTATTTTTGAACTCGTCAATCACAGACCAAGCATTGAATGATTCCTAATTAATTGTCTATTAGTTCCTCTGGCTTTCAAAATTGTCACTAGCTTTAATGCACTGTGGAAGATTCTTCTAGAAGTGTTGAGCTTGCGCAAAGCTCTTATTTCACAAATGAACAAATGGACATTGATAATTAATGCATAAACCACACAGCTACAATTGATGCCCATAATTCCTATCCCGTGCTATCTACTGTGCACTGAAGGAAAAGCGTTAAATTATAATTCTTCTCAAGGAGTATATATGCTTTTCTTTAAGTGTAAAGATTCTAAGTAGTTAATTGCCTCAACATGTTTGACTTTTGTTATTTCTTGGATAAAAATGTAGGACAATGAGGAATAGTATTTTACAGGGTATACATGACACAAATGATGCTACATTGACAGAGTTCTTAAAAAAATTAAAAAAAAACAGGCTAAAATCCAGATAGTATGTATTAATAGTTAAACTCCTGGGATGTTATCTAAACTCTGAAGGCTTTTTTACAATGCTATGCATAGATGGATTCAGAATACAGTGTCTTCGCCTTGTGACCTTAAAGCCTCAGTGAGGCTTTATTTGAATTAACTAGTGGAAATTAACGACTTTATTCCATAATCCTCTCGAAGACTCAGCCACTGTTTGTTTTTTATTCCTCACCTTCTGATAGACCACCATGCATACAGGGTATCAGCAGCTACATGACTCTTTACTTGCTTGCATCAATTTCCTTCTTAGAACAGGAATTCAAAGGTATCCATAGTTGTTTTCTGTGGAAATGCTGGAAGACTTCTTAGAATTTTGTTGTCTCTCAAAAATTAGTTTTAGACTTGTGGATAAATTTTCCCTTTGCTCATATAAAGTTACGTAGATTCTTTGATTTCTAAACCATACAGCCTTGATATTATTTGTGAAGTATCATATGACCTGATATATAACTTCAGTTTGTTGATTCAAATCAACCCTGGTTTTCAGATATGCAATAATCCTCCATATAGGTTGTAATATATAGACTCTGCAGGATATGTATATGTATTTAAGAATATATATAAACATATATATCCACACACATACACAAAAACATGCGGGCACACACACACACACCACCACCACCACTACAACCATCACTGACAACAATAACAATAACAACAGTTAATGGGGGGGTAGGGCTTGAATGTATAAGAGAACAAAAAAGGATATATGGGAGGGTCTGGAGGGAGAAAGATGAAGGTGAAATGATGTAATTATAGTCTCAAACACAAAATAAATAATCTTCAAAAATAATTTTAGGCACTGCCTATACACCATGACAATGATCAGCATAGCTAGATGTACCTGGCAGGAGAGATGGGCTCACCAACATGGACTTCTACTCACTAAGCTTGCCCAACTCCTGAATAGAAATCTGTCAGTAGCAGATACTAACATTGAACCCACAATAGGGCACCATTCTCTGGGGTGACCAGCCAGAGATCTGGTAGTAGCTTGTCTATGCTGGTCGTGTCCATCACAGAAAGAACAATACGTTGTCTTTAGTGGAGTAGATGCTTATTCTAGCTTTGAATTTGCTTTTCCTGAACGTAGTGCTTCTGCCAAAACTACTTACCTTATCCATCACAGCATCTCACACAGCATTGCTTCAGAGAGAGAAGTGTGGCAATGGACCCTATTCATGGAATCCACTGTTTTTTTTTCCACCATCCTGAAGCAGATGGTCTGATAAAAATGGTGGAATGGACTTTGAAAAATGCAATGTGGTGCTTTGAATAGGTATAGCCCCCATAGACAGGTGTATTTGAATGCTTAGTCCATAGATAATGGCACTATTAAGTGTGACCTTGTTGGATGTGTGGACAGGCTTTTAGGGCTTCTATGCTAAAGCTACGCCATGTGACACACAGTCTTTTGTTGCTTGCAGATTGAGATGTAGAACTCCTTCTCCAGCACTGTGTCAGCCTGCGTGCTGCCTTGCTTTCAACCATGACAATTGTGGACTAAACCTCTAGAACTATAAACCAGCCCCAATTAAACGTTTTCCTTTGTAAGAGTCGTTGTGATCATGATATCTCTTCATAGCAATAAAACCCTAACTAAGCAACCCATTTACAGTGAAAATCGTTATGTGGTTATATCCTTATTGCCTGGAGCAGAGTTTCCCAGAAGATGGTATATGCTTCAAGTCAGCATCTGAAACATGTTTCAGGTTCTTCCATAGCCAGGATTCACAGGACTGTCAAGGTGTGACAATGGGAACGATTATATTCACGATCACCCTAGTGATCTATTAGGAGTATTTTTGCTTCCTATTTCCATGCCCCCAAGTTCTTCTGGCCTATAATTTTTGTTTCCAGATAAGGGAGTATGACTTGCAAGGAGCCACAATAAATATCCCATTGAACTAGAAGCTCAAACTTCCTCCTGACCACTTTGGGCTTGGAATACCCTTAACCCAGCAGGCTAAGAAAGGAATAAGAATATGAGAATGGTAATTTATCCTATCAGGAGAAAATTGGGTTGCTTCTCTACAATTGATGTAAGAAAGACTATGTCTGGACACAATCCTTTAGGACAGTGGTTCTCAATCTTCCAAATGCAGTTCTTCATGCTGCAGTGATCCCCAACCATAAATTTATTTCATTGCCACTTCATAACTGTAATTTCGCTACTGTTATGTGTTTTCTGATGCGATTGTGTAGCAAGTTGATAAAGGTTGGATTTGTGAAAACTAGTCTTGTTTGTCAAGTTGACTGCATCTGGTATCAATTAAAACAAAATCTTCTGGAAGCACCTGTGAGGATTCCTTTGATAAGACCATCAGGTGTGGAGCACCTTTGGAGTCTGAGCCACACATTCCAGTGGCAGCACAAATGAAAGGACAGAGAGAAAAGAAGCTGCCTCACTTCCTCCTGGTTATCCCTACTCTCTCTGGCAAGTCTATCTTATTGCAACAACATCAGGATAAAGTAAACTGAAGATAAGCAGTTCTCCAAGAATCCCCTAGAACCCTAATATCCAACTAAGAAGGCTGAGATAACCAGAATCATGGACTGAAAATAAATACCAAATTCTGAGCATGGCTGTCATGATAAATCCATTGTTGGATGTCTATAAGCCTATAGACTGTAAGCCAGCCTAATGAATGACATATACATTCATTCTACCAGTTTTCCCCACATTGGAGAATCCTAACACAGAATGCATTAGTGGCACTCACATCTTGGTGGTAACCAACAGCTGTCTAATTGAACTTAAGGTCCACTCAGCCAGAGGGAAATTCTGCCTGGTACTTAAAGCAGAGACAACTTCACAGGGAGGTCATAAATCTCATAGGAGAACCTAGTATTATTACTGTACTAAATCACTTTAATTTCCAGCTGCATTCTCAACATTTATGCTGAACACAGGGATAAGTGTAGCCCTTAACCATTTTCAAAGAAGCTTCTCTTTGCAAATTATGGGAGATCATTAAACACACACACACACACACACACACACACACACACACACACGTGCACACACATACACAACCAATCAGAATGTAGAGAATAACTTTTTGAGAGATACCCAGCCCCAGTTGTTACATCTAGAAGATAATTCCTGTGCCCAGGAAATATCACAGAAGAAGGTAGAAAGATTGTATGGTCTACAGAACCAGGAAAGCTGCTATGAGATTGTGTCTCCTAGAAATGGCAGGGAAAACCCATTTTACCACAACAACATGGCTGCCTAAACAAGACCGGAAGAGTAAAACATAAATAGATATACTAAAATAATAGGGTAAAATCTTACAGAGCCCAATTTCTAGAAAAAGTGCTACAGGAAACTAAGGAATGCTGAAAGAGGGAGAAATGGTTTCCCCAGCCTTTTTCCTTGGTGCCAAATTGTCAGCCCTGATATTTTGGGCATACAAGTAATAACAAATGGAACAAAAAAGTTGTAGTCAAATATTTATATATTTAAAATATAAATGTACATATGTGTATTCCTTTAGTATGCTGTATCTGTGTGTCTCCCCCTCTACCTCTTCCTCTCCTTCTCCCTCTCCCTCCCTCCTTCCCTCCCTTTCTCTCTCTCTCTCTCTCTCTCTCTCTCTCTCTCTCTCTCTCTCTCTCTCTCTCTCTCTCTCTCCCCCCTCTCGTTAGGTAAAAGAGATCATGAATTTGAAAATGAGTAAAGGTGGTACACAAAAGAGCTAGAAAAAAGAAAGAAAGGGGTAAATGATGATAATATTTCCATTCACTTAAAAAGTAAGTCCAGGTAGTGAGTTAAGCTTTCTAAGAGCACATTCAGAAGAGACATGAACAGGTATAATTCCCCTAAAGCTCTGTTTTAGGCAAAATGTTTCTAGTTCTCTCATTCCTAGTTTATAAAATCCCCTTATTTATTAACTCTACTATGCTTCCTTCCTCTGCAGAAATTCACTTTTCTGAAACACCCTTATCCAAGCTGCTCTAATTTGTCTAATTGATTCTGACTCAGACCCTTTAGATTCCTCCCTCGTCCAAAGACCAGCCTGACTCTCTTCCCTCTCTTACTCCTCAGATCTGCTAAGGTATCATGACCTTACTGACCTTAAGAAACTAGTGGGAGGACTCACTACCCAGCACACAGTGACTTTCTCATCCTAAAGCCACATCAACAACAAAAATGAACCAAGGGGCGATGTAAACTCTTGCTCACTTCAACTTTGTAAGGTGGTCTTTAAGAATTAAAGAAGGTAATTGACTAAAAGACCAGGGAAGCACTCCTGTGTCTACTCTCATCTATTTCTAAGCCTGTTTTCTCAGCTAATATCAATTGTATTATCCCAAAGAGGCTGGCCAGAACAGGGTCCCTATTTTAAGTTAATTCAATGATTCAAGTTGCCTATACACTATGGTTATAATGCACATTCTATAACCATGCATTTGTAAGCAGAAAACGATGCACATATAATAGAAGCCAAAGAAGCTGTACTACATGGATGTATCAGAAAGCTAGGATTTCTTTTCTCTGTACATTCTTAAGATGCTTCTCTTCTCTGAAGGTTCTCTTGTCTTAAATAAGAGTAACTCTTTATTTGATATCAATTTCTGTTTTCACTATCAAAGTTCATGAATTTCATTAATTCATATTGCTGACTGCACTCAGTAAAGAGGACGATTTCCATTTTGAATGCAAGCAGCAACCAAAACGATGACACATCTTGTCTTCTTTCTACACCCAAATGTAAATAATTCTGATAACCTCTTGCTATGTGGGAGGCGGCTGTCTGGTGTGATTATTAAATTACAGCTCCGGTATTGTATTCCCCCCAGTTAATGTTCAGCCTAATTCGATAGTCTGAATTGTACGTGATGTAGAAAATTCCTATTTGTACTCAGAAAATACAGTTTAGCAAATTGCTCTGTGACACCGTTCACTTTATTTCATGAGTATTTGAGGTAAAAATTGAACGTGGTTCTTCCCTTTTAGTTTGTACGTCTGAAGACACTGAAGCCTTTAAAAGTATTTGTCATAAAAGCACACACAACTAGGACGAGTAGTGTTATTTCACTCTGCACCCCATAGGGAAGTCAGTATATAAAGGAACATAACCTTCTTCAACATCACATATCAAGTTAAGGGCAGAATCAAAGACAGAAATTGCACGCCTCACTTCGGTGGCCCCTATTTTATGAGCTAGACCTCACCTCCACCCAGCTACAACTCTTCCAAATGGTAGCTTTTTGAGTCAGCCTGGCCCTGAGACCCAGTTTCTTTTATAGCATCTCCCTGCCTTTAACTTCAGTGTCTATTCAGCCCCTGTTGAGAACAGGTCCACTCTGAGCCCTTGAGAACACAACAGTTGTTAGTGTCATTCCCGGTGATGTGTACAGTCTGATGGTGCAGCTGATCCTGGAAACCGTGATTCATATTTTATTGCCACCTTCCTGGGTTGCTTTTATGGCTGTTTTTATTGCCTCCATCTATTTATTCAGAAAGTGTCATTTTGAAAATATAAACCTTAAAACAAGAAAGCAGTTGAGGAGAAAAACGGAGCACGTGCTTCTTTGGAATGAGTATAGTAAACTGTATTTCAGAGCATGTCTACTCTTCCAAATTTATTTCTCTGAATTTCCTCCCACATGCTACCCCAAGAAAGAAAGGTGCTGGGAGCAGAAGCAGAGGGATTGAGAGACTGGAAATTTAAGATGTGACCTTCAAATATTTTGACTTCACAGATGAGCAGACTGAGGTCTAGAGCCAGTGAAGAGGTGACTGTCCAAATCCACACACCCATTCACTAGTGCTCACCATATTCCCAACACGAACTTCCTCTACCAGGCTTGGGCTATTATCTAAGTTCCTGAGCCTCTCAGAACAGATGTTGCCTAAGTCCCTGGCTGAGAGCATTCTATCCCTGTTTGCACTTCAGTGGGTGAAGAGCCATAGAGACAATGAACAGGAGCTCCCAGGAAGAGAAGGAATGTGTTCACCTCCAGGCTGGTTTGCTTATCTTATCCTTGTTAGCACAAATCCAGAAGGCTAGCAAAAGCAAAAAACAAGCTTGGGGAAATGGAAGTTCTTCGTTTGCTTAGATGGTGCTGTAAACATCCTACAGGACCAGAAGGGTAGTTAATGATTGACTGATCAATCTGTCATGAAGTGCTGATTAAGTATATAATACATGTGTAGCACTACTCTATAGAAACGTGAGTGGGCCAAAGAAAATAATAATAATTGAAGTAAATGGTTCTGTTTTAGAATTTTCATTCACCATTTTAGATTGTGATGTGGCGGTGGGAACTTCACAACCCAGTTGCACGAGCAAAAGACAAAGTTAAGTTTATTGAATTAAATGCTAATTAAGGATCATTTCTATATACCCATTTTTATTAAAAATTTTACTGAAATATTTGAAATATTTATCCTTAAAGTGCACAATCTGGATGTACCTAAAACAAAAAAAAATTGTATATATTTGAGGATCTTTTCATGTGGGGTAGGATTGCTTAAGCTTCATACTTTTCTCCAAAGTACATTAGACAACAAATTGGCTAAGATTGTTCTAAAAGACACCTGACAACATTGAAAACATCTCTTCCTGAATTTACTTCTGTACATATTCTATTTCTTATGTATAATAAAACTTACTAAAACTAATTTTATGTTAGCCATGGTTAAATGCCACCATTTCTTATATATTTCTTATATAAGAAATATTTCTATATTTCTTATAGGAATGGAAAGACTTTGCTCTCTGTCCCCTTGCATTTCCACCAAGGTTCTCATTTCTTACCCTACCAGATCATCAGCATCAAGAAAGTATAAAAGAATTCTCTGATAAAACCCAAGGATCTAAACGATTGAGTAAAAAGTGACATTAGAAACTATCCCAATTTGAAAGCCAATTTATATTGATTTTAAATCACTGCAAAGATAAATTTTGTCAATTGCAGAAGTTTAAATTGCATGAAAATCAAGCACTTTCATAAATGTGGTGTTCTCTCTTTCTCTACAATACACACACGTACATATATACATACACTCGTGTGTGTTTGTCTGTCTGCCTGTCTGTCTGTATCTCTGTACACACATGCATGCTGGGGATTAAACCCAAGGCCTCCTTCATGGTTATAAGTTGCATTGAAGAACAAATTCCAGGTCTAAGCCTGCTAGGCGATAAATTAATAATTCAATATAAAACATTTTATATTTCACTTTTTATCAGACACTTTTTATATTCTCTATTCAGTTCCAGTTATCAAATCCTAAATTACACTGGTAAATATTTATGTATGTGTGTGCATGGGCATATGTATATATGTTTGTACATATAATAAACACACAGAGATGACCCTGGCAAGGTAACTGTAGAGGCTATGAACAGGGCAGCAGATGCAGCCTTTAAATTCCAGTGCCAAATGGTCAGCTCCGAAAGCATACATATTCATAAAAGCAACATATGAACTGAGCACATAATATTTAAGAATATATATATATACATATACACACATATATAAGTTCCCACACATGTATTCATATATATGTACACACATACACATACACATATATACATATATATGTATATATGTATATCAGTAAGCTTGGTTCATAACAATGACCAAAAATAAATAATAAATGAATAAATACATCTCTGCATTGATTATCCATATTTTAGGGGTCTTGACTCTTGTCTTTCTGTTCTCTATGGCTGTGCCTGGTTGTGCTTCTTTGGGCCCTGCTCTGTTTCTCATGGATGGCACATCTTACAATACCATGCTCCTTTTGTTCAGGTTAGTTCACTGAACTGTAGCAGTGTGGAAATTGATTGAGAAGGCATCTGGAGCTTGGCTCAGCCAGGCCACACCATCAACCAGGACACCAATGTGTGCATACACTTGTCTCCTCGGAGAGGAAACTCTACAATCTTAAATCAGAAACATCCTGGCCTATGAACTCTGCATCTGGAGCTCTGCCTCTCTGTGTTCTTATAGTAAAAAGAAAGAAAAAAAAGAAAAACAAATCTCTTCTGTTGTTCCATGAGCAAGTTTCATAAAAAATAAATTTGAACTATAAACTAGAAGAATAGAACTATATTGTCGTTGTTAGTTGGGTCGCTTGCTGTGTTAATCACTGTGGGTAAGCCTTTGAGATCACGTGGTCATAGGATCACAGGGGTTGCAACTGTGGGAAGCTGTGTGGTTTTAACTTTCAGAAGACTCTTGAAATATGTCTTTCTTTCTTTAAATTTCAGATCATATCTCCTAGGTTTCAAAAACGAATAAGCTTGAAGAGTTAAATCTCAGCACATTCAAGGTTATGAACACTTCCAGGTGAGTTTAGCGATAGTGTGGATTGTGTGGGAGTTGGAGCAGCGTGATGGAAATTTCCACAGCCATTTACAGAGCCTGATCTGCAAAGTGCTTTCTGTTGTTGTTTGTTTTGAAGGAAGTAGGCAGTGAGTTTGGCTGCGTGTTTGTTTCCTTGTCATTCATGGCAAAGCATCAGTGTTAGTGTTAGCGATGATTATGGATGCTGTTAAGGGAATATGTTTGCTTTCTGCCACTTTTGATTCTGTCCACTGTAGAGTTGAACTTAAGGGAATAAAATTGTCAAAAAACCTGGGAATAAAGTCAGCATATGTGTTAAGAGGTAAAAACTTCAGATGGCCTTCATAGTAAGTACTCTTTGGTAAATCATGCACAGAGACAGAGAGGAGAAAGGAGAGAGAGAGAGAGAGAGAGAGAGAGAGAGAGAGAGAGAGAGAGAGAGAGAGAACAAAGATTGAATTATGAGACCGGGTTCTGTTTTATGTACCATAAAATATAAGAAATCACAGCAGAAGTTGTCTTAATTTTCCTGTTTATTTTAAAATACTGACCAAACCATAAAAGACGGAATTCTGAACTTATCACAGGGAATAGGCTAAAAGTACTATGTCAAGTAAATATGAATTTAAAAGGGGGAAGTCTCACTGTACAACTATATTTCCCTGGGCTTTATGCTGTGGTTATCTTGTTGACGCCATGGTGGATATGGTTGGACAATGAAGGACTGCACTGGAATCCATGTTGTGTAACCCAAGAGTCTTGGAGAAGTCAGTACTTATCCAACAGAACATATTTATAAAACTTATTCTTAATCTAGTCTCTGAGTTATACTAGTAGGTCTATGTTCTAACAGAACTTTATTGTAGTAGATTAGTACATGACCAATCAGGTGAGCGGTATACAATAAAATTAATAATATGGCAATTTATATCACTCAAAACTTGATTTAAAAAAAAAAAAAAACAGGGGTTGGGGATTTAGCTCAGTGGTAGAGCGCTTGCCTAGCAAATGCAAGGCCCTGGGTTCGGTCCCCAGCTCCGAAAAAAAGAAAAAAGAAAAAGAAAAATAAACACCAAGTGTGGTGGGTGTGGTGGCATTAAGGTCACACTTTAAGGTCAGCATGAGCTGTACTTTTGTCTTTGGGGCCCTGTGGATCAATACTAGTGAGTCTGAATCCAAATCGGAAGGCTGTAGATCCGAACATGACTGCCACTGGCTAGGTGTGGTGGTCTGTGCCTGCAGTCCCAGCTATGCACGAGGCTGAGACATCAGTCTCATGTGGGCAGCAGGGATAACAGCACACTGAGACCCTGCCTCCCAAACCAGAAGCAAGTAAACAACATCGGAGGCCAACGTAAGTCTCCCCGAAGCACATTTGTTCTTGGCAGTAGCGATGTATGGCTCAGTCTCAGACAAAGCAGCCAGACACTAAATAAAGAAATTGAAATTGCTAAATTAAAAATGATTGCTAATGCTTAGGCATGCTAGAAAGTCATGACTAAGGGGAAAAAATGTAAATATTGTAGTGGAGATTTACAGTCATTTTTTTTTTAACAAACCCTATATCAACGGAGAGAATTCTATAAACCTAAACATTTTGCCTTTGGACATAAACACGTTTTGAAAAAGTTAAGTATCTTACATAGAAGACAGACAACTTGATTTGGATTTATGTGCAGATTATGTTTGCAGCAAAGCTAAATAGACCACTGAAGGATGAAGGTAATTCATAAAGAGACACTTTGGGATATAAATACGGTATCCAGTTTTAAAACACGTATAATGCACTGCAGTCATGGTTCCATACTAATCATATTCACTTGCTTCTCTGATTTGTCCCTTCACCTCCCATTCTCCTAATCACACTCCGATAGAACGAGCGGGACATGCTGTAACCCTTTCTCTTTACAGAGGAGAAAATGGAGCTAAAATAAAATTTAAAATACAATAGGGCAATCCAGTGGGGAAAATTCCCTATGCAGCTAGGAATAATATGCGTAACTCGGAGCCCTTGATTTCTGTCATTCTCTTTCTGTGAAGAAAGGAACTGTGCTGAGCTGGAGGCAAATCACAAACTACAAAGACAAGGCAGTAAATAAGGAATTGTAAATCTAAGACTGATGCAAAGAATACACATTGGA
Organism: Rattus rattus; assembly: GCF_011064425.1. NCBI lineage: Eukaryota > Metazoa > Chordata > Mammalia > Rodentia > Muridae > Rattus > Rattus rattus. Next base: position 180,179,942 of record NC_046156.1, read on the forward strand.
TTTTTGCCTGAGTTACTCAGAACCAACACAGCATTAAAGCACTAGAAGTTGGGGGTGATGAAGAAACAGAGATTCCAGTCCTGTTTTCTAGTGTGTGTGTGTGTGTGTGTGTGTGTGTGTGTGTGTGTGTGTGTGTGTGTGTGTGTGTGTGTGTGTGTGGATTGACTAATTTGAGTTCTCCTGGTGTCTGTTTCCTTTCATCTTCCATGGGACTTGTGAACTGTTACTCGGGCCACGTTATAGAACGTTTGTGAAGATCAGGTGAGACAGTGGATGGGAGAAGCTCTGTACATTCCAAGACACTAAAAGCAAAATGCATGTGTGCACAGTACAGTGTGGCTTACAAACGAGTATTAGTTTGTCATTCTGCAAAATGGCACCCAGTTAATGTTCTGGGGAGTAGCCAATTGGTAACCACTGAAACAGAGGTATGCAGAGGATGCGTTTACACCAGCATCCTTTTCTTGTTCTTCAATGGACCAGAGGGTCCTGTGCTCTATTACTTGCCTCATCTCTGCTCTTTCAGTAAACCTTCCAAACATGCACGCAGTGCGGGCCACACGGATCCTCTGCATGGATACCCATCCTCCCTTCACACCTTTCTCAGTTTATAGAGTCCTTTACTCATCTACATAGTGTAATACTTTTAGCCGTTCCTCGGCCTTATACTGCTATGGTATTCCTAAAACCAAGTCAACAACAAAGGAAAATAAAGACAGCAAGTTCTGTCTGAAAGAGCTACAGTAAAATAAGGGACAAAGGCTGCCAGAAAACTGATATTCAATGTCTGCCGAATGACAGGCAGAGACGCTAATATAACTGGACTCCCTGGCTCACAAAGGAGTTAAAAATGAAACAGCATCCGCTTAAGATCAATATGAAATTCTATAGGCAGCCTTTACAAAGAAATCAAGGCAGGCATAATATGATCTCAGCGGCTCACTCTCAGGAAGATGGGATCACTCCAATGTGCAGCACAAGCTAAGTGCAGAAGCCAAGTCCTCCTGAAAGCCCCAGTAAAATGGAATTACCGCAATCAGGCAGTATGGTCAGCGGGGCAGGGATGAGATTGATGAGGTTATCAGGAGACAACTAGGGAGTGAGCCTATGCAAATTGCTGGACTGAAAAGGAAAACATGTTCACATAATGTGTCATTAACAGTTTTCATTCCAAGAATAGAACAAGATGTCTATTTAACCTATCAAGAGATTTCTAGATCCGTACCTTCAATTAACCAAGAACAGGAAGAAGTGCTAACAGCCGGAACAACTGCTTCCATCAATGAGAGTTTGTGATGGTGACAAGCGGACATCTTTGCAAGCTAACTACATGGCTGTCTTTTCCAACTCTTGCATTTCAGAGGAAAACAAACAAACAAAAGCCTGGTCATCAACAAACGAGTGAAGAAAATATAACTTCAGAAAGCAGCATGCCTATGTCCTTTTAAAATGACTTTTAAAAAATCGGAGACTTTAAGATTTCAAAAACTGCCATTTTCATAATACTTGTTCAGTCTCCTGAGCCAGATCCTTTTAAAATAGCTCAAGTTCCTATTTTGGACAAAGGCTCTCAAACAGAAATGATGGATGCTGGCAAAGACGCCATAGCATGATCTGACTCCTGCTCCTCAGTTTACAGCTGGGGACATTGAGGCTGACTGGACATTGTGTCCACGTTAACAGTAGATTCCAGTCTCCCTGTGATACCGTAGACCGGAATGGGAAAAACTAACGTCTAAGGAGAGCTGATATTCATAACAGAACCGCAGGCACCCAAGGAGAGCTCATGTTGAAAATATTAAAACTGAGGAAGATAAAGAGATCCTATGAATCAAATGTTAGGAAGACTACCTACTTGGGATCCACTCATGGAGGCTCTACAGTGCCATTCACTGCCTCCCCCGGCCATTCACTTCCACCTCAGTTTTGCCAGAGACATATATCCTGGGCCTGTGATCTCTATGATTCAGGGATAGCACATCAAAAGGACAAGCACAAAAACTTAAATTTATAAAGCAAGCAATATTCACTTTTACACAGTTCTTAGAAGAACAAATCTGCTTATGACTTTATTCTGAAGTCTGTTTATGTCACTTAACGATGTCTGTGATATATGACTTGGTAGTAGTGAGATTTGTTCTCTCTCTTTTTTTAATTGCACCCTCAACTTTTTTTCCTGTAAAGATGATTTTGATAAGTGTTATTCTTTGAATCTTGGGAAGCTAGGAGGAGATTAATCTAGGCCAACAGAGGAACTAAAGTGGCAAAAATTGATTAAGGCATTAAAATACCTACAGTATGTCTAGAAAATATGACCTGTCTCTAAATGGTCCCGGTAAATCACAAGCCAAACTCAAAGGAAGCAGTTAAAGAGAGCTTTACCAAGTAATAGAAAAGTTTTCAGGACAGAGCATTTTGTAAGTGCCATTTGATTTTTATATTCTGTGCTATCAGAGAGAAATATTTATATAGTTCTGAACAATGTTTCTACCTATGTTTTTAGAAAAGAAGACTAGGTCTAATGCACAGGTAATATTTATAATATATGTACAGTCATGTAGATATTGTACACACATGTATACAAGTATATTTAGGAATACTATAGCCAGTTGTATGACATTATTGATATAAATTGAAACCCAATAACATCTTAGGTTGTCTTACAAACCCACATATTTCTAACTTTGTATTTCTCTTCTCGGATATACTTTCTAAGCTATTCTGTTGACAAATAATGATACTCAGGAAAGAATGAGCAAAGATTTTGGATGAACACATAAAGCAATTGGAATCTCCTATATTTGGCATATTTACCATATTAGTTTGGTCTGGAACAGAAAACAAATGAAATTGATTTTTTAATATGTAAAAAATTTGAACCATGTTGTTCATTTTGAAGCAAGCAGTCCATGTATAACATTTCCATGGTAGTCCATGGAGAAAGCACTGAAATTGTGACCATTTGGGATATTCCAAAGTGTGCTCAGAGCCACCTGATCGTGTAATCAGAGCGAGTTTGCAAACTGGAGCTGAGCTCACAGTAGTTTTCTCAAACTCTCTTTGCTTAACTCTTTCTTGGTCTCTTATCAATATTTTCACATATTCACACACACACACACACACACACACACACACACACACACACACACACACACACACACACACTTTCCAATGCCCTCAATGCCAATCAACTCTTTGTGAAAAAAAAAAAAAAAAAAAAAAAAAACCTCATTGTTTACTCTAGGTAAGCGGGCAAAATAATCACAGTGTGTTTACCTCCCCTGCTGAACCACTTCCACATGCCCCTTGAAGGCTTAACCCTCTGGTACTTATTATTGGGGCTGGGGTGTAGCTGCTGTCACTGCCCTCTAGGCATACGCAACAAAATCATTACTTCCGATTCTATCTTATAACTTCTTTTCTTTTATTGGATATTTTTTATTTACATTTCAAATGTTATTCTGTTTCCTGGTTTCCCCTCTGGAAACCCCCCTCCTCCAGCTACCCTTACCCACCCACCTACTCCTTCCTGCCTTCCTGCCCTACACTGGGGCATCAAGTCTTCACAGGACAAAGGGCTTCTCTTCCCATTAGTGCCCAACAAGGCCATCCTCTGCTGCATATGCAGCTGGAGCCACGGGTCTCTCCATGTGTACTCTTTGGGTAGTGGTTTAGACCTTGGGAGCTCTGACTGGTTGGTATTATTGTTCTTCCTGTGGGGTTGCAAACCCCTTCAGCTCCTCCAGTCCTTTCTCTAACTCCTCCATTGGGGATCCCATTCTCAGTTCAGTGGTTGGCTGCGAGCATTTTCCTCTGTGTTTTTCATTCTCTGGCAGAGCCTCTCAGGAGACAGCTATATCAGGCTCCTGTCAGCAAGCACTTCTTAGCATCAGCAATAGTGTCTGGGTTTGGTGACTGCATGTGGGATGGATCCCCAGGTGGGGCAGTCTCAGGATGGCCTTTCCATCTTATAATTCTTTATTCTACCATTTTTACTTTATGTTTACTTTCACTTTAAAGGCATCTACCTACTGCCTCTATTACGTACGCAGGGCTTTTCTTTCTGAAACTCTGCTTCTGGAATCTACTTTCTTCTCACTAGCCTAAGAAAGCTAAATAATAGCTTACACCCACAAGCTAATTTTCATGAATATTTAACAATAAGTATTTTTAATGAGTAGATTTTTTTATCACATAAATATGCTAGATTTTTCTACTGTATTTGTTCCATACTGGTGCTATTCCCAAGTTCAGATATTTATATGTAATGGCACGCTCTGAGGATTCATTGGGCTGAAATAGAATAAAGGGTTTTTTCCCCCTAATGCTATAATTAGCACAGTATGTCTAGTACAAAGAATGTAAAGTACTTTGTTTCAACTGTCCTCTAGGAGTTCTGCCACTGATGTCAGGCCAGCAGATCTAGGCAGGTCCCAACATGCCCTAAATGCGGTTTCCAGGGTTAAGGTAGAAGAATAGCCATTCCTTCCCGTGACATGAACTACCAGGAAACCATATATGGTAAATTGGGCAGAACATTCTCTCTACCAACCTAAGCAGAAGACGTATCAAATGTTTTCCCCAGTGTGGACATCAACATCGACATATTTTCATGTGAAGTTTCTTTTGTCCTTCGATTTTTAATAAAAGTTACACACCAGACAAAAAAGTTTCCAACCGTTAAGATTATAAAATCGACTGTGTACAAGGCTGTAAGAATAGGTATGCCCTGTGGGAATAGGTGAGAAACCAGAGAGGAGCAAGAGGTGCTAAGAGAGGGGAGACTGGGGAGGTAGCCAAAGTCACATGTAACATAAAAATGGAGAGACTACTTGATTGGCACAAAGGAAAGGGACGCCAGGAGAAAAATCAGGAGAAGAGAAGCAACTAAAGCCGAAATAACTATAAAACCTCCATGGTGAAACCTAGTTCGTCATGTGCTGGTACAGATTATTATTAAAGAAATTGGTAGTAACAAATATTAGGAGAAAATCCTAAGTTACCAAATGTTGACAGCCATTACTGGGATAGAGAGCCACCCTACCCAAAGAGAACTTTTTCTGCATGAGTTAATGGCTTACTTCGAGTGGACGTATAACTACATGGACTCCTCACAAGCTTTATAGATACAAGAATTATTAGCCCAGACAGAATGGGGGAGGTTAGCTTATAAAACCTTCAGGGAGAAAGGCTTTGTGCCTTCTGAGTTACTTAAGGTGTCCTCTAGGCAGGGGATATAAAGCTCTGTGGTCATGTTACTCCCTCACCCCAGGAATAATTAAATAAAATGGAGGGATGTATAAGATGATCGATTAACAAAGCAGAAATGACTTATATGTCACACAGCATACATAAGATAACAGTGGATTCCCACATAAAAGCTTGTCAGCAATATTCTCATCACCAACCAGCATGCCAGGGCTCTCATTTCATTCAAACATGGCAGGAAGGATGTGGGTACAGGCCAAATGCCCATCTAGGTACCCCTTTAATTTGCCAATCAATGCTTAAGAACATATGAGAATATGCACTTACCCCATCGTCAATTCTTGCTTTGCAAGTTATAAATTCCCATTCTACTGGTTTTCCTGAGAAACCTACCCACATTATCAACACTTTATTAAATACCCAGAAACTGTTTGCTGTTGTAGCTCTAATCCTCCTCCCAATCTATCTAATCAGAACATATTTCAGCATCCTTCCCCGTGTTTTTCTTAGTGGATAGCCCAATAACATACTTTTGAAGAGCTCAGTCAATGGTTCCCTATTGTAACAAATAGAAAAGTAAACACTTATTCGTTGGTAATAACACAGAAGACTATATCTCAGGAGCGATCTACCATAATTCAGAATCTGCATTTAAAGTTTTTCCATTTGTTTATTTACAGTAGAAAGATACTTCAGTTTTAATGATGCCAAAATCCCAGGAAGTTTATTCCTCTCTCTCTCTCTCTCTCTCTCTCTCTCTCTCTCTCTCTCTCTCTCTCTCTCTCTCTCTCATCTTTGCAGTCACCACAGTTTTTACTCTGTCCTTTTTTTTTAATTCCCCCTTTTTTTTATGGCAGTATATTTTATCAAGAACACACTTTTATTTTATCCATGTCAACACTTTTGTTTGGATCCATTTTGCCAAAGTGGCTCCTTAACTAGTCTAGTTAAAATACCCAAGGCATGCATGATTTTTGAGAACTGGCTAAGAACAAACATCTCACTTTAAATAATATAATTTTTTAAAAAATACAGTACAATGCTATTTTGCCTAATCATTTTCTTAGTTATCTTAATAGTTGTGGGTTAGAGCCTAAACTTCAAACAAAACATCTTATAATATAATAAAATCATCAGTTACAAAGCCCTTCAAACAGCCTGGCTTTTGTAAGGGAACACATAGTGTTCGCCCGTCATCCCATGCGATAATTCCAGTAAAGATGTGGGAGGAAGGTATGGAAAGCTTCCTTGATGGCTGTCCTCCAAATCAACTCCTTTAAAAAGTACCCTAATTATTTTATTGTGCTTAATGCTTCATCCCATGTTTCCTGATGTGTCTTCCTATCTAACTATCTTACGTTTTAATGCACTTTCTATACCTCTCCTCAACTACATTACAGATCAAAGGATAAACGTAAGCCAGCATCTATCTAAACTCTATATTATGTGAAAAAGTTTCCAGGATAATTCTTTAAAAATCAGAACAAAAATGATTTCCCTGAAAAATAAAGGCTGTGTCTGACTCGGTGGTAAATATTCCTGTACCAGGTGTAAAGGAGACAGAATTTGCTTCCGGAGCTGTGGCTTGACTTGCAGAACAAACGCTATGCACCAGTAAATATTGAACTCCCCAGCATAAAATATGATCGGACCAAAGGACAGTTCATTGTCATCACATTCTACGGGTATAAATATTAGAGGGACTGACTTAAGTGTCAGTGTGTCTCAGTATCCCCACACACCTCCAGAAGATTTTCTTTAGAGGATAATGAAACTGAGGACATGTTACTTTTGAGAAGTCTTTGAAACACATTGTAATAAGCCTGACCATGACTCATGAAGATATGTTACTTTCTCTTTCCAGCATGTTTCCAAACTTATCAGAACAAGTTTTCTTTTCCCAGTGAAGGAGAAGCAGTTAAAGGAATCCCCCTTACAAATAAATCAGAATCATATCTCTCTCTCTCTCTCTCTCTCTCTCTCCTCTCTCTCTCTCTCTCTCTCTCTCTCCTCTCTCCCTCCCCTCCCCTCCCTCCCTCCCTCCCTTCCTCTCCATCCTCCCCTCCCTCTCCCTCCCTCCTTCCTTCTTAAAAATAACAGTAACAAAAGAAACAATATTAGCTTAAGGCTGAAGACTCCACTCTCCATACCAAATAGGTGCTGGGCTAGAGGCTGCCAGAGAGCAGATGGGAAATGCCTGTACTGTCTGAAGGATGAGCGCTTTTCTATCTTTGTCTCTGACAGGACTCCAGAAGTGCACAGTCTCATGTCACCCTAGGTAGAGCATATCCCATGATATCCAAACAGCTGACAGGACACTTGATGGAAAAGCTGGATGGATCAGCATTTTATTAGAAAAGTGGGGACATTGATAAATGCGGAAGAATACTTGCCCCATCCCTCATCTCTACACATCCACACTCTGCTAGATCCTACTGCTACCCCTACACTGCACACGTGAGACTCTGACTCTTTTTCTATAAGAGAGCATTTAGTTAGGGCTACTTTTAGAGCCAAAAGCTCTCACGTCTTAGGAATTTCTGCAAACGGCTTGTTTTATTAGAAACACATTAGGATAAAATATGTGAAAATTAAGCAAGTCACTAATGAATGCTTTTATGGGTTCACTTGATAACTTGGCTTAGGAAACATCCCTGCGTCTCTCCTTTTCTCTCTCAGTGTACCTCTGAAGTGAATCAGAGTAGCTTGGCTTTAAAAGGATTCAGAATACATAGTTCTTAGCTGTCTCAGGGTAGGGTTATTTACATTGAGATACGAAGTTTCCGAAGTTCCGTTGTTCATGATTGGGCTTTTGTTTTGTTTTTCCAGGGTTTGTTTCTGGTTTGGTATTTGTTTTGCTTCTGCCACTGAGTTGCCTGTTCTCTAAATAATCGTAGCACAAAGGTTGGGAGGAGAAATACAATAGAGCTTTGAGAGTGAAAATTGCCCAAATGCTTCACCAGAGCTCTAGGCTGGAAATGACAAGAAGACAGAAACCAATTGTTTACTTTCTTTTCTGCCTCCAGCAATATTTTTAGCTTACCGCATATCTTTTTCACATGGATGTGATTTTTCCCCCCAATGAAAAATATATGCTAAGAAGAAAAATGTCTGCAATTAACTAAAGTAAAAGAGCAAACTACAGCATGTGTCCCACAGCACAATAAAGGCAGAAGGGCTCTTTGTGAAGAGACATTGCTCCAGGAAAATTCCTTTCTCCAACTGTGATGCATTTGCTTCTATTCTGCATTGTGAACCCCTCCGAAAATAGAAACTTTATGTTTAATTGATTTATTTGTAATGAATCTGGCTCGGGGTAAAGACTCTTTGAAGCTGATTGATTACTGCAACAAGCTTAAGATTTCATACCACAACAAACCTTTTTGTACTAATAAACAGTGGGACAAGAAAGCTCTGGGGCATGGTGTTTCCCTTCACATTAAAGTGAGGATTTGCAACTTAAGTACGTGAGGGACATAGTTTATGCGCTCCCAAGAAGCAGACATAATGAACTATTTCTTTTAATGGCAGATTATCCCTGTTTCTATTTCCTGGAGTGAAGACCTCGCAAATTGATGTATCTGTCCTCTGAGGTTTTCAGAGAGGCATTATGGCATTTTAAAATATTAATATGAGAGTACATTTAGCTGAAAGTAGCTAGTCTAGGAGTCTCTTGTGGCTGCAATGCAGGCCACCAGAGACCTCCTGTCTCTCAAGGCAAATGATTTACTCTAAGTGTATCATTAAGATACACTTTTTGGGAATTTATGATGGTGCTTTTTCACCAAGTTATACCTTTTCCATAAAAATTTAAGTATTTTATGCTATTTTCCCCCACTCTTATTCCTTAAAAACCTGGTCAATGTCACAGGCAATTGTAAGTACCACCTCCTTCACTGCCACTGTGGGTTTGGGCAGAACACTGATTAACCAGGACTGGATGTCACATCTTGTTACAACTTTGCAGAGCAGAAGATGGTCCTAGGAGACTTTGAAAAGAACGGCAATTATTCCTCCAGTGGGGAAAGGGAGAAGAGGGTGGAGGTAAATCCAGATCTAATGTATGAACAGGGTGACTGCGACAGAAAAAATACTAATCAAGTCTATGCCAAGAATGCTTATTCAGGCAAGTTCTTGGGATCATTCGCTTACAAAAAACAAAACAAAACAAAACAAAAAAAAAAAAAACAATCACGATGTACTTTTGAGGTTTCCCTTCAGATACTGGGTTACCTGTTGGTTTAATTTCTAGGTATTCGGTTTCTAAGGAATCATGACTGAGCTGTGCACACCTGAAACAGAGAAGAAGGATCAGCATGAGGATCTCCTGTTTGGTTTCTTATCTCCAATCATTATTGGATCTTAAGCTCTTGAATTCGCCAGTGATAATAAGTCTCGATTGCAATGAGACAAATTGGAGCTGTCATCTCTTGGATAATTTAGTCACTTATTAATAAATATATCTCATGTTCCAAATGATTATATATATATGTGTATACTATATATAATATATAATGCATATGTATATAATATATCATATATTATATATTATATATTATATATGTGTATAATATATATATTAAATGTGAGAGCTACCTGCAACCTAGCCTCATTTTCCCAGCATCATTTTGAGTCTGAGGTTACTACTCCAGCATAGACGGCCAGCGCTCTCACCCTGCTCTGCCTGGGCACTGGGTAATGAACAGTAACAATAGAAGCATCTGTGGTGCATTTGCCTTACTGTGACCTGAAAATTCCTATGACTTCTACAACAGAAGTTAGAAGTTTTAATACAAAGACGTGATCCAAAATGTAAAGATCTTTATTATCATGATGAGACTCCAACTGTCAAACTTCTTTTTTTCTCTCAAAGGACAAGCCGCTTAACTAATTTACTGAGGCTAGGAATCTGTTGTCAATCAGAATAAATATAACATCATAGCAATTGGTATTAAAATGTCACTGTCAAGATTCCTTGTGCACAGCAAATCTTTTTTACTAGCAATAGCAGTGACCTAGTGAGCCCAATTGACAAGATTCCTCAAGAAACATCTCTCGGCACATTCCGCTCAGTTCTGCTCACAGGGTCTCCTGTGCCATGGTCAATGCAGTGTTCTAAGCTTCCGAGCAATAAAATGATAAATACTATGTGCATTCTGGAACTGTATTTCAACAATAATCTTGTCAACCTGTTTCCTCTGTTTGCAAATGTAATGACTTCATTGACTCTTTCATTAGGATGTATATACAAATGTTATTAAGAAAAAGTGGGAGAAATTTGAATTGTATTTGATAATTTTTATATGGAAATTGCTTTCCATTATAACATTGGTATGTCATACCAGTGAAGTCATTCTTTAAAGATAAAAATGGTAACGTATAGAAGCATGCTTTGAGTGCATTATTCAAAGGATTCCCATTTACATTTTTAATTGAGGGCAGCAGAATTTTAGGAAAGGAAGCATTTATATTTTAAAAGCTAAACCAGTGGTTCCCAATCATGGCTATTACTTACAATGCTGTTCACTCTGAGTTCACTGCCCAAATTTTATTATTTTCTGTCTAGACCAGATTCACCTAATACTTTATTGATAAAAAACATCTTATATTTATGTCTTAATCCTCATTTGTAGAACTCAAAGGCTTCACAGACATTACCTCATTCAGATGTCCACAAAGCATCTCTGAGGTAGAGAGGTGACAGCATTATAAATGTTAATGATGACATTAATACCAATATTTATGCAGTGTCTTTCCCCCTCAGGAAATTTTTGTTGTATATATTCTTTTAGTCCTCACAAAACCAAAATGATGTGCATTAAAAGCCAGAATTATTGACTCTAAAATGGATGTGACAGGAGAGTTAAAGGGAACATGGGCCTGTGGAGCTGACACGGTCAGTATCGCATTAGATTTATTTTAATAATATTTATAAATACTTTTATGAGTATTTCCTTAACCTTTCTACTCCTGGCAATAATCGAGTGCTTAATGAATCTTTCTGTGCCTGAATCTTTCTGCTTTCTTCAGTCTCTTTCTTTCCCCACCCAGCTCTTTACAGAAAGTAGACTACTTCAACCTGAGTCCCTAGTAGGCCTCCAGTAATACTTTGCTTTAATAAATCATTACCTCTCTTGTAGTTCAGTTTCCACACATTAAAAATAAAATATAGTATCTGTCCCAGTTGCAAGTAAGGTAGGTCGAAGGACCAGGAGAGGTATTTTTGAAAAGACAGGCCACAGTAAGGCATTCTTCAAGGAAAGTAGTGTGATAATATGATATTACCGAGCACAAGGCACACTCATTCGGACAGCAAACATGGGCAACAAGCCTCCTTCTGATGCTCACTGTATCACAGCTCAAAGCCAAATTGGAGGAGGAACTGAAAATAAAAGACGGTTTTAAAATATTTTTCACATTAAAATGGAACTGTAAAGACCTCACTAGAGTACTAATAAATAGAAAACGTAAATCTGAAACTTGGGTTATCATCCGTGTAGATAATGTCTATATTTTTTTCTTTTCTTTTCTTTTTTTTTTTTTTCCGGAGCTGAGGACCGAACCCAGGGCCTTGCGCTTGCCAGGCAAGCACTCTACCACTGAGCTAAATCCCCAACTCGATAATGTCTATATTAAGCTACTTGATCTTTATATTTTCCCAAATACTACCAACTTATTTCTCCAATTAGAAGATGTCATTTCAAGTTGGGCATGGGAGTAGGTAATTGTAATCCAGCCTAGGGAGTTTGGTGCAGACGGATACTGAGTTCGGGATCAGTGTAAGCAAACAGTGAATTTGAGAATGTCTTCATGATACACAGCAGGACTTTATCACAAACAAACCATAATTTCTGATTTTTAATTTCATGGTTCAGTCAAAATTCACCAGTTGTTTGGGTTTTTTTTTTTGTTTGTTTGTTTGTTTGTTTGTTTTTGCCTTTTGAAAGCCAAGTTCAAGGAAGTTTAACAGGATTTGGTTGAATCTGAATATTATCACTAATTTTTATTATGATAGAAGGTTAAATTAAAATGATTACAAAGATGCTATAAAACTAATGTTTTTGTGTTTAGTTAGGTAACCAACTGAGAATCCATCGTAGGGTGAAGATCTGGGCCTAGAACATTAACTTGGCAGTTCAACTTGGCTGCTCTTCTGGTAGATACATTCCACATGGTAGCTCTCCACCTTCTGTAACTCTCCTTCCAGGGGAATCTAATGCTCTCATCTTTGAAGAACGAGTGCAAAAAAAATGATTGTCACAATCAAATATTCTTCTAAATTTAGAAAGGTAAATAACGTTGCGATTTGAAGTTTGAGGAAATGTTTGCTTTTACAGTCTGATGTCAGTCCAACGGCATACCTGAAGTATGCTGAAATGTGTGATTGTCCTCTTAAGTTTGACATCAGAAGTAAACACTGAGATAAATGTCATTGCACGGTTTTCCCTCTTGCTTTATTTTTTTCTAGTATGTCACAGATTTACTTACTTTATTCATTCACTGTATATAGGCTTGAGTGTCTACGTCTATATATGTGGGCCACATGCTTACTTGGTGTCTTCCAGGGCCAGAAGAGGGTATGGGATTTTCCTGGAGTCACAGATGAGTGTGGATACAACGTGGTGACTAGGAGCTGAACTCCGGTCCTCTGAAGGAGTAGCGATCCTTTTAAATGGGGAGCCATCGCTCTAGGTTGTCTCCTGCTTTTCTTATTTTTGTTATAATTACAATAGACCTCTGGTTTAATTTTTTAGATTCTACATGTTTACTGTGTTGATGAATTACCTACTCTCTTTCTCACAGATTTTTTTTATCTTCTAGCTACTTCGTCATTTTCTTTTTAATTTTTATTTTGTGTTCACTGATATTTTGCCTGCATGTCCACCTCCTCCCACAGCATCCACTCTTCCTCCAGTTCCCTTCCAATAAAGACAGGTCTCCTAGGGATATCAACCAAACATGGCATATCAAGTTGCATTAAGATTAGGCACCTCCCCTCATATTAAGATAGACAAGTCGCATGGCATTTTTAAAAACAGATGGAAGTTTGGTTTCTTTGTACATTTTCAGTAACGTAATAATATTTCATATTTCATATTTCAACACACAATTCCTTTTTCATTGTAAACATTGCTCAATTGTCTAATCTGCACCACTGTTAGTCATTTCTTATTCATTAGTATTTGTATGAATATCTGAGAAGCAATAAAATGTTAGCACTGCCCCAATAAAATACTTTCTTTTACGTAAGAGAAAAAATATCAGAGAATTTCAGAATTGAAATAAAATAAATACTGCGATAGTAGCAAAAGGTGGTTTTCATTTCATTTTTTCACATTAACATTTTCACTGCCCCTGTTCAAGGAAATGCATATTAGAATTCCAGCATAGTTTGTAGTGATTATTGACCTCCTATACCAAGGTTGCCTATACAACACAGCTATGGGATATAAGAATTTCTCTATTTACTTGTAAAACATCTAAATCTACAGCCTGGACTCTGGACCAAAAAATCTGTGTGATTCATATCCCCTTTACACAACCAGGTAAAAGTAAAACACAAGACACAACTAGAGGCATTATTGGTGAATGATTTGTTACGAATTATACCTGAACTGCTGGGGTTAAATTGTTAAACAAGCATGATTTAACATAATTTTCCATAAGATGAAACTAGTGGGGATTCTTGTGTTAAATTCTAATCTCTCTCGACACACCCAATAGTTCTTTTGGGTACAAATCAGAAAAGAAATATGAATCAATTCCATCACAATGAACAGGGGCACAGGTTAAAGTGAAGGGGGTTAATCAGTCATGTTTGGTTCTGAGCAAGCTAAATTAATATTATCCAAAAGAAAACTCTGAGCATAGCAATCTGTCATCTTGGATTTACAAGGAACGCCAGCAACAAATGTTCAAGTGGACAAAAATATCTCCTCCATTCATAAGAAAGGGATGAGGGTGTGGTCGTGCATCCGCAGATCAAAGAGAAGTTGACATTTAGAGCTTATTAATAAATCTTATACTTTGGTAAAGAGAAATATTGAGTCACAAAGGCTGCAGACACTAATTCCAGAGTAATTACATGATGGATAAGGACCCTTGGAAGTACCAAGTCGCTGAGGAATAAATATAGAAAAACCACTGAAATACCTAAGTAATGTATTCATCAGGGGCTCTAACACACTATTGGAGAAGTGAATCTTACAGTATTAAGTCTTCAGGATCTCCCTTAGGCAAGATGTCTTGAGAGCACAGCAAAAGGTCACTTTTAACTGTTTATTTTAACCAAAGGAAGGGATTGCATTAGTGTAGGACAAAGTAAATATTGATTTGAGAACCTAGAGCATACAGTGAAACATCAACCTTTTCAACCCTTTTAAAGAAATCCAGTCATAAATAAAGCTCATCTGTACCATATTCTCTTCTTCGGAAAAACAATTGATATATAATTCATCCACAAAGTATCTTCACATTATCTTCACTGATGGCTACCCAGGCAGCCCAGTCATACTCTCATTATGGCATAGAGATAGTATTTGCCCACCCTTCCAAAAGGGTGTGTTGTACTATGTATCACAAGCCCGTTTTATTTATGGCACAATCTATAAGGGCAACTTTTAATAGTTCCACATGAGCTGAGTGCTAAAAGACAGAGATGACAAATGTTAGTATCATTGCAGCCATGATAAAAATAGAATCAATAATTGCACTTTTGGAATCAGGAAAAATAACTTTGAACTATTCCAGGTCGTGTCTTACCCATTTATCTCCTATAATTCTGTGCAAAAAGATTCTTATCATCGGACTAAGAATATTGATGGTCTGCAACTATAAATGATTACTGTGAACTGTTTAATCTTTATTTCAATGAATATAATATGCCAAAATGGTTGCTGTGGCATTATTTGAAATATGTGTGCATTAAAATAGCTTTAATGTTTGGTGGTAGTGACAGGACAGGGCCTTACTATTCCTTAAACATAGTCTTTTGAGATACAGAAGACTTAAGGTAAATATGATATGATCATTATTGTCTAGGAACTTACAGTTTCATTTCCAGAAATAACAATTGTCTGGGTTATTATAGGCTTAGGTGGACTTCGATTGGCTTATTGTATGTAAATTAGGTGAGATGTAAAGTCCAATAAGGAGAGGGCCTGTTACACTTGAAAGTGTTTACATTTAGGATCTCAGTTTCATCATCCCTGCCCTTGGCATTGTAGGAGACGTAATCAAGGGGAAATGAGAATGTGGGTCTTTGGTTGTCTCTGGGCTAAAGAATGAAACCAGACAAATTATATCCCATGTTTTTATTATCAATCTCCAACCATGGGATGTTTCTGTTTGCTTGTTTCACTTGGGGCTCTTTGTCCTTATCTCCGTCTTCATCTAGGGATATGTCTACATCATGACTCTATCAACAGTGTATGCCTTAACTCCAGCTACTCTAGTTCAAGAAATTTAACAAAGGAAAATAATTCAAAATTACATTAAAATGTATGCAAATGAATACTCGTAGCAGCACTGTTTGAAATAGGATTACTTAAAGACGACTTGGCTGTTAGTTAAGAGTTGATTTGAGATATGATGTGCTTATTTTGATAGGTGTTGTGCTACAGGGTACTTCTCAGACATCCCTTTGGGACAAGTCACCTCCCCAAGGTACTAAAACGTTGCTTACCAAATGTTCAGATAGTCACTTAATGGCTTTGGATAATGGAGCTCCCTTACTCTGAGGCAACCTAGCTCCTTTAGAAGAGTGTTTTCAATGGTTGTTGGATGTGAAGATGCAAAGATTTCGTTTCAAACGGGAACATCCCTGAAGGACCATCTCTGTAGTGTTAGCATGACTATTTATTAATGCCATTTTATGACAGGACAGCAGAGAACATGAAAGTTCTGCATATAATATAATCCCCAGAACTTACCATGACACATTGCTCATATTAGATGCTCCATAAATGTCTACTGAGTCAAAAGAATCAGCTTGCTAGTTAACCTGAAGGCAGTAGGATATCAAGTAACTATTTTTAATCCTCATACAATTCAGGGTTGTTTGAAGCTGTAACATTGTAACAAAGATTCATCAGTATTTAAAAGTATATATGCATGTACTTTTCTCAGCCTAAACATCGGGTTTTCAAATAAGAAAAAAACACTTTATTAATAAGATTGTAAAGAGTACACTTAATCACAGGGTATTTTAATGTCAAACGTCCTATAAAAACCTTAAGAATTCATAAACATAGTCAGTAATCTTCTAGTGATGCAAGAAGGTGGCCAAAGAATATATGAAAAAAAAAAAAACCAGATATTTTGAAAGAAGAGTAATGGAAGTTCCAATGGTTTCCTTCCTTCTGTACCAAGAGCTAACATACTCTCTACATGAAAGCTTTATGGCGCTCTGCTTCTCCATCCTATCATTGACAGTAATAGGTATTTGTTAATGCTTAAAAGGTACCAATCTGAGGCCACTAATATAACATGAGAACTGACGTCTTTGTTATTTTGGAACTACATGTTTTATTTACCATGGGCTTTTGTATTCCTGTACAGGAATGCCAATTCCTTTCAATGAGATTGTTTTTCTTAGGATTGTTATTTTCTTTTTAATTTAAGGTGCAGTTATTTACCCAATAAAACATAATGAAATGGGGAAGAATGTCAATTCAATGTAGAGAATGAGTAATTGTAGTTATCCTTTTATGAGAGTTATTTGTAATTGTATTAAAATATCTGGGAAAGGTAAAAAATTATGTGCATTCTGTCCTCTGAACAGAAATAGACACCAAGAAATCACTGTACAACACATTTTGAGAGGTCTCCAGTCATCCAGGGATTCAATAAAAATATCAGTGGGAAATCACCTAAGAAAATGAATTTGGGTCTAAGCTACAAAACGCATTATTTAAACCATACTCTTTGTAATAAGCATATCCTTCACTGGCTTCCTGTGGACTGAGTTGACTTGTGCATAGGCAGAACCTTCTCTGAGAAACCAAGCCAAGCCGTTGCACTCAAGACAATGACGGATATTTTTGGAAGAATTCTGTGTCTAATTCTTTTTGTTTTCCAGTAAGGAAAAGAGACAGCTATAACTTGCCTTCAATAAGTTTTCATGTTTCTTCAAACATTTTTATCTGGAAGCAATTAGTCTACATTAGTCCAATCAAAACTAAGGAAAATGAAACGTGAAGTAGACTGTTGGATGTAACTTTTTTTTTATAAAAAAATACTTTTTAAACTTCTTTATTTGATTCTTTGTGAATTTCACACCACACAACTCAATGCTACTTGTCCTCCCTTTCCTCCAAACATTTTAAGTCAAGATTGGTGACAGGCACTCCTGGTCAGTCTCTGTAGTTCAGTGTATCATGTCTAGATCTCTCTTTCTCTCTCTCTCTCTCTCTCTCTCTCTCTCTCTCTCTCTCTCTCTCTCTCTCTCTCTCTCTCTCTCCTCTTCTGAAATTGGTAGTCTCTCTCTCCTCCTCAGCCCTTACTTTCTCCTGCTCTATATCTACTAACTCCCCATAAATCACTCTCTGCTTCCTGTGTGCTCTGCTTCTTCCTCTCTTAGCCTTCGCCTTAATCTAAGTCATGCTTCAGTCTCTTCTATTTGAGCAGAGGAAAGAATCCATTAAAATTTCTGGTCTCCAAATAATTATTTATGTGCCTCTTTTCCTCAGGACACAAATCATGCATGTTCTTGTCACCTCCTAGACTCCCATTCATTTCTCAAGGCACCCCACTTACCAGTTTACCTTCATCATGAAATTAAATCTGTTGTTACAGTTACTCCCTAGTCATAAACCTAAACACATTGTCCATTCTTTCACTTTTCCCTGGGCTTCCTTGAAATCTCCATAAGCTGCCTTCAGTACTATTGCAAGACTATTGAGTTCCTTAACTTGTCACTTGTATAATTTCCTTACCACCATCTCTGGTGAATGTGTGTAACTGGTTCAATGGATGGGCCTCTTCTTTGATAGCTTCATGCTTTAAAATGTGGACTAGACTCTTTGATCTTCTAAGAATTACTGTAATGAGGCTCATCTTAAAATATTTATGGGCTATCATATTACCCATTTGGTTATTAGTGTTCAAACAGGAAAGACTGTACTCTGGGGTACACTCTTCCATGCCTCTTACCAACATTTGAGATTTAATGCTAGAAAAACACTATATGGAATACAACATAGGAGAAAAAGTTGGAGCGAACTAATCTACCAACATTTAGATCAGTTCTTCTTTTAAGAATTTAAATTTTATCTTTATCCATAGTTAATTAAATATATATAATCATAACTTACCATTTTCAATTAGACATTGTAATAGTAAGTATATTAAATCTTGGTTAACACATGTCTAGAAATTTTTCTACATGCAAAACTGAAACTCCATGTCCACTGTATAATTCCTTATTATTTCCTCAGTCTGGCTAGAGGAACCAATACTTGATTTTCTCATTTAGTTACTTCAGGTTATTCATATGAGCACAATCATGTAGTATTTTGTTTTGTGGGATTTTTTTTCACGCAGCACAATGTTCTTGAGGTCTATCCATATTGTAGTATTTAACAGGATTTTAGATATTGACTTTGATTTTGATGATAAATTTAACTCATTTTCTTCATCCATTGATCCATGATGGCATTTAGATTATTCTACTTCTTCATTATTGTGAATATATAGATAATACTGAAATTGATGTAAATATGTAACCTATAGAAATGTTCCTTCTTCTTCTTCTCCTCCTCCATCTTTTTTCTCATGATGTGGATTTAACCAAGAACTTTATACATACTAGGTAAGCACTATACTTTTAAAAAACACTCACAGTCATAGTCTAATTCTTTGTCTGGGAAGATATTGGAGTGTGGTTTTGTGTGTGCATGTTCATATTTGTACTAATACTAGTATACATGAATGTATAAATGCATGGAATGCATAAGGTGTGTGTGTGTGTGTGTGTGTGTGTGAGAGAGAGAGAGAGAGAGAGAGAGAGAGAGAGAGAGAGAGAGAGAGAGAGAGACTATGAAGGCCAAAAGACAACTTCTGATGTCGTTCCTCAGAAGCTGTCCATCCTATTTCCTGGGGTAAGGTTGCTCACTGACCTGAAGCTATACCGACTGACCTAGTGATCTATCTGTCGCTGGCTCCCTAGTATTGGGATAACAAGCATGTGCCTTCCTGTTCCTTAGTTATACAACAAACTCTTTACCAACTGAACTATTTAAACAGTCTCCTGGTTTAATTTTTGATCCTCAATGGATCCAGACTCACAAGTGATCCAATTCCCCATGTGAATGTCAAAATGTAGATAATAAAAAAATGTATATTTGCCTTGAGTTTATTCTCAATCTCCTCCTATACATAGAGCTACCTTGTAAAGGAGGGTATTAATAGGGATAGCAGAGGAAGGCAGCCTAACTCTTCATACAGATACAATATACATTCTACTTTCTACTCATTCTTTGTATCGCCTTTTCCTATTAGTTTTCTGTTTCTACTACATATTGAAGTTCTTAAGTAACCATATGCACCAATCACATAGTAAAGTTGAAATCCCAGATTTTGCTATTTTTCTGGTACATTATTCCCTCAAACTCATGTTCTGATATACCACTCTGTGCTTAAATACAGACAACAAAAAGAATGAGAGGTTTGATTCCTACCCTTAAAATGTTTAAAACCAAGTAATAAAAGCTGAAGTCTGACCAAATAATTGTACTGCAATGATCGGTGTAGAGTGAGTAATGAGCAGAATTTTATGAAGTTCTCAAGGGAGACACTGCCCAGATCAGGAAGATACAGGGAAAACATACACAACAGTTTCCTGAAGGAGATGATAATGAAGTCAAGGATTATGTGATGAATAGGGAGTAATGATACACAGAGCAAAACTTGCCAGTGAAGTCCATCAGAGACTTCCAATTATTTAACAAGGAAAAAATAAAACGTTAGAAGATTGTTCAGCTGAAGGAGAGGCAGAGTTTGAACATGATGGTGAGATACAGCACAACCTCGAGAACCAAACTGGGAGGAAATTAATTGGAATCAACTAAGGGGAATTATCTGAAAGCTAAATCTTAAAAGGGTTGTTTAGCATATGTGGTTTTGTAAAGATTGTGTCAGACAAATGACCAAACCAATAAAATGTGTAGAATAATCTTAATGATGAGGAAAAGCCTACCCACTGGAAGTTAGTTTTCTATGTATCCATCAACTCCCAAAGTATCGCCTTCAAGATACTTTCAAAGACAAGTTACATCCCCATCCTCTTGTAAGTTGTAATCCACTCAAATATAACCTTACTGGTTTTACTGAAATAGAATAAAAGAAAATTAAGCAGAATTATTAAGATGTTGTCAATGAATAAATAGAGACACAAAGGTAGAATAGTCTAAATGGCAGGGGACATGTGACATACCTCACATAAAAACATGGGGAAGAGGGATGAAAATCTCCAGGATACGTAAGTGCAATCTTTAATTTGCCAGGACTGGATTCTGTTTCCCAGTTACCAGTGCAATAACACTAGCCCTTTTGGTGAGGTATGTAATTGTTCAGTGGGTGGGAAAATGGATGATATCATCCAGCACCATGACAACAAGGTGATCACTTCCAGTTAATACTGAATGTTGTGAAAGTGTTGCTTGATAATTATTTCCATGTGATAGAGTCATCTCAGCAAGACAATTGGAAAAGGAGACAAAGGCATTCATCAAAATGTTGGGCATTTGGCCATAAAGGTATATTTTAAAGCCAGAAATTCCTCCAAGTTTAGGAATAATGTCCATAATCACAAAATAAAATGTAATAAGTCATGAATCAATAAAGTACTCAGTGACCTGACATGGAAAACCAATGAAGAAGAGCTTACAAGTATTGAAAAGATTTTACCTTTATCTTTAATATTTGATTTCTCAGAAAAAGAAGGATCAATTGTTACTTTCCAGTAGAATTAAATATTTTTAAAATGTCATGTATGTAAGTATATTTTCATATAAAAATGTTTTGATTTTCTTTAAATATTTTAAATGCCCAAATTAAAGTAGAAATGATATATTTGGTTCTGCTCCTTCTCTCATAACACAGCTGGTACTAGACTGGGCAGGAATCGAGGATGCAGGGAAGTGAACACACACAGTCATAACATGTGGCAGCCCTTCCTGATCTCCCACAGTGCCTTTCATGTTCACCTTCCCTAAATGTTTCCCAACATGTTTCATAGATTTGACCACCAATTGTTGCCATAGCTGGTTTCATCATTATAATGATCATGTTTTCAGCATCCTGGACCTCAAATTCACTGCCATTTTCCTATGAGTATGACTGTTGCCTCATTCTGTTCTGAAACTCACAAATACAATGCTCTTTCATGTTCTCATAATTTGAACTGTTTTCCTTTAAACCACCAGGCTCTACCTAACAGTTGCGTGTCCTGTGCCCCTCTGCCAGGCCCACTACTCACGTCCACTAACCTTGGTCGCCACCCTCGGGTTTTGTCTCCAGACTATGCCCTCTGCCCTCTTTGCTTTGTGCCTCAATTCCCTTCTAACTCCAACTAGTTCATTTGTTTGTCTGCCTCATTTGAACATCATAGTCCTCCTCCCCAGGTTATCAGGATGTACTAGTCCATCTTAGGTTTCGTCCACAGCTGCCCTGCCAATCCTCAGCATTGAGGGAATCTCACTGTGTGTTTACTCTGCTCTTGTTACCCTCCTGTCAAGTATCATTGCAGAAAGTGAAAGAAGAACCAATTGGCTCAATGACAAATTTATGATAACTAATCTCAGCCTCTATGGGACTTCCTGGATATCCTTTCATTCACTTAATTTTCAGCCAATTTCTCCATAATCTCTTTCTCAAACTTCTTTCATTCTCATCTGCCCTTAAGCTGACTGTCTCCCAACACACCCAACAAGTGACCTAACCTCCATATTCCTGAGTTAGGTCATCCAACATGTACTCTCAAAGCTAGCTTCATAGATGACTCCTGGCTGATAATGCCCTTCTATGTGTGAGCATGGGATCAATTAGGAATACAGGCAGCCAATAGATACTATAAGAGATGGGAAGCAAATAAAAGCTGTGTTTCTCACTTAGATATTAGAACACAAGGAAAGGAAAATCTGGAGGTGAAGACGAGCCCACCTTAGTTCTTCTCCTGCTATTGTGAGTAGAATGGTCTGAGAAAAACAACTTGAAGAGGAAATTGCCATTTGTTTGTTCATTTGTTTGTTTGTTCTTCACAATTCCAGTCCGTCATGACACAGAAATCACAGCAGTTGACAACTGTATTTAAATAACAGCATCCATGTGGGTCTCACTGCAGAAACATCAGGAAGTCAAGAAAGCAGGAGATGAGATTCTCCAGTGGGAGACGGTATACATGAATTTCGAAATTGACTCACTGAAGAGCTCAGACTATATATGAGACTTATATGACTATTCCAGAGTCATTTAAAGTTGTGATGAAGTGCATTAGGCTCTGTAACTCTACAGTGCTTAACTTTTCACAGCAAGATATATTCAACCCTAGAGACAATTTCCACCATGGAAACAGTACTAAATTTTAAAATCTTTCTTTATGTGTGTTATCTATCTTACTGCATGTTGCTCTTTGTTAACCTACTGTATCATTGTGTCAAAAATCCAAACACTCGAAATCATGAGCCTCCCAAATTCCTTATCCCAAATACAACCATCTCCTTGCTATTCAACATGTGTAAAGTTTCAGAAATACCCAATTTAATAAAAATGGAAGAAAAAAACCCAATTCTCTGCCATATAGCATTGTACTTGTATGGTAAATGAAAACAATTTTAAAAGATTCAATGTGTTTCTCAATGAAGCAAAGTTTTACTTGTATGGCTTCCTTTCTTATGGGTGAAAACCCCATTTGGTGACACAATCCTGACATTGCCTGCTCAGAAGACAATCTGCCCACTAAGTTCTCATAGCCTTTTCTCTCCCAGTCCCGACCCCTAGAGTTCGTGCTGATGAACACGTTTCTAACTGGCATTTCCTTTGTTGGACTCAGGGTGTATGTTTGTTCTTCCCCATCTTACAGTTCACACCACACCCAAGTCTCTATGCTTCATCTGACATCAATGCCTTTGATGGGGCATGGTCCTCTGTTCCCTTCCCTTTGCATTTCTGGTTCCTGTAATAATCAGTGCCTGATTTTTACTTTCTCGCCTCTCCCTTCATTGTCTCTCCCATTGCGTAGTTTCTTCTCTCTAGCAATAACTTCATGAGCTAAAGTAAATCTGAAAGTGAGATAAATTAAGGGTGCATGTTTTAAGCCATCTAGTCAGGTTCAAATCTCAGCTCTGCCTCTAAATGACAGACCTTAGAGTGAGCTCATGGAGAAGACCTTAGTCTGAAGAAGATTAGTCTGAAGAGGAAAAATTCTAAGCACTCATTGATTGATTGATTGATTGATTGATTGTTTAGTTATATGGGGGAAATTATAGTGTATGCCACATAGGACATGTGGAAGTCAGAGAATAACTAGCAAGAGTTACTTATATCCTTTTACAATGTGAGTTCCAGGGACTGAAATCAGGTCATCAGGCATAGCAGCAGCGGTGCCTTTATCCACTAAGCATGACACCACCTCCAAAAATCTTGAACCACTACTCTCACCATATCATTCCTTCCTTACCCAATTAAAGTGCCTCGCATCTTCACATTTTATCAACTGTAAAAGTCTGTTGTATGGTAATTCCATGAGATTGGAAAGATTCCTTCCTTCGGGGAAACCTTAAGACTCAGGAAGCTCTAAAAGGAAGCACCTTAAGATTTGAGAATTAAATAGCTCACAAGTCTCAGGGAGTTCCTGAAGCTTAGCAAACTCATATGACTCCCCCTGTCTCAAGATTATAGAATTAGTAAGAACTGCTGAAAATAGGAGACATGCTGGCCTGCCAAGCTACATCATGAAGAGAGCACCAGGGTTCCATGTCTCATTACTCATTGTCTGTGATGGGGTAGACTTTCAGTGTTGCAGCTGCATCTGGGCCATTCATATTTTTGTCAGTAACCTCGTCCCAAACTCATAATCCTGTGAGTAACCCTGATAGACTGACTGCTTTATTAGGATGAGCTTTGGGCTCTCATTCCTTCGGTCTGTCATTGGTTCTCTGAATGGGGATACGTAGACATTGTTCACATTTCCCTTATAATGCCATCACACAATCCTATATTAAAGATGGTTTTGTCCAGATTAACATATGTTAGCCAAATTACCACATATTTTCCACAGAAATCTCTCTACTTTTAGATCTCCTTAGCCCAACAGAGAAACTTCCTTTCATCTACTGCAACTGTGAAAAATCCACATATTCTTTCAGTGCAGGTAACTAATGCTTCTTCTCCAAAGTTACTCTCAGTTTTTATCATACCATGGGCTCTTCTTTCTGCAGGATTAATTGCATGTATGATCTGTGTCTCAATTCTGAAGGTGTCATGGGTTGTTTTCATAGTGTTGGTATATCTACAAATTTGTCTTCTGAACACTTATTTGTATCTGTCTCACGATCTACTCATGAGTCCATAGTAGGTTCTCATGAATTAGGATAGGATGCTTACAGATTGGATACTTATAGCCGAAAATCCAGAAACATTGGTTCCTTTTCCTTGGAAACCACTGCATTCCCTAGCAGACTTAAAAGTTGTCCTTCAACGGTCATAAAATTCCTTCCTTGACCTTCTCCTCCCATCAGAGCAAATCTATACAGGATCAAAGTCATAGCGTCCCCATAGGATTGGAATAATATTATTTGGCTAAAATGGGGTGAAGCCTAAAAGCCAATCCTAAGTACTACCTCATCCTTCAGGGTTATTTTTGGATCAACTTTTGCTCCCAGAGGTGAATAACTTTGCCATTCATTCTCCATACCGAGTATGCAACTGACTTTTCCTCTTTATTTAATCATCAGACTGGCATTTGGGGTTTCTAATCCCTTTCAGCTGCTCAGCAACCTTAAAGACTATCAATAATTTAAGGATGATTCATCAATGAAATACCACATATGTGCCCATTTGTTCCCACAGAATATCCAGAAATGGAATTCTGTATGTATACTCACGAGGAAAATGCAACATAGTCACTTGCATTATTGTACATTGCCTCTTTAGTGGTTTTTGTTAATGTTTCAATCATAGACTGAATATTTTGGGTTCTAGAAAATATAATGTTGTTATTTGAGGTATTAAAAGAAAAGAATTGTGCTCTTCGTGCCACAGCTGAAGGCTCTTTGAGGGAAGTCAACAGCACAGCCCATTTGTTGTGTTAATATTTTACATGAATGGATGTGAAGAGACTTCTATTCATTCCAAATAAGGCACCAATCACAGACCAAAGAAATGACCTCATCAATGTTAAGCTTGGTGAACCAATGAGTTTATTTGGATTACTTGGAGAAGCATAAGTAATTCAGAGGCAGCTGCATCACTGAAAAGTCCACCCCGGCATGGATTATGACTTGTAAGAGCTATATGCCTGGAGCTTCCTGCTGGCATGAGAGCCTACGAAAGAGTCTCTACTCAAAAGCAATTATTTCTGCACATATGATCTTGGGGAGAAGCCTTGCTTAGCACAACTTCCTGAACTTCTGAGCCTGGTAAATTGCATGAGCTTCCTGAGCTGTGCAAGATGCATAAGCTTCTCTCCTTCCTCCAGAGTGGATTGTTTCAGTTAAGAGAAAATGACTATACGAAATCCTAGGAAAGGTTAATAAAAATCACTCCTTCAGAAAGCACTGATGTAAAGAAAGATGATTACTGAAAGAATTGATTCACTAATGGATTGATGATTGATTGATTTAGCAACAGATAGAATATCACTGGGAAAAGTAAAGTAATTGATACCTGTGTTTCCAGAGTAGACCTGTTGTGTCCACAAGGAAAGTAAAGAGACAAGTAAAAGTGATGTTAAAAGACCATGGAAAGGAATCAAGAGAAAACACAAGAGCACTAGAGGGTTTGACATTTAAATTCTAGGTACTTGGTAAGTAGTTCAGAAAAGATGAATATTTCCCAGGTATAGTCCAGGTAATTTGAAATAAAAATTAAGGATCTAACTTTTTAAGGAATCTAGTTAAGAGAAATTTGAGAAAATATATGTGATAAAGGTACCAAGAGAAGAATGGGATGACTAGAATTGGACTTCAGGCTAAAATTATTTTTTAATTTTTTTTGAGAATTTCATATATGAGTGTTATTTTTCCATCATTCTCACTCTTCTTTTCCTTCCCCTCAATAAATCTTGTCTCCCAACATCTCTCAATTTCATAACCTTTCTTCTATATTTTTTACACATATACCACATGGTTACACACACACACACACACACACACACACACACACACACAGCCTATTAAAGTCCATTTAGTGTTATTTATATGTGTATTTAATTAGGGCTGACAAGTTAGGATTGGGTAACATATCAGGAGGTTCATCTCCAGAAAATAAGAAAAAAAAAAGATGTTGTATCTATATCCTGGATAAACTCTGAAAAGTCTTCCAACAGAAACTTGGGAGACATAGAAACTAAAGTTTACTATAAAACTCTGCTGTGTCCACACACAATGTAAATCACTTGACCAAGCAAATCTACCTGACATGCATGAGATAACTTGGTAACAAAATCATTGTAGTGGTTTTAGCCTTGTCAGTAATATATCGTATCTATACAAAAAGTCATTTCACTTTATTTGAGATAATCAGGGAACCTCAGATTCCTAAAGAAGGCAGATATGTGTATTGTTGAGTTTCTAGACTTGGAGCAGGAGTCAGTCTTCAGTGAGAACTGAAGTTAAATAAGAGGCAGTATGTTCCTTTATTCATGTTTTATGTACAACATTCCCAAGTAAGAGACCACACCTAATGGATTTCAGGATGCTGTCTCTCTTTTATGTGGTTTATAATAAATAGGAAATTCTCTAGCATTGTTGTCAAGAATGTAACAATTTCAAGTAAAGACAGGCATAAATCATTTATTTCATCATCAAGGATAATCCATCGGTATTTTTCTCTGAGAATAAAATGCTATAAAAAAAAGAATGAGAATAAAAATACCATTGATTTCGAAATTCTAGAGAGTAATTAGATACTAAAAATAATTAAACTCATTTTTATTGAGTTTAAATGGCTAGAGACTTTAGAATTCACTTAGAAAAGAGATCATAGTTGATGGTGATTCACAACTGAGCAGAAACTTGGAAATAATACCCACTGGTTACATCAGTGCACACATAGTCTATGTATCCACTGAAGCCCTACTGCACCAGTGCACCCATGGTCTATATATCCACTGTAGCCCACTGCATCAGTGCCACAATTGTTTGTGTATCCACTGGAGCCTCACTCCATCAGTGTCACATGTGTTCTATGTAGCAGAGCTTCTCTTTTCATTGACCAATAGTAAAACCTGTACTCTCCAAGACTAAATTTAGCTTTAGAACTGTTGCGGTAAAAAATTTGAAAAAAAAGGTAGCCCCTGCATCTCTTCCTCTTATTCTGCAGCCCTCTCTCTCTGCTCTCTCTCTCTCTCTCTCTCTCCTGCTCCATGGGGCCATTGGAACTAGTGCTATTTCATACAGAGACCACCTATCTCTCGGCTCTCTTAGTGTGGACTCTGTTCATATTTCCAGCATCCACCCCTGGTCCCAGCTGAAGCTACCCCGTACTGCTGCTCTGTTTACATCCCCAACACCTGCCTCCTAATAGTTATGGTTCAAACTCCCAACAACCCACTAAAATCAAGACTCAACAAACTGCAATCCAACAATCAGATTTGTATGTTAAATTCTTAATTCACAATACATCCACACAATAAACTTACAATCAATTGATAAAGATATAAACCACAAATCTAGATAAGATAAATTTCCTTACAGAAATTCACCCCAACTGCCTTGGCCATGCAAGACCACCTGGATCTGGGTCATCTTTCTCTGCCTCCATTTTTATTCTCCTTCCTTCTCCTTCTCTCCTGCCTTACAAAAACTTTGTCCCTGCCTTACATTTTTACTGCCCAATCACGGCCTTGACCTAACTTGTGCCAGTCCTCACCTGCATATTGACATCAACCTACATAGAACCACACAGAAAACTTAAGCCCAGCTCTCTTCGGTGTTGGATTTCTTCCACCCTGCAGGTTACTTTAACTTTGTGGGAGACCTAGCCTAGTTCCACAGAGAGGGTAGAGGGTGGGTAGCCACAACAACACTTCAGGATCAGTAAAGGTTTTCATGTACAGTTTCAGTGTCATGAAGGCTTTGTTTAGACACTGGACAATTTTAAAAAATTTTGAAAGCAATTTCATATTGTATGTAATAGACTTTGATCATGTTCACTACCTGGCCTCCTTTCTTATCCCTCTGAAACCCTTCTTCCTCTCGAGCATTTTGAATTTTTTCACATAAAATTGTGAAATATCCCTATAGATAACTGCTTATATTAAAAAAATACTCTTATTAAACTTTCAAATGTCTAGACCATTGTCAGATGTAATATATACCACATATTACAATCAATGTGCTCAAAATTCTGTAGTTAATATGTTAGGAAGTATTTGGATATATGATTTAATTTTGGAGGTTAAAAATATTTCTCTTACTCTAAGTTCTAATATATAAGATGAATTTTTACAATTTGGGAAGCTTATCTTTCCTTTATTTGAGGTTCAATATTCAAACTCCTTCAAATCTCTACAGTGGTTTGAAGGGGATCCAGTCAAGACTGATATGAGGAGCTACCCCACCATGTCTCTTTTAGGGTGACATGGACTTCCAGGAAGGGCCATTTGAGTTGGGTAGGTACAGATGCATAGCAAGAAGTCTGGGAGGAACTCCCACAGGCTCTCTCTATCCAATAAGCACTCTACTGTTAATTGCTTGGGATTCTTAGAAAAATCAATGCTCTCAAATCTAGCATTAAAATGTTCGTGTGTCTTGGGTTCTCTAGTATAATCTTAGTTTCAAATATTATATTGTTTTTTTAATCTGAAGTTGACAGAGGGGGAAGAAAGGAGGGAGAGAGAAGGGGAACAAATGTTTTTCTTCTACCTACAGTTTTGAGAACTATCTGGATGTTCTGGCACCACAGAGGATGAGAACAGATACACGACATCAATTCCCTCTCACAGATCACAGAATGAAAGATGGGGCTTCTCAGTAAGCATCAAGGAGCTGGGGGCACGGGAAATCTCTTATTTATACATAGATGAGCTCAAATGGCTTGGCAGTATATACATAGTTTCACTTTGATAGCAGAATAACCTTTCAAGAATTCTAAAATATAAATAAGAAATCAAATAAAAATGATATAGTTCCCATTAAATACAAGCAGAGCATACAACAATGTAACACATGACACTGGCTGTAGGGGTCTGCTGACAAATCACTTGGGCCCTGCTCTTCGGAGTTATTTCTGATCTGGTGCCCCACACCAGAACTATATATTATAGTGCACATTTATATGTCAGTTAGGATAATGCAGGCTCGATCTCTCTGAAACAGCTGTCCATCCTGCGCCTTCGTATTTTAATGGATCTTCAAGATCCAGCCAACACACCAGCTTCAATGTGCTCTTGGCAGGACAGCGTCATAACTTAGTTTAACATTTCCCCTGGAGTTTTTTTTTCCCTCTCTCTCTCTCTCTCTGCACTGATGTGCACGTCAAATAGTCTGTCAGGGCCGTTTCTCATAACATAAATTCCAGATGTTTTTTGGCTTCCCAAAAGGAAGATGTAATAGGTTTGCTTTTACTAATACACTTAGCTAATGAGAATAGAAGTACGGCTATAAAATCCGTTTATATGCTTTTCATGTTGAAGTATGTAAGCCATAATATGTGTTCCTCTTCTTTGTAAATGAGGTCTGTATGTGGGAGAAAAAAGAAAGACATAAAGGGAGAAGAAAATGGAGCTGGTATGGGGCCAAGCTAATGCGTAACTAGTTTTGATGAAGATAATCAAAAGGATAAAATTTACCATAGGTTTACACTTCACAATGTCTTTATTCCTTGTGTATTCAAGAGCCATTTATTAGATATCTATTGTATAGTCAGGTGCGACGTGATAAGTGAAAGGCAGAGCAGTCATTCAGCAGGAGACAAGGCTTTTATCATGGAAAAACATTACCGAAATAGTCAAAGACAACATATAAGCAAGTGTAAAGGGGAGATTCCTCCTAAGCCTTAGCAGTGGGGAAAAAATCATCTGGGAAGAATAATCTCTTGGCAGTGTTCCTTTAGGAGAAGACTAAAGGAGACTTATAAGTGTTTAGACCTCCAACCCACAGTCAACCACACGGAAAGTTGGTAGATTCCCATGTGGAGTCCAGAGGTCAGTGTTTTAAAAAAAAATACTTCCAGGTAATTCTCAATGCACCTAGAGCTTGAGATCCACATAGTCAAAGCACATCACTAGGGTCCCTGACTCAACCCACTGTCTATTGAGCTTCCCATGCATGTGTGCACTATGTCTAAGGGGTCTGAAAGCAAGGTCTACACACACACACACACACACACACACACACACACACACACACACACACACACACACTACATACACACACACCATCCTCTTGATACTTCTGCCCCAACCCCAACAAAGCCTCGGGGAAAATCAGCATTAAACAAGGTCAGCACGGATCCTTTATTTTCCCCCCATGAGAAAGTCAAGAAGTTGAAGGTTCTGTTGCTTCCTGCTGCTGCGGGATTCTAATCAGTGATGGATGGAAGTGTAAACTGTGGCTTTTAGGAGATCTGGGAAGGGTTTCGAGACAGCCTGTGATGTGTTTACCAAAGTCATTTGGGCTGTTTCAGAATGTGGCGCCCTGAGACGATGTGGCGCTCGACCCAAATGGTCTCCTGCATGTCTCTGTCTCTCAGGACTACTATGCTTATTTCTTCTTCCAGAATCAAGATATTACGTAACCCGCATGTACTTTCTTTATGGAATGCTGAAGATTTATGAATGCTAAAAATGTTTGGGTTTTTTTCTAATGTGTTTGAGATAACGCAGATTTATCTTGCAACCCACAGATTTTTCAATATAGCCGTATAGAATGAAATATACAATGGACTCATTTATGTTATCTTCATTCTCCATCTGACCTGAATGCATGATCTGCCTTTGACTGAGGCCTGTCACAATTCTTAATGACAACCATTTTTGCTGCCTGCAAAGTTCTTAATCACAGCCATTTCAGGCTCTCTGGAGTTCCTGGGCATACCTGGAGACAATTTCTTTTATCACAAACAGAGAAGGGTGCCCCGGAGTACCCTGAATATAGACCAACAAAAAATGTCACCAAAGCCCCTATACACAGAAAACTCCCCCCTCAAAAATTCTTTCCTTCAAATCTGAATAATATGAAGGAAAAATGAAACCCTTGCTTTATGTGAATTTCACCCTGTATAAAAAATAAACGTAAATAACTGACAGACCATGTTGACAGGGGTTAGTGTAAAGGTTTCTGATTTCTCAGGGTTTCCCTTAGGAGACCAGTATTGGTTTTTACTGTCTAGCAATCTCTCTTTACTGATTATAATGTGCAGTATTGGGCCTAAAACTCAAGGTCTTTGCCAAAATGATCCTCGGAATTGAAGAAAAAAAAATCACATATCAAGTTTGTGTGAGACCTGCTTAGCCCTATAGACTCAGGACACAAAACTCTTAACTGGGAACCCATCGTGGCCTCCCTAATCTTTACCCACCACAGCAAAGCATCATTTTGGAGATTAGGAGCCAAAGCAGAGTGTCCCTTGAATTCCCTTGTCTACACTTATGACAGCCCTCGTGTTGCCCCAGCTCCTCCCTCCTTGATGATCTAGCCTTGTTGCTTATTCCCTTTGAGTCAGTAGGATTCCTCAGTATTTATTTCTACTCTTCTGCCTCCCTTTTCCCAGTTATTACAGCCTCATCTCCCTTTCCTTCCTGCCACCCCCACACGTCTACTCTGCAACTGTGTGGAGTACAAACATGGTAGACGGTGCACTGAGCATGTATCTATCCTTTGTGTTAAGGAAACACCAATATACAATCAGTCAAAATTAAAGTCACCTGAGATTCTCCATTTCCTCTCTTGCTCCAAGATCTCTGGTTTGGTAGACAGAGAAAAAAAGGAAAATTGGAAACTATTGTTAAAGTAATTTCATACACATTTCGGGAAAAATTCCGGAAGTTATTAAGTGCCTCCAGTTTATCCTGTTTCCTATGCCCTGAGAAAGGTAAGTTCATAATGGGAAATTAGCCTTTTCTTTGTTATTTGTTAGTAGCAATAGAGAGGAAGTTTACAATGCATCCATATCGAAAAGTAGCAGTCAGTTGAATATTCAGTGAAAAGTGAGTTTCCCTTATTGGTTGTCCAATGTCTTCTCTGTCATTGCTTCCAAATGCCTACCACCCATTTGATTTTGGTTCTGTGATTCACTGTATTCATATTTAGAGTAATACAAAGCTAAGCAATGATGGGAACATCAATGATTATTTAATTACCATACATTGTATGGAATTGGGCATGATTTGCTTGCACTAAATTCTAAATTTGTATGCACAGAACTCATATTTCCTATGACCACAGAGCATGCTGTTTAAACTGACCAAGGAAGCTCTGATCTCCTGTTTTGAATACTAATATTGACTGTACTAGCTTTCATTTGTTTGAGTCATGAAGATTTAATAATTTAACAGTAGGTCATTGGAGTTCTGTTGTGTCATCCAATAATTACAGATTCTGTATTTTATCAGTGGCAAAACTTCCCTAGTAATCCAACTTTGCTTACTGCTTACAGTTACCCTTTCTCGACATGTTTTCCCATCATGAAAATTAACCCACTCTATATCTTTCTTGAAAGAAAACAAACAGCTCCCTTGCCAAGCCTTTCGCTATGCAACTTCTCTCCTTCATGAATTGTGATCTCACAGTAGACCAGCAGAAAGCCCAACACTTTGAAGTGCTGTGCTAATTTGATTAATACATATTACATCCTGTTGTGATGCACTTTGCCTTATGCAATTTAAATGGAAAACGCAGAGTGGGTTGCAATTGTGTTAGGAGCACAGCACTGAAAGTTGTTTATGACAATTTTGTACCACTTTAAATATGATGGGGGTTATTGTTTGCAAGTTACCAATAATTATGTAAAAATGTATGCTTTGTTACAATTAATATTAATAATTAATCGATAAAAGTTTGATACAATCCAACCTAAAATAGTCATTCTATTACTATTGTTCTGTAGATATCTTTATAATAGAATTTATGTGGGTTTATGTCTATATTTGTCTACATAATTTATAAGTTCCAAAACCATCCGAAAATATTATGAAATCAACGGGTATGAGGCTGTTTGGTGGAAGGAGGAGCATGATTTCATGCCTATTACTGGAAGAAAATAATTAAATTGCTACTTTTTTTTTCTTTTTTTTTATTATTATTAACTTGAGTATTTCTTATATACATTTCGAGTGTTATTCCCTTTCCCGGTTTCCGGGCAAACATCCCCCTCCCCCCTCCCCTTCCTTATGGGTGTTCCCCTCCCAACCCTCCCCCCATTGCTGCCCTCTCCCCAACAGTCTTGTTCACTAGGGGTTCAGTCTTAGCAGGACCCAGGGCTTCCCCTTCCACTGGTGCTCTTACTAGGATATTCATTGCAACCCACGAGGTCAGAGTCCAGGGTCAGTCCATGTATAGTCTTTGGGTAGTGGCTTAGTCCCTGGAAGCTCTGGTTGGTTGGCATTGCTGTACATATGGGGTCTCGAGCTCCTTCAAGCTCTTCCAGTTCTTTCTCTGATTCCTTCAACAGGGGTCCTGTTCTCAGTTCAGTGGTTTCCTGCTGGCACGCCTCTGTATTTGCTGTATTCTGGCTGTGTCTCTCAGGAGCGATCTGCATTCACATTTTGATCATCCGTCTTGAGTTTCATTTGTTCTAGGCATCTAGGGTAATTCAAGCATTTGGGCTAATAGCCACTTATCAATGAGTACATACCATGTATGTCTTTCTGTGATTGGGTTAGCTCACCAGGATGATAGTTTCCAGTTCAACCATTTGCCTACTTAATTTCACAAAATCATTGTTTTTGATAGCGGAGTAATATTCCATTGTGTAGATGTACCACATTTTCTGTATCCATTCCTCTGTTGAAGGGCATCTGGGTTCTTTCCAGCTTCTGGTTATTATAAATAAGGCTGTGATGAACATAGTGGAGCACGTGTCTTTTTTATATGTTGGGGCATCTTTTGGGTATATGCCCAGGAGAGGTATAGCTGGATCCTCAGGCAGTTCAATGTCCAATTTTCTGAGAAACCTCCAGACTGATTTCCAGAATGGTTGTACCAGTCTGCAACCCCACCAACAATGGAGGAGTGTTCCCCTTTCTCCACATCCTCGCCAGCATTTGCTGTCACCTGAGTTTTTGATCTTAGCCATTCTCACTGGTGTGAGGTGAAATCTCAGGGTTGTTTTGATTTGCATTTCCTTATGACTAAAGATGTTGAACATTTCTTTAGGTGTTTCTCAGCCATTCGGCATTCCTCAGCTGTGAATTCTGTTTAGCTCTGAACCCCATTTTTAATAGGGTTATTTGCCTCCCTGCTGTCTAACTTCTTCAGTTCTTTGTATATTTTGGATATAAGCCCTCTATCTGTTGTAGGATTGGTAAAGATCTTTTCCCAATCTGTTGGTTGCCGTTTTGTCCTAACCACAGTGTCCTTTGCCTTAGAGAAGCTTTGCAGTTTTATGAGATCCCATTTGTCGATTCTTGATCTTAGAGCATAAGCCATGGGTGTTTTGTTCAGGAAACTTTTTTCCAGTGCCCATGTGTTCCAAATGCTTCCTAGTTTTTCTTCTATTAGTTTGAGTGTATCTGGTTTGATGTGGAGGTCCTTGATCCACTTGGACTTAAGCTTTGTACAGGGTGATAAGCATGGATCGATCTGCATTCTTCTACATGTTGACCTCCAGTTGAACCAGCACCATTTGCTGAAAATGCTATCTTTTTTCCATTGGATGGTTTTGGCTCCTTTGTCAAAAATCAAGTGCCCATAGGTGTGTGGGTTCATTTCTGGGTCTTCAATTCTGTTCCATTGGTCTATCTGTCTGTCTCTGTACCAATACCATGCAGTTTTTATCACTATTGCTCTGTAATACTGCTTGAGATCTGGGATAGTGATTCCCCCTGAAGTCCTTTTATTGTTGAGGATAGTTTTAGCTATCCTGGGTTTTTTGTTATTCCAGATGAATTTGCAAATTGTTCTGTCTAACTCTTTGAAGAATTGGATTGGTATTTTGATGGGGATTGCATTGAATCTGTAGGTCGCTTTTGGTAGAATGGCCATTTTTACTATATTAATCCTGCCAATCCATGAGCATGGGAGATCTTTCCATCTTCTGAGATCTTCTTCAATTTCTTTCTTCAGAGTCTTGAAGTTCTTATTGTACAGATCTTTCCCTTGCTTGGTTAAAGTCACCCCGAGGTACTTTATATTATTTGGATCTATTATGAAGGGTGTCATTTCCCTAATTTCTTTCTCGGCCTGTTTCTCTTTTGTGTAGAGGAAGGCTACTGATTTATTTGAGTTAATTTTATACCCAGCCACTTTGCTGAAGTTGTTTATCAGCTTTAGTAGTTCTCTTGTGGAACTTTTGGGATCACTTAAATATACTATCATATCATCTGCAAATAGTGATATTTTGACTTCTTCTTTTCTGATCTGTATCCCCTTGACCTCCTTTTGTTGTCTGATTGCTCTGGCTAGAACTTCAAGAACTATATTGAATAAGTAGGGAGAGAGTGGGCAGCCTTGTCTAGTCCCTGATTTTAGTGGGATTGCTTCAAGTTTCTCTCCATTTAGTTTAATGTTAGCAACTGGTTTGCTGTATATGGCTTTTACTATGTTTAGGTATGGGCCTTGAATTCCTGTTCTTTCCAGGACTTTTATCATGAAGGGGTGTTGAGTTTTGTCAAATGCTTTCTCAGCATCTAATGAAATGATCATGTGGTTTTGTTCTTTCAGTTTGTTTATATAATGGATCACGTTGATGGTTTTCTGTATATTAAACCATCCCTGCATGCCTGGGATGAAGCCTACTTGATCATGGTGAATGATTGTTTTGATGTGCTCTTGGATTCGGTTTGCCAGAATTTTATTGAGTATTTTTGCATCGATATTCATAAGGGAAATTGGTCTGAAGTTCTCTTTCTTTGTTGGGTCTTTGTGTGGTTTAGGTATAAGAGTAATTGTGGCTTCATAGAAGGAATTCGGTAGTGCTCCATCTGTTTCAATTTTGTGGAATAGTTTGGATAATATTGGTACGAGGTCTTCTATGAAGGTCTGATAGAATTCTGCACTAAACCCGTCTGGACCTGGGCTCTTTTTGGTTGGGAGACCTTTAATGACTTCTTCTATTTCCTTAGGAGTTATGGGGTTGTTTAACTGGTTTATCTGTTCCTGATTTAACTTCGGTACCTGGTATCTGTCTAGGAAATTGTCCATTTCCTGCAGATTTTCAAGTTTTTTTGAATATAGGCTTTTATAGTAAGATCTGACGATTTTTTTAATTTCCTCTGAATCTGTAGTTATGTCTCCCTTTTCATCTCTGATTTTGTTAATTTGGACACTCTCTGTGTCCTCTCGTTAGTCTGGCTAAGGGTTTATCTATCTTGTTGATTTTCTCAAAGAACCAACTTTTGGTTCTGTTGATTCTTTCTATGGTCCTTTTTGTTTCTACTTGGTTGATTTCAGCTCTGAGTTTGATTATTTCCTGCCTTCTACTCCTCCTGGGTGTATTTGCTTCTTTTTGTTCTAGAGCTTTTAGGTGTGCTGTCAAGCTGCTGACATATGCTCTTTCCTGTTTCTTTCTGCAGGCACTCAGCGCTATGAGTTTTCCTCTTAGCACAGCTTTCATTGTGTCCCATAAGTTTGGGTATGTTGTATCTTCATTTTCATTAAATTCTAAAAAGTTTTTAATTGACCAGGTTATCATTGAGTAGAGCATTGTTCAATTTCCACGATATGTGGGCATTCTTCCCTTATTGTTATTGAAGACCAGTTTTAGGCGTGGTGGTCTGATAGCACGATCGGATTATTTCTATCTTTCTGTACCTGTTGAGGCCCATTTTTTGACCAATTATATGGTCAATTTTGGAGAAAGTACCATGAGGAGCTGAGAAGAAGGTATATCCTTTTGCTTTAGGATAGAATGTTCTATAAATATCTGTTAAGTCCATTTGGCTCATGACTTCTCTTAGTCTGTCTACGTCTCTGTTTAATTTCTGTTTCCATGATCTGTCCATTGATGAGAGTGGGGTGTTGAAATCTCCTACTATTATTGTGTGAGGTGTAATGTGTGTTTTGAGCTTTAGTAAGGTTTCTTTTACGTATGTAGGTGCCCTTGTATTTGGGGCATAGATATTTAGGATTGAGAGTTCATCTTGGTGGATTTTTCCTTTGATGAATATGAAGTGTCCTTCCTTATCTTTTTTGATGACTTTTAGTTGAAAATTGATTTTATCTGATATTAGAATGGCTACTCCAGCTTGCTTCTTCCGACCATTTGCTTGGAAAGTTGTTTTCCAGCCTTTCACTCTGAGGTAGTGTCTGTCTTTGTCTCTGAGGTGTGTTTCCTGTAGGCAGCAGAATGCAGGGTCCTCGTTGCATATCCAGTTTGTTAATCTATGTCTTTTTATTGGGGAGTTGAGGCCATTGATGTTGAGAGATATTAAGGAATAGTGATTATTGCTTCCTGTTGTATTCATATTTGGATGTGAGGTTATGTTTGTGTGCTTTTCTTCTCTTTGTTTTGTTGCCAAGGCGATTAGTTTCTTGCTTCTTCTAGGGTATAGCTTGCCTCCTTATGTTGGGCTTTACCATTTATTATCCTTTGTAGTGCTGGATTTGTAGAAAGATATTGTGTAAATTTGGTTTTGTCATGGAATATCTTGGTTTCTCCATCTATGTTGATTGAGAGTTTTGCAGGATACAGTAACCTGGTCTGGCATTTGTGTTCTCTTAGGGTCTGTATGACATCAGTCCAGGATCTTCTGGCCTTCATAGTTTCTGGCGAAAAGTCTGGTGTGATTCTGATAGGTCTGCCTTTATATGTTACTTGACCTTTTTCCCTTACTGCTTTTAATATTCTTTCTTTATTTTGTGCGTTTGGTGTTTTGTCTATTATGTGATGGGAGGTGTTTCTTTTCTGGTCCAATCTATTTGGAGTTCTGTAGGCTTCTTGTATGCCTATGGGTATCTCTTTTTTAGGTTAGGGAAGTTTTCTTCTATGATTTTGTTGAAGATATGTACTGGTCCTTTGAGCTGGGAGTCTTCACTCTCTTCTATACCTATTATCCTTAGGTTTGATCTTCTCATTGAGTCCTGGATTTCCTGTATGTTTTGGACCA
Organism: Rattus rattus; assembly: GCF_011064425.1. Lineage (NCBI taxonomy): Eukaryota > Metazoa > Chordata > Mammalia > Rodentia > Muridae > Rattus > Rattus rattus. The sequence goes on from NC_046156.1 coordinate 180,218,574, forward strand.
GTAGCTTTTTCCGCTTTACATTATCTTTGACAGTCGAGTCAATGATTTCTATGGAATCTTCTGCTCCTGAGATTCTCTCTTCCATCTCTTGTATTCTGTTGGTGATGCTTGTATCTACAGCTCCTTGTCTCTTCTTTTGGTTTTCTATATCCAGGGTTGTTTCCATGTGTTCTTTCTTGATTGCTTCTATTTCCATTTTTAATTCCTTCAACTGTTTGATTGTGTTTTCCTGGAATTCTTTCAGGGATTTTTGTGACTCCTCTCTGTAGGCTTCTACTTGTTTGTTTATCTTTTCCTGTGTTTCTCTAAGGGAGTTCTTCATGTCTTTCTTGAAGTCCTCCAACATCATGATCAAATATGATTTTGAAACTAGATCTTGCTTTTCTGGTGTGTTTGGATATTCCGTGTTTGCTTTGGTGGGAGAATTGGGCTCCGATGATGCCATGTAGTCTTGGTTTCTGTTGCTTGGGTTCCTGCGCTTGCCTCTCGCCATCAGATTATCTCTAGTGTTACTTTGTTCTGCTATTTCTGACAGTGGCTAGACTGTCTTATAAGCCTGTGTTTCAGGAGTGCTGTAGACCTGTTTTCCTGTTTTCTTTCAGCCAGTTATGGGGACAGAGTGTTCTGCTTTCGGGCGTGTAGTTTTTCTTCTCTACAGGTCTTCAGCTGTTCCTGTGAGCCTGTGTCTTGAGTTCACCAGGCAAGTCGTTTGTAGCAGAAAAGTTTGTCTTACCTGTGGTCCCCAGGCTCAAGTTTGCTCTCGGGGTGTTGCCTATGAGCTCTCCACGGCCTCAGCAGCCAGGAAGATCTGCGCCGCCCCTTCCGGGAGGTTCCGTGCACCAGGGTTCCAGATAGCTTTTGTTTTCCTCTGGGGTCAGTACTGTGTGCAAAATTGCTACTTTTTATAGTAATAGTTACTGTTACATGTATCTTCAGGGCCTTGGAGTGGCTAGATGAAAAGAAAATACTAAATCTTACAGCCAAATTTATCCAGAGTTCTTCATGGACCTCAACCCAGTTTTAATCTCTAAAGGACTCTGAAGTTTTCAGATATGGCACTATTATTCTTATTGTGGTGTTTTGTTTTGTTTTATGTGTATGAGTACACTGTAGCTGTCTTCAGACACACCAGAAGGCACTGGATCCCATTCCAGGTGATTAGGAGCTACCATGTGTTTTCTGGGAATTGAACTCAGGACCTCCATAACAACAGTCAGTGCTCTTAGCCAATGAGCCATCCCTCCAGCAATCACTCTTGTTCCTACCTAGCAAAGATACTTATTATTTTAGGGATGTATGGAAAAGTATCTTTGCAACAAAGCATGAATTTTATGAGTACCTTATGTCTCCATTTTTGTACACAACTATCCTTCCATTTGGAATGTACATGTTTATAGTTACAAAGTGTTTTTACCTTCTATTTAAATTTTTCCAACTAGTAAGGATGCTTAGTAGTGTTTATAATGGCTGAAACCAGATTAATTTACCTTAACTTCTTTCATAAAAAAACAGTGCTCACACAATAGCCACATTCAATACTGTCACCAAGCCAATTGAATGAGCTCTTTGTCTGTCTGTAAAAATTCATAACTCTGTGCTCTACTGGATCCCAACTCCTAAAGAAGTGAAGAAGAGCACTAAATGTTTCATGTTATCTCACAGTGGTGGTCTGGTAACAGTATCTGTCCTCTTTTGTAGAATCAATTCAGAAGACAGTAAAACAATACTCATTTTTTTTCATAAAATGAAGATGTCTCATTTAATCTTATACTTAGTGCTATACTTAATCATATGATGTGGCTGGAAGGAAACTCGGTCAGTGCACTTTCACCTGATTCAGACCATCTGTCCTGTAGTGTATAGAACAATCTGTGCAATAAGAAGCTCTCCAAATAGTTCAGACATGGAAGCACAATGTTTTCTCTACATTCAAATATAGCACATTTGAGACTGGCGTGAAATAGTAAGAAGGGTGTAGTTTATGAAGAGTCACTGTGTTTTTATCCCCACTTCTTTCATCAACATCAGTTCAATCAATTGGAAGAAAATTCTAATCCTCAAACAACTGAATCTTATCACTTTGAGAGTGACTATTAAATTTTTATAATGTATTTCAAATATCGTAAGCATTATCTACAAGAAGAAACTTCTTAAAATGGTGATCATAGCATGCACACAGATAGATACTCATCTGCATGTGTTCACATACAAACACACACAATCATTCAAATGCATACTAAAGCAAGCTTTTTACAGACCAAGGCTAACCCTTACAACACCCAATGAATATTGACTATTTTTGTTCTCCGTGGCCTAATGAGATATAAGGCATGTGACTCTCTACAAGCCTTGCCATTCTCATTGACTCTGATAATAATGCTATTATACTCTATCAATTCTCTTTGGATTTGGGGTGAGTTGGCTTTTTTCTTTTAGAATGTGTGCCTTAAATTATAACCTTTTGCTTTAATCCGACAATTATCAGTCTCCAGTAACATTTTATCTCTTCTTTTTAAGCATTTATAAATTATATAATATTTTTTTAAAAAAATATATCCCCCATATAATGTCAAAGAAAGGTTGTCATAGATCTTGTTAACTGTTAACATCATAGAAATGCGACTTTACCTACCAATGCACACTTAAATAAATGACCTGCCCAAGATATTGTAGGAACTTAATATTTGGAATCCACAGATCAATATGAGTCCAATTTCATCACAATGTTCTTCCCCCAAGAAAGATCATATACAGCATAGTTGTATATGATCAGTTTTTTGCCATGATCAACAGTTCATCCACTTTAAACATGACACCTGATTAACCCTATCCCTGTAGCCCACTTAAAGCCCAAGAAAGAAAAGAGCTAATGTTTTTAGTAATGTAAAAGTAGAAAAGAGAAAAATAAATGGGATAATTCTAAAGGATAATTTGAAAGTGTCAATCGAATAAGACAAAGTGAAAGGAAACATTCAGAAGACCCAACCTTGGTAATGTAATGGATTCATGAAAATCCCTGACCTCTTTTGTTTGGACATTCTGGGCTGACCCAATCAATGTCTTTATGCCCTTCTATTTGGCATTTCCTATCTGAAACAGGAAGGAAAGATGAGAGATGAGGCATCACAAAAGGTAGTACCACTGCATAGTTGGCAAAATAATTTTTTGTAAATGTTTACTATCTAGATAAGATTTATCTCCTGTATACATTCTCAAACACATGATGCTACTAATATAACTCATGAAGATGCACATCAAAAATTTTCTCTGACCTAGTAACAATAACCCTAGGACTGGTTGTAAATGTGTGTAAGTTTGTGGATAGTCTCAAGAAAGAAAATGAGGAATTACATTAATTATACTTAATTTATAATTAATTATATTACATTTCTGCCATTTCCTCACTTTGCCTATGCCTGTCTAGACATAGATGTTTCCTAAAACCGTAGTTTAAGTGTATGAAAGCTACTATTTCACTGTAACTTATCATTTTAATTAAATTAGAGTGAAGACAAATCCTGATATTACCTTGTACTGTCTAGAGAGGCTTCTAAATTCTTTTAGGTTATCCTGTCTAGAAAGCTTTATGTAAATAAGTTATAATTATATATTAGTTTAAAATGTTCTAGTAGTCTCATTTTGGAATGTTAAAATTGGAAGGTGAAATTAACTTTAATCTTATTTTTATTTAGTCAGATGTAGCTAAATATTACGATTCCAAAATGAAATCATCACAAAATTATCTAGCAGATTTTTTACATTGTTCTTGACATGAAATCTTCAGAATGCTATACATGTTCCACACTTAACTGGGCATCTCAGATTGGACTAGCCACATTCTCCATGATAGAGAGCCAATGTGGCTAAATGCTCTTGTTTTGGACACTACACTTCTAGAACATTCCGATCTGAATGACTTTCTGTTTGAAGGGGAACCAGGACAGATCCCTTTACACAGCGGTAATGGATCAAGGTTTCGAGGTTAAAAATCAAATTTTGAGTTACCGATAGAAAGACAGAGAATCCTTGTCAACATCAGGAGATTATGCTCTCCCTCCCACATCCTTTCCAAATTTCCTATCGATTGTTTTCCCCAGGGTGAAAGAATCAGGAACAGAGAATATCCTTTCATGGATGTGGTTGCCATTTTGGCTAGTGTGGTTGGCTCTAAATCCATTAGCATTAATACTCTCCATAAGAAGCTTTGGATAAGTAGCTTTAAACTGTGGATGATAAACAAAGAAATAGATTTTCCTGGGGAGGGTGAAATTATCAGAAGACAGGAAGGAGTCAGAGGTGCTGAGTCACAGTACATAAAGTTGTCTCTGAAAACACAGGGATCTGGGGCTCATTGGAGCTATCTCCTGTCGTCTTTCAGTTGATGATGGTGTTTTTCCTTTGTCTTCCCTGAATGGGAGCTTCACTGGCCTTTTCCCAGCTGCTACCCAAATGAGCCTGAGGTAAATTAAATAAAGTCTTACTGATCACAGTCACTCCAGGGATGAAGTCAGCTTGAATTTAATAGTCTAGCACTTGCCAGATTTCAATGTGCATATGAAACACATGGAGAATCTTGTTAAAATGAAGATTTTGACAAGGAAATCAGGGCCAGGCAGACAGGAAGAAGTCTGAAGAAGTCAATTTTCCCATGATACAATTGGTTCTGGGAAAGCATTTTGAATGGCCATGTGATGATGATTTCAACCCTATCTCTCCTTAATAATTACTACAGTGTCTGAAAAATATTCAGGGAGGGCAAGAGGGCTCAGTGGGTAAGTGAACTTGCTGCCAAGCCTTTGGTACCTGTAATATACTTAGTAGGAAAGGACAAATTTCCAGAAGTTATTCTCTGACCTGTAGGTAGAATTCACATGCATAAACATGTGCACATATGCATGCACACATACAAAATAATAATAACAGTAATGATAATAATAATAATAATAAGTGTAAAAAATTAGTAAGCAGGATTTCACCTCGCTTCATTTCAAACAAAAGAAAACATGAACTTTGTGTGAATCAAGTGCTAAATTTTTCTAAAACCTCCACATGGGGATAAAATTATGGACTGGCTGATTTATTCCAGTGGGAGTGAGATCACTTTTTTAAATAGATATATAATTTTACTCAGGTCTTTAATCCCAGCACTTGAGAGATAGAAGCAGGTAGACATCTATGAATTTGAGGTCAGCCTGATCATAATGAGTTCCAGGATAGTCATGGATATATAGAAGGAAAATTCCTAGAAGAGAGAGGGGGTGAAGAAGAAGAAGAAGAAGAAGAAGAAGAAGAAGAAGAAGAAGAAGAAGAAGAAGAAGAAGAAGAAGAAGAAGAAGAAGAAGAAGAAGAAGAAGAAGAAGAAGAAGAAGAAGAAGAAGAAGAAGAAGAAGAAGAAGAAGAAGAAGAAGAAGAAGAAGAAGAAGAAGAAGAAGAAGAAGAAGAAGAAGAAGAAGAAGAAGAAGAAGAAGAGGAGGAGGAGGGGGAGGAGGGGGAGGGGGAGAAGGGGGAGGGGGAGAAAAAAGAAGAAACAAAGAAATAAGACATAATACTATTTATTACTTACATATGTTTGTGTTCATAGAGGTCAGTGGAAATCTTTCAGGAATTGAATGGCTCTGTCCTTTCACCATATAGGTGCTTGAACTCAGGTCACCAGGCTTGGCAATTGGTTGCTTTCCCTGTAGAGTCATCTATCCTGCCCTCAAATGGTTTTCATTCACCTTAGTTATCCCATAGATGAGTCTGGCTTTGACTTCCTAATTATTCTGCTTCTTAAATGTAGGTTTCACAGGTGCATGTCACTGTCTGATTCATCTCCAAACTCTTATATTTATATTGGATCTTCTTCTGTTCTTGGTATCTTATCCATTATTTCATAATTTCTTTTGTTTTACCTTTGAGCAGTTGCCTTAATCTGTTTCCTAGTATATTAGTTTACTCTTCAGTTACATCTCCCTGCCAAGTGTCCCTAACAAACTACGAGCTCTCTTCCTTTTCTCTGGTACTCTTCTCAGATCAATATATACAGCTTCCTGTTCCCATTTAGAAACCTCTCTCTACCTTCCTCTCTGACTTCTAGTTAAATTCTGTCACATACTGAGTGATTATTTACCTGATGACTGTCATGCAGTGTTCATGTGGACCATGATCCATACATATTCGGAAATTCTGATCTCATTGAGAAAATTTTTAATGTTATTGTAAAGCACCACTGTAATTTACACTTAACTCCCCATCCAAAACTAATGCTAAATTTCTAGGAACTAAAGGTCTGAAGTTACTTAAGAAAAGCTTTCTTAGCTGAACTTAAAGTCATAAAGTGACCTTAACCACTTAAAATGCATTATTTTAAAATTTGAAATAAACAGCACATTATTATTGACTATAGTCACTACAGCATACACTAGCTGGCTAATATGTATTTTTCTTTTTTCACAGACACTCTGTGTACTTGGACTGTCCTCACCACTTCAAATGCTCTTTAATCACCACTGTTCTAGACCACATCTTAATGAGTTTAACCTGTATCCATACCAAACATAAACGGCAATGTGTGATAATTGTTCTGTACCTGGTTTATTTCACTTATTACAATATTTTCCAGGTTCAGCCATGCTATAAGTAACAGACTTTCCTTCCATTGGAAAACTAATAGTATATCACTGCATATATTTACATGCTTAAAAAGCTTGATATCTGTCATTCCATAGGTAAATAAATACATATCAAAGTATCACATTGCACTCTATTAACAATTATAATTATTTTTTTAACAAAAAGGACAAGGTGAGGGGATTTAAACAGCAATTGGAGTGTTCAAGCAGAATTAACATTAGGATGGTTCGACAATAGAAGTCTTGAGGCAGTACAGGGGGAGTAAGGTATATGCAGTTTAACACTATTTTCAAGAAAAAAGAAAAGATGGATCGTGAAGTGGCCATTTCCTGTAGCAAGGCAGGACTTCCACTGGAGGAGTAAGGACACAATCCACTCACAAAGCCTTCCACCCAAAATGTATCCTGCTTACAAGACAGGTATGCAGAAAGATAGAACAGAGCCTGAATGGACAATCAATGACTATCCCAAATTGAGACCCTTCCCATGGGCAAGAAGTCCCTGAATCTACTAATGATACTCGCTTATGCCTGCAGACAGGAACCCAGCATAACTGTCCTCTGAGAGGCTCTACCCAGCAGCCAAAGGAAAGAGGTGCAGATACTCATAGTCAAGCATTAGGTGTATCTTGGGAGCATCTTGAAAGACTTGAGAGAATGATTGAGGAACTCTAATAAGAGAACAGGGACTCCACAGAAAGACCAACAGAGTCAACTCACCTGGACCCTTGGGGCCCCTCAGAGATTGAATCACCAACTAAAGAGTGAGCACGGCCAGACCTGTTGTACCACGAAGAGTTTGTGAATTCCAAAAGACCACCAAGGAGCCGTTTCTGATGTAAACCTATTAGGGTTTCTTTGTTATAAACTCGAATTTGGGCTTACTCACAGACCCAGACCCCTTGCACATGTGGAGCAGAAGAGAAGCTTGGTCTTCACGCAGTCTGCCAACAAGTGGAATGGGGATTGTTCCTGAGCCTACTCCAACTGCCTGTGAACCTTCTTCCCCTAAATGGGCTGCCTTGTCCAGCCTCGGTGGGAGAGGAGGGGGAGGTGGAATCGGGGACAGATTTGTTCGAGGGGGTACTGGGAAGAGAGGGCGGGCTGATATTTGCATGTAAAGTGAATACATAAATTAATTTACAAAGAAGAAGAAAAGAAAGGAATGGGTGGCAGTTGTGGAACATGGCACATGAATGAAGCCTTACCAGGAGAGTTCCGAGTGCTTGTGGGAACACTCCAACAAACGGACAGAAGTCTTGTGAAATGTTCTCAGAGTACATTTTCATGCTCCCTCCAAGCTCAACAGAAAGGAGTGTGTTTATTTCAGATTACTTGTTGCTGCCTGCTATTGATGATCAGTTAAATGTTTAAACTGCCCTTTGTGGGCTTCTAGGGAGGGGTAAAAAGTGTTTTGTCATGCTCAACTTGTCTTTGTTACTGTAGACAGCTTGAAATCAAATGAGCTCTACTCTTGAGTATTTTCTTAACCCTCTGAGTATAAATTGGTTCCTGCTCTGAATGAAGTTGGCTACTGCAAAAACACTTTAGTTCACCTCATTTGTGGGTTCCTCTCTCTCAGGTCCTACAACCTCTGGAATGATGACAAATAATTTGAGCCTTCAAAGATCACAGACCATTCCAGACCATGACCCACAATCCTCACGCCATGTGAGCTTAGCCTCTACTAAGACATAATTAATGCAGTCAGTTGGCCACTGAATCACCTGTCTTTCCAGAAATTAAAAATGAAAGTGTCTTGAGGTCATTATTAATAAGCCTCTCCTAGATTGGTAATACAGTCTCTCCTGTGGTGGTCACTCCAGGAGACAGTGTTCAGAAAACCCAAGAATATTCAATGGTCATGACTTTAAAAAAAAAATATATATATATATATATATAACCCAGGACACCTTTAATTTCCCTACACAGCCCAAAATAACCTTGAACTCCTGATCTTCCAGCCTCTACTTCCTAAGTACTGAAATTTAATACATGAGTCACCAAACCTAGTTTATGCAGATTGGAAAAGGAAACCCAGTCAGTGCTTCATGCGTGTTAAGCAAGTACTCTACCAATTGATCTACATTAGAACCCTGAACTCAGAGTTTTAGCTGACTGAAATCAACCTTGTAATTTTCATTTTCCGCTGTGATTCCATGATCTAATGTCTCAAATAGAATACCAACCATTCAGCAGGTCATTTTTCTTGGTGGATATGTATAGTATCTGGATATTTCCTTGCCAGAACACTGGCATTTATTTTCACAGTTATTTATATACTCACATACGTCTTTATTTCAGACACGTAGACATATGAAATATATGAAGGATTTAAGTGCTTCTGCTTGACATTCATCATTTTCCTTTTTTTTTTTCTTTCCCAGATGGGTAAGATTTACATCTGCCAAATGTTCCTTGGGCAGAGGTAAGTAAGATTCTGTGGAAAACAATGTGTAGTCAAACCATTTCTTCTCCTAATCTCTGGTTGCCTCCTATCTATTTTTTTTCTTCTATCCATCATGCCATTTGTCCATTAACATTAACCAACAATAATCTGGATCAAAACCATAATATGGTTTCTGAAGAAGGGAGGTAAAATATTACTTGCCACACAACACAATTTGGGACCTCCTTAATATAGCTCTGGAGTAATAAAAATACCTAGTATTGAATAGGGTCCAATAATGGTTAACATATAAAATAATCTGGAACCTTGTATCTTGGTGCACTGTAATAACAGAAACGTTCAGCCTGCTTAGTATGTCTATAATAAAGCTCAAAAAGACCTACTGGATAGAACTCTCTGCTCTTCAAAGAAGATAAGAATAATTTAGAAGGGAAAGGAGACACATTTAAAAAACCATGGAAAAATAAACGTGAGTAAAATCTCCTTAAGCTTAAATAGCAGGCAATAATGATGTCTTTTGCCAATGATGTGAAAGTTCAAAGATTGCATAAAGTGGCGTGAGAGAATCGCACTGCTCCTCAGATACGTCAATGCATCTTCAAACCTGAGAGCTAACGAGTCAGTACTGACCTAAATTTTACAGGAGAACATTTTAAAAGCATTAAGCATATGCTGTTTACTTAGTTGATGTAATAAATATAAACATGTTCTGGGTTCATAGTAAATTCAAAGTACAGACCTTAAATAATGCTAACCTTCTAAATCAAGTTGATTAATCACTAAAATACATTAGAAGAAACTGTTTCAGCAAAATTTTTTTTTGTGTGTGCGAAAAGAAGGTCTTTTAGTCAAATTCAGCTCCTCCACTTCTATGCACTGCATGTGTAATTCATGAAGCTTTAAACAGTATGAGATTATAGATAGCTAAACTGACATTTGTACTTTCACTTAGCTGCCTGAATAATCGGCACACTCGAAGCTTTTTAAATGTTAAAGCAATCGCCGCTTTTCATTCATCTTGTGATGTCATTGCCACTACCAACTGATACAATAAATCTGAAGTGTATGAGAGCTTGAAAAGAATATTAGGTGTGTGTCTCATTTTAAATGCATAACAATTAAATGATGTACAAGAAGTATGTTATGATCCATCTATTAATGAAATGCTCTTTAAAAGTGTGATGTATTGTTGCTATGTTTGAACTTCTGAGCTCCCACAGATGTTCATTTACATTGTGTACTGTTGGTTTACAGCCAGAAGGAGCAATATTGGTATATTCATAATACAAATCAATGAATGTGTATACAAAGAATGGCTATGTTTCCTACCCATGAGCAGGGCAACACAGGCATATGCAAAATTTGTATTCTGCCAAGCCAAAAGTGATAAATCTCAAAGTCACAGATTGAAAGGACAATAGTCATCAATTATTCTATGATCACATAGTTGAATGGTTAAGCATGGGTGTGTGTGTGTGTGTGTGTGTGTGTGTGTGTGTGTGTGTGTGTGTGTGTGTACTTAGTAGCTCAATATTTTCAGTAGTATAACTCTATTAGTTGAATCATGTATTCACTCATGATTCTTTGAATCCACCTATTTTTGCTGTGGACATACACGATAAACAGACCTTTAGAAGGGAAATGCAAGAGTCACATTATGTTCTCAGTGGAAGTATTGGGTGCACAAGGCTCTAAGCTACCTGTATCTCACCCACACAGTCCCAAACTAAGGCATAATGGATCCTTACCTGGTTCTCATTGATGAATAAGTAGACCACGGGATTAGCTTCTGTCTGTGTGTGTGTGTGTGTGTGTGTGTGTGTGTGTGTGTGTGTGTGTGTGTGTGTGTGTGTGTGTTGGTGTCACTGGAATACTGTGGAAGCCAGTAAGAGTACATGAAGGAAATGCAAAGATGCCCCCTTCTAATGAAATTCATCACTGGCATGCTCTGCTACCCCATATTTCAAATTCTTTAAGCAAATTAGGCCAAATGTTAAAAGTACAGGATTAAGCCGGCCAAAGTAGCTGTGCAGGGTGACTGTAAAAATTCCCGTTAAGGAAGACAAGAGTAATTTTCAGAGCTAAACTTGAATGCTGAAGATCCTTCTCTGTTCAACTCTTTCCTCCACAGGTGATAACTCTAAAGTTGGAAAACACCTGTAATCAGAAGTCTTACTCTCCTCTCACCTGCAGTCGTTACACACTTCTACTTCAAAACATTTGAAACAACTGTTTAAAACAAAGCAACTTAATCGTTTTATAAGAGATTTGTCATCTTTTTAACTTCTGACAGTTTCATCTCTATATATGTTGCACTCTGGTTATTCCCCTATTGCAGAGGAACTTTAATCCAGTAACATGGCTGTTTGGGCAAGGGATCGCATCCAAAGACCTTCTAGGTCTATACAATCAGGCTGGAATGCAGACACACCCAAGATTACAGTATTATCTGGCTGTAATATAGACCTTAGTACACACCTTTAATCCCTAACAATGAAGGTAAGTTGGTTTGTAGAAGGAAGCAGCCATGTTTGAAAGTGACCTCTAAATGAGGGGCAAACATGATGTATCAAAGATTTGACAGAATGAGTCAGAAGATAGGATATGCCCAACTCACAAAAGAACAGCACAGGAAAGAGAGGCTACTTAAGAGGGGAGTTGGGGGGGAGGCAGAGACACAGAGAGACAGAGACAGACAGAGACACAGAGAGACACACAGAGAGAATGGCAGTTTTACCAAGACAGTTTTACAGAGACTGCAGAAAGAACAAACTAGGCACAGGTGAAGACAGAAGAAGCTGGAGAATGAGAAGATTACTAACAAAGTTAGTATGAGACCAAGCAGAGGAATTCAGTCAGAATCTAAGAGAAGCTTGGTTGAATCAGTCAGCTTGGAAGATTAGATTGCACTGAGGCTAGAGGTTTCCAGGCCTAGGTCTAGGGATAGCTTGAAGAGAGAAAGAGACACTCTGGGCTCAGCTCAAGCTATGTATTCACACAGCTTGTGTACATCTCTCATCTCATCCATTCAGCTGAGGAAATAAAAGCAAAATTTCCATCTATAGCTTCTCTTATTTATCACCCATCCCTACCCACCTCACTCTATCTTTCCCATTTCCATTGATTAATATCCCATGGAATTCAAGTAGGGCCAGGATGTGACTCTGGGTTGAAAACTAACCATCAGGAGGGGCTGATGTGTCCACCACTGGGTATGCAACTAGATGCCATGACTTCCCCTCCAAGAATCTGTTGGGTGCCAGGAGATCAACTGTGACAGAGATCCACAAAGCCCTTCCCTATCCACAGGACAAAGCTTGTGCAGGTTGATCCTTTTGTTTCATTTTAATGAAAAATAAAAATATTTTTTCATTAAACTAAAATTCCTTCTCAATCCTTAGCTGCTGGGAGATGAAATGAGTTAATTGGAAAGTGTCTTCAAAAACCCAGTTATTTCTGTTTTGGTCAGAAATTTGTTGGCTCTCAGTGTATTCCAGTTCAAAATTCTTCATAATCATTGCCCAAAATGTAATGTGAATTACATTTAAATCTGTCCCACTCCTTTCCAATCCTGCTGTGTTTATTCCCCCACTGGTTCCCTATGTAGACCTCCACACACCCCTGATTGAATGAGTCCCTGCATTCTCCTTCACTTCTGTGTACTTTAAGCTTCATTCAAACCTTACTTTATTTCTGTCTCCTTCTGCCTGCCCCTTCATCCACAAGAGTCATGCTTGTCAGTTTTAAAATTATTATTTATAGATCTATAGCAACCCACATTGGGTTACTGCTATACAATATTGTTGCATTTAAAATTACACACACACACACACACACACACACACACACACACACACACACACACACACACACTGGAGAGTACAGAAAGCCTCTTAAAGACAGAGATTAAAAGTTATTGGGCAGGGATGTGGCTCAGTTATTAGAGTTCTTGACTAGCATCCAGGAAGGCCTGGGTTTGAGCCACAGCACGACACAAGCTAAGTATGAATGATAACATACAGTTTTGGCACTCAGAAGATGAAAGGCTTCAAGTCCACCCTGGGCTACATAATGAGTTCAAGTCCAGCCTGATCTACAGAGTGACACTCTATCTCAAAGACAAAATTATCAAAAATGAAAAAAAAATTATTGAGGGCTCCAGACTGCTCTAGAATGTCAGCTGTAACCTGGGAAATGGATGAGTCAGTCTTACTTGTATTTGGTGGTGGTGGTAGTGGTGGTGGTGGTGGCAGGGGTAAAATTAAGTGAATCTTTCTGTGTGTAAATAATTAAGATGTCCATGCACACAAAGTCCTACTGACTCTCAGATGCAATTTTGGGAAATTTGATGGTTTATGTAAAAACCTGAGTAACACATAAAATATGTATAGATGTTTTAGGAAATTAAAATCAATAAGCATATACATAATCAATTCATGAGGGAGAGAGACGAAGATACTCACAGTAAAATGATCATATGTTCAAGTGCATGAGTGCATCTCTCTCCTGTGAAAATGTGCTTAAAGGGTATGTAGTTTGGTATATTTATAAAAATGCACCCCACCTCCCTTTGTATTTAGCAATAATAAACATAGACTAGGTATCAAGTTCTACCCTAGCATTTATTTCACTGATTCCCTAACATATCTTTATAAAGATAAATATAAATGTCATCTATCTTAATTAGGCTTTCCATTGCTGAGATAAGACACGTGACCAAAAGGAACATGGGGAGAAAAGGTTTATTTCTGCTTACAATTGTACTTCATCATCTAGGGAAGTCAGGGCAGGAACTCTAGGCAGAGACCATAGAGAATTGCTGCTTGAACCTTGTGGCTTGTTCAACCTGGTTGCATATAGCACCCAAGAGGATCTGCCTAGGATTGCACTGCCCTCAATATCAATCATCAATCAAAATTAATTAATTAATCAATTAATTAAATAAGTTCCCACAGGGTTGCCTGCAGACTATTGTGTTTTTTAAATGAAGTTTCTTCTTTCCAAATAACTCTAGTTTGTGTCAGGTTGACATAACACTAGCCGGCACACCATCAAATTCAAATAGTTTCTGGCAGAGAAAATTAAGTGATTTCTCAGAATGACACAGCAGGATGAGGCGGAAAGATTGAGAGATACATCTGAGACAAAAGCCTATTATCTTAGAGATGACTATGTAGACTTCAAAAGAACGGTAGAAAGAGACTTTTAAACATTTCATCACAGTTTTTGGAGGGTGTCTCTCACTATTAATACAACTAAGACAGTGGTTTTCACCTTATGGGTCATAAATAACCCCTTTCAGTGTCACATATTAGATATTCTGCAGATCATCTATTTATATCATGATTCATAGCAGTAGCAAAATTACAGTTATGAAGTAGCAATGACATGATGCTTATAAAATTTTTTAAAGTTTAACAAATTTGACTATTTAATTTTTGGTTTTCCACAGTCAACAAGTTCATCAGATAACATATGTCATTGTTTATAAGTGTGTTAAGAAGTTTGAAGGTGAATGAAAGGTTAATTTATTACAGTGCTTGGGCCAGTGCAGGGAATTTGTTTCTTCCATACTCAGACTCCATGCATGCCTTTTAAAATATTTTCTGTTGGTTTGGATTTAAGTTCTTGGTACAGATTGTTCCTAAGTAATTACAAGTTGTTCCTAAGGCTTTCTGCATTGTACATCTTCTTATAAACTCATAGGCACTTATAAAGTGCTAGGATTGTTTAAAAAATGGTATAGGAAAATGTTTTTTATCCATTTTGTGGACTAAACAAATAATCTTTGTGTTAAAAAATGATTCTGTGAAATGTTCTCAGCCTAAAAAAGTGCCTTCTTGATGTATCTTTAATCTCACTCAAATATGAATATGTATATGAAGCAATAGTATTTATCAGTATCATGAGTCACGTCACAGAGGATTTAAGATCAATTCTGATAGTCAAAATGTAATGGAATTATGATAAAAATAGAACTATGAAAAGTAAATTATATAGGCAAAGATTCAAAACTATGCTATATAAAATTAGGAGGAACTCGAGTGAATCCAACAGATAATGTAGAAACAATAATAAAATTACAACTTTGTCCCTGATTGTAGCAGCCACTAAAGAAAGGTCAGGTACATAACATATGTGGTTTGTCCTTGTTTATTTGTTGGTTTCCTTGCTTTTTATTTTGACTTTTGGTTTTGGTTTAGTTTTGCTTATGATCTTTAAAGAATGCTATAAGTACATATGACAGGAAAACTGAAGGGACTATTAATTGAGAGGAAAGGGGCCATCAAGAATAGGTGGGGAAGATAAGAAAGGCAACAAAAGATGCACAAATAGGAATAAAATATAAAGACATATAGAGGTAAAATATCGTGATTAAGCTTATCAGTAAATGTGTTAAGAGCATCATTTTAAAGGTAAACAAACAAGCAAACAGTGAAGCAGCCAGAATGAGGACTCAGTGGGTAAAGATGCTTCCTGCCAAGTTTTACTACCTGAGTTCAAGTCCCAGAACCCACAGAGTGGAAAATATAGCCAAGTCTCGTAAGTTGTCCTTGGATCTGCACACATGTACAATGTTGCTAACACACACACACGCATGCACACGCATGCACACACATGCACACACACACACATACACACAGACTATTGTTAATAAACAATAATAATAACCAATAAGAATAAGAAGTGAAGAGTTAACAAGAAACATTCACAAAAGGTGATGAATAAAAATTTGCCCTAGCACAAAACTCTAAAATTAAATTGTTCATGTTAAACTTTCTATATGAAGTATAAAGTACAGCGGACAATGTCTCTGATCTCTGAGAAATCTTTACTGAGATTTCTCAGATGGTTTGCATGGATGACTATGTGTGAGTTTGGAACTTCAGCATGTCAGGATGTCAATTTATATGTGAACATATATGTTCATGAACTTAGAAGTGTTGTGCATAGGTTTTGGTATGTTGGGAAAACCATGAGAGAATTCAAAAGTCTTTATATTATCCATGCTCCAAGGCAAATGTCTGTACTGAATTCATACTTTGCCTGCTTAGCAGTTGAAACCATTCACATTCCCACTGAAAGGAATGACTACGTGACTATCTAAACTGGCTTCAAAATATTTCTAAGCTCATTACATCTTAATAGCTAGCTTGTATCTCTTTGATGTGATTACATAGTCGTGAAGATTAGTGGGATGATTTTGCACAGCAAGACATCAGAACCCTGGGAAGTATGCTTAAACAAGGACGGAAGTTGGAAAGTGGCTACAAGCGGCACCCCTAACAACTAAGATCAGAATCGCCCATCTGATGGTCTTCTCTCTCTAGAAAGTGCTAGGTAGTCCTCACAAGTCTAGCCTCACCAAGCAGTGGAAATCAATGTAAAGTTCACTTAACCTGAGCACCAATATCCGTTTGGATATAGATTGAATTGATTGCTTATCCTTCACTGACTTCAAAACCGATGCTTGGTCCTATCCACGCTACTTACTTGTTCAATCAACACAATAGTACTGAGAACATGGTATACACAAGGTTCCACACAGTACACTAGGTAAGACATAATGTAATGCTTTGTTGCAAGCATTATGAAAAGATCCCATATCATATCCCAGTAGGGTAAAACTGAATTTGGTATGGATAGAGGAGAACAAGGGAAGGTTCCAGACCCTGCCTGAGATGACAAGAAAGGCTACCTGCCATTTAGCATCAATGCCTATGAAAAACTATACGCCGATGCAAAGAAGAATGTTCTAGATGTAGGGAAAATACAGACAAATATAAACAAAACACTTTGAAGACTTTAAGTGGATTAAAGTGCCAAGTGGCGGAAATAAAATGTTAAGGTAAAAATAGAGTGCAAGCGTCTGCAAAGAAGGCTCCATTAGGAATGTACTTGCCACAGGAGAACGAGGACCTGAGTTCAGATCCCCAGCAACCCTGAGAGGTACGAGAATATAATGATTTTAAAACCAATTTAAAACTTTATGAAACATTTCCGATCGTCTCTTAGTATAATAGACTATTCTGTTGACTGAACAGGAACCTGAAATATACATCTACTGATCCTTTATACTCCAATTTCAATCTCCAATTCCCAGCTTTAGACTCAGTAAACAACTGCAAATAATCAAACTGTGGGTAGTATCATAAATGAATGACTTTTGGTACCTATGAGACAATTTTATCCAAAAAGAGACTCAATTCTATATTGCGTGTTTTCCCCAGTAATCGTTAATTCAATCAAGTCTGTGATTCTGAGCTGCAGGGATGAATGAGAAGGTAAAGGTTCTTGCTTTGGAATGTGGATATCCCAGCATCCACATAATGACAGGAGATTGGGGCCTGACCTATAATCCCAGCATGCAGGAAGCCTATACCACCAGATCCCTGGATCAAACTAGCTAGAGATTAGACCAGTCTCTGGGTTTAACAAAAGACCTTGTCTCCGTATATAAGATGGAGAGAGATTGGGAAAAACACCCAATGCCACACACATATGCACACTGAGTTTATGTGGACATCTATCCACACACATACCATAACACACACAGAGAGAGACACACAGACATCTTTAAAAACATTCTGTGATTCTGAATTTGTGACATTTCGATTTCGTTGAATAGGAAAAGATGACAGTCTATGTAGTACATTTCAATATATACACTGCAGAGCCATCCCTGTCTCCAACCTCAAGAACTTGCTTTCAAATCTAATAAAACAAAAGAATTATGACTATGACCCCATGCTGAGGATGTGGCTATTATTGTTTCTGGACATGGTGACTCTGGTGGGTTCATTAACACCCCACACTAATTAATCTGCCAAAAGCATACTTCCTTCAGCTGACTAAGGAGCACAGAAGTTTAAGCCCAAGACACTTCTGTACTCCAGGTCATTAAGAAACATACATACATGTAGCTATCTATCTGAAAATACATATTAACATTTTCATAGCTGCATACTTTTACATGGAATCTGTCAGAGTGATCATTGCACTGCACAGACTGGGTACCCATGTATTTACATAATAGATTTCATATGATACATTAGAGATGACTAAAGTCATAAAATATTCATAATAATCAGAAAAGTTTATACAATCTTAAAACTTTATACAATCTTAACATTTTGGGAAGGAACAAATATGAGCTTCTGATGCAAATGGAGAGAGAGACCCTAGAGAACAGGTGCATCTGAGAACAAGGGCAGAAGCCATTCAAGGAGAGTGCGGTGACACCCGGGGTACCCCAGATGAAGATCTACATAGGGGCCTCAGTTTGCAAAGAAAGGATGTAGCTTTTGCATCCCATCATCAAGTACCTGGACTTCCCAGTGACCAAGCAGCCTGGTAAGAAACAGGAAACAGACTTTCAAGACGAAGGCAAAGTTAGCTCTTTTGTTTGAAAGTTCTTAACCACCCTTTCAAATAAATCCACATAACATAGTACCCTGCCTTTTTGCTCCCAGATTCCTAAGATGTAGGGACCTACAAGAGGTTGATGATCTCAGAGTGGAAGGGGAACAGGCTTGTTTTCATTCTCTTCTGAGAACCTCTTTAATACTTCACCTGGCTTGGTCACTGCTAAGGCAAAAACACATTGGATATTCACTCTGGCCCACCCCCACCATCCACCTGCTCAGAACCACCCACCAAAACCTGCTGCTATTCACAAATGTGTAAGCCTGTGAGGTAGGGGTCGGGCTCTCCGCATTCTCCGTCATCCTTACATCTAAGATTCCAGCTGTCCTCTCCGTGCACCAAGGTGGACCTTGGAGTCACACACTGGCTACCAATCCCTTGAGAGTACTTCTCTGCAATGTTTTTACTGTAACATCTATCTCCCGTGGTTTTGCCTGGAGACAGCATTCATTGAATCTACTTTTTGTCTATGACAATATCCTTGGGCCTTATTATCACTCTCTAGAGCAGTGGTTATCAACTTGTAGGTCAAGCCCCTTTAAAGGTCACATACCAGATACCCTGCATATCAGATATTTATATTATGATTCATAACAGTGGCAAAATTACAGCTATGAAGTAGCAATGAAATAATTTTACGGTTGTAGGTCACCACAACGCAAGGAACTGTATTAAAGGACTGCAGCATTAGGAAGGTTAAAATCACTGTTTCTTGTCCTGGATGTTCCAAGCCCTTTCCATAAGAAGAGTTAGAAATCCCCCCCCCCACCGCAACAAGAAAAAAACCAGAGTTCAAAAACTTCTTCCCTACCTCTTCTCAACATTTTTCTTTCTTCCCAGAGAGGTTTCCTTCTTCAGATGTCATCAAATATAAGCCTGACAGTACGCCAAAGTTGATTTTTCACAAGCTCCAATATACTAATGCTGTGATCTCCACACCACACTTAGAGAGCTGCAGTTGTATTTGCAGACATACTACCCTGAAAATGCCCGATCTTGGAAGCTGAGAAGGGTTGAGTCCGTGTGGTACTTGGTAGAAGATCTGCAGTTCTATGGCATCTAAATCAGGAAAGCTGCTGAATTTAGTCTGAAGGTATCTTAGTTTTTTATTTTGAAAGATATATTATTTTCTAAATAGTAAAGTATTAGTCATGGCTTTCTATATGGAAGCTAACGAGGGAGTGGAAGGGATGCTCATAACACATACATTATACTCCTAGTGGCTGACAATGGCTCAACAGTTTAAGAGCACTGGCTGCTCTTCTCCAGGACCTGATTCTGCTCCCAAGACCCATGTGGCAGCTCAAAGCCATCTGTACTCCATTCCTAGCCCTCTTCCTGCCCCTGTGGCTACCAGTCACACACATGGTACACAGACAAAATGCATATACACATAAAATGAATTCCGTACATCTTTCTAAGAGTTCAAAAGTATGTTCTCTGTTACAGCAAGACAAAAGGTCATTGGTGACTTTGAGCATGCAATTTCAGGAGGAGAGCAGAAAAACAGATTCCCGTGAGTTGACAAGGGCATGGGGAGGTGAGGGGGTCAGTAGACAGTGAATATAAACAATTCTTTGAAGTTCTGGAAGTAAGTGGGGGGAGAGAGAGGGGTGAACCCTTTTTTGCCCTCCCTACCACTTTAGAGGAAGTGAGGAAAAGAGGAGTTTTCAACATGTAAAAATGTTGGTGCCTGTGACTAGGAAGAACTGAAGATTCAGAGGGAGAGAGAGAGAGAGAGAGAGAGAGAGAGAGAGAGAGAGAGAGAGAGAGTGAGTGAGTTTAATTGGTGATCTATAGTCTCCAAAGAAGAGAAACTAAATGGAAAACCAAAGCCCCAAAGGACTGACTCTATGTCAAATAGAGAGAGCTATACCCGTGGTAGCAGATAGGCACCTGCCACTGTACTGGAAGTGAGAAGTACAGACTGAGTGTTTGAGGAGCACCGAACAGGATACAGGGAGCCTAAAATTATAGGGCACATGAACTGTGTCACAGGAGGAATGGGCATGGGACCTACCAGTGAGATGGAGCATACTCAAATAGTGGAAATCTCAGAATGTGAGACAGGCAAATGTAAAGCTAACCCCCTCCCTTGTTTCCCAATCTGTCTTGGGACACATAACCATGACCCCTAACCAAGTGATCACAAGTGGTCAATCACATACCCAGCACCTGGAAGGTCACTCTATGCTAGTGAGGCATCTCAGTAGCCTTAGGCTTCAGCCAATGACCTTCTCATCCTCCCTGGATCTTCTCACACCCTTCTCTAAAACTATATAATCTTTGGTTCACCCGAATAAAGCATATGCTTTCAAACCTACCCCCAATAAAGAAATATGCACAAGCTAAGATCTTCTCAGAGAGCTGCTTCGTTAGATTGCCAGTAAAGGCCTTTGCCTAAAGGAGCTGAAGCCCTAAGACTCTCGAAGAAGACCTTCTCTGTCTGATGCCCCAAGGCAAATGGGGACTGCAGATCCCAAGACTTTGCTTAGTCCTCTGCAAGCTGGATACACACAACAAGGAAAGGCAAAATCTGGCAGCACATAAAACATCTGGAGGATATAGTCAAGGACCACTCTGAAGACTGAGAGTGGATTGAAGATACATAGGGGTGTATCAAATTTGGTTTTATTGCTGTGAAGATATATCCAACTCTTAGGAAGGAAACATTTAATTGAGATTGGCTTACCATTTTGAGGATCTGTCCATCATTATCATAGCAGGAAGCATGCAGACAGACATGGTGATGAAGGAGCCGGGGGTTCTACATCTTGATCTAAAGGCAGAAGAAGGAAACTGTGTCCACACTGGCTGTAGCTTGACCATAGGAGACCTCACAGTTCATCCCCACAGTGACAAACTTCCTTTAACAAGGCCACAACTCCTAATAGTGCCACTGCTTATGGGCCAAGCATTCAAATACATGAATCTATAAGGGGCACACAGGATCGGGAAATTCTATCCAAACTATCACAGGGTGAACATTCCAATAACCTTTATTAAAGATTTTTCATGGGTTTTGTGTTCATCTAAATTATTTAGCCTAAGAGAATTACCCTGTTTGGCAGTAGACAGCCAGTCATAGGTCCCTCCAATGGAAGTAAAATGACTTCCTGGTTTTTCTTATTTCTGAGTTCATTTATGGATTCAGGTGTTTTTGTTTCTTTCTTTCTTTGTTTTTGCTAACTAGTTCTCACAGGAATGTTAAATACAGCAGATATGTAACCCTCACTCCTGGTAGAAGTCTAACATCTCTTGTACTACCAAGTTGTATGTATGCAATATCTTCTTGTCTACATACACACATAACATAAAGCTTACTGTATAAATCACCCACGAGTAATAGATTAGCAGCAATAACTAATGATGATGAAATAAAATAATTAAACTAAATAATAAAAGTTACTTAAAACTTAGTAATGACAGTCAAGGGAGTATAATGCTGTAGTTCCACAATCATGAGTTCCAGATCAGCCTGAACTTAGAAAACTAAGAAACAAAAGAAGGAATGAGGGATGCATTAAAGGAAAGGAAAGAGGGAGGGAGGGAGGGAGGGAGGGAGGGAGGGAGGGAGGAGAGAGGTAGGAGGAAATGAAGGAGAAAGAGAAAGAGGAAGGGAGGGAGAGAGGAGGAAGGAAGGAGAGAGAACAGAGGTAGAAAGACTAAGAAAGGAAGCAGAAGAGAGAAAAGGAGGGAGAAAACATAGGTTGTTTATTTCTGCATTTGCCTTTTGATGTCTTCAGATCATCAATAATTTAAATAATAAAAATTCAATCTACTGATACTGGGACCCTGTAATTAGACTCCTTTCTCTTTTCTGTTTTACCCAATACCAAGCTTTTAGTTACAAGGCTCAGCACTGGGAGAAAAGCCCCCTGCACTGCCAGGAAAGAATGATGCTGGCACACACAGACAAAGGAGGTGGTCCGTGGCAAGAAAATGGTTACAGCAATTGCTCTCACACGTCCAGTCTTGCCCAATAACACAATACAAGACTGTGCTAAGCAAGGAAGGTCAATGGCACCGTGAATGCATAAAACATAAATTCTACCTATTTTTCAATGGTGCAGAAATCAGGATTAAATGTTCCGTGTGTGTGTGTGTGTGTGCGTGCGCGCGTGCGTGCGTGCAAGTATATGTGTTTGAAAGCCCATCTGTGTGGTAGATGTGGCAATTTCCTAAAATCGTTTTATTTTGACCATACTCTGGGATCACAACTGGAAAGGGCTTTTTAGAACTACACTATACTCCCTAATATTCTCAGAATTGTACAAGGGAGGGTTCCTTTTTTTCTATCTTTCTCTATGATTTAGTGGACCTGTAAGATTAGTTAATATTTTTTAATTCAACTGAAAAACTCTGATGCAAAAATAAGACAGTGCTTTTGTTTCCTCCTCCTCCTCCTCCTCCTCCTCCTTTCTCTCTCTCTCTCTCTCTCTCTCTCTCTCTCTCTCTCTCTCTTCAAAGTGTTAAGATTGTTTTTCTCAAGAGAGAATGCAGAAGCTTCACAACTCCAAACTCCATCCCTGTTTCTCTTGGCTCTTATGTAGCCGTTGGGGATTGGGGGAGAAACAGCTTATTAGACCAACATGCTGAGTGATAAGTGAGATAAAATGGTGTGTGTGCAAATAATTTATGATATCATTTGAGGAAAAAAAGAACTCAAGAAAGAGAAGCCAAGCAAAACTCCTTACAAAGTTCTTTCCAATAATTATACTAGAAAAATACTGGTCATGAGGTATAATTCCATTTATAATTTTAACATAGAAAATGATTCAAATAGGGGCTAATAGTTCATTGTAACTGTGTTAAAGAATTGTTATTTGCTTAAACAGTTTTTTGTTGTTCATAAATCCATGTTGTTTTAAGATATTAAGATCTGTCCTGTCTCAAAACATATCCTGGCGATTAAACAATTTAGAGTCCTCTTGTCTTTTTTGCTTTCAAGAGAACCTTATATGAATTTAGTTATAGGAGACCAAAACTATGTATCAATATATCAATATATGATTAATAGGGGGGGGAGTCTGGAAAACTCCTGTGGAGTTTGGGAAACAGAAAAAAATATGATCAAAAAACATTGCATGAAATTCTCAAAAGAAATAAATTAATATATAAAATTCACATGTTTAAGGGGACCCCTGTGGTTGAATTAGGGAAAAGCTGGAAGAAGCTGAGGAGGAGGGTGAGCCGTTAGGAAGACCAGCAGTCTCAACTATCCTGGACCCCTGAGATCTCTCAGACACTGAGCCACTAACCAGGCAGCTTACACCAGCTGAGATGAGGCCACCGACACATAGACAGCAGAGGACTGCCCGCTCTGACCTCAGTGAGAGAAGATAACCTCCAGAGACTTGAGGTCCCAGGGAGTGGAGAGGTCTGGTGGGGTGGGGGTAAGAGTGGGGGGACATCCTCTTGGCGATGTGGGAGGAGGAATGGGCTGAGGAACAGTCAGAGGGCAGAACGAGAGGGGGATAATGACTGGACTGTAAAAAAAAAGGTAGATAGATAGATAGATAGATAGATAGATAGATAGATAGATAGATAGATAGATAGATAGATAGATAGATAGAGCGAGCTTAAGCTTTTAAGAAAGACGTTAAAGAGTTTGATAGTCGAAGAGTCACCATTGGCTTTTATTGTCTCTGTTTTACTTCACACCGCAGTAAACAGACTGTTTGCTTGCTTGCCTCGTTTTTAGGTTGTTTCAGTTTATTTTCTACAAATGAAAACCAGAGACTCTGCTTTCATGCCAGATTGGGTGCTCTAGTTGATATATTCTGGAATCCCAACGTTCACACTCTCCCACTCTCAGCCCCCTTTTCTTTATTTTCAGTGAACAGATGCCAAAAAGCACTTGAGAACTCAGATAGCCACCCAATTAGAGTTTTGCTAAAACTAGAGCCATGATCATAACATGAGATAATGGCCAGGAAACAACAAACACATGAATTATTAGAGACCAGACCCACACAATCTGCATAGATTTCATAAAGGAAAAGCAGGCATCATGAGCAAAAGCAAGCAAAAGCATGTTGAGGAGCTGAGCCTAGCTGTCTGTAGGAATGGTTTAATGTATGCTTGAGTAGTTTTCTTTCTGGATGCCATTTTGGAAGCACTGTCTCTTTGACAAAACAAAAGACCGTGCCACAGATAAATATTATTAATCTTACAAGATCCACAAATCTTTTCTATTCATAGCCTCCCAGTTCCCAGTATTTTTCATGCACTTCCCATCCTGAACAAAACTGAAAAGATTATTATGTAAAAGGATAGACAGTTCCTAACATGCAAACAGAGGGGCAAGTTTCAGAGTTCTAGAAGTACATTGCTATAACTGTGCAAAAATTTAGAGCCTAGATTCCCATGGCCAGCGGCCACTATCTGGGTGGGCTGAGGTCAATACTGCATACACAGCTATGTGAAAAATGACTTCCAAGTATCAGAGAAGTCAGGTCACGTCAAGAAATTACTAACTGGTAACATAGCCAGTCAATAGCATAGGTAGGTAAAGGAATGGAGGAATGTGGCATTCGAGGAAGGTTCCCTGAGACTGTAAGAAGAATCCAATCGCAGCTATACATATGCAAAGTTGGGGCATCTCTGTAACAATTGGAGCTAAGATCCTAATTGTTTCCCTTTACTGATTAGGTAGCATCACAGAGCATAAAGTATTACACATTACTCAACATGTCAGACACAGTTTTTGCTGATCACTGTAACTTGCCTAGATTAAAACAACTATACACTAGTGTCCTTAGCCACTCATCTCAAGAGTTAGTTTGGATTTCATGTTGTTATTCTTGATTTGTATTTGCTTGCTTGATTGCCTGCCTGCCTGCCTGCCTGCCTGCCTGCCTGCCTGCCTGCCTGCCTGCCTGCCTGCCTGCCTGCCTGCCTGCCTGCCTGCTTGCTTGCTTGCTGTCGTGTCTATTAACTACTCATAGCTGCAAATATAACACTATACCCTGTAATATTTTTCTACTTCTCCACAGGCTCATATATTTGAATGTTTAGCTGCAGTTGGTGGACTATTTAAGAAGGATTTGAAGGTGTGGCCTCCTTGGATAAGGTGTGTCACTGGGAGAGGGTTTTAAGGTTTGAAAAATCCATACCAGGATTTTTCTGTGTGTCTCTTTCCCTCTCCCTCTCCCACCTCTGCATCCTGCTTGTGTATCAGCTGTGAACTCTCAGCCACTACTTCAGTGCCTTGAATGCCATGCTCCTCAAGGTGATACCATGAATTCTCCTTCCCAAACTGCAAGCAAGTATCCAATTAAATTATTTCTGTTACAAGTTGGTTTGATTATGGTGTTTCTTCCCTGCCATTAGAAAAGTAATAAAACATGGGCTCTGTTCTCTGCTCATGGTTAGTTCCTCAGGACCATGGACAAGTATCCCCTAGCTACTTACGATACACCTGGAGCTCAGAGAAGAGGGTATTTTCATGTTCATTCTTCTGTTTGCGAGAATTACATCCCGCTCCTTTACAGGGGCGAGGTCCCTACTTCCCAGACAGATGCTAGCCAATGGCTTGTCTCAGGTCCTGGCCTTCTGATTCTTTGCTATTTTGCCTCTTCCATCTTCAAATCAGACATGCTCAAGTCTCAGGCTTCAAATCTCTTTTGTGGTCTTTAAATTGTAGTTCCAAAGGGTTTGAAGGGACATAACCTCCTGGATAACTTTCTTATTTTAAGGTCAACTCTCCAGGGACATAAAATATGTCTTCAAAATCTTCTCATAGCAATGTATATGTTAATCTGAAAAACTAAAATTAAGCTAAAGCTAATTTTCTCTTTCTTTTAGGAGAAGGAACGATTTATTTATCTAACAATTCCATTTTATTGTTCAAAGTCCTGAAGAACTCAAGGCAGGAACTTAAAGCATCACATCCATGGTCAAGAATGCAGAGAGGATGCACACAGGGGTCCTTGCTTGCTTCTTTACTAGCTTTCTCTATTTTTATGCAGGTAAAAGTTCAGCTTAGGGAATGGTGGCACCCCTAGTGACCCCTAGAGGGCCTTATGGTAAAAAGATCAAGACAGTCATCTATGGGACAGCTGACTGAGAGAATTTTTTATTAAGGGTTTCTTCCTGGGTAATTCTTGGTTGTTGAGAGTGAAAACTATCCAACGCATTTTTTATTGGAAATTTTCTTTATCTCCATTTCAAATGTTATCTCCTTTCCTGGTTTCCTCTCTGGAAACTCCCTATCCCATTCCCCTTCCTTCTGCTTCTATAAGAATGGTTTCCCACCCAACCACGCACTGCCTCCCCACTCCCTACACTGGCATTCCCCTACACTGGGGCATTGAACCTTCACAGGACCAAGGGCTTCTCCTCCTCTGTAGAGTTAATATTCATACAGCTTGCCTTTTCATTTATGTATTCATTGCTACTCATTGATCATCTGTTCAAATAGCATTCAATTAGAAAAAAATGTAAGTAACATCTTATCTCAAAAAATATTTTCTAAAATTCTTCTTTTCTTCCAGTAAAAAGACTCCTGCATTTGAACATGGTGGTAGTTAACTTTAGCAGCATGAGTCAGGAAGAGGGAGAACAAAACAAAAGTTTCCAGTCAGGATAGCACAATGACTGGTGGGGTCATTGGCATGGCATTAGGTACTACACTAATCTAGAAATTATCTCCAGCAAACAAGAGGACTTGAGTAGATAAAATGTATTTTCTATGCCATTCTACATAAGGGACTGGAGCAGCTCTGGGTTGTGTTGTCTGTGGGAGTGGTGGAGTCCTGGAATTCAAGCTCCATGAACATTAACAGATACTAAGTTCTCTGGTAAAAATCTGAATACTGTCGTCATTCATCAATCTACCTAGGATGTATTTCTTTACATGCCTCAAATTCTAAAATCACTATCATCCTTTTATACATATAACCAAGTCTTTTACCAACCTTTCATTTCGGGAGAAAAGCAAACCGAAAGAGAGAATCTAAAATTGGACATTTCCCTATGGTGAGACTACAGAGTTAAGCCCTGCAGGAACTGATTGTCAAACACAAGCCATGCTGATGCGTACATGCCATTGCTTCTTGGCCCGGAGCCCTGTGGTGTGGCTCAGGGATGCCAGTTCTTTCAGGGATCATCTCATCTAGGTATTTTGCATTTATGTGACACATTTTTATTTTCAAAGGGACTTACAAAAATTTATTCATAATACTCTAAGATTTGGAGCTATTATTTCTCACATTGCAGATTTAAAAATCATAAAGAGTGAAAAATTCACATCAGGCCATGAACTGAACAAAACTAAAATATGACAATCCAGTCTACCAACTTTCACCCAATACTTTAACTGTTCAACCAAGACTTCCTTGCTGTGCCTTGCTAGGTGTCTTGAGCAAAGCTCCAAACTACTTTCCTTGATAACCCAATATAACAAAAAAGAAAAGGGAAGAAGAGAAGGAAGGGAGGGAGGGAGGGAGGGAGAGAGGGAGGGGAGAGGGAGAGGGAAATGGAAGAAGGACAGGAGGGAGGGAGGGACAAAAATTGAGGGAAGGACAGGAGGGAGGGAGGGAGGGAGGGAAGAAGGGAAGTTGGAAGACATTATAATTCCATATTCCTTCAGCTATATTCTCATTCTTCTCTGTGAGTCTTTGTCTGTCTGTCTCTATCTTATTCTATCTCTGTCAGCTGTCTCTATCTATCAATCATCTCTCTCTATTATATATCTGTCAATAGATAGATGATTAGATAGATAGATAGATAGATAGATAGATAGATAGATAGATAGATAGATAGATGATAGCCTCTCCCCCCCTCTCTATCTATCTCTCTGTCTCTGTCTCTCTCTCTCTCCTCTCTCTCTCTCTCTCTCTCTGTCTCTCTCTCTCTCTCTCTCTCTCTCTCTCTCTCTCTCTCTCTCTCTCTCTCTCTCTTTCTCTGGCATTGTCTCATGTAGCAAGGTTAGCCTTAAACTGCAGTGAACTCTAAGTCTTCCTACCATACTTTATATGCTTCAAACTAAATCCAAGGCTTCACGCATTCTAAGCAAGCACTGTTGTCACTGATCCACATCCCCACACAATACCCACTTCTCTTATGGTTACTTGCACATACCAGTTGTGAAACTGTCACTGATGAATTCCTGAGTGTTAGTTACTTCCTGGAAGGATGTGCCTGTTGGCAGTGACTAAGAGAAAAGTCTAATACCTTTTATTTTAGGAATATCCACAGACAGAATCAACTCTGAGTCACTTAGTAATTTTATGGAGTCCAGGAACTTTTGTTTTGCACTGGCAATCCACATTAAGTATGATTTCTACCTGTACCTAATTTGAGAAATGTAGCCTCTGGTGACGAGTGTTCTAGACAGGGTGTTAACTAGTAATTTTTAATTTGTAAAATTTTTTAGATTGCTGGTAAGGAAAAGAATGTGTATTAGGTTCAAGCGCTCATGACTGGCACCTCCCATTACCACAGCACAGGACTCTGGTTTTTGGTGACAAGGGTAGTAGCAATTAAGACTGAATTCTGAGCCTGGAGCCAAGACACCCTGCAGTGCAGATACACAGAGGCTGGGCCTCTGATTTCAAGGCTGAATGGGGAGCTGTAACAACTATGTCCCTCCTTCAATTTGTGGCTTCCAAAGACAGGCAGGGAGACATCCTGTTGTAAGCGGGCCACGTTGAAGAACATGGAATAGTCTTAGAAAAGACGTCCAGTATGGAGCAGCATTATAGTCAAACTCTTATAAGTCTTAAACAATGTGATTCCTCTTTTACAGAGTTTTGTTATATACTTAAGACTGATCTGACCTATCTATGTAGACCAAGTTGGCCTTAAAGTTGTGATTCTCCTCCTTCATCCTTGAGAGTGCAAAAATAACAGGCATGTGTAGCCATGACTGGATACATGTTAATTTTCTTTTTCTCTTTAAAAATTTCTTTTTTATATATTTATTTTTTTATTAACTTGAGTATTTCGTATTTACATTTCGATTGTTATTCCCTTTTCCGGTTTCAGGGCCAACATTCCCCAAACCCTCCCCTCTCTATCCTCCCCCCAATACCGCCCTACCCCCAACAATCACATTCACTGGGGGTTCAGTCTTAGCAGGACCAAGGTCTTCCCCTTCCACTGGTGCTCTTACTAGGATATTCATTGCTACCTATGAGGTTGGAGCCCAGGATCAGTCTATGTATTGTCTTTGGGTAGTGGCTTAGTCCCTGGAAGCTCTGGTTGCTTGGCGTTGTTGTACATATGGAGTCTCGAGCCCCTACAAGCTCTTCCAGTCCTTTCTCTGATTCCTTCAACGGGGGTCCCATTCTCAGTTCAGTGGTTTGCTGCTGGCATTCGCCTCTGTATTTGCTGTATTCTGGCTGTGTCTCTCAGGATCGATCTACATCCGGTTCCTGTCGGCCTGCACTTCTTTGCTTCATCCATCTTATCTAGTTTGGTGGCTGTATATATATGGGCCACATGTTGGGCAGGCTCTGAATGGGTGTTCCTTCTGCCTCTGTTTTAATCTTTGCCTCCCTATTCCCTGCCAAGGGTATTCTTGTTCCCCTTTAAAGAAGGAGTGAAGCATTCGCATTTTGATCATCCGTCTTGAGTTTCATGTCTTCTGTACATCTAGGGCAATTCAAGCATTTGGGCTAATAGCCACTTATCAATGAGTGCATACCATGTGTGTTTTTCTGTGATTGGGTTACCTCACTCAGGATGATATTTTCCAGTTCCCTCCATTTGCCTATGAATTTCATAAAGTCACTGTGTTTCAGCAAATGTTGCTGGTTCAACTGGAGGTCAACATATAAAAGAATGCAGATCGATCCATGCTTATCACCCTGTACAAAGCTTAATTCCATGTGGATCAAGAACCAGATACACTCAAACTAATAGAAGAAAAGTGGGGAAGTATCTTGAACACATGGGCACTGGAGAAAATTTCCTGAACAAAACACCAGTGGCTTATGCTCTAAGATCAAGAATCGACAAGTGGGATCTCATAAAACTACAAAGCTTCTGTAAGGCAAAGGACACTGTGGTTAGGACAAAATGGCAACCAACAGATTGGGAAAAGATCTTTACCAATCCTACAACAGATAGAGGCCTTATATCCAAAATATACAAAGAACTCAAGAAGTTAGACCGCAGGGAGACAAATAACCCTATTAAAAAATGGGGTTCAGAGCTAAACAAAGAATTCACAGCTGAGGAATGCCGAATGGCTGAGAAACACCTAAAGAAATGTTCAACATCTTTAGTCATAAGGGAAATGCAAATCAAAACAACCCTGAGATTTCACCTCACACCAGTGAGAATGGCTAAGATCAAAAACTCAGGTGACAGCAAATGCTGGCAAGGATGCGGAGAAAGAGGAACACTCCTCCATTGTTGGTGGGATTGCAGACTGGTACAACCATTCTGGAAATCAGTCTGGAGGTTCCTCAGAAAATTGGACATTGAACTACCCAGCTACAGCTCTTTTGGGTATATACCCAAAAGATGCCCCAACATATAACAAAGACACGTGCTCCACTATGTTCATCGCAGCCTTATTTATAATAGCCAGAAGCTGGAAAGAACCCAGATGCCCTTCAACAGAAGAATGGATACAGAAAATGTGGTACATCTACACAATGGAATAAAATTTCTTAAAATATGTATGTGCATTCTCTCTCTCTCTCTGTCTGTCTGTCTCTCTGTCTCTGTGTATCTCTGTTTCTCTCTCTCTGTGTGTGTGTGTGTGTGTGTGTGTGTGTGTGTGTGTGTGTGTGTGTGTGTGTGTGTGTGTGTTATGCAAGTATCTGGTGCCTGTAAAGGCCAGTGAGGGCATTAAGTCCCCTGGAGCTGGAGTCACAGAAGGCCATGAAACATCATGTAGGTGCTAAAAATCAAACCCCGGTCTTCTAGAAAATCAGTCACTATTCTGAACTGCTAAGCCATCTCTCTTACCCAACTCTTTGTTTCTTTATACTGAAATTTTTGTTTTTGTTTCAAATTTTAAAAATTTTCATGTCCTCTTGAAAACTGTAGAAAACGAGACAGAGGTAGTTTTACTTTATAGAAATATCTCAGGCAGAATCAAGCAGCAAAGTCAAGTCATACACAATGACTTTGGCAGCAAGACACCTGCCACGGGTTGAAGATAAATCTATTGTATTTTTTGTTGATCTTCCTACATCATCAGAGTAATTCTAATGTCATCTAGTTAATGTGCTCACAGCCAGCTACCAGTAAAGAGAATGGCCCTCATGTCACCAGCATTAGGTCTGCATGATTAGATGGGCCTTTCAATTGCTGTGCTCACAAATTTCTCAAAATCGTAGTGATTTAAAACAAGAGGTAACAATTGGATCCAGTTCCTTTAGGTGAGGAACTGAGGGCAGGTTATTCAGCGGATGTAGGTGACAATGAAAAGGTTATTCGAGGTTGCAGACATATGAGGGCTAAGTGGGATTGAAGGGGACACTTCTAAGATGACTATGGCATGTGGATGCTAAGCTGGGCATTTGTTCATTTCTTCCACACACATTTTCTCTCAGACTGCCAATTCACCTCATACATGGCTCAATACACTGAGCTTTCCCAAGACCAGCTGACCCAAAAGAGAGCAAGTCAATAGAAGACCACATCAGCTAGGACTAACTCTAGAAGCCAGACTCTACTCAGCATAGTGAACCCTCAAGGAGAAGGTGCCTATGCTTCTTGAAAAATGATGGTGTGGTGTATGGGCATAATTTAACTGCCATACAGACTATGTAAAACTTTTCAAAAGTATTATTCTTCATCATAACAATGCTGAAGGAGTCTATGAAAGATCCTTTGTTCCTTTGTTACACACACAAACATGTTGTGAGTGCAATCCTTTTTCATTTTGGGTAGAACTCGTCACCCTTAATAGGCACATATTGTGTGCTATGCATGTGTGTACATGGGCTAGCGTTGACTTCTAATGTCTTCCTCAAATGCTCTCCACCTTATTTTTTCTTTGAGACAGGGTCTCTCATTGATCTTGGGTTTGCGATTTCAACTGGAGTGGTTGACCAGGGAGTCCCTAAAATCCACTTGTCTTTTGCCATTTCTCCAAGCCTTGGAGTTGGAGGCCCATACTGCCACCCCTGGCTTTTTGCAATTCTAGGAAACATAGCCAGGTCTCTCTGCTTGTACACCAATCAGTTCACCACCTCCTTATTTCGTGTGTGTGTGTGTGTGTGTGTGTGTGTGTGTGTGTGTGTGTGTGTGTACAAAATAATAGGAAGTCTTTTAAAAGTAACTCTAAATTCAATCCTCAGTAACCTTAAGATTATAGTACATTTCATTAATTTCTATTCACTGATCATCTATCAATTTGATACCTTAGTTGTGGGCTCCTTTGATGGATCACATCCATGCCCAAAGAAAACTACAAATTCTTGTTTCTGATAATTAGTGGAAGAGTCAGCTTTCATTTTTTTTTGTTTTGGTTTGGTTTTGTGGGTTTTTTGTTTGTTTGTTTGTGATAAGGTCATTTTAATTTAGGTGATCTATTTGTTGTTCTTTATTATTGCAAAACTAAATGCAAAAACATGAATCTAAAACATAACTGAAAATATTAATAAACCCTTTATGAATTGCCATTCATATTTGTATTAAAGCAGCTTTGCCTTTTTTTTATAAAGATAAGTAAAAATATAAACTTGCAAAGCTCTGACTATGACAATGTTAAATATACATTATTTAAATGAGGAGAGAACACGCATGCATGCAAAAGAGAGAGACAGAGAAACAGAGTTTTAATTTCCCATGCGTTAGATGTCATGTGAAATTTATTTAACCTGCTGGCCTTTTCCTGTTGAGCTTTCACCAAAGTGCACAGATCAACAAAACATTGACAGACACAAGTAAAATTCATCATGCCCTGATTTGTACCACACACACAAAACTTAAGCCTTAATGAATAGTTTGTTGAGTGTGGTGATCTAGGATCCATAAGAATAACAACCTATTAGTATCTCAGTTTTGAAGGAATCAGTCACTCCCTTATAGCTTCAGCACTGCTAAGCTGCTCTTGTAGTAGTTCAGACCACACCCAAACAGAAACATGGTCTAGTCCCTTGAATGGTCATCATTCAAAGACAATGTTTTCTCACCTACCCAAGACTACAGTGAGGCATTGTTTACAACAGGTACAAAAAATGTTTCTTTTTTTCTCCTCCATTTCAATTAAAGACAGCACAAGTGTGGGGGCATATCTTATTGAGGTTTATAGGCCAGAAGTAGACATACTTTTTACCTCAAGCACACTCTCTCAAACCACCTATTATCTCAATATACATTCTTGTGCCAGGTCCCGGAAAGCATCCATTGATAACAAGTGCCAAATAATTGTTTAAATGTTAATCACTAAGAGATCATATATTTATAGACACATACATGTGTGTGAATGTCTGTATGTTTAAATATGGAGATAAGAAAATGATCCCACAGAGTCTTCAATGTTAATTTTCATCCCAATCTGTCCCTCCATGCTTCTTTGCTGTTGTGACATATTAAACTAGCCTTCTTCTCACTCATGTAATCCAAAGCCATGAACACTACTACGTGAAGTGCTAGAAAAGATGAAGCAGCTCCTGGCCCTACCTTTGACAGTAGTCATTAAGCCTTATCTTATATGAACTGGTACTTATAGGAATGCTATAATAGGCGAAGCTGTGAACGGTTCTGTTTAATGCATGTGAAAACTGAGGTGCAAAGGTCAATGATCTGAAGCTGGCTCTAAAAGCTAAATATAGTCTCTTTCTCTCCTGGTGCGTGGTGTTCAATGTAAGTGTCATCTAGGTCTTGGCTTCCTTCTAAGCCCTCATAAGACTCATGAATAGCCTCAGAGGGCAAATACTAAATTTCCAACTGCAAAATAAAAGGACTACGGATGCAAAGAATGACGGGTAAAAGAGCCTGTATTGTGGGATAGGTCTATAATCATAGCACTTTGGATGTTGAGGCAGGAAGATCACAAGTTCAAGCACGGATAAAGTTATACAGTAAGATTGTCTCAACAAAGTAATAAATAAAACGAAATAAAATAAAACCGTGTGTGTGTGTGTGTGTGTGTGTATGTGTGTGTGTGTGTCCTTAACTAATGGTTTAGATTTCAATGCTAACCTGAAACTCATTGTAGTGCATAAACACAAAAGGATAATCCACACTTAGAAAATTGGAGCAAATGCTTGCTTCTCTCATTCAAGAGCTCACCTCTCAGCAAACTTCAGCGTGTCTGCTATGGGAGATTTAGGTTACTGGCAACAGTTTGGGCAATCTGTCATCCATAAAAAAATATTACCCTCTGGAGTAGTTTATGAGTAATAAACAGGGTTAAAGCTGAAGTCTGGAAGGAAAGTAATTAAATGCTTTCGAGCATTTAATTGGGGTCTTTTTTTCCCCCAGCTACAAAGATGCAAATATTTACTCACTGGACCAAGTCCACAGTTGGTTGAAATAGTGCTGAAAGAAATTGAAATGGTGTCTCAGGCCAAGTGCTTGCTTATTTCAAATAGACAAAGTCACCCAGACTGCTTCCTTTTCCACCATTGTTGAGGTTTTGGTAGAATAACACTGAAACAGCTAAGGCTCTAACTCCAGTGAACTTGAGTGCAAATCAAACAAGAACCTCAAGGTTTCAAGGAAAGGTAATCCCTCCTTCTCCTACAACAGGCATCTCCGGACTGGCCAAGCAGCCTGTCAGTCTTGATTGATGCATGCCTAGAGACTGGTGCCTATCTAGTGGAGAGTGGTACCTTGAAATTGCTTTCAAATGGCTTCTCACAAACTCCAGAGAAAAGAAACAAGCTTTGGACCCAGAAGTGGATGATGGATTAGACACAAAAAAGGCAAAGTCATAGGTCACTCACTGCTTTCAAATTATTTAAGATCACTAAAAAGGATATACACCTTTAAGGACTGTCCTATAGCTGGCTATAGGAGTATTTCAAAATGGTGGACTATACTCAGGAACAACCAAGTGCATATGGATGAGAAATGTGCCTGAAAACCATTTTTATTTCCTTATTTTGTCTTTTTTTTTCCCCGGAGCTGAGGACCGAACCCAGGGCCTTGCGCTTGCTAAGCAAGCGCTCTACCACTGAGCTAAATCCCCAACCCCTGTATTTCCTTTCAAGTCACCTTTTCTGTGTTTCTGATTTCAACTAGAGGGCAGGGATGGGTGCAAATGAGATTTACCTGTGTGAAAACAGCAGCTCCTTCTTTACACTGCTTTTCTATTTTTTTCTATTTTTCTATTTGCTTATTCACTCATTCACATTACATCCCAATCACTGAAAACCCCCTCCTCCTGATGCCACCTCACACAACCCCTCCCCCAAACCCTTTCCCTTCTCCTCCGAGAGGGTGCCACCCCCACCCCCATCCCTGTATCACTCTACCCTAGCACATCAAGTCTCTGCAGAGATAGGCTCATTCTCTCCTACTGAAGGCAGACAAGGCAGCCAGCCCAGTAAGGGGAACAGTATCCACAGACAGGCAGCAAAATCAGAGACAGCCTCTGCTCCATGTGAGGGACCCATTTGAAGACCAAGCTGTTCCTATGTACGAGTTGGGAAGGCCTAAGTCCAGCTGTGTGTGCTTTTTGGTTGGTGGTTCAGTCTCTGAGAGCCCCCAAGGGTCCAGGCTAGTTGACTCTGTTGATTTTCCTGTGTGATTCCTATCCTCTCTGGGGCCCTCGACCATTCTTCCGACTCTTCCAAAGACTCCCTGAGCTCTGTCCAATGTTTGGTTGTAGGTGTCTGCATCTGTTTCTGTCAGCTGCTGGCTGTAGCCTCTCAAAGGACAGCCATGCTAGACTCCTGTCTGCAAGCATAACAGAGTATTATTAATAATATCAAGGATTGGTGCTCGCCCTTGTGATAGGTCTCAAGTTGAGCCACTTATTGGTTAGACATTCCCACAGTTTCTGCTCCATTTTTGTCCCTGCATTTCTTGTAGACAGGACAAATATTGGGTTGAAAGTTTTGTGGGTAGATTGGTG
Organism: Rattus rattus; assembly: GCF_011064425.1. Lineage (NCBI taxonomy): Eukaryota > Metazoa > Chordata > Mammalia > Rodentia > Muridae > Rattus > Rattus rattus. The sequence continues at coordinate 180,255,019 of NC_046156.1, forward strand.
TCCTTATGCCGCCATTGGGGATCCTGTGTGGCTACAGGAGGTAGCCACATCAGGTTTCATATAGTAGGTTCCATTCAAGCACAATTTCCCTAAATCCTAACCTGCTTATGTGTTCATCCGCTCTACCAGCAGAAGCCATTTTGTTCTCTGCTGTAATTAGAGATTAGAGATGCCACTGCCTGGCATATTCTGGTGGCAATTAAAAATTTAACAAATAAAAAAGTATTCAATAAATAAAAGATAAATACAAATTTGAGCAGAAGGCTCTTCCAAGGAACCTGAAGAAGGAAAAAAATTTACAAAACTTGTATCAGCTAAAAGCTCTTGCAGTTCAATATTTCAGTGTCTGAGATCCAAACCTTGAACAGTTTATTATTATTATTATTATTATTATTATTATTATTATTATTATTATTATTATGAATTTTATAAATGCTTATCACGTGTTTTCACCAAGTCCACCCTTCCATCCCCTCCCCGCCTCAATCCTCCCCTTAGAAATTCCACTTTTCCCTCCCAACTTCATGAGTTCTGTTTTTAAACCCACTGAGTCCACATGTGCTGCCAGAACATGCATGGGCATAGGATCAACCACTAGATCAGTCGTAGCCTTTTCGGGGTCACTGCTCAAGAGAACTTACTCTCTCTACCCCCAAAAGTCAGCACTTTCCAATAACTTTTTATCTACGAGTAGATTTCATAACCACATCCATGCTGGGATGTTGTCTGGCTTGCTCTTGTGCACGCAGTTCCAGTTGCTCTGTGTGCATGTGTGCAATGGTCCTGTCATATCCAGCAAATAGGTTTTGCTGCAGATATCTACCCCTGGCACTTGGCCTTCCCACTCCCTCTCCCACTGTTGAGCGGTAGACCGTGACTGTTGAGCCCGGTGGGCAGGAGTTGTGTTATGATAGAGATGTCTGTTTAAAAACCGAGCACTCCATATAGTGTGCTAAACTTCAGAGAAAGGCTTTCTCAGACAACAAAACTACTATATTTCAGGCAACAAAGAGAAACGTTGAGGAAATTCATTCTATAGGTAGCCTGGGTCCCGCTCAAGTGCTGCACTGTGCTTGTTACTATGGGAACAAAGATGAATGAGGCATCACTGCTGTCCCTTAGCAGACCAAATCAGTGTAGTAACTCACTCTTGAGTAACAGCTCCAGCCAGAACAGAGAGGGATAAAGCTCCAGACCCCTGTGTGTGTTTCAATTTGCCACAAGACAAGTCCTGGGTAGAATGATGAGGCTGGGAAGACTTCGTATGTTTATGTTTCTGTCGGGATCTTACATATCTGGAGGCTGGGAGTCTGAAATAGAGGCTTTGTTGCCTTCCAAGGCATTAGGAGAGAATCCTCCCTGGATTCTCTTGCCTTCCGGCAGGGGCCAGCAATCCTTGGTGTTCCTTATCAGGCATTTCATCATCAGACAAGACTGAAGTTTACTATATTTATTATCTCTTAGCACTCTGGTCTCTGTTCTCTATGCATTGTCTTCTCCCATCTATTTCTGTCTCTGCTCACAATTTCTTCTTCTGGGACACTAGCCATGTTGGATTCAGGACCCAACTCTAATACTGAGTGACTTTCTTTAAGGGTAAATATGACAGACCTCAGGGCCCAGGAGCAAATGTAAGCTTTACCACTTCAACCAGGACATTGTCTCCCTATGCCTTAGTTTCTTTATTATAAAAATGCGAATGATGATGCTATGTCTTTCCATTGATATAATTGAATCAGTGATATAACAATTAATATATAGGAGGAAGGTATAGAAAAGCCCTATTTCAGACTCCAATCCTCCAGATACATGAGATCCTGACCAAAACATAAACATGAAAATTTCAGGGTAAAGAACAAATAAACAATAACAAAAAAATTAATAAAATAAAAATGGCTGTGGCAATTACCCATAGCCATTAATATCTGCCTATTACTTTTGAGTTATTTTATGCCAAATGTCTTTCCAATAAAGCATAATTTTGAAATTGATAATAAATTTGAATAAAAGAAGAATTTCTCCATCATCGTATTCAACAGCTGAGTAGAGAAGGCTCTTTTAGATTGAAATGGTTAAGCTTCTTCCGTTTCCATGGAGATTATCTACTGAATAGTTTACTTACTGCCCTGAGCTGTCAGTGCATGCTATTTAATTTATAAAGCGGATCTAAACCTCTATGGGGGGAAAAAGTCACCAATATTTCTACAAACTTACTTGGATTTATTTTCAGTGTCAGACAAGACATAACATTTATTATGATTCACCTTAACATGATGACATTTCATTTTTCTTGTTAAAGAAGATGTTCCAGAAAAAAAGAAAGAAAGGAGAAAAAAACTTCAAAATCTCCTCAGTCTCCAGGAGACCTGGTAATAAATGAGGGCGTCTGCTTTTCTTCAGTGCTTCAATAGCAAGAAGTGTTTATACTTCAGGACCAAGCCCCCACTGAATATTTACAAAATTTGTTGTGAGGTGTTGAACTATAAATCTAGAGTTTGAAACCTACATCAAATATAAGGAGAAAACTTTTTTTAAAAAAATGTAGTATTAAACTAAAAGTCAGAAGTAAAAGTGTAAATATTTTAAAGACTTTTTAAAATCCTTAAGTGTCTTTCTCATAAATAACACATAAAATTATTTTTATCGAACGTTTTTTGGTTACATCCCTCAGAATGTAAGATTCTGAATTAAATTACGGGGACAGAGGATGCAAACTTGATACTTTTGCAGCTTTATAGATATGAGAGAGAATGCCGAGCATAAATGATGGTCATGAAATTAAGCTAGGAGGACAATGATTTTGAGATTTAAAAATTGTTTGAGTCCTACATTTGGGACTTTGATAGATGAACTCGTAAATATAAGAAGCCCTTTTAAAATAGTGTGGATAAAACTGTGTTCTTCACTCCAACAACTAGAGGAAAGCTAGAACTGACTTGGGGAACCTGTCCATTAATGGACACATCTGACGAATCCCAAACCCTCAAGGCTAGGGCTATTACACACTCTCCCAGTTCTTCCTTCTCTAATAAAACTGCACCTCCCTGCATACAGAAGAGTCTCAATAACAGAAGACTCTGCTCGTGCCTTCTGCTCTCCCGTGTTATGGCTCTTGAAGCTGTACCAGGCCTTCCACTTCCTTTGAAAAAGGAGTAGCTTTGCAACAAATGCTTGTTGACACACTGAAGTAGAGAGCGGTATGGTTGCTCTTAGTTGCCAAATAAATAATGAATACATAGCGAAGAGCTAGCATACGTGGAAACTTCATAAAAGTTGCACACTCTATGGCATGTTTCACATTTACTACAAAGAAAGAGACACAGAGGAAAAGGATAAGGAAATACAAGAGAAGGAAGAGGAAACACGTTTGTGTGGAGTCAGCTTCACAGTATTTTATCCGTTTTCTCTACAAAGCAAATCAACAGATACCCCTGTCATTCCAAACTGTCTTAGGGAGATGACCAGCCAACAACTCAATCTCCATTAAAATGATAAATCCCGTGATTGCATACAGACATAGCCTTTGTGTCTTAGAACATTCTCCCAGAAGCCACCGAAAGTACGTTAATAAATTGCTGTGCTATTTCAGGAACGATTTATACATTATTCATTTCCTAAACAATGGAACTGAAAAATTACACTTCTGCCTTCCTCTGGAAGTCATGTGATCCCCATTGTAAGTATTCATATTATTCTCTAATTAAACATACTTATCTCTGAAATATTTATCAGTTTGTCTCCCTGTTTGTTCACGAATCAACTCAATCTAGCTTGCCCTTCTAGGACCAAATCCTGCCAAGAACTGGACGTGAAACTTTAGCAATTGGCAATTTCAAACCATACCAGGAGAGCTGCATTTTGAGGGCAGCAAGGAGAACTCGTTAAGAGACAAAAGAAGTGGACTCTCATTCCCACTGTGCTCCCAACCACAGATTTGTGAATCTGAGTAATTTCTTTCTCCGGTGCTCAGTTTCCTCATCTCCAAAACAACAGTTTGCTGATAGAACACGTGTATTGTACACAGAACAATACGAATATCACAAATTGAAAGAACGGTCTACTAAGGAAAGCACACGTGAGAGCCAGAGCAGAGAGATGGGACAAAATATATCTGGTATTGAAAGAGAGAAGGGTACTTAATCATCTTTACTTTGCTACCAACTCTCCATTTTTATTATTCAGATCTATATTTCTAGGAGAGAAAATGACCTCAGGGTACAACAGCAAGATGTTCTCTCCCAAGAAGCAATTTTTCTGTAGTACTGCAGTCAGAGAAGGGGCCATGATTTCTATTACTTAAATCATGACTCACAAGCTCACAGACAGCAGGACCTCAGTGGGGCATGGCTGCTGTCAGCATGAAGTAAGCCAAGAAGAGAGGCTCTCTCCCAAGGAGTGGATTTTTCTCTAATAAGTTTATTTTTTTACTGAGAGCTTTCTCATCCCCAAGTTCTAAGTGAGACTCTAGAAAACCTCCTACTTCAACAAGAAATGGGACATGTACTTTTGAGATTGCCATACTGGGCTTTTCTTCACGATTTGGATCTCAAGGTAGGAAAATTCAGCTCCCAGAAGCTGGAAAACTTTGAACTCTTCACTTATTTATTACTTTAGTTTACAGATGGGAGAGCAGTTAGACAAGAAAAGCAAGTGTGATTTAACCAGCACTTTAAAAAAGTTAGGTTTCCATCGCAAAATAGCAGACAAAAGTATGCCAACTAGGGATTCTTTTTTGATATTATAATTATTCCTCCCTTTCCCTTTCTGTTCACAATACCTCCCATGTACACACACAAACACACACACCTCACTATCATTAAAATTCATGGCTTCTTTTTTTAATTTTCTACATATACACACACATAAATGTATGCATATATATGATATTCCTCAATATACAAATACATCCTGCTCAGCCTGTATAATATTACTCGTATATGTGTTTTCAGGGCTGACCATTTGTTATTAGATTACCAGTTGGTGTGATCTTTCAGCTTTCAGTTCCCCTGCTAGTTGCCCAATAAAAGAGCAGACTCTGCCTTCCAAGAAGATTGAAACAGTAAAAAGTTAATGAAGCAAAGAAATACTAAAGTTATTTTTATATTAATCTATACATTTTAATTAACAAAATATAGAATAAAGATCTCAATGATATTTTCAAACAGCTTGTCTTTTAAGTCTATTTACTACTAATGGGATAGACTCAGACAAATTTTTGTTTGCTTAAATGCAAATTGCAAGTCCTACAAGCTGATTTGCCATATATTGTTTTTAGTAGCACGGCTGTGATTAGTTGGATTATCAACATTAAGAATTTGGGGTATGTAGTAGATTGAATATGCTCGGCCTATAGGAAGTGGCACTATTAGGACGTGTGACCTTGTTGAAATAAGTTTGGCCTCCTGAGAGGAAGTGCATCACAGTGGAGGTGGACTTTGAGATCCTATATTAAAGTTCCACCCAGTGTGAAAGAGACCTCCCCTATCATGGCTGCCTATAGAAATAAGTCTCCTCAATGCCTTCAATCAAGGTGTAGAACTCTCAGCTCCTTCTCCAACACCATGTCTGTCTTGAACACTGCCATGTTTCCTATCATGATGATAATGGACTGAACCTCTGAACCTCCAGCCACAATTAAATATTTTCCTTATTAAAAATTGCCTTGGTCATGGTGTCTCTTCACACCAATGGAAACCCTAGTTGAGACAGGATCATTCTGCTAAAAACTGTGAAGGTACAAAGCACGTCACTCACACAACTAAACTTTGGGATGTAGAATTCTGCAAAGGAATGAATTTGCCTGCCTAAGCTGGATGGTTGTTTAAGGAATGAAAGAATGAGGGCCAGGTGGGATGCTAAAACCACAGAGAAGCAGAGGTAAGACCCCACAAAATCTTGATGTAGCATTGATGTGTAGTGTACACCCCCTTTCTCTATTCACTCCCAGCATGCTTAGGTAATATCCATACCAAGAAAAACCTAGGTTTTACAGACCATGACAATTACACTCTTCCTGAGGCTAAAATAGCCACTAAATTTGCCTGCCATTCCATCCTACTCCCTTCCACACCCCCCACACTAAAAACCCACCCAGCGCATGCTCTTTGCTTCAGTTTTTCTCTGCTGAAATCCACCTGCTAGCTTTAGCTGAGAATTTCCTAGAATCTAATGAAATTTTAATGCCACTAGACAAGCTATAACGTGAAATTATAGATACATTTAGGATTGTGGCAGTGTGCGTGCACATGTGGTTATGTGTGGACGGTGTGGTGTGTGCATGTGTGTGCATGTGTGTGTGGTGTCTGTGATCAATAATCAGCATAGTGTTTTAAATTAGTTATTTTATGACATAAAAATGAAACCTTAGTCCTGTGCAGTCCCTTCTTGAGGACTCAGCCAACATAGGCACATTAATCTTGCTCTTCTGTGCCTAGTTGTAGGCAAATTGAGGGAACAGAAAATAAAAGAAATGAAGGCAAACAGTAGTCTAGTGGTAACTTTTTCTCCTTTAGGCATCTGAGGGAAATCTTTCGCTGTATACCAAGCAAAGAACTTTTTAACTAAAACATTAAAGATCAGCGATTATATAAAATTTCGATTTTGCAAGCCATCTCTCAAACCATATTTTAACATTTGTGGATTTAGAGATTTAACTTTCTGGTAACAATAAATCACTATGGGATGAATTCATGAGGGAACCACTCTGGAATGATGGACAGTAGTGACGCTAGCCTGCTGTGTGGAAACAGAATCATTCTTTATGCAACCATTTGATTTCAAGACAGGAAAACAAATAAAATTCTGATTATGAAAATAATTTGAAATACACTTGAAAAAGAGGTAAAATTCTGAGAAAACATGGTGATACCATCCCGAGTAACAATAAAATATAGTGTACTATATACAAACTAATGTTTTGGGAAAGAAGCAAATGTGTCCAAGGAAATAGAAGCAACTTTAGAATGTGATAGACTAAAAGTGACACTGCTCCCTCAAAAAACTGGATAAATAATCAGGGGTGCACTTAGCAAAATGATGGAGACAAAAGTAAAAGGAAATTCTTAAAATACATTGAAACAAAATAACCCAAAGCCCCCATGACGATGTAAATCATGAAAATGGCAGGGGAAACATGGTATTATTTCTTCTCCTCATGGCTGCAACTTCTCACATCAGCCTATCTTGAAAGTCCTTATCATCACTAGAAAATAAAGGATTTATGTCAGGGAATCAGAAATGTCTCCGGAATCTCTAAAAGGAGGGAGTAGAGAAGTAAGAAGAACACGGAGAAAAGCATGCCAGAAGGGCTAGGGACATGGCTTCTTAGGAGAATAAGTGCCTAGCATGCTTGAGGTCCTGATGTTGGTGCCTAACATTACAGAAGACAAGGGGAAGAGAGAGCCAAGGGAAGGTGAAGGGAAAGGGGATGACTGAGAATCTTGAAGAAAACAGTTGGTGTTACTATAATTTCAGGAACAAGCTAGGCAAGACCCAGGTAAAAGTTCTGGAGTGATTGTCAGAAAGTGAGTTGGAAAACCACAAGAGTCCTTTAATACCATAGGTTTCCAAATCTCCTGTTCTGTACACACACACACACACACACACACACACACACACCTAGTGTCTCTCAGTGATTGCTGCTGTTGTTGTTTTCATCCTGACCTGAGGGCAAAAGAAACACATATCAACTCCAAGTGTGAAGTAGTAGTCATGAGTGGGTGTGTTTTCCTATTTTATGGACATTTGAAAAGGTAACATACATAATTAAAAGAAAAATATTTTTACTTTATTCCTTTTCTTTTTTTTTCATTTATTGGATATTTTCTTTATTTACACTTCAAATGTTATTCCCTTTCCCAGTTTCCCCTCCGGAAATCCCCCCTCCCTCTGCTTCTATGAAGGTGCTCCTGCCTCCCGGCCCTGACATCCCCTATCCTGGAACATCGAGCCTTCACAGGACCAAGGGCCTCTCCTCCCATTGATGCCTGACAAGACCATCCTCTGCTACATATGCAGCTGGAGCCATGGGTCCCTCCATATGTACTTTTTGGTTGGTGGTTTAGTCCCTGGGAGTTTTGGGCAGTCTGGTTGGTTGGTATTGTTGTTCTTCCTATGGGATTGCAAACCCCATCACCTCCTTCAGTCCTTTCTCTAACTCCTTCATTGGGGACCCTGTTCTCAGTCCAATGGTTGGCCTCTGTATTTGTTAGGCTCTGGTAGAGCCTCTCAGGAGACAGCTATACTAGACTCCTGTCAGCAACCACTTCTTGGCATCAGCAATACTGTCTGGGTAGATTCCCAGGTGGGGCAGTCAGTGGATGACCTTTCCTCAGTCTTTGGTCCATACTCTGTCTCTGTATTTCTTCCTTTGAGTATTTTGTTCCTTCTTCCAAGAAGGACTGAAGCATCCACACTTTGGACATCCTTCTTCTTGAGCTTCATGTGGTCTGTAAATTGTACCTTGGGTATTCTGAGCTTTTGGATTAATATCCATTATCAGTGAGTGCATACTGTGTGTTCTTTTGTGATTGGGTTACCTCCTCAGTCAGGATGATATTTTCTAGTTCTGGTGTTGGTACAAAGACAGGTAAGTAGATCGATGGAGTAGAATTGAAGACCCAGAAATGAACCCACACACCTATGGTCACTTGATCTTTGTTTGACAAAGGAGCTAAAACCATCCAGTGGAAAAAAGTTTACTTTATTCTTAAATGATCATAAACATTTACTAATAATAATCACTGGGTACTAGAAATCATTTCAAATATTGGCATCAGAATTAATATTGTCTTCTTTATTTCTTGATTCATGTGAATTTTTATGGGAAATATGCTTCTTATCATTGGCAGACTCCCAAAGATACAATAGATGGTGTAGAAGGATTGCAGTTGTAGAAGCACGGAAGTTGTGAGATAGAGGGCCCAGTAGTGTCTGAAAAATGGGAAGATTGTCCTTTGTTCTCAAATTTTTTAAATATCCCATGATGTTCCTCTCAGTTTTCCATGATGCCCAGAACATTTGAAAACCAAGTAAGAATGCAGTCCAAAGGAGAAAAGCTTCAGAAATAAGAAACACATGGTTAGGGCAAAGCTCTTAAGAGCACAGCTCACAAAAGTTCATAAACAGGTCATCGGTGCCTATGGATGCCTTACTGGGGAAAGTAGTGTTGAGACCCACAGTCTGGTATTTCCTGCCTAAGTCATAGGCCATAGGCTTCTTAATTGACAGGTGTTACATCCATATAATATTCTGTCTACAGGTACACTACAATGTGTCCTGGTCTTCTTTCCCCACAAGCAGTAGATACAAGATCTTCACACACACACACACACACACACACACACACACACACACACACACACACACAGACAAAAACAAAACAATCACGAAGCCAAGAATCAGCAACTATTTAAACACAGTAGAAATCTTAAACAAGGCTTTTCATTCTAAAGGAGTGTAGAACTACCTACAGCAAATAGAGATTTTAAAGGTTTAAAGTAATTAATATTCCAAAGGACACAAAAGAGACAAAAAAAGAGAGATTCTCATTTTGAATCCCCTAAAACAAGACTGGGTGGTGTGAAAAGGGAGAGAAATAAATTCTGATTGGCAAATACTAATTGACAACGCATAGAACCAAGTAGAAGAAAAGAAGCAGTCCAATGAACATTTGACCTGGATTATTTTCCAAGTCATGGATTTTATGAATGTAAGTAATTGACGAAATTGAGATATACACAGCACGTTATATGGCTTCTAGAGAAGCCGGGAGGAAATGACCAAACCGCTTCCGCCTCTACTTTCCTGACAACTGTGGTTAAAGGAACCATGTTTGCGGGTGGGAGTAGACAAGACCATTAGAGGAGGGAATATAGTAGACACAGTTTCTATGAAGAGAAAATTGAAAAATGGGTTGAAGGGGCACTTACCTGGGGAGGAAGAGCAACATAGAGGGAGAGGGAAGGGGGAGAGATAAATAAAATCAAGGATGTTTGAAAAAGCCTTGGGGAATTATGAAGTCGAGCTAGCTGCCAAGAGAGAAAAGCAATCAATAATTCTATGTGGCTATAATATGTGGGAGCGGCAACAACCACCAGCACAGTGAGACACTCTGAAAAGGACAATAGTGGCACTTACATCCCAAGGCAACCAACAGTGACCTAATTGGACTTCGGCTCAGCAGAAGAGGTGACAGAAAGATTGTAAGAGGCCAGGACATAGGCTGTTTTGTTCTTCATAAAGGGAGTGGCATGCAGTGGAGGGAGGTAGAAGGAGAAATAAGTGAATCTGAGAAGAGCTGGGGAGAAAATGTAGGGGAGAAAATGATTAAGATCCAGTGTATGAAATTCTGAAAAAAATAAAAACTATTTTATTATTTTTAAAACTATTCTTCATTTCTGCCTCGAATATTTAAGTTGAATAGTTTAACTTGACTACCACACACAAGTATACACACACATGTACACACACATACATGTGCTCTCACATACAACTATGAATGTTTATGCCCCTCTCCAATTCACATGTTTAGATCCTAACCACAGCTTTCTGTAATAACATTAGGTTGGGCCTTGGGTAGTTAATTTTTGCCTTGAGGGCAACCGTCTCTAATGAAATCAGTGTCATTATGGAAGCGTCAGGAGAAAGGCTGTTTCTCCTCTTTACCACAAGCAGACACACACATTGGCAAATGAGAGCATTGGCCCTGACCAAACATTGAATTCAAGAGTGTTGTTCTTGGACTTTCCCGCCTTCAATACTATGAGAAATGGATTTCTAATCTTGAAATTGGCTGGTCTATTACATTTTGTTATAACATCCCAAACTAGCTCGCACACGCATGCACACACTCATACATGCATGCATGCACACACATCTACCTACAAATATCCTGCAAAACTATTATTATCCCAATTTAACACATGGAGAAATGCAAAACAACTACTTATGGGATTTAATTATAGCCTCACATCAAATAACAGTGACAGAGCTTGGCCCAAATACTAAGATTACTGGTTTGTGACACTCTCTCCATTTTATGTACATTAAACAATTGGCAAAAAACTGCACTTGGGATCTGTTTTTTAAAAAAATGTTGGCAAAATGGAAATACTTCCTTCATGGAAGTTTCAGGAAGACACTAGAGAATGTGAAGCTCTTAACAATTACAGAGGTCAGTAGAGCGTAGACCTCCTTGACTGGTAGGTAATGGACAAATCGCCTGGTTCCCCTGATACTATTTCACAGATTCTTTTAAAATACTTATGTGTGATAATGATAAACTTTCAGAAACTTGATACACTTTCTTATACATATCCTTAACAATTTGTATCTCTTGTTAGCACCATTGTGAAAAATCATGTAGATATCACCAGAGATTGTTGTTTCAATTCTCTTAACAAATAGGAAAAATATGTTTAAATGCAAAGGATCAGTTTTCTTTAAAAAAAAAAAAAAACCCAAGCCTCAGTTTTAGATGAAATACCGTATGGAATGTATAAGAAGAAAGCAGGTACCACTAATAAACATGGAATTTAAAAGGGCATGGGAAATTGTTGTTTGTTTTTGTTTGATTTTTTGGTTTTGTTTTTTTCAAGACAGGGTGTTTCTGTTTAGCCCTGGTTGTCCTAGAGCTCACTCCGTAGACCAGGCTGGCCTCCTACTCAAAGATCTGCCTGCCTCTACCTCTCAAGTGCAGGATTAAAGACATGTACCACCACTGTCCAGCCGAGGATTTTGAAATTATATGACAAGGCTGTTCAGAGACACAATTTAAGTAGACTGTTGCAATAATGATCAAGAGAAAATGTCTTAGTTATTACAGATGAGTAGGAAGTGAACTAAATAGTAGAAGCCATCATGTATCGAAATTCACTGATGGCAGAATACACAGTGGTCCACAAATCTTCAGGGCTGTTTTGTTAACAACTCAAAGATGTAAATGTGAGGCATGAGAAAAATATCCACACCTTGGGATATGTAAATAGGTCACCAAGAGATCAGTGACAGATTATAATTAATTTTAACTTCATTTGAAAGAATTTCTGAAAATAGTTTCAAAGGACATGCCCATGGGCACATGGGGACCTAGACCCCCACCAAACATCAGATCCAGGAGTATTGCACCAATATCGATCCAAGCACCAATCTTGGCATGGACATTAAATTTCTAATCTAAACGTTAATGAAATGTATTTGGGGAAAAATAAATTCAAATATGTTGGCAAGAGAAAAAATTCCAAGCTATTAGGCACAAGCAAGGAAAGGAAACAAGTATTATTATACCTCATCCTATAAAGGACTTATGTGTTAAAACATAGTACCAGGATACACTTTTTTTTTTAACACTAAGTGTCAGATATTATGTTGAGTCCTTCATATGCTTTATCTGATTTAATCCTCCTGTAGCTCTAATGGAGACACTAATGTTCTTCTAAATCCAGGTGCATTCATGTCTGAAGCCATAAGACTGCAATAGTAAAAAATTATAAAGTAAAACAGGAAACTTCTGCAACTGAGGGAAGAAGGGTTTTCTATGGAGACAGCTAAATAAATTTAGTAGTTCCTTTTACTGAGGACAGATAAGAGTTAACAGAATTAGAAACGAAGATAATAAAATAATAAATCCTATGTGTTTCCCAAATAGCAGAATTCAGCATCAAGAGAACATGTAATTAAATTACATTCACCATAAAAAAAAAGACATGATACATTACAGCGGTTGGTGTCAAACTTAATACACTCAGGATTCGGTGGAGACCAAAGCTATAATTAATTCCAAGAATAGTTTGCATGAATTAATTTTTGATAGAAGATAGAGACAAGCACGAGGCTTTAATTTGATCATTTAGAAAATCATTTCTTAATGTCCCCAAATTCTAGGCTCTGGGCACATAAAAGCAACATTGTTGTCTTGACCTCTGAGTAGATAGCCAAGGCTTTACCACTTCCACCATGATCTACGTGACTGCCCTTCTAGAAGCCTCCTCTTTGCTTTAGAGGGAGAGATTTCAGGAGACTAGAAAGTTGGTTTCTTAGCAAATCTAGATTTGCAGTGTCTCTCAGAGAACCATCCAATTTAGGTCAAATCAACCAAGATCAAATTTAAGAACTGACACCCACGGGATACATAAACAGTTATAAACAAAAAAAACCTCAATGACCTAGAGACATTTCCACAGCTCAGGAGCTTTACGGAGTATTTAAATTATAATCAGAAGGCTGTTTTGATAATGTGGGATCGAAATAGGGTCAGAAATTTTCTCAACCTAAGTCTTCTGTTGTCAGTTAGTGATTGGATGGACATCAGAGACATTTCCCTCTTGATCAATCCTTCAGTCCGATTACAATTATTGTGAATCCAAAATACAATATAAAATGTCTCCTTGCTCTTCACCCAGGACTGTCATATACTGATTTGTAATTAAACATTTGGAGTATAAAAGACATTGGCTTTTCCAAACTCTGTTGATTGGCTTGTGCTCACCTCACAAAACCCAAAGAGGGTTCTATTAAATTTTCTTTCCTTCCTTTTAATAAAAAGGCCACACCTTGGGTCAGCTATGCTATTGGTCTGTCGGGGAATTTATTGTAATCTTAGGCAACAAATCGTGTTCAACTGTGAAGACAATAGTAGCAAGAACACACCTTGAACCCATGGAGACGGCTGTGCTCTGAAGTGAGGTCACAACCACACTGTTTTGTTGTTTATTTGTGTGCATGTTGCCCTTAACATCCCATACGACAACACTGATTGCAGCTAAAAACTTAATGTAAGAGACATCATACCTAAAAGTATCTTTAGAAGTGATAAAGAAAATTGCCCAGGCAAAAATGCAGCATGTCCCCAGAAGAAAGCAAGTCACTTTTAAAAATTTTAAATACCACAGAACCATCTATCTGCTGAAATAGTCAAAGCTTCTGGCTTACTTTTGATTGTCAGTTATGGGCAAATTGTAATAAAGTTGTCTTTAATTAAAGTCCTCTTTCAAGGTTGACAAGCGATCACCTAACCCAGATGCCTGATCTGAGATACTATTGCCATGACTACCTGAAATTGACCTCCAAACACTTGCCAGTCACTTGGAGCTGCTTCTAACATACAACTCGGTCAGTTTGTAGAATGAAATATACATATGTAATAAACAAAAGTAAGAGAAAATTTGTTTAGACAAATCCTAACCTCTCTTTTAAGTTTTTTCTTTTTTCTTTGGAAAACTAATTAGAGAAATAATCGTGTCACCCACATCCTTAGGCTGTGTGGAGTCAAGATGTAATCAAGTAAAGAAATCGATAAGCAAACCAGAGAAAGTTAATAAGGAACCTGAAACTATTCGTGTTCACAAGGCAGGTAAGCATACTATGGCTAGGGAAAATCGATGACCGGACTGCAAGATCTATGCATCCAGGTGAATAGGAAGTACGGGGCTGCCAAGGAGGATCCTGCAATACCTGGAGATCAGGGCTAGACATTGAGTAAACACCCAACCACAGCCTCAAACTCTGACCTTTACGGAAAGTGCTAGGAAGGCAAGGTGGGTGCTCTTTAATCAAAACCCTCAGCGGCTACTGTCCTTGTGGTGCCCTAATGCTTGCTGAAGGTTTCTGCATCAGGTGGATTGCAAAACGCCCTGCCTTTCTTCCAGCAACGGGCAATTGATCTAGGACAAAGATCCCGAGTCCCGGGCTGAAGAAATAGAGCCTGATTTGGCAAACAAATGACATGTAAAACCAACACACACACAGAGTGGCAAGTGACAAAGGAAATTGCAAATGGCTCTAAACACTGTTTTTTATAGACCACGAAGAGAAACTGTGCTAGACAGGGGAGATGGAGCATAAAATTGGGCGTACTGATTCAGGGTTTGTTTTGATATTTCAAATCATTTTTTTTTTTTTTTTTTGTGTGTGTGTGTGTGTGTGTGTGTGTGTGTGTGTGTGTGTGTGTGTGTGTGTGTGTGTACACGTGAGGGGAGGAGGAAAAAGACTAACGCGAAGGGGCTGTCGGCAGACGATGCACAAATGAAAGCGCGCTTTCTCAATTTCCAAAGCTCTAAATGTAGAGAAACGCGCAATTATCCTGGGACCAGATGGAGAGAGCAGCATCGGGAGTTAAAGGCAATCGGGTCTCTGTTGGAGGAAAGCTGGCGCTGGGGCTGAACTTCCAGAGGCCGCCTGAGGTGAGCATCAGGAGGGAACCCGGCCTTGCAAGTGCGCCACTGCGTTCAGCATTCCGAGCTGCGTGGTCCCCCAGCCGGGTCCCCGCAGGCGTCCAAGGAAAGGCACTCAGCAGGGCGTCCGGGAACCCCAGGCTCACCCTTCCAGGTCCGCTGAGCAACAGGCTGTCCAATAAAATTAAAGGATCAAAAGAACGTCTGGAGGTGGACAGAACCAGAGCACGCTCCTCAGTTCTGGGGTGTCGGGCACATTCAAGGTTCCCAGGACTGGACATAGGTCCTAGGCGCTGTGTCCTTTAAAGGCACGGGGTTGGGATGGTGGGGAAACGGAGGCTTCGACTGAGATCAGGATATCCTGAGAGCCTCGGCATTCCTTTCCACTCGCAGACGACTGCCGGGTGTCTTGTCCAGGTCTGCCCGGCTTCTGGCTCCTGAGAGGCTCTCACCGCTTCGGAGCTGCGCTCGCCTCGGTTAGTCGTGCCCTGAGGCCTCGGGACTGGCTTGTTCTGCCCGCTCCGGAGTTGCTGCTCTAGACTTCATTCCTTTCAGGCACTTGACAATATTTATTTTTTTCTTTTTACCAACAGACTATTTATTTATTTATTTATTTATTTATTTATTTATTTATTTATTTATTTATAACACGTATTCAACCTTTTAAAGGAAACAATTCGTTCATTCGGTATCCGTGGATAATCAGATAATCTCATGCTGCCTTTGTATTTTTGAAGCTTTAAACTCTGCAAATATTGATGTCCCTTCACCGAAAAGGCATTTCTCAGTCCAATCCCGATCCCCTTCGACTTTACCCTTCCTGAGAGTGAGCATGCTGCAGGACTAGGGGTCAGACTGGGCTTTCTGATCCCACAATTAAACAGGAACAATTGCATTTGGTTTACAGTGATCAATTTGTTCTGCTCCTGGAAGAGAATGGATGTTTATTTTGTGATTTTTTTTTTTTAGAAATTTCATTGTGTAGCCAAAGAAACCTCATATTTTAAGCAAATGTATTGTTCCACAGCCTCAGGGGTGTGAGTTCCAGTCCTGGGCACTATTTTCTCTGCTTTTCTCTCTCCCGCTTTTCAGCATTTCATCTATTGTAGGTATTCGGTATGATCTTTCCCCAGATTGTTTGTCCCTAGTCCCCCCTCTGATATGCTCTGTTCTTTAATTTGTCTTGTGTTAGGTTTGGGTCAGCAAGTCTTTTGTGCTGGATCCCTGGGCCTGCTCTCTCCCTCTCTCTCTCTCTCTCTCTCTCTCTCTCTCTCTCTCTCTCTCTCTCTCTCTCTCTCTCTCTCTGTGTGTGTGTTTCTTTTGTTACTTTCCACCCTAACACTGCAGAAATGAAACACACATGCCGCGTTGTCGCCTCATATTTTCAGATGTTTTTCACACTATTGTCTTCTCCAGCCCGTTGAAAGTGCAAAGTGGAAACACATGCACCCGAAAACAATTTTTTTGAAAGGGGACGGTCCTAGGATGGAGAGTAACCTCGTGAATAAAGATAAGCAATAAATATAATATCAGATTTATAACGTGCATTGAACAATCTTGATTAGCACTAAGGTGAGCCTTGGTGAGCTTTTTATCATTTCCATGTGTCTGGACTACAAGAAGAAATCAATGGGGGGGGGACTCTATAAATCAGCGTTCATGTCAAGACAAATCAAAATAATGCCTCTATTATTTCAATCAATAAACCATTTTTATCCCCAGCATCTGATACACACAGTGTGTGTCCATCTGTTTGTGTTTGGAACTGGCAGCTTTGCCTTAGACCAAAACAAACCTTTCAAGTCATGTCAATGAAATTAAAATGTTAAAAAGCAGAAATAAACGCGTCCTCCTTCATTCCTGTCTAGCCATTCTAGGCTCCCCCTTTTAAAGCCCATTTTGCCCAGATCGGTAAGAGAGCCTTGAAAACTGTGCAGACGACAACCATGTGGCTGAGAAGCAACTTAGAAAGGGGATTTCAAGAGAAACTGAAAGCTCCCACCAGCAGCAAACAGAGCCAGGGAAGCCTCCTGGGTTGGTGTTCCCAAACACGCCCAAGGACCGCCTACAGAGGTTGAAGGCAGGTTGGACTTGGGACTCCGGTTGGCTTCTGAAAACGCAAAATCTCCCTTTCTCATCAACGCCACCAAGATCCTTCCAGCAGGTGTACAAGGCTGACAAGTTGGGTTATAATTGGGGCAAGGCTAGGTAGAGGAGACAAGGAGGGGGAAGGAGAGAAAGGGGGATAGAGAGGGAAAGGGAAAGGAGGAGAGAGACTGGCTGCTCTGTAGTATTGCTGGTTTCTGGAGGATTACGAGACTTATTTCTGAAAATGTCTTGCCACTAGGTTGGACTTCTGCACAATCTCGTGCGACAGAGCCTTCCTTGAGGGATGGAAGGAAAGTGGAGGAGAGATGATTTAGTACTGCAGAATAACCTGAACGTGGGGTATCCCCGCAGCCTTTTGCTTATTTTGTTTCCGTTTCTGCACAGCAAGGAAAAAACAAAATAAAAAACCTCAATGCTTTTTATCGCTTAGGGTTCGTTCTGTCCTGTTCAGTCTGTCCTCCGTAAACACAATTCAGTCACCCGGATCCGAATCCATTCCTTTCCAGTGGAATGGGAAGATGAGAAGTCTTCCCATAGGGAGGGTTATACAGTTGTCAGGTCTGACGCGGTCTTTGTTTAGGTCCAACGATCGCTTTACCCACCATACCATCAGTGTCCTTCATTTGAGGGGGGAGGAGCTGTTTTGTTTTGTTTTGTTTAACAAAAAAAATCGGTACTTTTACAAATTAAATTGCACAACCACCGAGAGCACTGAGACTATAATGGATAATCTCTGCGACGAGATTATGGTCCTAGGAACTGTTTTCCAAATAAACCCACGCAAGGGGAAGGGGGTGGGAAAAAACCGGGTCAGTAATCTGGATGCACAGGGGTTTGTTTTCCTTGCTTGTTTTTGTTTTTGTTCTGAAAGGCTTGCTGGATTTCTCTCCGCGCCTCCTTTCCTGTCTCTCAGCCCCTGCTTTGTACTGGGGAAGGGGCGGGAGAGGGCGTGGGTGGGGGGTGGGGGCGCTTAGGCGCCTGGAACCTCAAGGCCCTGGGATTTCAAGAAAAGAGAAATAACTAGGCTGAGAGGTGCGGGTTCCCTGTCCGTTTCTTTCTCTAATGCGTCTCTCCTCTGGGTCAGAGCGCTAATGACGACCTCGTTCCTACGATTTAGGACTCGGGTGCTTTCAAACAAAAGACTCCCGGCCTCCGTTTTTCTCGCGTTGGTGCCCCCAGCTCTCTTTTACCTTGTTTTCCCCCCTCTCTCCTCGCCTGCCCTGCTCCCCGAGTGAGTCTCTCCTCCAATTTCCAACCCCGGCTTTCATTTCTCTCTGCCCCATTCTCCCAGCTTCCCGGAGAGGATTTCGAACTCCATTATCTTACTGTCTGAGGAGCAAGCAAATTCTCGTTCCCAGAGGCTTTTCCTCTCTCCAGCTCGGGTCTCGGTCTTCTGGAGCCCAGGAATAAATCTAAAGACCCTCCACGCCACCCCAAGCATTCGGATTGGAGGATCGTTAAGACCTTCCTTGGTTCGGCTCACTGTTTCACACTCACTCTGCCCCACAAGCTAGCAAGGTTTCCTGCGATCTTATTCTTTGCTGTAACCCCATTTCTAAACGTACAAACACTCACAAAAGAACCGGATATGCAATGGGGGGAAAAAACCTCGAACTTTTCCTCAAGAAAAGTGATGGCGGTGAGGGTGAGCGTGACTGCTCACGGGGTGAGGGTGGGGTGAGAGTCCGGAAGGAGGAGAGGCTAGTGGATCTGGGTAGCCCTGGGAACCAGCAACGCATCTTAGGGTCCAACGTGGGAGGGGAGCAGACCAGACTGGGCCTGCTCCGCCCCTTCCCCGGACTTCGTGGCTGGGTGCTTCCAAGAGCCTGTATTGAGCTGGTCTGTGCCTGGGGCGACCTCTTAGATTCCTCGGAAGAGCTCCAGGCCAATCTTCCAGATGCCCAACTTTCGCATTTTCTGGGAAGGAAGGTTCCGAACTAGCTCCGTGCTGGCAGGGAGGTGTTGATACTGAGCCACTTAAAAGAGAGGCGGTGCTTGGGACGGCAGAGTTCAAAGAGAAATTCCGGAACACCTACATACAAGCACATCACCCCCAGCCCCGCCTGGGGTTTGAGACCCCAGACCTTGATAAAGGAACCTGGTCCCAGGCTGCCAACGTGGTTCTAAGAAATCCACAAAGAGAACACTGCTTTCAACACAAAGATCCCCGTTCCTTCCACACGATTTCAGAAAACTCCTCTAAAAATGTTTCCCATGCCAACTGAAGAACTCCCCTGGATTTTCAATGTATAGAAAACAAAACATCGATTTTTATTTTCCCGTTTAATTATCTCTTCTTACGTTGCTCCAGGCACTGATTTCTGGGGAAGAGTAAGGGCAGGAGATTTAGATTGGGGAGCGAGGAGTCTTCTTCTACTCCTTTTAAAGTGGTTTTAATTTTTTTTTTTTTTTTTTACCTTTGGGATTTGTTATTTTGAAGTTCATTTGCAAGGCTCGGGACTCCACTCTGAATAAGACATTTTTGTTGTGTTTTGTTTTAGATTTTCAAACTGACATAAGCGTTGGATCATCAGCTTTTCCTTTGTCTGCCATGGCTGTAAATAATGGCTTCGAGATTAGCTAATTAAGGGGCATTAATCACTGATAGAAAGGGAATAAATCAAAGCCTTGTTCTAAATTTCAAACTTGCCCGTGTAGATGTGCATAGCTGCTCTATCTGGAGCAGATAGGTGCTGTTTGAATTACTGGTCTTCAGAGTAAACCAAATCCACTTCACTTTTAAAAAATGAATATTGTATTTATACAGCCTGGCAGTGTCATTACATTAAGCCCCCTCCCTTTCTTACTCCATTTCATAAACACAGTGTAGACCACAGCTATTATGAGTTTAAAAGAGCCACATCCGTGGCTTTTCCCCTTAGCGCTATGCTAGGCTTGCTTACCTTTTGGAGACTGGAGGGGGTCAGTTGAAAGAAAAGAAAAGAAAGAAAGAAAGAAAGAAAGAACAGTCAGACAGACAGGAGGAAGGAAAAAAGGAAAAAGGATGGGAGGAAGGAAAGAAGGATGGAAGGAAGAAAGAAAAGGAATAACCCCTAAAGGTATAAAGACGGAAGGATGATAAAGTATGTCGAGGCTTGTTTTGAATCAGAAAACTGTGTCGTAGAAGTTTTCAAGGTGGTATGACAGGTACAGTTCCTAGGCCACAGTCTGAGCCCTCTGAGTAAGACATGAACAAACATTAGCTTCTGCTTTGTGAGAAAGGAAGTATTGAGGGCAGCGTGTGTGTGTGTGTGTGTGTGTGTGTGTGTGTGTGTGTGTGTGTGTGTGTGTGTGTGTGTGTGTGTGTGTATGTTGCTGGGTGGACTGAGGCATTAGGGATGCTGACTGAAGCTTGACAGGTTCCACTCTCAGATCTGCAAAGTTTTGGGAGCTTGGGTCATTTCGTAACCGACCAGAGAGGTTATTTAATAAGTACAGATGTAAAACAGCAAGGCGGCCCTTGGGATAAAGTGAAAATCTATTCCTTTCGCAGGAAGTCCTCAGAGTCAGCCAACAGAACACAGCAGATAGTCCAGCACCAGACAGCGTTCTGCGCGCTCTTAGCTCTGTGTCTGTGCTCTCTGCGAGCGCCGCCCTCCCCCACCTTTGCGCATAAAAACTTGTGTGTTGGGGTTGCTCATACTGTCTTCCTCCGCCTCCTTTTAGGCCGTGTCTCCTTTTAGCAGAGACTCTCAGCTGGGGACTTCAAGTTCAGAATCTTCTCTATGTTTAGGACAGAAGGTCAGATTGGTGTCCCGGGGCCAAACTGGAGACCTAACCCTCCTCAAAGGTCTCCCCTGGAAGATCTCCCCTCCCCCAAGCCTCAAAGCCGATGTTTAGAGAAAATCTCGCCTTCCAGCCTTCCAACCTCCAAATCTCACCACACAGTGGGTTCTGTCCTTGACTGAACAAGCCTGGCTGTCAAGGGCAGGTGCCAGTTCGCTGGAGGCTAACCCTGTCTAACAGCTCCGGCTGCGCAACCCCCCCACTCCCCTCTCTGCAGCTGCCCTTACTTCCCCTTTTTTAATCTTTTAAAAACTCCAGAACCCTCATCATTTTTTTAAAGGTCCTCAACGTACCGTGTTATTAAAAAAGAGGCTCTGGGTCTGCAGGGGTGTCAGCAACCCAGGGGGCTAGGGGATAAGGGGACAAGGCCAGGCCCCGGGAAGAAGCATCTGGAAGGGAAGGGGGGCATTTGCATAAAGCTTTGTCTTGAGCGGGCCGAGGGTTATAACGCTAATTACTCAAGATTAATGTGAAGATCGTTCTCCATTGCTCACTAAGATTTATTTAAACACTGAACTGCTGGAGGTCCAGGCTGTAAACCATCCCACCCGGCCTCGGGGCGGGACTTTCTCCTTGTGTGAAGTTTTTTTTTTTTTTTTTCCCCCCAGTCCACCGGAGACAGACTGAGAGCTGCGGTCGGGTGAGAAGCTTGGAAAAGTCATCCTTGAGGATATTGTTCTCGAAAGTAACACCTCCGGGCCTCGGATGTATAAACACACCAAGTGCATTTCCCAGCCTTTTCCCTTTACAGACTTTCAAATGAAGGAAAAAAAAAAAAAAAAAAAAGAAAGAAATCCTTTTTGCGTTATTGGTACGGACGCAACAAGGAGCAAACTTGGTGCTGGCGCGCCTCCTAGTGTCACCAAAGGGAAGAGAGGCCATAAAGACAAATGCTTCGAGTTAGAGCAGCCTGATGCAGTCTCTTGGCCACTAAGAAGGCCTAGAGCTGTGGGGCTGCTGGTTCCTGCATAGGATCGCTAACACTCCTCATGAGGCTATGATTGCTTATGCTGAGCATGCACAAGCACATACGTCCACGGCTGCGCCCGGGCTCCCACTCAGGACTTCCGATATTTCAATTGACTTCCGATATTCCAACTCGAACTATAGAATCAAAAGTCATCTTCTCTCAAATAAGTAACTCCATGTAGGGAGAGTGGAGAGCCCATAGTTGAAATTTTTCTGATTTTTACAAAGTAATATCAGACTAGAACCCAATTTTTTAAAATCAGTTCGTTTAACACTTAATATGTTTTTTAAAAAATATATCTTATTTGATATTCGTTTCCTGTAGAAAGCCACAGGCTTGCTATTTCTCTCTTGGAGATATTACAAAAATTCTATCAATGTATAGAAAAGTGTATTTTGAGTTTTAGTATCAGGTTGTGACTTGAAGCAATTTAAGACTTCAGAGAATAAAGTCTTGCTTTGCTGCTTTTTTCCTTGGGCGTAAATTATGTCCTGAGGAACTTCAACATCAATAAAACAACAACGTTAACACAGAGTTGCTACTGAGAGAAGGGCTAAAGGAAGCAGCAGACCATAAGCAAAAGACTGGAGCTTTATTCCAGAAAGCCATTGACCCCCTTTGGGTAGATGTTTTTCCCAGGGGAGTCTTCGTTTTCAGTAAACGACCTAATCCCAGTTAGCTTGCTAACACATCTTCTCCACTCAGAGAAAGTACAAACCCCAAACACACAAGGAACAAACATGGCATTATTGAGAAGACTGAAGATATTTTTATGAGGTGTTAAATTCACTTCCCTCGGAGACAAGTCATGCAAACCCAGATTTTGAACTTGCTTTGAAGTGTGGATGATATTTGAGGTTTTCAAAGTATCCTTAGCGACATTTTTTAGTCACTTAAAAAAATTCTCATCTGGAATATTTAGGCAAAACAGAAAGTCTATAAATAAAATGCTTTCCTTTTATGGTAATTTTACACAAGGATTTGAAACAACAAACTTGAGGGGAAGACGAGGCAAGCATATAACAGTGAAGAAGGGACGTACACACTCCTGGGTATCTATCTGATTCCTGGTATCACTCTGAGGATTTTACAAGCCAAGACCTGAACTTGTAAAGCCATGGTTTTTCTCTGAAATTCATTTGTCCCTAAATGCTCCCTGCCTTCCAACTCCCTTAATGGATGAGGAAGACGGGTGTCTCTTTTGCAAAATTTTGTTCAAAAAAAAATCAACATCCTTTAGGAATATAAAGCTCAGTGGATAGGACCACAACTTACATCAGAGCTACCTCGATTACCTGACATATTTTGTGGTGACATGTCAGGTACATGGTGACACTGTATTAATCCTCCGGGTATACTGTCTCCACCTGAAGTCAGAATTGCACAATTAGAGATTCTGATGAAGCAGAAGGTGATAAGGGACAAGTTTTCTTCAGATATTCTTCAGAACCTAGCAATTTATTTACTATTATGGAATATTACAGAAGGAAGAAAAGAAAAGTCCATAAAGAAGCAAGTATTTTGATGGTTGTCTTATCCAATCGTTGTGTAGTCTAACCACAGGAGTTAGCCTTACACGCCCACTTTAATTCAGGAAACTGGGGACCCAAGAATCTCACAGCATGGCTAACATCCAACGTAGTTATTCTAGGGCTGAACTCGTACTTGGAGAATAGTACATGGCTGGCTACACTTCTAAGAACTAACACCTTCTGCTAGCCTTTCCTTCAAATGGGTTAGCTTTCAGAAAGAGTTCTGGATGCATTCAGTTACACTCCATCTATTTGGGCACTGAGGAAAACAAACCAACCACAGTTGAGTCTGAAGTAAATGGTGCTCTTTAAAAGCCGATTCACTAGACCAGCTTGACTGACTCAGAATCAGAAGCTGTCTGGCCTCTGTGTGGAATAATGCTGGCTGACTGGAGGTTACACCCCTGTGTCACAAATATTCAAATATATCCACATGTGCCCCATTCGCACTCAGTCAACACACATCGCCTTCCTATTTCATCATCTACCCCCTTGGGCATTCATAAGAAGACTCAGGACTTCTTTGCCGCCCTGCTGTTCTTGTGTCACTGTGACACTTGTGACACTGTGACATTCTCAAAGAGCCCATTCACCCTTAGGTGCTTCAATGTTTATGTTTCAACCTTGGGATATTGATATTCTTCCACTAATTCTTCGGAGCCAAGAAACAAATCATCTCCCACCTGGCGTATCCCCATGCCAGTGTGAATTAAACATTTTATAATAACTATTACATGCCATTGGTTATTATAAAAATGTTACCCTCAGAATGAATGTCCGTCTTGTAAGTAGGGTTTCTCTGTGGGACACTAGTATTTTATGTAAACTTTACAACTGTCTCATTTAATCAGAGGTTAGTTAAAAATGGTAGAAAAGCATTTAAACTTAATTAATTGCAGTCCACCTTCCAGGCGGTTTGGTTTTTATGTCATATTCTTGACTTGGGGCCGAAATAGCTGTCACCTTCCAACCTTCTCTACCTGAAGCTTATTAAACCAGAAACATTCTGTAGTTTTAAATACTGTGGCCAGGCTGGTTCTCTTACCACGTCCTTTGCTGCCACCTGCTGTCCACCCTACATTTTTTTTTAATGGTTTTCAGGACACTGCAGATTGAGGAAGCTGATGGGTGCTGAAGGCATTCACTGGAATGGCACGCTCTTTAACTCTTTAAAGTACTAACGCACTTAGTGTCTGCAGAGGTTGGCTTTTCTTGCCACACTCTTTGCTTCAAATCAATATGTAAGGAAGATTATTTCTAATTTCTTCCCAAGCACAGCAGGCTGATGGATGTTTGGATTTTCTTCTAAAACTATTACGGGCAAGGCCAGAATTTTGAGCTGAGGCCACCAGTTGTAGTTGAGAACTTTTAGTGGATTTTCTCTGTCCTCTCTGCTGACTTGGCAGTGGGAGTGGGCTGTAAACCTGGCCTTGTCCCTTTGTCCTTACAGTTGGTCTGAAGATCTGCCTATTATTCCAGTACTGTTTAGTACACCTAGTTTATAAATTAGATTGAAAATATAAAGGAATGTGATTCACGGATTGTTAGTATATGTCAAGTCCTATGACGGTGTTCATCCTGGACAGTTCATTTAATAATAATTGAATCGATAATAATAATAATAATAATAATAATAATAATAGTGGTGGTGGTGGTAGTGGTAGTAGTAGTAATGGTGATTTTGTAACACTGGAGTACTTACTAACATTTTGTTGTTTATTCAAGGAACAAGCTAAGTATTAGATGCAGAAATCTCATAGACTACTGAGTGACCCTTTATGTTAGTATTTTACACGTGCAACTAAAAGGTACATGCAATCAGTGTGTGCTTTCCTATTAAACTCACTATCCACGGTCATCAATCTGGTCCCCAGCTGTGATGCTAAAGTTCCTTCCAAGGACACAGGACCTGATTCATCTCCCACAAGTGTTCAGTTTTTTTATGGCAAAGTTCTGCTACCATGACCACCAAATATTACATTTAGACCCAGATAAAGCACCTCGCTCAACCAAGCATGTCAGAAGCACCAGGTACACTTAAATGGACTTGCACGTGACACGCCTTCTAAACGTCTACAGGGCGAGACTCTAACAGAGAGACATCGTCCATAAAGGTCAGCACATCCAACTTCATCTTGGGCAGAAGGCAACTCTACAGTGACGTTGAAAAATGTATCCCCAAAAAACAAGCTGTTGTTCTCCCTCTAGCAAAATTTCAGAATCTGATTTGTCTTTCAAATTCATCCCAACCTTTCAAGGAGTGTTTTTTGGCAACGTTTGTGGAATAATAAGCAGTCCAAGAGCTGTAAAAATGATTTAAGTGTTCCTGACTTTGAAGTAAATGCTTATTAAAGATGTTTAACTAACTTCAAATGTCTCTTTACATATTGCCGTGTGTGTGTGTGTGTGTGTGTGTGTGTGCGTGTAGTGTGAATTTTTCAAATTACTATTCTTTAGAGCACCGAACCCAATCATTTTTTATGTTGGAATGTGGAAATTTAGGACTTTGCAGGTTCATTGCTTGCATGTTTTTCTCCTTCAGAGTGGCCAGAAGCTGCCATTTTTCATTTCTGCTAACTTAATGAGAGCCTTCATCACACAAGTATTTGCTCATTTCTGTGTGAATTTATTTGCAAAGATTTACTGGAAATGTGTTAAGAGTTGGGTCTTCTTCTTGGGGCTGAGTTATACCCATCACATCCCATATCACACTGCCGATGGCTACTCTCTGAGCCTGGCAATAATCTCTCTACCTGTCTAGTTCTCAAGACAGGTTGCTACCATGCCAGACATACACATCCCAATTGCATGGTGGCCCAGTGTCTCCAGCCACTTCACACTCTTTTGAACTCAATTAAATAGCCACATGAAAGAAAACACAACACGATAACCTCTGATCCAATTGATAATATATAATTGCCCACCTAGACATACAAAGCCCTGTATACATCCATCCCTTAAGAATATTCATAACAACCTGTAAATGGGCAGAGAGAAATCTGCCTCCATGTTCTCTCTGCTGCTTCTCTTTCCCCTCGTGCTCCAGTCTCCTTCTCCTCTCTAAAACTTTTCTCCTGCCCATTCTTCCTTCTTATCCAATGGCAGGCCTCGTTCTATCTTGTATCTGTCTTCACCTGCATAATGATGTCCTCCTATAATCAATTAATTCATGAATGAGTAAGAATAACACCCAAAATCAATGAGAGTATCATAACTCATGCTTTTGAGAAACACTTCTGACAGCGACTCAAAGTATGGGTTTTTGAGGGCTTGACTTTATCTGGGCTTCAATTTGAGCTCTATGTCTTGCTCTCTCTGCTTTCTTTTTATATAGAATTTACTGTATCTTATCCTCATCTATAAAAGAGGGAATAAGAAAAGCAACCATTTCTCCAAGTTGTGAAAATGAGTACACAGGCGCAGTATGCCCAGGCAGTTGCCTGGGATTGCATTCATGTTGGGTTACCCCCCACTATTCAAATCTCAGTTCAAATGCCACAGCTTCCTCTGGAATTCTGCCCATCATTGATCACCCTTGGAGCATAATCTTCTCAGGATTCGATGTACTTTGTTATGTTTTTAATTTCTTATTGTTGCATCCCTCTGTAGGATTGCTTTTACATCTTTTTTCTTATCAAGGAAAACATTTAATTGGGGGCTGGCTTACATTTCAGAGGTTTGGTCCAGTGTCATCTTGGTGTATGGCAGTAAGCAGGCAGACATGGTGCTGGATTTGCTTTCTTTTTATATCTATTAACTTTTAGTTACATGTGTGCACATGATGTGTGTTGGAGAGGGAGTGTTTGCCCTTTTAGGTGGACATCAAAGGATAGTTCCAAGTGTCAATCCCGTGTGTTCCAACTTGTCTGAGGCAGGGTCTCTTGTGTTGTTTGCAATATGGCAGACTAGCTGGCCTATGAGCTTCATGGGATTTCTCCTGTCTCTGCCTCCCATATTGTAATAGTGTTTGAACCAGCAATTTGGTCCAGCTTCTAAATGGCCTCTGGTGAGTATGAACTGAGGTTGTCAGGCTGGCCCAGAAAGCACTTTGAACTACTGAGTCATTTCATGGCTTTTACTCACTGTCTTATTTTCTTTGGTGCCCACTATATTATAAAAACCACACTGACAGAAACCTCTCCTTTGATTCATGCTTATGTTTTCAAACCTTACAGTAAGTTACATACTCAATCTTTCTTTATCATTTGTGTGCTGAGTTGCTAAATGTTAAGGCCTAGAATAGGGTAGCCTAGAACTCTATTCCAGAGTACACTAGCAAGATTTCTAATCTTGTCACGGAAGGTGTCAGGTAATTTCCAAAGAGAAATGGCACACTCTAGGCACCTGTGGACTGTCCATCATTATCTCAGAGTCATGAGGATGGACTTCAAGAAAACAAGAGTATCTCCTAGAGAATGCACACCGAGTCTTCCCAGTGGCTGTGTAAATTGGGCATTTGTATCTCCATTTCCTGAGACGGGAAGTTGAAAGTGAGCCCTGCGAATTTACCCAGGGTCTCACTGCTAGTGTCATCGTCGAGATTAAATCATTCCATCAAACATATCAGCACAGAAAATCACTTACCATAAGTACCTTGAAGTCAGAAATAATATCTAATACCTGAAATTGTCCTTTATGGACCTAGTATACTCAGAAATGTTGTGATTTTTTTTCTTGGGCTATAATGACCATCACAACATGCCACTCTATGCTTTAGAGGAAGAGCAATTGCCAAGCCTTCAGGACACCCATTTTGTATCTTTCTGCTTGGTATAAAGACAAAACTGCAAGGAAAGTGAAAACAGAGTTCTCTGAGCTCAGATAATTCCCATGCAGAAATCTCAGACAATATCTTTTCAGGTGAGCCTTACCTTTCTGCAGGAAGATAGGGTTGCTTACAGTGTACTTGAAGCACTCTCCTGAGTGTGTTCACCAACCTCGCACACAGAACAACTGCTCATATATGGGTGCTCAGCACAAATTGGAGAATAAACAGTCCATGTATGCTTCAAAAATACCAGAAGTCTCACTCCTAAGAGTTAACACATCCTTTTGTCATGTGTGTTTCATTTTCAATGTAACATTTTTTAATTCTTGTGCTGAAGTCCTTATTTTCTGTTCACTTGCACCTAGCTCTCTCACAATATCATTTTGAAAAAAAGATCTATTTATTTGTTTTATATGAGCACACTGGATCTGTCACAAATACACCAGAAGAAGACATTTGATATCACTACAAGGTTGTGAACCATCATATGATTGTGGGAATTGAACTCAGGACCTCTGAAAATGGAATCAGTGCTCCTAATATCTGAGCCATCTCTCCAGCTCTCAGTATCATTTTTAATCTATGTCATAGGTGATATGATTATTATGCAAGAAAAGCAATCCTCAATTCAAATGCTAATTCATTAGATGTGCTTCTTTCATTCACTATGGCCAAACAGGTAACTGACTTGTATTCTCTCATATTGATTTTTCTCATGGAAAATAAATTTTGGCATGAATACCTGAGAGTAATTAAACAGCTATATTAGTATTCTAAAAGCACTATCCTGAGCCAGCACCATCAGTTTGAAATATATGTTTGTTAATACAATCAATTTTCAGTATGAGTAGAGATGGAGACTTACGACAAGAAATTAAGGAAAAATTATTCCTAACGAACTGTCCTCAGTATTCAGTACCATAATCGTCAGTTTGGTTTTTTTTTTTATTGTTTTTATGTTTTGGATTTGTTCGTATTGGTGTTGGTTTGCCCTTCTTGTTGTTGTTATCATTGTTGTTGTTGTTAGCAAATTCTTTAGTTTCCATTTAAAGGAAATTGTCTCCTTGCATTGAATTTGAGTGGCCTTGTAAGTTTCAATGCCACATGGCTTTCTGCCTAAGTCCCTTGACATGCTTACCAGTGGAGATAATCATTCAGAACCTCGCCATCAAACCATGTGAGATGCTCTGGGTAATAGCTCTACTCTCTACCTCATATTCAGCCACATAGTCATCCCAGCCAAGGCAGCTTCCAGAGAAGCTCGGTTTTCTTATGTGAAGGTCTAAGTCTAACCACACACACCCACTCTGCCCTCAGAGGATCCTGACCTTTCAACAAAGACAAACTGTCCCAAATGGAGCCTCTCTGAGCTATGCAACTGACCAACACAATATGTGATCATAAAAATGCTAATATTCTTGCCACCAAGTTTTTGGAACTTTGTGACATGACTAGCATAATCAGAGTAAATGCTCTTTATCTACATCTACTAAATATCTATATAGTAAGGATATTTCTAAGGGAAAATAGGAAATATTAAGCAAAATTGTCAACAATTCCATTAAAACTGACTCAATTAATACTGATTCTAAATCTCCTCTGTTTTATCTTTCTACGAGGTGGAAAATCAAGATCGCCAAGTTTCCAGTTGTATTAGATATATTTCCACTGCTATAACAAAGTGCTCTGGAAAATAATCTTTGCAAAACAAAAATTTACTTTGCTTCCAGTCCAGAGTTGCCTTGCCTGGTTCTTTTTAGGTCTCTGTTAGAGTAGTAAGAGTATCATGGAAAACTCGTCTCGCAATAGCCAGAGTTGGGAGGCAGTTAGGAGTTTACAATGGCATTTTCCCAAGGACACATTCCACCCAACCAGGTCTTATCTCCTAAGTTTCCAGCATCTCCTGTTTCCCAGTAGCTGAACCTATGAGTGGACTAACTTACTGATGATGTCAGAACTCTCCTGATCCCATCACATCTCCAAAGCACTAAAGTCTGAACATAATCAGCCTGTGGTGGTTACTCTAGACAAGTGCTTCTCAACGTGTGGGTTATGACCCTTCCTGGGCTCACATATCAGATGTATTTGTCTTGAAATTTGAAACAGTAGTAAAATTACAAATAATTTTATGGTTGGGTGCCACCACAACATAAGAAGCTGTACTAAAGGGTCACCGCACTAAGAAGGTTGAGAACCATTATTTTTTAGACCCAAACTATAACACCAGCTCACCTTGTAATTGTGTTTCTGTGACCCACTTCTGGCAAATACAATGGAGACTGCAACAATTACAAGGTAGTGCTTCCCATCCTTAGTAAAGACCAATGAAAGAAAATACCTTCTCTCCTTCCTTCATTCTACCTGCTATGTACATGCTACATGGAAGTGTAGTTATTCTACTGAAACCATGAGGATGAAAGTCACAAACTAGGACACTGGTGAAGATAGACGCTCATATATATGGTGACTTCCTTCATCAACTACACTCTGTATGGTACCTCCTGGACGACCATTACACAAGAAAAATAGCAACTTTAAAAAAATTACTGTTAGTCATATATATATATGTGTGTGTGTGTGTGTGTGTGTGTGTGTGTGTGTCCCTGAGGCATTCTATTATACAGAATACTTTGTAATACATTATTATTACATTATTGACATACATTATTAATATACAATAGGTTATATGATCATTATATATTCTATACATTATATAACTACACTGTAACTTATATAATGTATCGTAAATATTATATATATACATATATTATGGGTATGAAGTAAATATTCAATGGTGCTAAAAGGAAGAAGAGGAACTATTTGTGTCTCAGAAAAAGAAAGGATAAGGAAGAGAGAGAGAAGGAGAAAGGAGAGAAGTAGGAAATTTTCTTTTGTCTCCTCCTTGAGAGAGACTTTGAAGAGCACATTTCAGAGTCACACAGGAAGCATTTTCGTGCTGGCATGTGTTCATTGTACACAGTACTGGGTTTCATAAGAACATTCTTGCTCAAGTGTATGATGTTCTTTGACCATTTTCTCCACATACCCCTCAACCTTCCCCTCATCCTTTCTCCCATTAGTTTGTTCCACTCCCTTAGTATTACTTTCACTTTCCTGTCAAATATGCAGCTTTATGTATCTATATAAATCTAGGATCTACAAAGGAGAGAGAAATTCAGTATTTGTGTTTCTAAATCTTAGTTCACTTACTATGAGAATTTCCACTCATGGCCATTTGCCTACCAACGACCTGATTTCTTTCTTATGAACAAATACATTTCATTATGTATATACAACGTTTGATTTAACCATTCATCTTCTGATAAACAAGCCATTGCTCTATATCTCAACTATTGTGAATAATGCTGCCTAAACACTGAGGTTCAGTTATTTCGAGATGTCACATGGCACTATTTGATGACTGACTTCTCTTTCCAAGACCACTGATACTGAACAATTAATTCCATCATTATCCTCCACTGCTAAGCAACTTCCTGGTATAAGGAAACAATAAGTAGGGATTTCATGCATACCAACTCTCTAATGTGTTTTCCCCTTGATAAAACTTGATTTCATGTTATAGTCTTGACTAACATTTGAATAGGGTCTTTACTTTGCTTCTAGACAAGAGCAGGTGTATACTTTTCAAATTCATTTTCACTAAAGCGTTTAGTCCTGAGTTAACTACATTCTTCTTATGCCTTTACCAAAACAATCATCATATGTTCTATTTCTATTTATACACCTAGGCATACACACAGATTTATTGATATAATCTCTTTAACCTAATATGGTTATAATGGCTACAATTGAGCAGCATGATAGCTTCCATACAGTAACTCATGGCAAGAAAAGTGTGTGCTGCAATAGAACCATTGGTGCTCGGAAACCTGGTCATTGGCATCTCATTTGTTTCATAAAACTAATAAATGCATGTAATTGCTAGTTATTTTTATGTGCCTATTATTATACTTGTCATATAATAAACAAACCTAATGGTAAAGTATTAAACAATAATTCCAGAGACAAAGGAGAAGAATGATTTATACAGACAAGGAAAAAAAATTAAAGAACAAAGACCATCAGAACCTCTCTGCTTTCTCTAGAGAACGGTTTCATGTTAAAGCTACTGTGTTTCAAATACACATATCTCCCCAAAGTCACCCAACTCATAATTTCTTACAATCTGCAAGAGTATATATACATGTACATGTATGTGTGTATGTGTATAATGTATGTGTATGTATATGGTGTATATTTGTGTGTGTGTGTATATATATATGACTTTTACTTAAATGGACTGCTAATTTTTATCTCTACAATAATGTATCACTTAAAATATGAGGAGTTATGCTACCCTGTCACATGCATGACACAACAAATTATATCATTTTGCACTGTAAAACTCCATTTACAATGAGGATGAAGAACAAGTTCTTTCCAAGTGATGAAGGGAAACGGTAAGGTATGTCTTTTATCAAAGATATCAAGTTTCTTTCATCATTCTAATGGTGGTGAGACATAAGCAAAAGACTGTAGTCATGTGCCTGGTTGAAATGGATTTGGTATTTTTTTTCCTATTTCCTATAAGAATAATTTTGTTTATATAGGTAATTGATCAAAAGCAACAATACTTTTCTCTTTTCCTCTTGCTAAAATAAGTAATAGAAGTCTGTATTTATGTCATGTAGCCCTGTTTGACTGAAATTTAATTATTTCCTTGATAAAAGCAGACATCTGGAGAAATGGTTCTGTGTCTGATTCACTGTTCAGTCTCTGTGAAGAGACACCTTGACCAAAGCCACTCTTCAAGAAAAAGTACTTAATTGGGGAATTGCTTTCAGTTTCAGAGGGTTAGACCATCGTCATCGTGCTAGGAAATGTAGTGACCCACAGACAGGTGCTACGGCAATAGCTGAGAGCTACAACCTGTTCCTTGGGCAGAGAGAGGCATTAGGCCTGGCATAGGCTTTTAAAGCCCGATTTTTATCAGTTTTGTGTAGACTTTATGTTTCAAATCTTAAATTCAAACCCAGCATTGTCAAGTTTGTACAATTTCTCCTGAAGCTTTGTGTTTGACTGCACCTGCATAAGCTGCTACAAATAGAATAAAGAATCCATAGCTGTAAAACAAAAACAAAAACAAAAAGCCCTCAAAACCATCCCCACTGACACACTTCCTCTAAGAAGTTGGTGCTTACTCCAATAAGACCACACATCCTAATCCTTCTCAAATAGTGCTACTCCCTGGTCACTAACCATTCAACTATATAACCCTATAGCAGCCAGTTTTATTTAAACCACTATACTGCATGATAAAGAACATTTATTGCTCTCCTAGAGGACCTGGGTTCAGTTCTAAGCATTCACATGACAGCTCACAGACATCTGTAACCCCAGTTCCAGAGAATCTTATGTCCTTTTCTGGATTCATGTGCACCAGACATACATGTGTCACCCTCAAATATGTTCAGGCAAAACATATACACACATAATATAAATAAATCTCTTTTTTCAAAGGAGACATAATAGTGGTGTCTTTCCCAGTTATATTAATTGTCTCCATTCTCAGGATGAGAAGTGAGGGTTGCGTAATTTTGAGAGAGAGAATTCACCGCTTCGACTTCAGGCACCAAACAACTGGAACAACATAGATATGAACTTGAAAGATGATTCCTTCTTCAGAAGCACTAACTTCTTCCTTATGATAATTGCTGTAGTATTCTGCTTCCATTAGCTGAGCATGTACTATAGAAGGCAGCTTTTCTAATGGCAGAGACAATTTCATCAAGCAACAAATGCTGGGAGTAAATTAACAGAGTGTCCTCCACATCAAAATAATCAAGTGTCTGCATAGTGCAACCCTCAGGACAAGGAACATTTTGGGAATAAACATAAGAACAAGAGTGGGTCACCCAGACCTAAGCAATGGTGACTTTAAGTGGGCATAATTATAAAATGACAGTTGCATTAGAGTATGGTGAGATCCAAGAAATGCCAGCGATTTATATAACATATAATAAGAACTCAGTACCTATGCACTTAATGAGCTATCGTGATTGCCAGATGATGGGTCATCTTGAGTCTATGAGGAGAAAGAGCCTTCAGAGAAAATGCTTCTGATTCATCAAGAAGAAGGACAGAATCTGTGGCCAGCAGATTTGAGTACTTCTTAGAAATTCTGAAATGCTTCCTGTGATGATGTCACTTTTTTCCTGCACATGTTTGAGACAAAACACTGCTGTAGACTGTATTAATTTGGGGGACTTGCTCATGGTAGCTCAGAGGTTTGTAAATTGTCTTTGAAATCCAGGTCTCCCCCTCCTGACAGATACGAAAACTAAAGCAGTGCCTGCTGGTGCTACCAGCACACTTCAGTGCTCACGCGCTGTGGTAGCTTGTGTACTTATAAATCCCCCCCCCCGTAAAAAGACCTGGCCTTTTGTGAAACCAGGACACCCCAGCAGAGGGTCCAACTCTGAAGATGCCACATAAGCAAAACCTTGACCTTTCTTTTACCCCTGGCTTTCCCAGAAGCATCTTCACATCCAATGACACACTTCACCTCATGCAGCAGCTTCACATTTTTTTTCCTTTCAATTTTCTTCTCAGCAGGTTGGGCCTTGGCTGCCTGCCAGCCTGCACTGAGAGCCCAGCATGCTGACTTGGTGCTACTGCACGTTTGTTTCTCCACATAATTGTCTACAAAGATGGGTTTGGTTTGCTTACATAAAGGCATTCTCTCCCACCACTAGGCTGTGTGCGCCTTTAAGCCATTGCCTATGTAGTCTGTCTGCTACTGAGTAAAGTATCTCCCTGACTTATACTTACTACGTTGACATTTTTTCAATAGTCTCCACAAAGATATCACCATATCCTTCATCATGTGACCTAAATACATTTATTTCTATGGAAATCTTATTTTGATGCAATGTGTCAGGGCCCTCCAAAATCCAGATCTTCACTCATACAGATATAATATGTTCTTAGGCAACATCCTCATGTCTGAATCTCCTATTGTTTTGAATCAGGAAAGGGAGAAAAAGCAGGAACTCTTAAACAACAACTTAAATGTCAAGTATGAGAATATTTGAAATCACTGTAACCATCCTTTTATCAGATCAAATAATAGTAATATCATCAGCAGGTAAGCTCACTCCAGATTATTCAACACGGCTGCTTATTTTTATATGTCTCTATGAAAAAAAATGTGGTTTTTGCCACGTGTATCTTGCCCTTGTGACTGTACACTTTATTTGTGTGACCACTCTTAACCCTTGGAGTATAAATTGTCTGATGGTCTGAATAAAATTGGCTATGGCACGAGGCTTTATTCCACCTCCGTTTTAGGCTCTGCTCTCCCAGGTCCTTGTCGCCGACTAGAGTGGTAAATCATGTGGTCACTGATACAAAGGTTCATATGAAAGTACATAGGGCATAGTCTCAAAGTAGTCTCCCTCCAATGATTTCCCAATTTGATATGGAAAAGTCTGTTTTTTAAAGAATAAAATGGAGCATAGGCTATTTCCTAATTTTACCCCTTCCTGTTTGTTGTTATTTACTTGCTTTTGGCTTTTTGAGACAGAGAGGTCAGGCTAGCCTTCAACTCTCAGTCCTCCAGCCTCAGCCTCTGAAGCACTGGTTTTACAGGTGGGGCTTTATCCCCCTATTTTGTATTTAGTCTATTATTTATTTTATTTTATTTATAATTCTCTTCAAAGCACCAGATAACTCTAGCAAGGGACCAAAGAAATTACATAGATGAAAAATACCTCCAAGTATTTTCTGCCCCCCCCCAACCATCCCCTTGTTTCTGTAATACATTTTTGCATTCCTATAAATACTTTCCTTTCTGGATGTTGCTCTTGACTGGTGGAAACTGGATCCTTGCCCTAAATTTATGCTGGATTTATAGCTTCTAAGTCTCATTTTCATATATCAACTGTACTTGACAATGAGAGACATACTTTACTGAGTACCTAGGTATAGAATAAGTGAGGCCATCAATATAAGTTAACTTGTTCATAATATGACCTTAGAGTCACTCCTGTCTCACGGTGAATAGTACAACTGGTCTACCAAAGTGGGATGCATGGCATGACTGACCAAGCATGAAGATATGAAGAGAAAAAGCATGACTTCATTTTGGAGGCTCATTAAACATAGAGATAAATGTACAAATAGACTTTTGCATCACATCTATTCATGCAAATTCCCACAGAATTTTAAGACTCTTTATAAACTTGTATGCCAGCATGCTCTTTAGAATTTTGCAAATGAGTTATATAGCAGGTGGCTCTAAAAATTCCATCCTGTATCTGAGTGAATTTTATTAGTTAACCCAGTGAAGTCTACCATGGGGTTTGGCCTTAGTTGGCATGTGTAAATATTTGGACATAATATGGTGAAATAGAAAACTGGGCTAGACTGGTAGAGGACCTTTTTAATCCCAATACTCATGATGCAGAGGCCGGTGGATCTCTGTGAGTTCAAGGCCAGCCAAGGTTACACAGTGAATTTGAGGTCAGCTATCCAATAAGTAGTAAGACCCCGTGAAGTGGAAATTTCTAGTTTCTTTGGAAAGTCAGTTGTGTCAGGTAATTTTTTGGGGGGTTGTTGTTGTTGTTGTTTTATTGTTGATGTTGTTGCTGTTGCTGCGGCTGCTGCTGTATTCCTGGAAACTGTCTTATGAGAGGATGCTTTTCCTGAAGCCTAAATGTAGGAGGATGTTGTGTTAAGAACAGACATGTGGCATTTTTCTGGAAGCTGCCTGGCAAAAGGGCATGAGATCTTTTGCTACAGCAGACACTTGAGAGAAGAGATGATATTTGGAAAGGATATATGCAACCCAACAGACAGTGGATGACACTCTGTGGTATTGGTTCACTTGCCATTCTTTGCTGATCATTGATTGTCATGATTTCATAAAGAGAAACGCACCAACAAACTTCTGGTGGTATTCTGGTGGCTTCCTGCTGCTTTGGCAGACTTGGGCCAATTGGCAGAGCCTTGTAGTTTCTTCTGGATCAAATTGCCATTGCTCGTTTGTGAATAGTGTTTGCAAGCGAATCAAGCTACCACTGTAGATTCCTGTGAACTGAACTGCTGCTATCCTGACAACAAAGATTGGAATCGCTCCAAAGAACTGTTTTTGAACAGGTCCACATCCCCCTTTAGCCCTATTAACTCTACCTTTCCACTGCCTCTTGTGGGTGGTGGGCAAGAAGGGAGATTAAAGCATTTAAGAACCCTTACTAAACTACATTTTGAAAAATCTAAGCCTACAACCCTGTTTTATTTGATTAGTTATTAATAAAATTTAGATGAGAAAATAAAAAACAGTATTCGGGAGGGCTGGAAACTGTGGAGCTGGAGGGTGGAAATGACATTTCAAATTTCTTCTGCATGTTGCATTAATTCAATTCCGTACTTGCTACTTTGAAATCAGAGATCAGAAATACAGTACTCAGCCAGATAGAGGCTCTCTATACAATGGGAAAGGGTGGGGTTCTGAAAGTCACCTCCAATTCCCTCTCTCTGTTTCAAGAAAGGAAATACTTGACATATAAAATAGAAACCAATAAAATTGTAAAGAGATTTCTTAATCAACTCTGAAGGAACGCAGCAGAGAAAACAATGTAAAGGCCACAGAGACTGGATGCATCCAGCTTGGCAGCAACCTGGCTTTCATCCCTACAATTAAAAGAGAAGAGGGAAAGGATGACCTCACATGTGCTAGAAGAGCCTGTTTACCCCAGCTCCTGCACACGCTGATTCCAAACATTTTTCCTCTCTGATATGCAGCTCTCAGCAGATCTCCTCAGGTTTCTGCTGCTCCAGTTCTAGGAAGCAACCAAGGCTACAGAATATAAAGAGTCCCAGAGGAAGGAAAGTGACTTGCCCTTGTGTGTTCAGACCTATTCTTTTATGTTTGAAGAATTCGAAGATGAATAAAGAAATAGACCTGAGTCAAAAGCCCTGGCATCCACCTTGAAAATTCATTATGAGAAAACAGAAAAAGGCACAGAGTATAAAAGAAAAGAAACAATGTATCCTATTTTGAAATCTTTCTCAATTTAGGATCTTTTATCAGTAAATTGACCTTACTTTTTATGTCTACATCCAATATAACATTTAGTCATAGTTATGAGTTTGAACCTGTGAACAAGGAAGGTAGGATACAGGGTGAATATGTGAAGTGTGTCTCTTCTGAACTTGCGGGGATTATGAAGAGGAGGAGGGAGACTTATGAGTTTCATTTCTAGGTGTTTGGAAAAGGTGAGGGATGATCAGCATGATCTACGAAAGCTGACCCATTTGGGGTAGTCCACAGGAAAATAATGAAAGTAAGAAGAAGAGTAGACAATATCCAACCCAAGTGAGAATGCCAGTAGGACAAGCAGAGGGCAGAAGGTCATCACCCAAGAGACAAGTCAAGAGTACTAAGGTGTCACATGGATCTCTGGGCCCCTCCTATGCTCTGATAAGGACAAGGAAAATTTTGTTACCTTTATTCATCTGCTGTCGTCTTGGGAAAATGCAGATAAAGAGGGCACAAGTCTGAGGCTATTTTTACCAAGAGACAAGCATTACCTAAAGGAACTGCTTAATTTATGCTAGACTACATTACTAGTTGACTCATTAGGGTTGTTTGTTTAACCCTTGAAGAAGAGCAGAACACTTTAGAAAAGAAAAAGGTTCACATTCTCCATCCATCTGCATACCGAATGAGAAAATTCATAGCAACATTAATATTATAGACCGTTTTCTACTGCATATCAGGAACCAAATCATGCATATTAAATGGAAATCATCACCACAAGGCAGTTACTAGGATCTGAGATGATAAAGTTACTTGTAAGACTTTAATACCGGCTATTTTGATGATGGTTTTCACAGGCTCAGCCATGAGATGCTATTTTTCTTTGTATTTCTCTGCAGAGTATCCTGAAATATTTCTGATGATCAGGGATTATTATTAAATGACCACACATTTCATATTCAACTGTGCCACTATCTGGAAGCTATACCAACTCTGGGTTAAGAGCAAATATTAAGGAGGCAAAGTACTTGTCCTGCCTTGACTTGTTTTCTGTTGCTGTAATAAAATAACTGAGGGTGAGAAACTTACAGCGTCCAGAAGACTGTTTAGGTATGCATTTGAAGGCTGAAAATCTAAGCTCAGAAAGCCTGGTTATACATGAGAGCACATAGTAGCAAAGCAGCATTATTCAAGAGTGATGCCTCGGCAACCTAATTAGCTCCCATGAGTCCTGACTTTTTTATATAAACATATATATAAATACATTTATATAAATATACAATATACTTAAATAAATGTATTTATGTATATATTTATAAATACATGTATATGTGTGTATGTATATATGTATACACATATAGGTGTAGATGTATATATGTGTATTATTTATGTATACATTTATATGTATATATTTATTTCATTTATGTATCTTTCCCATTGTCTCTTAGCCCCTCCCATTTTTATCAACACTGTCCCCTCAAGCCTATCCCTACCAGTTCTTTCCCTAGATTCATGATTTTCAGGGGTTTTGTTTGCAACCCATTTAGTTTAATCAGAGCCGTCAGTATGACCATTGGATTGGATCCTCTTAGTGGGTACAAATTGCAGGCAATGACTTTCCCTCTGCCTAAATCTATTGATTAAAACAATCCAGTCATGAGAGGTGAGGTACCCTAAGCTTCTTCTCCATCTATGCCTGATTTTTGACATTTCGTGTGGACCTAAATATCATAGATCTGATTATTAAAAACACTACTATCATACAGCAAGACCACCCTGGAGACCAACATGTGACTCTGAGGAACCCATCCAACAGATGTAAACCACAGAATCCTATATAGATTAACTTTAGGACACATAAATATAACAAAAGAAAAATGGGGACTCTGTAATAGCTATTGAAGATATATTTTTCTCCCTAGCTTTAGGATAATTCTCACTGAGTGGCATGGATGTCTCTTAGCAAAGGCATCTTAGGCACCGAGGTCATTCAGCCAGGGTTAACAGTTTGATGCTGTAATGATTAACCTTGGTTTTGTGGTTGAGTACAGCTGGAATCAACGGGATAATCTCTGGTATATCTGGAAGATATGCTAAGTGGGGAAGACCTTTCCCTGGAATGGACAGCACCTACTGGTTACCCAGATATTAGGAGTCTAAGAAAGCCTTCTGCTGTTTGCCTGATAACAATAGTCCCCTGTGACTCACCTATGCTGTTGCTAGCACTGCCACTGTTGCCCTTTGCTGATATCCCAGCACAGCTTCTTTGGTTTTTCCATCGGGACTTAAGACCTATGATTATCCACAAAATCGCCCAGGCCTTCAGTCTGAGATTGAGACTTCTGATACATACAGCCTTGTAAACTGAACAGCTACTGGGTTCTTGGCCCCACCAGTACAAAGACAGCCACCATTGGACTACCCAGCCCAAACGGTGTAAGCCAAACTAATAAACCCCCTTTGTAATGAACATTCATTCTATCAGTTCTGTGTTTCTAGAGAACCGTAATTGATTCACTCAGAGATATGCCACTTGGTTGATTCCAGCACAATGAAGTTCACAGCCAAGCCTAATCATCACATTCTGGAACTGATTTTCCTGAGCTATTGAAATGACCTAACTGCCTAGCTGCCTTGGCTAAAAGACCATCCGTGTCACTCATTGAAATTGATAACTCTCAGATACTGGCAGAGAATGATTTAGAATTACCTAACAAGTTAATGGATCTCTATGTCCTTTTGGCCCATGGTTTGTTTATTTATTTATTTTTAGCACAATTCCCATTATCAGTTTGCTCTTCAGATCAATCAAAGAGCAAGTGCAGGCTATGGAAATCAAGACCTGTTCATGGGAAGACAGAGAAACCATTCGTCTCCAAGGACACCTGGTTGAATTGGAAGATCCAAAATTCTGGGAGCAACATGACCCAGCACTGGAAAAGGCAGTTACAATTCAGCCGTCTGCCAACTCTGAACGCAGTCAGCCTAGAAAATGGTCTGTCATAAACAATTATATTTTCAAGACAGACTGATTTGTTATAATATTTTACATATGACAATCCCTGATATGACTATATCCAGAGAACTCTGGGAAGGGATTGATACATTCTGCATGTTGGGAAATTATAAGAGAGAGGCTTAATGGGAGCTGGAATCAACTCACAAATCAGTTACTGAGCCAAGAATAGACCACAGCTGCCATTTAGCGATGGAAAACAATCTCCCACGGCATCCAAAAGGTTATTAGGATTTTCCAAGCCTGAGATAAATGTACCCCGGGGACTAGCTCCTGAAGAACTGTAATTTAGTATGGGGACTGGAATGCTGCATGTCCCATTGATTTTCTAGATTAAGCAAAGGGTGAGGAATCAGCTTGGAGATTACCATGCGATCATTGTGTAAATTGCTATAGGGAAGTTCAGAAGCACTCCCACTGGAGAGATTTTACACCAAATGAAAGACATTTTCACTCAGCTATCTAAAATGTTGTGATGATTCTTAGTGCAAATTTGCAGTTTTGAACCTAGAAAACAATCTGAGGGGACAATAAAGTAATAATTCTATTAAATAATTTAGAAATTTCTTTTTGGTGCCAAAAATTTTGAAGACTCATCACTAAAGAACTTCGGAATTCATGGCATCCAGCAACTCAGCTCATACAATTTCCCATCCTCCTTTGCTCCAGTGTTGCCAATGATTAGTGTGTCACTAAATATTACCGAGTCCTGACCTACATCCACATGCCACTGCTCATTTCTTCTTTCCTAAAATAATTTTTTGAGAGTATAGCAACATCGCTTTCCCATATTTTTCCTCCCTCCAAGTCATATATCTTCCCTTTGTGCTCGCTTTCAGAACCATAGCCTCCTTTTTCATTACTTTTTTCACACACACACACACACACACACACACACACACACACACACACACACACACACACACACACACTTAAAATATAAACATACCAGCTCCATCTATAGTTCCATGGAGGAGAGGATCCAATGCCGTTTCTGAATTCTGTGGGAATCCAGTCATACATGAGCCGCACACCCATGCATGCAGATTAAAAACACTCATATGCAGGGCTGGGGATTTAGTTTCAGTGGTAGAGCGCTTACCTAGGAAGCGCAAGGCCCTGGGTTCGGGTCCCCAACTCCAAAAAAAAGAATAAAAAAAAAAAAAAAACAAAAACAAAAAACACTCATATGCATAAAACCTAATGACTTCTTAAGAAACGTTTTATTCCTGGTTTCCAGTAAGCCAAACGATTTTCCCCTGTGTCTACTCCTCCTCAGCCTTTTACTCATTTATTCCCTTTCACCGGGTCTGGGAATTGTGAAGTTTTTCAGGACTGGCCTTGTCTTTTCTCTCCACAGGCTGTCACTTTCCTCCCCACGGCCATGATTACCGCTTGTCTGATTCAATTCAGAACCTTTGGTCTAGCTTGGTTCTCAGCCCCATGTGAGTATGAACACTTTAACCCTTGATTTGGTTCTATAGAACACTTTATCTATCACTTAGGTGTTTGCATCCTAACTTATGATCTTCCCTGCCCACTCCCATCTCCACGTCATCCATTACTCCTCCTGTGATGACATTTTAGTAAGTATCACCCTTGAAGTCTTCTTCATTCTAACATCACAGCCTAGTGACTTCTTTCTGTCTTCCTTCCTTCCTTCCTTCCTTCCTCCTTCCTTCCTTCCTTTCTTTTTGCTTTGCATTTTCTGTTTTTGATTTTCTCTTTCTTTTTTTCAGACAGAGTCTCACGTAGTTCCAGCCTCTCACTTGGTAATTTAATTTGGGATCTTCTTATCTCTCTCTCCCGGGTTAGGATTACAATTGCCTGTTTCTCCAACACCCAATTTATGTCCTGCTTGGGATGAATCCAGGGCTTCTTACATGATAAACAAGCATTGTACCAGCTGAGCTATATCTCCTTTCCAGGGTAGTTTTAAAATTCACCGTTTTCTCCCTTTCTGCAGTCCAGTCTAAGCAGGTGACATCAATTATATTCCATACCATCTCCCTTCACCTACTCGTGTTCCCCTTCAGTGAATTTTTCACTTCAGTCTCAGCAGAATGTTCTGGAAACGCATGTGGAATCATAGTGCTTCCTTAAGAAGATTTTTTTTTTTTTTTTTTTTTTTTTTTTTTAGCAACTAGATATTCTTAGGGAAAAAAATGACCCAAAAAGCATCACAAAAATTAACCAGTTCTCGAGGCGGCCAGTGACAATAGAAACCTCATCACTAGCTGATCACCCCTCCTGATCACCGTGTGCCCCTCCCCTCCCCCTCCATATCCCCACAAAAGCAGATCTTGGATCACAGTTGCTTATGGCAAATCAGCAGATCAGTGTGCGGTGAGTGTTTGTTGAGCAGAATGAGTGATTCAGAGAGGTGGGCCGACTTCCTGTCAAAGAAAAATGTGTTTTAGTCAAGCGGTTGAGCTGAGGGCCCAGGGCCGTTTCTCGCTGGTGTTTCATTTGCAAATAATCTTGACTTAATCCACATGTGATGTGCCCCTGTGACCACCAATTCCAGAGAACCCCTTCTCTTGAATTTAAATAAGTGCGATGCTAGGATTCTATAAGGTTCACCGTGAACAAACAAACAAAATCAAGAAACAAAACCTAAACAAAACAAATAAAATTCTAACTTCCAGGAGTTGATTCTGTTAGAAGCTTGCCAGATCTCGAAGTTATAGCTTTAAGATTAGAATGTTTATGGATCACTTTTTTTTTTGTATGCCTTACAGAAGACAAAAGGTATTTAGCAAGTATTAAAAACCAAAATGACCTCAAGAGCACGTATCCACCCTCACAGACACATATAAATGTACATAGGACAATTAAAATGATCTTTAGAAAACAGCAAACTGGAGTTTGCTGACCTTCCTCTTTTCTTCAACTGACTCTCAAACTTAAAACCCTCCTTCCTGCAGTAAGAAAGCTCCTGAAAGTCAGGTTTGAAGAATAATGAGATGGGGTCACGAGAGAGAGAGAGAGAGAGAGAGAGAGAGAGAGAGAGAGAGAGAGAGAGAGAGAGAGACAGACAGACAGACAGACAGACAGACAGACAGACACACAGAGACAGAGACACAGAGAGACAAAGACAGAGACAGACAGAGACAGACACAGACACAGACACAGAGTGAGACGAGTAAGACAGATTGAAGCAGAGAGAGACAGAGACAGACAAAGATACTGTTTTGTATGTTTACTATTCAACTGTAATTTGGGATGAGGTTTTTA
Organism: Rattus rattus; assembly: GCF_011064425.1. Lineage (NCBI taxonomy): Eukaryota > Metazoa > Chordata > Mammalia > Rodentia > Muridae > Rattus > Rattus rattus. The sequence continues at coordinate 180,299,649 of NC_046156.1, forward strand.
TTTATGTAATACATGATATTCATGAATAAAGAAAGTGTGTATTTGGTTTAGAGCTGGAAGAAAACTTTCCTCAGAAGGTACTGATCCAAGTGTATTTAATCCTTAACTAAAAGATAGATAGCTCGTGTTGGTTAGATTTAAATTCGTGTTACTTTAGAAAATACCATTGCCACAATGCTTGCCCTCTGAAGCATATGTGTTAATATTCTCTCATACCAGGACTCATGTTTTAAAATAATCTTCTTGAACATATTTGAATTGCTAAGTATAAAGCAGTCCAGATTTAGACTGAATGAAAGTTACTGCTGAGGAAAGTCTAAGCTGCATCTGTGTTCATGTCTGTTTAAACACCACACACACACATGCACACACACACACACACACACACACACACACACACACCAACAAAAACCTTTTATGTGACAATTTGAACTGAGGTTGTTATTGTGGTCATCCCAGTACTTTTAATCAAGCCCTTTTCTCCCCTCTCTCTTTCTCTAATTTTCTCTTCCCTTCAGGAAAGCATCCTCACGTTGAGTCAGATCCCTGTAGGATCCTGCAGATGCGCTGTGGTTGCAGGATGTGCTGTGTTGGAGATGTGGAGAGGCGGTGCTCATCAGTCAGTACTTCCAGGGTGCTAATCCTTGCCCCAGTTAGCTGATTTGGTCCTTAGGATTCTGACCACTGCAGTGGTCAATCACACAGCTGCTCCATTCACCCTCATCATCTCCCTATTCTTAGAGATCATTGCACCGTGCCACCAAGACAAAGGGAAAGAGAAGAGGGACTTGGTCATCAGAACCATGTGTCCTGAAAGAAACACTCAACGTGACTAGAATTTTTCATCTAACTGGCATAGCGCTAAAGACTATTTCTGCCAAATACTTAGCAATCAAATGAATGTAATTATAAGTAATCAAAAATTGGATCTCACTGGTGTGTTAGGGGAAGTCTTTGCAATTTGCTTTGGTCCCATCTAAGATGTGTACTAATTTTGTCTCTTTTGTTTCAAAGCTATTTCTTTAACCCTTAATAAATTTAATATTGTTTTAACTAAACAAATTTAGTTCAGAGACAATCAATATTTCTGAATTCACAATGCGCCCAACAAAATACAAGGCTGTCTCTGATATAATCATTTTGTAAAAATTATTTATCACATGTCAACTAACTTCTCCAGTAACGAGAATCAGTAAGTGTTGTGTTGCATTTACCTCATTCAAAAGAAATTTAATGAAAAATCACTTATCTAAACATCTTCAGCGAGTTTGTGAAATATTTGTTTAACTCCTTGATATTTGTACAAATAGCAGAAATAACTAAGTATTACTTAAATTCGACCTCAGTTTCTCCTCTTTTTACTCCTCCCTGGTTTTACCCAACTCCCTTCTGGATTGACTCTATTCTGTCTCATCTTAGAGAGGAGCAAGCTTCTAAGGGATAACAGCCAACATGACAAACATGACAAAATAAAATACAAGATAAACCAAAACACGTTACATCGAGACTAGACTAGACAACCCAACAGAAAGCAAAGTGACCTAAATACAGGGGCAGAAATAAGAGACCCACTTGTCCATACATTCAGGCATCCCACATAAATATTAAGCTGAAAGCTATAATATATGCACAGAGGACCTGGCACAGACTTCTGTAAGCCCTGTACTTGTTGCTTCAGTTCTGTGAATTCATACACGAACCCTTCTCCATTAATTCAGGAGGCCTTATTCTAGTGACGTCCTCCAATTCCTTGGGCTCTTACACTACCTCCTGCTCCTTAGGGTTCCCTGCCCTCTAAGGGGAGGATTTGATGGAAACATTTCATTTAGAGACATGTGTTCAATGAATTCCCCCCAATACCCCCCTGCCGTGTGTGTGTGTGTGTGTGTGTGTGTGTGTGTGTGTGTGGTGTGTGTGGTGTGTGTGGTGTGTGTGTGTGTGCATGCATATAATGTCTTGCTGTAGGTCTGCACAGCTGATCTTACCTGCTGCAGGAGGAAGCTTCTTTGATAATGACTGAGCAAGGCACTGATCTATGAGTGTAGCAAAATATTATTAGGAATAATTTTATTGATATTGTTTTATAGATCAGTAATGTTTGATTTTACTTTAGATGTCTAAGCTATCTAGTCTATGGTCATTGCTTATCCAAGCAGTCTCTGGTATAGATTCCATGTCAGGGAGTAGGCCTTTAAACCTTTCTCTTTAGTGATAAAACACCTTAGCTTATTGAGGTTATTTTTCTTATTTTCTTAAAGAACCAGAAAATTTCTTTCTAAAATATATTGATTTATATTAACATGTAGTTGACAATATGTATGTATATACGGTGTTATCTGCATGATGTTTTGACATAACACACATAGGAAAATGATTGAATCAAGCAAGCTAATGCATTACCTGCAGTCCATTTTCAGCAATATTAGCAATATTCAGGTCCATAGCACAGTAGTATTAAGTACGGTCAGCATGCTGCATACCAGATGTCCTGGCTTATTCATCCTAACTGGAAAGTTGTGCCCTGTGATTCATAGCCCCAGGTTCCCTAGAGGATGACCTTCCCACCCTCATTCAGCTCCACTTCTGTGGCTCTGGCTTGTTTCAGATTCTGTACACTGAGATCATACAGAAGTTGTTTTTCTTTTTCCGTGCCTTTTCCCCTTAGCTTCACATCCTCCAGTTTGCCCTCCTGAAAATGACAGCCTCATAGTTGAAGGTAAAATATCGTTCTTCTTACATACACAGCATATTTTCTTTACCCAGTCACAGCCCAACGTAATGTAGGTTGACTTTGTATCTCAACTACTGTGAATGCTGCTGCCATGAACTTGAGAGTATAAATTGTTTTTTGAATACTAGATCCCAAATAAAATGGCTAGATCATGTAGATGATCTACCTTGAGGCTTCTGGGGTGTTCAAGTGTTTGCTTCCTTCCACATCCTCACCAATAGTTGTTCTTCTGTCCTTTGGACAGTAGCCATGCAACAGGAAGTGTTGTGATATTTGAAACAGGAACTGCTTTTGCTAAAAGTCTGACTCCTTATTTGGGCTCCTACTGTAACAGAAGCAGATGAAAGCCTGTCAGCTCTGCTTGATTCTGTGTCAGTCTGTCCCTTTCCCTTCACCCAAAGGCACAGAGAGTCATTGTCTTTTCTTCTTGAGTCACCTTAGCAGAACCTTGCAGGACAGCCGCACACATACATGGCATGAAAGTAATTATCTATGCTGGAGCAGCTTCATGATAGACCAGCAGTTATCAATCTCCAAACACACCTTGACCCATCAAGCAATAAGGGCTGGTTTATACCACCTGGCAGGGCTGGAGCTGAGAAACCAAGAAGAACCCACCTTCATCCACGATGACTGTCTGTGTAGACGCTTGCCTCTTGTCTTAATTATTCCTCTGTTGAAATCTCAAATTCATGTCAGTACTTGGAAAATTAGGGTGACTGCATTTCTTTAACTGCTTTTCTTTCCAAATTGACTGAATATTTTTCTATGTTTTTACAAATATTCACCTCTTTAATTAATTGCCATATTCAATAATAGTGAGCTAGCTTAGGCTGTTTGGGCCCCAGAAGTCAAGGATACACATACTGGTCATTTATAAGTCTAATTTTAAGGTACATGTATTTTGTCTAGTGTTAATTAATTCATTTCTGGTTTGCTATTGAGTTATTTAAATTTTCTTATGTATTTTGCATGCTGTCCTTTTCTCAGGTATTAGTTAGAAATATTTCTTCTTACACAGAAAGTACATCTGTAGGTTTTCCTTCACTGTGTTGGTTGTTTCCTTTTCTGTACAAAACATGTGAGATTTGATATAATCTTATATGTTTGATATAATCTTATATGTTTGATATAATCTTATATGTTTGATATAATCTTATACGTCTGCTTTAACTTTTCATGGAGTGCTTCTGAAATCATCCCCAAATAAATTCGTGGCTTATATAAATGTCGTGCAGCTTTCACCTGAATAATTCTGACAGTACCTTAGTGTGTTTGGTTAATTGTGCATATGTGTGTGTGATATGTATATATGTGCAGGAGTATATGTGCTCACATGAGTGAATAGTGTCGGACCTCTACTTCCATTTTATCTAAATCAGGAATTCTCTGCTCACTCCTGCATCTATCAAGCTATAAGGACTGTGAGTTACCAGGGATTCTCCTGTCTTAACCTCACACCTCAACACAGAAATGGTAGCGTCCACATCCAGATTTACATGGATGCCAGGGAACTAAATTCAGGTCTTCACACTTATGCACCAGATGCTTTACCTACCAAGCTGTCTCCCCAGCCCTATTCTCATACCTTTACAGTTTTGTGTTTTAAGTTTTAATCCAGTTTTACTTTTTTTTCGTGGTATAAAACAAGATCTAATTTTATTCTTCTGCACATGGCCATTTAAGTTCCTCGACAATGTTTATGGAAGAAACTGAATGTTAGACGTATGTCCTCTGTTATTCTGTGACAGATCAGTTGAGTATAAGTATATAAAGTTCATTTGGAAAAAAATGACAATGGAATTTTTATGTGGGTAGTTCAAATTTGTAGATCATATAGACTAGCAGGAACATTTTATCAATATTAATTCTTCCAATCCATGAATATGAAATACTGTTTACCTGGATCTTCTTCAAATTCTCTCATAAGTATCATAAATATAGTTTTCAGTGTATAAACTTCCCACTTCCTTATTTAAATTCACTCAAGCATTTCTGAAATTGTAAACAGGACAATTTTCTAGAAATGCTACTGATTTATACATTGAGTTGGTATTCTATAATTTTACTGAAGGATTTATTAGTTCTAACAATATTTTTCAGTGAGTTCATTGTAGAATTTTGGCTTATAAGATCATTTCAAATTTCCTTCTCCTTCCTTCTTTCTTCTCCTCCTCCTCCTTCTTCTCCTCTCCTCCTCTACGCTCCCCCTCCATGAATAGAATTTCAGAAAAGGAATTTCTTACCTTAGACGGAAAACTCTTTATGTTTTCCACTGAGTATGATGTCTGCTGTACATTTATTATATGAGCCTCTGTTATTTGGTGTTCATATTTTGTGCATCAGATTTATTGTTTGTTCTGTTTTCTTTTTCAGAAGATCATGAAAGAATATTGATTTCTGCCAAGTACCTTGATTATATCTATTCATATTACCATGTGATTTCTATCACCCATGTTCCATAAGTGTGATGTATCACATTTACTGACATTTTATGAACCACCCCGAATCCCAGGGATAAACTCCACTGAGTCATAATGTATGATTTCTCAAGGAATTCTTGGATTCATCTGAATAATATTTGGCTATGAATTTTTGCATGTATTGATATCAGGTTTAGTAATCAGTGATTAACTTATTTTGTAGTATAAGTGAATGAATAGTTTTGACATCTGAGTAACAGTGGCTTTACAAGATGAGTTTGAAAGTGTCCTTTTCTCTTCCACTGTCCTATAGATGTGTGCAAAGAATTGGTGTTGGTTCTTGGTTCTTTTTCCAATATATCATAGACATCATTATCAATGCCATAAGCTCAAGATATGTCTTTGCTCGAAGTTTTCACTTCTATATTTTTATCTTATCTTATTGATTGATTGAAAATAGCTCCCTTCTTCTACTCTGCCCAGTTCCTCCTCACCTCTCATTAGAAAACAAAAAGGCCCATAAGAAATAAAGCAAATACCAATACACAGGAATAGAAAAAAAAAAACAAACAGAAAGGAAAAGATCACCAGAAATAGCATATGAAAATGGTACAAACTCAGAAACCCACTCATTCCTAACTCAGGAATACCACAAAAATGCTAAACTTGGATCCATAATATGGAAAGGACCTGTAGGGAAAAAGAGAGAGAGAGAGAGAGAGAGAGAGAGAGAGAGAGAGAGAGAGAGAGAGAGAGAGAGAATGAGAGAGAGAGAGGTGCAGAGAGAGACAAAAAAGACAGAGACAGAGACAAAGAAACATAGACAGAGACACAGAGAGAGACAGAAATAGACAGAGACAGAGAAAGAGATACATAGAGAAGAGATGCAGAGAGAGACAGAGACAGAGAGAGAAAGAGAGAGATAAATGAGACAAAAATTCTCCAATGATGCCACTAAGATTTTGTTTTCCATTGGCTGTGTACTGCTGGTCTTGCAACCTTAAGATAGTTTGTTTTCCTGGTGAGACTCCTTTGGAGAAAACTAAATTTTCATTTGCAAGTGGTTATCAATTGGGAATAGCTTCTGGGTTAGGGATGGGAAGATGTGTCTACTTCTCCTTTCAGCTATAGTACTCCATGTAGTATAGACCTGTGAAGGCCCTGTGTGTGCTGCCTCAACTTCTGTGAGTTTATATGTCCATCAGTCCTGTTTTTTAAGAAGGCCTTGTTTTCTTAGTGCCCTCCATTCCCTCTGATTCTCACGCTCTTCTACCTCCTCCTCAGGGTTTCCTGAAAACTGAGGCAGGGAATCGTTGGAGATGTCCCACTTCAGGATGAGAGTGCCAAGGCCTCTTACAGTCTGCCTGTTGTCTAGCTGCGAGTCTTTGTACTCATTTCCATCCATTGCAGGGGGAAGCATCTCTGAAGATAGCTGAGCAAGACATCATCCTAGGAGTAAGACTAGCAGAATGTCATTAGGAATCATCTTACTGCTGTGTTTCCTTAGTAGAACTCGATTTCTTAGTTACCAGATCAGCTTTTCTGTTTCACCAGCACCATTCTGTGAAGAGGCTTTCTTTTCTTCATTGTGTATTTCTGGCTTCCTTATTAAAAATCAGGTGTTTATGGGTGTGTGGATTTACACTGGGTCTTCAGTTTAATTCCACTGATCAATGTGGCTGATGTTTTGTCGATACCATGCTGCTTTTGTTACTATAGTTCTCCACACAATTTAAAATTGGGAATGTTGTTAGCTGTAGATGTTCTTTTGTTGTTCAGGATTCTTTTAGCTATCCTTTTGTTGTTGGTGGGTGGTTGGTTGGTTGATTGGTTGGTTCGTTGGTTGGTTGGTCGGTTGGTGGTTTGGTTTTCATTGATTTTCTTTCCATTTCCATTTGAAGTTAACATTGTACTTTTGAAATCTGCAAACAATTGTGTTGCAATTTTGATGGAGCTTGCATTGAGTCGGTACATTGCTTTTAGTAAGGTGGCAATTTACTTCATTTCTCCTGATCCTTGTGCATAGGGGATCTTTCCATATTCTGACATCCTCTTCAAATTCTTTCTTCAGTGACTTATTTTGACTTCATTCTTTCCTATCTGACTCCCCTTGAGCCCCTCAGTTGTCTTATTTCTCTAGCTAAGATTTCAAGTACAGTATTGAATAGGTATGGAGCGAGTGAACAACCTCGTTTTACTCTTAATTTAGTAGAACTATTTTGAGCTACTCTCTATTTAAGTTGATACTGGCTATAGGTTTGCTGTAAACCGTCTTTATTATGTTGAGGTATGTCCATTGTAACCTTAAGCTCCCCAGGACTTTTACCAATAAGAGGTGGTGGATTTTGACAAAGGCCTTTCAACATCTAATGTGATGATCATGTGTTTTTGTTTTGTTCGGTGGGGGGGGGGTTTGTTGTTTATTGTTGTTGTTTGTGAATGTATGTATCAGTTTGTTTATTACATTTATTGAACTACATATGCTTAACCATCTTTCATCTCTGGGATGAAGCTACTTAATCAAAACGGATGCTCTTTTTGATGTATTATTGGATTCAGTTTGCAAGCACTCTATTGAGAATTATTTTTATTCTTTAATCTTTTCTTACAGTCCAGTCTTTATCCCCCTCCCGGTCTGTTCCACATCCCATACCTCCTTCACACACACCCACTCCCATTCCCACCCCTGTCTCCAAGAGGATGTCCAACCCCCCCTCCCCCAACCCACCAGGCCTCCCCATGCCCTGGGACCTCAAGTCTCTTGAGCGTTAGGTGCATCTTCTCTCACTGAGTCCAGACCCACAGTCCTCTGCTGTATATGTGTTGGGGACCTCATATCAGCTGGTATATGCAGCCTGGTTGGTGGCTCAGTGTCTGAGAAATCTCAGAGGTCCAGGTTAGTTGAGATTGCTGGTCTTATAGCTCCTCCTCAGCTTCTTCCAGCTTTCCCCTAATTCAATCATAGGGGTTATAAGCTTCTGTCCATTGGTTGGGTGTAAATATCTGCATCTGACTCTTTCAGCTGCTTGTGGGACTTTTAAAGGACAGTCATGCTAGGCTCCTGTCAGTAAGTACATCATAGCACCATTAACAATGTCAGGCCTTTGAGCCTCCCCTTGAGATGGGTCCCAATTGTGCCTGACACTAGACCTCCTTTCCCTCAGGCTCTTCTCCATTTTTGTTCCTGCAGTTCTTTCAGACAGGAATTTTTACACCTATAATCATAATTCTCTTTCTTTGATGGGGCTTTATGTGGTTTAGTTATTGGGAACACTGCGGCCTTGTAAAACAAACTGAGCAATGTTCCTTCTGTTTCCATTTTGTGAAATAATTTGAGGAGTATTGACATTAATTCTTCTTCAATAAAATTGTACACTAACACCATCTGGCCTTGGGCTATTTTTTGTTGAGAGATTTTTAATGACTGCTTCTAATTTTACTAGAGATTCTAGGTCTGCTTAAATTTCTTGTTGCTATTATGATCTAGATTTAACTTTGGTAAGTGATATATATCAAGAAAAGTATCCACTTCTGTTAGACTTTCTAATTTGGTGTAATATAGGCATTAAAGTGTGCTCTTATGTTCTTTAGATTTCCTGGGTCTCTGCTGTTATGAGCTCCTTTTAAATTCTAATTTTATTAAATTGTATCTTTTTCATTTTGCCTTTTGGTTAGTTTACCGAAGACTTTGTCAATCTTATGAATTTTCTCAAATAATCAATTATTTGTTTCATCGATTCTTTGTAGTATTTTGTATTCGTATTTGACTGATTTCAGCCATGAGTTTGATTATTTCTTGTAGCCTACTCCTCAGATGTGATTTCTTCTTTGTGTTCTAGGGTTTTCAGGTGTGCTGTTAATTTGCTAGTATGAGATCTCTCCAATTTTTCTATGTAGAAAACAATACTATAAATTTGCCTTTTAGAACCACCTAATGTATTCTGTAAGTTTGATTATGTTGTGTATTCCTTTTCATTTAATTCTAAAATGTCTTCAATCTCTTTCTTAATGTTTGATGACCCATATTTCATTCTGCAGTGAGTTGTTTCTTCTCCACGATTTGTAAGTTTTCTGTTGTTGTTCATATCCAGCTTTGATTTGTGGTGTTTGGATAGGATGCAAAGACTTACTTTAATTTTTTTGTATCTATTCAGACATGCTTTGTGTCTGAGTGTGTGGTCAGTTTTGCAGAAAGTTTCATGAGGTCCTGAGAGAAAGGTATATTGTTTAGTCTTTGAGTGAAATGTTCTGTAAATACCTGTTGGAACCATTTGGTCTACAATGTCAGTTAATTCCAGCATTCCTCTGTTTAATTTTTGCCTGGATGACTTATCTATTGGTGAGAGTGGAGTACTAAAGTTTCTCACCATCACTGTGAGGGCCAACACATGATTTGACCTGTAGAAGTATTACTTTTATGAACTTGGTTATCCGTTTGTTTAGTACATAAATGTTAAAAATCAGAATGTTTGCTGGAGAGATGGACCAGCAGTTAAGAGCACTGGTTACTCTTCCAGAGGTCCCAAGTTCAATTTTCAGCAACTACACGGTGGCTCACAACCACCTGCAATGGGATCTGATGCCCTCTTCTGCTGTATCTGAAGACAGGGATAGTGCACTCAGATACATAAAACAAATAAATTGTGTTTAAATGTTTTAAAAATAATTACAGCATCCACTTATTGGATTTTTCCTTTGATGAGTATCCATTTCTTCTTACTTTTGGGTTTGAAATCTATTTTGCCAGATATTAAAATGGGTATGCTGGCTTGGGTCCTAGGTTTCTCTTCTTGGAATATCTTTTCTATCCTTTTACCTGAAGTTGATGTCTAGCCTTAATGTAAAGTGTATTTCTTGGATGCAGCAGACGAGAGGTCTCTGTTTTAGAATCCATCTGTTAATCTGTGTTTTTTCATTAGGGAACTGATACCATTGACATTGACAGATGTCAATGAGCAGTTGATTTCTAGTATTTTGCCGTGTGTGTGTGTGTGTGTGTGTGTGTGTGTGTGTGTGTGTGTGTGTGCTGGCCTCTTTTGATTTGTTGGTAGGGGATTTTTCATTCCTGTGCTTCCTTGGGTGGGGTTAACCTATTTTGGCTGCAGCTTTCACAGTAGTACCTTCTCGAGGGCTCGAATTATAAATAGATACTGCTTAATTTGGGCTTTATCATGGAACGTTTTGTTTTCTCCATCTATTTTAAGAGATAGTTTTGCTGAGTATAGTAATCTGGGTTGGCATATGTGGTCCCTCAGAGTCTTTAGAACATCTGTACAGGCCCTTCTGGCTTTCAGAGTCTCTACTGAGAAGTATGTGTTACTGTAATAGGTCTGCCTTTGTATGCTACCTGGTCTTTTCCTCTTGCAGCTTTTTAATGCTTTATTCTTTGTTCTGTACATGAGAGTTTTGATTATTGTGTCCTGAGATGACTTTCTTTTCTGGTCCAGTCTATTTGGTGCTCTGTATATTTTTTGTACCTTGATATCTACACCTTTAGGTTTGGGAAACTTTCTTCTATGGTTTTGCTGAAAGTAATCTCGATGACTTTGACCTTTGTTTCTTTTCCATCTTCTATTCCTAGTAGGCTTAGATTTGGTCTTTTCATGCTATCCCAGATTTCCTGGATATTTTGTGCCAGAATATATTTTTTTTTAGCTTTAACATTTTCTTTGATTGCATTATCCATTTCTTCCATCGCATCTTCAATGCCTGAGCTTCTTTCTCCCATCTCTCATGTTCTATTACTGAGGCTTGTTTCTGATGTTCCTCTTGGAGTTCTGAAACTTTTTTATTTCCAGATTTCCCCAGTTGATGTTTTCTTTATTTCCAGGTTCAGGTCTTGAACAGTTTTATTTGTTCCCTTCCCGGTTTGTTTGTGTTTTCATATAGATTTCTCTAACTGATTTATTTATTTCTTCTTTAAGGACCTTGATGACATCCATAAAGGCTATTGTGAGGTCTTTTTCTTGTGCTTAAGTTATGCTGCACTACTCAGGGCTAACTGTAGTAGGGTTGTTGGGCTCCAGTAGACCCATACTGTCTTGGCTTTTTATTGTTTTTATTCTGGTGTCTAAGCACCAGGGGTTGAGATTTGTGTAACTCTTGTCTTTGTTATGTAGGTGTTTTGTTTCTTGATTTTGATTTTTGTTACCCTCTGTGGTTCTTAGAAGAGTGTGGTACCTGTGTAGTGACAAATTTTTCTGGGTTCCTACCTGGTATGGTCACTGGGAGATCTTAGTAGAATATGTTTCTGGTATTGGAGACTAACACTTAGGAATGGGGCAAAATTGGGTTCAGGGTTTTGAAGAAGTTCACAAGTGGAAGGAAAAAAGGATATTCAACCAAATTCAGTTTGATCCGCTGTGAATAGGAGAAAAGTGTTTAAGGCAACAATAAGAAGGGTTTGGGCTGAGAGTGGGACATTGGATGTGGAGGACAGGAGGAAATGAAAACAGAGAAGAATGGAAGGCTGCAGCAAATAGTCTGTTTTAGAGCTAACATGACGCTGGGGTTTTGGAGTAGTGGGGAGGAGGAAGAGGTAAAGATCTATAGTTAGCCTATCTGCTCCAAGGGTCAGAGTGGCTAGATGGTTTTCAATTGTTGATTCAATCTTTTTGTTTGGTATTGGAATATTCCATACCCAGAGGTTACACATGTCTAAGAATTTATTCACGTCTTTTGTGTTTGTGATTAGATGCTGTTTAACTATGTATAATCATCTTCTGTAATAATTCATATTTCAATAGTGTAAGTTGTAATGCTTCTTTCTGGTATAATTTTATTTCTCGTATAGATTTTTTTTATTAATCTAGCTAAAAGTTTACCCATCTTTCCTTTTCAGTGACCACATTTTTACTGTAGACTTATTTATTTTATTATTTGTATAGACTCTGATCAACTTATCTGCTGGGATCTTTATTTTCCCTTTGGATACTTCAAATGTGTTTCTTACTCTTCAGCTGTATTGCGAGCTTATTTTGAGTATCACTTTCTCTCTCAATGTGGGTTTTTATTTCTATAAACTTCCATCTCAGAACCGTCTTTGCTAATCCCACATGGCTGATGTATTGTGTTTCTGTTCCTTTTGCATCACTATGTTTATTGATTTTTCTTTGGATTTCAGTGTTAAGGTGTTTGCAGTTTGATTTCCATAAAGGTTATTTTCAAATGAACATGAAATTCCCTTCTCCCTATCTTTAGTACTTAGCAGTACATTTTCTCAAATTGTAAATTATGAGAAGACTTGAAAAACTACCTTCCTATAAGGAAGGTTTAAAGGAAAGGAATGCCAGATAGGTTGTCATTTAGTCACAGTCCATGTATTTCACCTTTTCTTTGCATCTCATTCTCCCAGAAATCCACTTTCATGTTCCAAAGAGGTGGTATCAATATGAGAGTTACACAGTGTACAAGATCTGAAATATTTTTGTATTTTTGTTTTATATAACATAAATCAGCACATTCTTAAAACCAAGTTCTGCAAGAGAGGAATAGCTTACAACCCTGTTAAAATTTTATAAATCTGAAGGATAGGAACTGTACTCTGTCACATTCCTGGTGCTAGCTCTGCTGCCCCTTAGAAAAAAGCATTCATACCTTTCTGAAGGACAAAGGTTGAGATTTTACAACATTGACCTAACAGAAGAACAATCTGAAACCAATTGGGAAGACCATTCATATAGGAAGAATTAGCTGTGTCTTTCAAGTTTTAAGTAGTGGGAGATCCTAATGCTTTCTTGAAATTGTCTAGGTTCACCTCTGTACCTTGCTAGACTATCTTTCAGTGTCCTTCTAACTACTGTGGAAATTATCCTACAAAATATATACTGCTGGATCTCTATGTTATATTATTTCCTGTGCCTAGGTTCCTGAGAAAGATGTTTTCCAGTTTTCTTTATAATGTGATGAACAGTGAGAACAAACTCCAAGAGGAAGGGTGGGAGTGGAGGTGATGCACATCTTGGTAGACATCAGTCATCAGCCCTTCTCAAAGAGCAGAGCTTCAGATACAATCCACACAGATCCCCACTCTTATTGGGATAAAAGGAGTTCAGAGGTTTCCCTATCAGGCTTTAGATAATTTGACTGAGAAACAAATTTCACTGTATAAAATGTTTGGAAGTTTCAAGACAAACTTTATCATGTTTGACCTATTCTATCTTAATATGCTAGCTATCTATTTTCTACTTTCTTGTACACAAACCCATGTTTTTGTTAATGAGACTTAATGGATTACTTCCTGTAAAAGGTATTTGCAATTCATAATGGGCACAAATGTCATCAAACTCTAAAAGAAATGGAGATTCTATAGAAAAATTTGTGCACTCTGATAAAAGTCAAGGGAAAGTCATTATAATATATTTTCTTAAAGTATAGAAACTCATTTATAGAAATATATTCTCTGAGCACTTCTGTATCCATATCATTTACTCCAAGACTAGCTAGGCTGCTTTTTCAGAAAAAAAAAGTATATTTATTCTGTTTCTCTATTGCTTTCTTTTACTGAATAATTATTTTAGTAGGTGACTAGAGAACAAAGAATTCCTTTTTGAAAAGAATGTCCTTTTTAACCTCCTGGTCTAAACATTAATGATGGTTGTAATGCAAACAAAAGAAAAAATTATAAAACAATTTACCCAAATGGTCATGCACATCAGAAAACTTGCCTTCTTAAAATAGCACTGAGATAATTTAGGCAACAGACATTGTGTGGGTTTGGTATTGAACTCACAGTCCCTTTGTGTGTCTCTCTAAAGCGTATGAATTCTTATAAATAAAACTTCAGACACCAGTTCCTGGTCTTTTGAATCTCATACTCAATAGCTCCATCTTTTCATCCGCAAATTCCAAACTCCATTCACTTAGTCTTAATGGACTGTCACAACTATTTAGTAACTATGAAAAAGTGATGTTTTAAGAAAAGTATGCTTTTGTCTTTTTTTTTTTTTTACATCAGGTCTTGGTTCAGACATCACTTATGTCATTTACTAGGCATATACATTCCATAGTTTTAATCAAAGTGCTTATTCTAAACTAGGAATTCTATATATGGTAACCCACTTATGGAGAGATGGCTCAGCAGGGAAAGGTGCTCCTTCATAGCCCAGCAAACTGATTTCAGTCTCCAAGAAGGAAAGAACGATCTCCACGAAGTTGTCCTTTGATGCTGACACATTTGCTCACGGGTATACACACATACATATAATGCACACACATTATCTTTTGGGGCTGGAGAGATGGCTCAGTGGTTAAGAGCACTGACTGCACTTCCAGAGGTCCTGAGTTCAATTCCCAGCAAGCACATGGTGGCTCACAACCCCTTGTAGTGTGTTTGGAGAGACAGTGTAATCACATAAATAAAATAAAAAACTTTTAGAAGAAGACTTACTTCTTTTTGATATAGAATTTTAAATAAGATATGGTTTTGTTACATAGTCCAAGTTGGTCTTAGATTCATGATTCGCCTACCACAGCTTCCAAAGTACTGGAATTAGAGACAGGCAACATTCAGTATTGATGCAAAATTAATGTGTGACAATAAGTAGATTGTAAGATATTTCACTATTACGATTTTTAATAATTCACTTTACTTCTCATTCATTACCCCCCTCACAGTCACCCTCTCCCATGATTGTAAGATTTTAATAATTCTATGCATCATAAAACCATCATGTAGCTATAAAACACAGCCAGCATTTCAGGAAGTTCTTCAAACCAATTCAGTCAAATGTACTTTACCCTTACCCCTACCCCAACTTAAGCAATTTCTATTATCTATCATCATGCATTTGGCTTACCTTGGAAACAGAATCTCTCTCTCTCTCTCTCTCTCTCTCTCTCTCTCTCTCTCTCTCTCTCTCTGTGTGTGTGTGTGTGTGTGTGTGTGTGTGTGTGTGTGTGTGTGTGTGTGTGTGTGTGTGTGTGTTTACCACTAGAACCTGTGCGACCTGGGAAAATGGAGCTGAAAAAGGAGGCAGACTAATGTCTCATAGGATAATCAACTTTATTCAGACAATTGTTCATAGCAGCATTATTTATAATAGGCAGAAGCTAGAAACAACCCCTAACTCCCTCAACAGAGGAATGGATACAGAAAATGTGGTACACCTACACAATGGAGTACTACTTAGCTATTAAAAACAATGACTTCATGAAATTCATAGACAGATGGATTGAACTAGAAAGATATCATGCTGAATGAGGTAACCCAATCACAAAAGAACATACATGGCATGCACTCACTGATAAGCGGATATTAGCCCCAAAGCTAGGAATACTTGAGATACAATTTACAGACCAAATGAAGCTCAAGAAGGAAGACCAAAATGTGGATGATTCTGTCCTTAGAAAGGGGAACAAAATACTCACAGGAGGAAATACAGGAACAAAGAGTGGGGCAGGAACTGAAGGAAAGGCCACCCAGAGACTGCCCCACCTGGGGATCCATCCCATATGCAGCCACCAAACCCAGTCACTATTGCTGATGTCAAGAAGTGCTTGCTGACAGGAGCCTGATATGGATGTCTCCTGAGAGACTCAGCCAGAGCCTTACTGATACAGATGAGGATGCTTGCAGCTAACCATCAGACTGAGCACAGGAACTCCAATGGAGGAGTTAGAGAAAGGACTGAAGGAGCTGAAAGGGTTTGTGACCCCACTGGAAGGGCAACAATATCAACCAACCAGAGGACCCCCCCCAGAGCTCCCAAGGACTAAACCACCAACGGAAGAGTACACATGGAGGAACCCATGGCTCCAGTTGCATATGTAGCAGAGGATGGCCAAGTTGGACATCAGTGGGAGGAGAGGCCTTTGGTCCCATCGAGGCTCTATGCCCCAGTGTAGGGGAATGCCAGGGTGGGGAGGTGGGAGTGGGTGGGTGGCTGGGAGAGCACTCTCATAGAAGCAGGGAGAGGGGGATGTGATGGGGGTTTGCAGAAAGTAAACCAGGAAAGGGGATAATGTTTGAAATGTAAATAAATAAAATATCCAAATAAATACTATTTTTTTTAAAAAAGAGGAGTTACATAAGTAAAGTGTGCAATCATGAGAGCAAGCCACACATAGCAGAGAAGCCTCACACTGTCAAAAATATGCTTTTCCATAGAAATATGTAAAGAAATAACAATAGCAGTTGTAATGAATAATCTGAAGTAAACTCACTCCTTTCCACTACACCTCGGAGGAACACGAAAACAATGCAAGAACAATTCCATGTTTTGAAGGAACAATCACAAGACTCCTGTCTTGTGTTCTTCAAGCTTTCTCACAAGTGTTCAGAATTCTTCTCACAGATTCTGGTGAACAGGGGCTCCAATGAATATGCCTGTAGGTATTTTTGTGTGAGTGTTTGTTTCCTGTACTGTTTCCTAGGTGAGTAGAAGTACATATGTTTGGGTCAAGAGACAGATGTATTAACTTTACTATAAACTACTCAATGGCTATCTACAATGAAAGACATTTCATACCTCTACTGGGAATATATTCATATTAAAGCTTTCATGGTATTTTAGGGCTAAAAAGATTTTTGTTTGTTTGTAGCTCAATCTTTCTAGTGTATAAAAAATGGTTCTTTCTGCCCATTTTTACTCTGTAGTTGTTTGGCAGCTGTTAATGAAAATCATTTTATCCCGCATTCATTGGCCTACCTGTATGCTCTTTTTCCCCAAGAAGCTACATTTTCATATTTCATTGCACACATAAACTTGCCTCATATTACTTTTCAATGTATAGTGAAAAGATATTGAGATACTTTCCCACAAGTGTATGATTTAAACACAGGAGTGCAAATGCTATTCATACTTCAATGCTAAGTCCAGTGCATCGCATGGTCTTCAAAGTTCCTACTGTAATGTCAAGCAATTTCAAAAGTATGGAGTTTACAAGGTCCCAACCAGTTTGTGAGCGGTTTGTGTTTGCTTGCTTGTTTGTTTTTTTCTCCCAATCCTGAAACATTTGAGATTTCCTCTCAAAATGCAAGCACTTTTTCATCTGTCTGGTAATCCATCTGGGTCACGTCTCCATAGGCAGGCCCTAATTCCACATATTCCCTACAGTGTGCCTCTCTCCCAACTCCCTCTGTATGAGGTGTTGACACAAAAGACAGCTCTTGCCTGCAGGGATTAAGAAGTAACTTATCCTGAGCCAAAATAGAAGTGACCTTGGTTTAGGAACATAGATTCTCCTTACTCTAATGGACTTTTCCACAGTAGAAGAAGTTGTATAAATGTCACAGGCACAGAACAAAGGCAGGCAAAAGCCAACATGCTTACCAGTATGCTGGTGGGGACATCATTGACGTGGGAAAGAGCAGAGTAGGAAAACCTCCGTAAGTTTTGCATGCTATCATCTTCTTTATACTAAGACTGGTGAAAACTGCTAGTAGGTTAAAAATACATTTAAACGATTTACCAAATGATCACAATGCTGATGGGTCATAAACAGAGACTTGTAATAAATGAAAAGGACTAACAATAGGCCAAAACATCTTAGCTCTCAATCTGCAGAATTATATGTCTCAACAATAATGAGTTCCGTTCATCCAGTTAGTCTGTAGGATCTTCAGTATGTATGTTTCTTCAGAGAACTTCAATCCATGTAGGCACTATCAAGCTTATCTGATAGCCAGTATAACAAATGTGCTTGTATCTACCCCTCCATGTCTTCATCCTGTCTCTGGATAAACAGTCAATAATCTACAGGCACAACATTAGCTCAGTCAAGGGGATTTAATGGTAGAAGATTTCTATTTGGTTAGCGGAGTCTATGGACTTAAAGATGATTGGAGGAATTCTAATTATCTACTTCTTATATATTGGATACAAATATATGTAAAACAAACCTATATAATTCTATACCCGTGATAATTAAAAAAAAAATCTGTACATGTGGAGAATATGGTCCACATTTGTTTTCTGCACAGTCTCGGTGGAGCAAACCTGTCAGGAGACTAAAAATTCCAGGGCTGAGCAAATTCACAGATTCACACAATTTAAACTAGATTTTGAACATTTAATAAATCCCTTACTGAATTTCTAAATCCATGCTCCATTTTACTTAGCAAACGACTTTGTCATTTAGTGACTAGTTGTTGAGAACATTTTCTTCTTGGCAAGCTTCCACCTTGCAGGTTCCTTTCAGTTCCGAATGCATTTCTATCACCCCCAAGACTAAGCCCTTCCTTACCAACCACTTCTTCCCTATCACAGGATATTCATGTGGATACAACTCTTTTCTTCATGTTCTGGGGAAAGATACTCTACCTTCTGCATTGCTTCTTACAATATTCTAAGGAAAAATTTTAATTCATCAACTTCTGTCCATATGTGTACCAAGGGAAGAATAAGAACAAAATGACGTTTTGATGTTTTTCAGTTATGGATAAAATCTAGTCACACTTCAACATAATGGTGTTTTAATCTATGAGTTTCTGTTGCTTCTTTGTGTGCCTCCTATTCTTTTTTTTTTACATTTGAATTGTATCATTTTCATTATATATGTGTGTGTGTGTGTGTGTGTGTGTGTGCACATATGAGCATGAACAGGCATGTGTAAGTACATGTCCACAATGGTCAGAGGCATCAGATTCCCTGCAGCTGGAGTAGCTGCATGTATGTCTAAGGCCCCGGTGTGCTGAGAAGCAAACTTAGGTCTTTGCCCAAGAACAACGTGCACTCTTTCTACCTAACCATCCCCTCAGCAGCTTCTTTCTACTGTGATTTTAGTTTGTCTTTCTTTCTCTGTAGTTAGTGGACCTTGCTCCACAATTCCAAGTGGCTTGAAAATAACCACACAAAGCAGGCTGGCCTCAGACGGGTGCCGACTCCCGCTCCGGCATCTCAAGCTTTTGAGATTCCATGTGCAATATTATTATGCCAATTCTGATTGTGTGTGGCTGGACATTGAGCCCAGAGCCTCATCCATTCAAGGCAGAGACTTTTACTATTGAACTGACTTCTTTAGCCATAACTTTCTGATCACCAACAGATGATGCTGCCCAGGACACAGTGATGCTGCTTCTAATCATAACAATAAAGGCAGCCTCCGCTTATTGATTATCGATTGTGTACCAATCAGAATTTATTCAAACATTCAAAAATTGCTCACATCAGCAAAAATGATAATTGTGACAACTTACAACTAGAATTCATTAAGCATGACTAGTGTTCCATACACATACAAGGAGTTTTTAAAACGTCATCATTTTCGTTTCTGGAATAGTATTACTCCAAGTAAACATAATGCAGGTCAATTTATCAGTCTGTTTTCTTTTGTGGTAGCAGGCATGTGGCAATGCTCAAGAGAGATGAAATTCCAGGATGTTGGAGTAGAATTTCAAGGCAGAAGAAACCTGATGTGCTTTAAGAACTTACGATTTTGCAAGACAGCATCCCGACTACCCTCAAACATCCATCCTCTCACCCCAGTCTCCCACATTCTGGAATTACAGACCGTCACCACCGTACACGGCTTAGCTCTCCTTGTAAAATGCATAGCTGCACATTTATTGTATGAGATACTGTCTTCAAAATAATAAACTATTTTCAAAACTATACTTCAAGATATTATTTATTAGCCATTATAATAACCCTTTCCAACTTGTGGGGTGGTCTGGAGTTGTCTCCTTCCTGGAATAGGCAGGGCTTCTCTGTGAAATCATCCTTATCCACAATTCAGTTTTACAGTTAGCTGCATCAGGTGCAGGAATATGTGCAAAGGTAAAACTATCCATAATGAAAAAGGCAGCCTTGCCTTGTGCGCTCTTGTTGGGAAGGCTCTTCACGGAAACATCCAGGGTTCACTCTGCTGTTTTCCCCAGAGCACCTCCTCCTCCCTCTTTGACTGGCTCCCCTGGCTCACCTCTGGCTTCCCCTCTCTATTCCCTCACTCATTCCAATTACATCATAAAGGATGTCACAATGTTCGTATATGGAGCTGTCCCTTAAAAATGCTGATGTGGAAGGGCACTTTCCCACTTGACTACCAGGCACAAAGCCAGCATTATCTCTGAACTATGCTCATTTCCTAGCTAGCCTGCCTGCTCTGTCACTTGCTTTATATAGAAGTAAATAAAAACAACGGGGGAAAATAATTCTACTGGGACACAGATCAAATTTTATCCTGTCATGACAAACAAACAACAAAACAAACCAAAAAAAAAAAAAAAACCCCATCACTTGCTTTATCTTTTAATATAGAAATCCAAGTCCTTTCAATTTGCCTGTCTAGAATCTCTCATTCTTTCCACAGCAACCACAGCAACCTCCTTGCTGTTCTAGAAACAGTAAGACATTCTTATTTAAAAGCCTTCGCTTCCCGTTAGGGATCAGAGAGTCCCCACTCCGGAAATGTGCGAGGCCGGCCTATTTATTTCAAGTGCTTATTAAAATTGTAGCATTTCATTTTAATTTCTGTACACACCCACCCCATTGTGTTCATTGTGTTTCATGTCTCCTCATGATATTTATTATTGATAAAACATCTTATTAGTTGATATTTATGTCTTTATTGGCTAGAAAATAAGCCCAGGTGTTGTCAAACAACTATCTTTAGTGAACTCATTTTCAGTATATTGCAAAGGGCAATATCTGACACACAAAGCTGATCAACGATTTTTCTTTTGGACTTGTTATTTTCTAGCATCATGGAAATTGACCCCAGTGTCTTACTCATCTTAGAGAAGCTCTTTAGCACCAAACTATGTTCCTGACATAAAAATGACTTGCAATGGTCTGTGTTATTCAACACTGTCTTCGGAGGCTTGAGCATAGATCCTAGCATGGAGAAGATGACCGGTAAATATTTTTGAAACAATGTATATCCTAAAACATCCATTGTGTTTTCATCTTCTTAGTAATCACTACATAAATATGTTACTTTATTAAATGAGTAGCTGAAGGACTTTTAATATGCTAATTTTAATTAGTTAAATGATAGCAATTGTTTAAATACATTTGAAGAAATTTAGATATGTTTTCTCTCTATTATTTTGATTTTGTCTCTAAAATTATGAAGCTGGCAATATTTTTTGGGTTTTTTTTTAGATAAAGTTTCCTATAGGTATCATAAGTTTAGATAAGTTTCATATAGATTTGATACTTCTGTCCCAAACTTCTACTACTAAAATCTCAGATCTGAACTATCTATCACTTCAAGTTTATGTAATGTTCAGAATTGAACTCAAGGAATTATGCATGCTAGATAAATCTCTCCCCTGTGAGCCACATCCTCAGGCCCTATTTCTTCTTTTTAACCAACATATAGTTTAACTTGTAAGTTAATACCATAAATCTAAAATGTTTTAATTAAAACGGTTTGTACAGCAATATTTTTATGATACTATGAAACAAAAGCTAATATGATTTTACCTAAAGTTCTGAAGTCTTGGGGCCATCTTCTAAGTGAAACAAACAATGTTACAAACAATGTTCCTGGTGTCTTGATTTTTTCAGCTTCATTCACATCATCATGTAGAACTTTGACTTGGACGAATCATAATTCAGACATAGTTGCTGATATAAAGGCATGTGGCAGCAAAAACCAAGATGAAATTAATAAAGCAATGGATTTTCCTCTTTAAAAAGTCTTACTAATGCAAAACACTGAGCGAATCAGGATTCTTGTATTCTATTTATTTTATTCTATTATTATGGGAATCATAAAAAGTAAAATAAGCACTGATTGCATCTGTCATTTCCTATTCGAAGCATGAACAAAAATTATACTCCATGCTGGGAAGCCTATTCTGCAAAGAGTAATGTAAACATTCACTAACTCAAGTGAATACATACTACTCAAATACATTTATTTGGACATGGTGCATAGATAAGGTACACAATATTTGGGATTAATGGATGCTACTAAATGTCTACATTTAGAATTTAGTGCCATTACTGATTTTTATTTAGCTCTGGTATTCTAGGATCTGAACTTTACAAATTATAAGTACATGAAAAAAAAGAGGCAAATAAAAACATTCTGGAGTCTAGTCTGAGAGATCTTTTTTTGAATGTGTTTTATATGCAAAGCTGAGAACTGCAATGACCTAGATAAAGGGAAAATGCATTCTAAAATGCAAAGTAAATGCTTGAAAGGAGCCAGATGAGTTTCCCAAGGCACATACATTTTGGTTTTCAAGTACAAAGTTGATGTCAGGTCATTGTTTGAAAAATAAAAAGGCAATATGGAATTATATATAGAAACCCATTAACATTTTCAACCCTGCAGCTTAGATCACCTCTCCAGAATCACCATAAGCAGCATGTTCTATTCTCTTCTAGAATGTTTCCTGTATATGATATAAATTTCTTAATAAGAAATTTTATATGGTTTTACATGAAAGCTATTCCAAGTCAATTTTATGGGACATTTTTATTTACATTTCAAATATTATACCATTTCCTGGTTTTCCATCCATAAGCCCCCTATCCCATCCCTCCTCCCCCTTCTTCTATGAGGGTGTTCCCCTACCTATCCACCCACCCCTTCCTACCTCCTCACCCTGACATTCTCTAATGATGGAAGGTTGAGCCTTGACAGGACTAAGGATTTCTCCTCCTATTGGTGCTCAATAAGGCTATCCCCTGCTACATATGGAGGTGGAGTAATGGGTCTGTCCATGTGTACATTTTGGATAGTGGTTTAGTCTCTGGGAGCTCTGGTTGGTTGGTATTGTTGTTCTTATGGGGTTGCAAACCCCTTCAGCTCCTTCAATCCTTTCTCTAATTCCTCCAATGGGGACCCTGCTCAGTTCAATGGTTGGCTGTGAACATCCACCTCTGTATTTGTCATGCTCTGGCAAAGCCTCTCAGGAGACAGCTATATTAAGCTCCTATCAGCATGCACTTGTTGGAATTAGCAATATTGTCTGGGTTTTGGTGGCTGTATGTGTATGGCCTGGATCCCCAGATGGGGCAGTCTCTGGATGGCGTTTCCTTCAGTTTCTGCTCCAAACTTTGTCTTCATATCTCCTCCTAGGAATATTTTTGGTCCCCCTTCTAAGAAGGATTGAAGCATCTGCAGTTTGGTCATCCTTCTTCTTGAACTTTATGTCATGTGGTCTGTGGATTGTAGCATTGGGGAATCTGAGCTTTTGAGCTAATATCCACTTATCAGTGAGTGCATACTATGTGCTTTTTTCGTGATTGGGTGACTTCACTCAGAATATTTTCTAGTTTCATCCATTTTGCCTATACATTTCATGAAGTCATTGTTTTTAATATCTGAGTAGTACTCCATTGTGTAACTGTACCATATTTTCTTTATCTATTCCTCTGTTGAGAGATATTTGGGTTCTTTCCAGCTTCTGGCTATTATAAATAAAGCTGCTATTGGAACATGTGCCCTTGTTATATGTTGGAGCATCTTTTGGTTATAAGCCCAGGAATGGTATAGCTGGGTCCTCAGGTAGTACTATATTCAATTTTCTGAGGAACCTCCAGACTATTTTCCAGAGTGGTTGTACCAGCTTGCAATCCCACCAACAATGCAGGGGTGTTCCTCTTTCTCCACATCCTTGCCAGTATCTGTTGTCACCAGAGATTTTTTTATCCTGGCCATTGTGACTGGAGTGAGGTGGAGTCTCAGGGTTGGTTTGATTTGCATTTCCTTGATGACTATGGATGCTGATCATTTCTTTAGGTACTTCCCAGTCATTCAATATTCCTCAGCTGAGAATTCTTTGTTTAGCTCTGTACCCCAATTTTAATAGGGTTACTTGATTCTCTGGAGTCTAATTTCTTGAGTTCTTTGTATATACTGGATATTAGCCCTCTATCAGATGTAGGATCAGTAAAGATCTTTTCCTACTCTATTCGATGCCACTTTGTTCTAATGCCAGTGTCCTTTGCCTTACAGAAGCTTTGCAGTTTTATGAGATCCCATTTGTTGATTCTTGATCTTAGAGCATAATCCATTGTTTTGTTCAGGAAATTTTCCCCAGTGCCCATGTGATTGAGGCTCTTCCCCATTTTATCTTCTATTAATTTGAGTGTATCTGGTTTGATGTGGAGGTTCTTGATCCACTTGGACTTAAGCTTTGTACGGGGTGATAAGAATGGGTCGATCTGCATTCTTTTACATGCTGACCTCCAGTTGAACCAGCACCATTTGTTAAAAATGCTATTCTTTTTCCACTGGATGGTTTGTTCATTTCTGGGTCTTCAATTTGCTTCCATTGATCTACCTGCCTGTCTCTGTAACATTACCATACAGTTTTTATCACTATTGCTCTGTAATACAGCTCAAGGTCAGGGATGGTGATTCCCCCAGAAGTTCTTTTATTATTGAGAATAGTTTCCCCTATCCTGAGTTTTTTTGTTATTCCAAATGAATTTGCAAATTGCTCTTTCAACTCTATGAAGAATTGAGTTGGAATTTTGATAAGAATTACATTGAATCTGTAGATTAGTTTTGGCAATATGGCCATTTTTACAAAATTAATCCTGCCAACCCATGCACATGGGAGATCTTTCCATCTTCTGAGGTAATAGATTTCTTTCTTCAGAGACTTGAAGTTCTTGTCATACAGATACTTCACTTGTTGGTTAGAGTCACACTGAAGTGACTATATGTATTTAATGTTATTTGTGACTATGGTGAAGCGTGTCATTTGGTTAATTTATTTCTCAGCCTCTTTATCCTTTGAGTACAGGAAGACTACTGATTCGTTTGAGTTAATTTTATATTGAGATCTTTCCTGGGATTGTTTATCAGGTTTAGGAGTTCTCTGGGGGACCTTTTGGGGTCACTTAAGTATACTACCATATTATCTGCAAATAGCAATATTTCGACTTTTTCCTTTCTGGTTTGTATCCCCTTGACTTCCTTTTGTTGTCTGATTGCTCTAGTTAGGACTTCGAGTACTATATTGAATAGGTAGAGAGAGAATGGGCAGCCTTGTCTAATCCCTGATTTTAGTAGAACTGCTTCAAGTTTCTCTCCATTTACTTTGAAGTTGGCTACTGGTTTGCTGTACATTGCTTTTGCTATGTTTAGGTATGGGCCTTGAATTCCTGATATTTCCAAGACTTTTAACATGAAGAGGTGTTGAATTTTGACATATGCTTTTTCAGCATCTAATAAGATGATCATGTGGTTTTTTTACTTTGAGTTTGTTTATATCGTGGATTGTGTTGATGGATTTCTGTATATAGAACACCCCCCCCCCCGTCATCCCTGGAATGAAGCCTACTTGATCATGATGGATGATCGTTTTGATGTCTTCTTGGACTCAGTTTGCAAGAATTTTATTGAGTATTTTTGCATCTATATTTATAAGAGAAATTGGTCTGAAGTTCTCTTTCTTTGTTGGGTCTTTGAGTGGTTTAGGTATAATAATAATTGTGGTTTCATAAAAAGAATTGGGTGGTGTTCCCTCTGTTTCTATTGTGTGAGATAGTTTGGATAGTATTAGTATTAGTTCTTCTATGAAAGTCTTACAAAATCCTGCACTAAGCCCATCTGGTCCTAGGCCTTTTGTGGCTGAGACTTTTAATAACCCTTCTGTTTCTTTAGGAGTTATAGGGTTGCTTAGATGGTTTATCTGATCCTGATTTAACTTTGGTACCTGGTATCTGTCTAGAAAACTGTTCATTTCCTCTAGATTTTCAAGTTCTATTGAATATAGGCTTTTGTAGTAGGATCTGATGACTTTTTTTAATTCCCTCAGATTCTGTTGTTATGACTCCCTTTTCATTTCTGATTTATTAATTTGGATACACTCCCTGTGCTCTCTGCTTAGTCTGGCTAAGGGTTTATCTATTTTGTTGATTTTTCTCAAAGAACCCACTCCTGGTTTTGCTGATTCTTTGTATAGTCTGTTTTGTTCCTATGTGGTTAATTTCAGCCTTCAGTTTGATTATTTCCTGCCCTCTTCTCCTCTTGGGTGTATTTGCTTCTTTTTTCTAGAGCTTTTAAGTGTACTGTCAAGCTGCTAGTGTATTCTCTATCCAGTTTCTTTTTGGGGGCACTCAGAACTATGAGTTTTCCTCTTAGCACTTCTTTCATTTTGTCCCATAATTTCTGGATGTTGTGCCCTCATTTTCATTAAATTCTAAAAAGTCTTTCATTTCTGTCTTTATTTCTTTAATGACCGAGTTATCATTGAGTAGAGTGTTGTTCAGCTTCCATGTATATGTGGACTTTCTGTCATATTTGTTATTGAGGACCAGCCTTAGTCCATGGTGATCTGATAGGATGCATGAGCTTTTTCGATCTTCTTGTATCTGTTAAGGACTGTTTGTGACTGATCATATATGGTCAATTTTGGAGAAGGTACCATGAAGTCCTGAGAATAACGTAATTTCTTTTGCTAGAGGATGAAATGTCCTATAGATATCTATTATATCCATTTGGTTCATTAATTCTGTTATTTTCTCTATGTCTCTGTTTAATTTCTGTTTTCATGATCTATCTATTGATGAGAGGGGGGCGTTGAAGTCTCCCACTATTATTGTGTAAGATGCCATGAGTGCTTTGAGTTTCAGTAAGGTTTCTTTTATGAATGTAGGTGCCCTTGAATTTGTAGCATATATATTCAGGATTGAGAGTTCATCTTTGAGGATTTTTCCTTTGATGAATATGAAGTGACCTTCCTTATCTTTTTTTCTAACTTTTGGTTAAAAGTTGATTTTATTTGATATTCGAATGGCTACTCTAGCTTGTTTCTTTGGACCATTTGATTGGAAAATTGTTTTCCAGTCCTTTTCTCTGAGGTAGTGTCTGTCTTTGTCACTGAGGTGTGTTTCCTGTATGCAGCAAAATGCTGGGCCCTCTTATGCATCCAGTCTGTTAGTCTGTGTCTTTTTATTGGAGTAATTGAGTATATTGATGTTAAGAGATATTAAGGAATAGAGATTGTAATTTCCTTTCATTTTTTGTTGTTAGAAGTGGAATTATGTTTGTGTGTCTCTCTTCTTTTGGGTTTGTTGGGTTAGTTTCCCTCCTTGTGTTGGAGTTTTCCTTCTATTATCCTTTGTAGGCTGGATCTGTGGAAAGATATTGTGCAAATTTGATTTTGTCGTGCAATATCTTGGTTGCTCCATCTATGTTAATTGAAAGTTTTGCTGGATATCATAGCCTGGGATGGCATTTGTGTTCTCTTAGGGTCTGTAGGACATCTGCCAATATCTTCTGGTGAGAAGTCTGGTGTACTTCTTATAGGTCTGCCTTTATATGTCTCTTGAATGTTTCCCTTACTGATTTTAATATTCTTTCTTTGTTTTGTGCATTTGGTATTTTAACTATTATGTGACAGGAGGAATTTCTCTTCTGGTCCAATCTATTTGGAGTTCTGTAGGCTTCTTGTATGTTTATGGACATCTCTTTCTTTAGGTTAGGGAAGTTTTCTTCTATAATTTAATTGAATATGCTTATTGGCCCTTTAAGTTGGGAGTCTTGACTTTCTTCTATACCTATTACCCTTAGGTTTGATCTTCTCATTATGTCCTGAATTTCCTGGATATTTTAGGTTAGGATAATTTTGTATTTTACATTTTCTTTGATGGTTGTGTTAATGTTTTCTATAGTATCTTCTGGCATGAGATTCTCTCTTTTATCTATTGTATTCTGTTGATGATGCTTGTGTCCATGACTCCTGATCTCTTTTCTAGGTTTTCTATCTCCAAGATTGTCTCCTTTTGTGATTTCTTTATTGTAGAAATTTCTATTTTTAGATCCTCGATGGTTTTGTTCAATTCCTTCACCTGTTGGTTGTGTTGTCCTGTATTTCTTTAAGGGAGTTATTTATGTCTTTCTTAAAGTCCTCTATCATCATCATGAGATGTGATTTTAAACCCATGTCTTGCTTATCTGGTGTGTTGGGATATCCAGTATTTGATTTGATGGAAAAACTGGGTTCTGATAATGCCAAGTAGTCTTGGTTTGTTACTTAATTTCCTGTGCTTGACTTGCCATCTAGATATCTGACGTTAAATGATCACAGTGTCTTGACCATCCTGTAGGCCTGTGTGTCAGCACTCCTGGAGACCAGCTTTTTCCAGGCTGGATATAGATAGAGAGCTGTGTCACTGGATCAACCCCAGTTGTAGGCAGAAACCAGAAGTATCTTGATCTGGACTGCTTCTTGTTTCTAGTATCCAGAGGCCTCCAGAGTGGTTCCTCTTGGGCCAGAATATGAACTGAAGCAGTGGTCTTACCTGTGCTCTCAGGATTGTCTGCACATCTGAGAGTCCAGGTTTCTCCCCAGGGGATCAGGGTACAGAGCACTTTGCTCTCACATGTGTCA